>NW_027072056.1:9837500-10467500 GCF_038088225.1 Cyrtonyx montezumae | reverse complement strand
CTCCCACCACTCACTAACAGACAAACACGGGTGTGCTGTTAACACTGTTTCAGCTGAAACTATGACAAGCATAAAGAAAACAAATGGCTTTTAACAGTAACATACAACAACCGCTGATCACCCACTCAGACTTAAGTGTTTGGCTTTCTGCTTTACAGCGTCACCTCAAATCACTTTTCTGGAACAGATGGTACAAATTGGTCTATTGCTTTGAGATCCTCCCACTTGCTTGTCATTGTCTGATAGCAATCATATGTAAGCATCTGAATTAAGCCATTATTGATAGAAAAAGTTGCTTATTAAGATATTAGGACCACTCATCAGACCAAACAGCAAAAAGATGTAGCTTATGGTTTGACATTTTTGCATTTCTAAACAAGAAAATGACTAATTCACAGTAAGCTGTTCATCAGGTTGGCATTTCATTGATAGTATTTTCAGTTTTTACCCATCTCATAAAATAATGTATTTTAAAATTAAGTTTTCTCCAATATTAATGTGAAAACAAAATACTTCTTAAAGGCATCTTGAAATGCAGGGGCTCCACTGAAAGCTGCCCAACAGGAAGGCTACAGAGCCACCATCTGTGCTGACAGGTTTTGACACACTGAAATTCTCTATAAAGCAGAACTAGATCTCTACACTCATGTCTTCCAGAAGAGAACATAACTACTTGTGTCTTTATGGAAGCAAGTACAAGCAATAAGAGACAGGATTTTTAGCTGACCTTGGTCTTTAGCAAGAATTTGTACCTCCAAAGCAACAGCACCATTTAGGGGTTTTGCAAAACATGATTAATGCCAGGCACTCTCAGCAGTAGCCACAAAAATGAGACAGAAAAAGAAATAATGAAGTATTGAATTTTTTGTGGTCTAGCAAATAGTCAAAAGCTAGAGAGACCAACAGCCCAACAAAATGGTAAATTCCTTTCTCCACACCCTGTTGATCCTATTCCATTATCTGCCCCAGATCTCACAGAGAAATGTCATGAAGGACAACTTCACAAGGCTGACCTAAACCTTGCCTGCATGTGCTAGCAGTGTACAGATTACCCTGTGTGTGTAAAAATGCATAACCAGTGCCACTGATAAACAGGTTCAAATATAATTACATTTGATTTAATAAGTGCATTTGAGTCTGAAAAGATCTAGCTTTCCCATTTAAAACAAATAATATATCATAACACAAAACCACATCTTGAATTATAGGCATTAGCAGCAGTACTAATGAGTTGAAAATGAGGATTAGTTGAATATAGTATTGTTCCAATCCATTTATTTAACTTAATCAAAGTATCATTAACTAATCAAGTATCAATGGGTACAGAGTTTGTTAATCCACAAGGTCATAGAAAGGCCACATTATCTGTCTATTTGCAAGAGAAAACATGGCTGAGGAAGGCAATCTTTAGAAGAGTCAATATAAATAAATCACCATTTGTACATTTACTGAATGCATTCAGAATTGGCCAATCAGTTAAAAATATCAGTTCTTCTTTAGAGGTCTGATAGTGCATAATAATGCTATGATATCCTTTAAGTAGCTTTTCTCATAAAAGTGTTTGCATCAATACAGCACACCAGTGGTCTTGGCACCCTTATACCTATAATTTACACCCACTTCTTGAAGAGGTGGAAGGCTATAGAAACACCTATAAGCTAAAAGCATTGAAAGCCAACAGCTGGCAGAAGTTCATTCAGGATCTATTCTGAAATCTCTCAGTCAGCAGAGGTGGAAGAAGCTGTGGTATTGCCAATATTTTGGGGTAGTTTGTCATAGCCATCTTGGACTAAACCTTTATTTTGTAATTGTTGCACAAAATATGAAGTAAACCCATGCCAATCCTATTCCTAAACACTACACTAGGCTGTTTACCAGCTCGCTTTGTAGAAGAGAAGTGTGCAGTTGAACAAGCAATTCAGCCTGCACTGACCTGCAGCAAGACCTGAGGCCAGAAACCTTTTTCTCAGCTTCTGGGCTGTTTAGCCAAAAAGTAGATTTCAGCTTTACACAACAGAAATTCCTTACTCCTCTCTCCCCCAGCCTACCACAGACAGCAGTTGAATTGATTCAAAAAAGATTTCAAAAATGTTGTAAACTAGCATGAAGTAACTAAGACATCATAATTATTTTAGACAGACATCTTAAAAGTAACTAAGATCTCTTACGCCAGTTACACTTGAATATTACTAAGTTCCATTATCAAGGCAGTCAAAATAACAGAAAAAGGAAATAGTTATTAGCTTAAAAAAAAAATAAAAACTAAAACCTCACTACTCCGTAGGAGTTGACTGATACAGTAACCAGGCTTCTCAGCAGAGATTTGGCTTCTCCTCCTACTCCTTCCCCCTCTTATTCTTTTATGTGCTATGTTGAAAAGTACAAGCTCGATAAATGACACAGTTCCAGTAAAACATACATTATAAAAGCAATTCCAGGAAATATAAACATAAGGAATTAAAGAGGTATAGGCCTATGACAAATAAATTGTGTGAATGTAAGGTATAGTTCAATTTCATGTCAAGAAAAATCCTGTTACATAGCTGAAAAATTCATTTCTTTCCCTGTAGCCTGAGAATTTTTTTTTCTGGTATTTTAGAGGATTGTAATTCCCAAAGTATAAAACACATAAATCTTGTCATTCATTTGGTTCTGGTGTGGGCAGAATATTACCACATAAAACCCTGCTGTATCCTATATCTCCTTCTTGGGAGAGCTGGGATTTCAGTCCTCTTCTTCATGTTGATATGATTTCTTTATATATTTTCAGTAAAAAATAAATAAATAAGGAAGAAGATCATTCTCTTTCTTTAAAAGATGGACGAAAAATATGTAAGGAGACCATCACTGATTTTAGATTGTTGATTGGGCTGAAATATGCAGGAGGATTACCAATTCCTTCTGCTTGGAGATCTACAGCAATGTTCTGAGGATTTCTCCCTTTATCGATTCTGCTAGAAGAATGCCTAATGCTCTGGACAGATAAGAAGAGGTCATTAGATAATGGACCATCAAATCTGAACTCAATTCCATTCAGAATTGTCCTAATTTGTTTATTTCCCCAACTTTGAAGCTAGCTAGTTTTCTGTTATAAAACATGACAGAAATTAAGAATTATGAGCTGGAGAATCAGGCCCCTGGTTGAACTGCAGGAATTTGTCAGGAGCCAGCAACTATAAGTACTGAATTGTATGTAAATCACTATGTAAATAATATGTCAGATAAGAAATGCCAGAATGAAGATACAGCAACTGCTTCATACCAGAGAGGAAAACAGAATGAAAGCAGAAATTCTCAGACATTCAAATGCCAATAAATACTGCCAGCAGGGAAACCTGGAAATAACAAATAAATGTCTTGGTACAGAAAAATACCAACTACCCAGCTGGTACTTCCTTTGCTAAAGGCAAGTGGTTGTAATTTAAAGGATCCTGGTTTTGTGTCTTTCATTTTGTGGGTTTTTTTATTTTATTTTATTTTTTATTTTTATTTTTACTTTCTACTATCAATAAGCCAAAAAGTAGAGACAGCCAGGAACTGTGTATGTAGAGCCTTACTTGCCATTATTAGTAACTTCAGCTCTATAAGAATCACCTCTGAGATTTAGAAAACATTTAGTTGGTGTTTCTACAGTTTATATTAAATATTTGCAGCCCAGTAGAATTAATGTTCTATACTTCTGAGTCACAATGAGCAAAAATTAAAATATATTAAGATTTTTTCTGGTGATCTAAAAAAAAAAAAAAATATCCCTGTACAACTTCAGTGGTTGATCTATTTCACCTGCATGAATCTACCGTTTTGTCAGCATCCTACCTTGAAAACAAAATAAGATTACCACTCAGAGTTTAATCAGGAAATTAATTAGTAAGAAATGAGGAAGTGAATGAAAGTGAATGAAAGAAGGGAAAAGCTCATAATATTGTGTACTACGCTTTCTAAACCTGACAATTACATTTTATTATTTCATTTCCACAGTAATACAAGGTATCCACTTAGCTGATTGAATTATTTGGCAGAAACAGATTTAATTCCTTAACACAATAACTCTAGAGCACCAATGTATAATATGTTCCCTTCACACACTCCCCCACACTCCTTGCTCTTTTTTGGAATAGAGCAGTTTTATTTTTTAAAAAGCCAGTGGTAGAAGTTAATTACTCAGTTACAGTTTGTCTCAAGTGCACTTTTCAGTTCTGTGTCAATTCACATAAAAATTTTAATTTATTTCTCATTATTTAGATTTTCACAAGAAAGTTCAACAGATAACAAATAACATGGAACACATTTGCCCCTATCCTCCACACGTAATGGGATTTGTTCTTTTGCCAGGGCAGATAGGCAATTTGACTACTGAGTTAAATACTGGAGTATTTCAATATGTGATTTTGCTCAAGGCTCATTACTTTACTGCCATACTCACAGAAAGATCTTCTCTGCTGTAATTAACTACAAATAAACTGGATTTTAATACACTACAAAATAGAATAAAATATAAATATATAGCAAATAAAAAATAAAAAATGAAATAAATAATATACAATAAATAAACTGTGATGCTCCATCACAGAAGATGTTTAACAGTAGGACTGATGTCATAGAGATTATGTATTCTTCCACAGCCTTGAAAGAAGAATTAAGCTTAATACACTAAGTCATTATTTATTTAGTCAAGGTAAAAAACAAACTGGAAAATTTTAATTTTAATTGTGACCATTGTGGATTATTTTAAATTAAAACCAAACCAGACAAATACTCACTGAAGAAGCTGAAATCTCTACATCATCATGGTGTCTTTGCTATACAGTGTGCTAGTTTGCACAAAACTTTTTTTATTTCACTACACAAACATGACAGCATTGAGATTCTGACAAGGTCAAAATAGTGTAGTCCCATTGACTGGCTACACACATCAGAACACCATGATCACAGAGCTTTTATTTTAATTAGTAAAGTTTATTAAAATAATCATTTAATCATAATTCTGGATAGATTGACTCATTTTTAGTGAAATATTTTTGTTTCTTCTCCCCTCCCACTCCATCAAATTACTTTATATTTCTCATTCTTCAGTAATAAAGCAATAACCATCTATCACTGGTACTGAAGGATATAGCTGAAAAGCAAATCAGTGATAGATGAATCATTAGTGGCTCCAATAACTTCTATGGATATAGTTTACTGTCTCATGGCATTTCTTGCACTACTTTGCTGCCTCTATTTTCTTGAAGAAGAAAGGAATTGCTTGAACTATACGTATAATTTTGCTTGTTGCTCTGCTTTTGAAAGCAACATTTACACAGCAATAGTAGTGTCAAATTAAAGTGTGATTATACTGTTTAAAAAAGTGGTAAGTTTTTCCAAGAGTGACTGAAGTACTTGTCCTGTATTATATCTAAACACCTCAGGCAGCTCCTTAATATGAGAAGGCATAAGAATTATTTTCCTAAATATTATCCAAATTTCCATCTTCTTGCGTGGATCTTGGACTCAAAAGCTTCCACTAAAGTACACACCATTCTCAAATACAAGAAGTATTGCTGCTGCTAAATATTTCCCATTTTAGAAATACAGGAAAAGAGCTCGGGTTTTCAGAGCAATTTTCCCAGGTGGTCATAAACTCTTAACCATCGTGGTCCTCTTGCCTTTTCAGAACTTTATTTCCCAGAGCTCAGCTCATTTCCTCAACTTCTGCTGGAGCATGACAAGAATAAAAGTCCATTAAAAAAAAAAAAAATTGTGTGGTTGGCTAAATTCAGTTGCCTAAATAATGCACAACAGCTAGGACCTGCATTAGCTCTTTAGCAATCTCATTTTTCTAGAGAGATTAGTAATGATTAAATATTAATTTTTTATTATTGCTCCAAAACACTGAGGCCATTTTCCAGAATGCAGAGACTTTATTTTGTGATTTTCTAAATCCCTTGGATGCCAGTTAACTGCAGCTGCTAACAGGAAAAAAGCTTTACTTTAGTGGCTATAACTCAGTACCAAGAATCAGTAATTTATGTAACTTGAGTAAACCTCGTTACTGCCACATGCTAAGAATATATCATGCGCTTTCCCCTAAAATCATCAGTCATTTTCATGCGTGATAGTGAAATGTAATTAGTATTACATTTCTTCTCAATATACAACTGTATCCTGAGCTGCATCAAAAGAATCATGGCCAACATGGAAGGTGATCCTGCTCCTCAATTCTGTGCTGGTGAGACATCATCTGGAGTACTGTGTCCAGTTGAGGAATCCTCAGTGCAGGAGAGATGCAGACCTGTTAGGGCGCATCAATAGGAGGGCCTCAAAAATGACCAAAGGATGGAACACCTCCCTGCAGGGGCAGGCTGAGAGAACTGGGGCTGTTCAGCCTGGAGAAGAATGCTTCAACTAACAGATGTGAATAGTTCCTGTAAGTAAGTGCTATTCTCTACCGACTAACAAAGCTCTTAATCTAGGTGCAACAGTTAGTTGTCACGATTTTGGTGATCACTGCCACAGATGATTCTCTTTCAGCACTGGGTAAAGACTGACAGTTCTGTCAAATTGTGATAGACTTACAACATAGATTTCTTTGAAATGCACTATAATCCATTTCTCTTCTGAATGCAATTTCTCCTAAAATATAATTTCCAGTGTCAACACTAGAATATTGAGTACAAGAACAGCTATTAAATAGAAATTCACCCTTTAACAATAAGAATATAAAAAATTAAATCCACTCTAGTGCTTTTCTGAACAGAAGAAATCACAAGCATGCTTTTTACAAGTCCTTTTCTTCTGGAGAAATAGAAAGCAGGCACTCAAAGTATCTTCATTTTCACAATGAGCAATCACAGATCCATGAAGGATCTTTGGCCACAACTGTTTGTATTGGATTAATTGTTCTGGGCACAGAATCCAATCAGTCCAAATGCTTCATTCATGTCTACACAGTCAAACATAAAACTCAGCTGAATCTATGAAAACAGAAGACATCTAGGGTTGGCACCAGAAACTCCTCTCCCATGACCAGCCTTCTAAGCAGGAACTGGATTTAGATTCATTTAGAGAGGAAACTGTGCTCTGAAATAATTAAACATACCCCTTCCTCTCCCAGCAGAAGGAACACAGGATGTGGAGATTACATAAAACTACAACTTTTATTTCATGTCATCATTTGAACAGAAGAATGAAGAATTCATTCCCAGAATTCAGATGATTAACATCAAGGTATGAAATGACACCTGCCTCCATAAGATACTCTGCATTAAACCTGAGCTGGCATGCCCCCAGTGGCATTTCTTAACTCAGCTGCAAACCTTCACAGAAGAAATAATGCTTCAGTTCACTTCATTAGCATTCAGCTTTAAAACCCACAGCACTACCATCTCACTGCTGAGAATGGACTTCACTGGTCTAATATCTCAGATATCCAACAGGAAGATAGGCCCTGTCCAGACCACACTTAGTTGCTCCAAAAATGAATGAATAAATAAAAAATAAAATAAAATATAAAAGGCACTAGTCAGGGACATTTATCTTGATTAAAATCTTTCACTGAATACTTTTATTGCCAGATATGTTGAGAACGGGGTGATTTCAGAGACCTATCTGCCTAAACTGAATGAAATCCCCCATAGGATGCTCATGCACGGGGCAGGCCTGCAGCAGCAGTATGAGCCAAGGGCACAAGATAAGCCATGGCATATGGCCAGGCAGTGCCAGCCCCTGCTGGGAGTACAGACCTAAGCTGTTCTGTGCCACATCACTGCCTTTAAGCAGGTTGGGAGCTGATAGCAAGATATATCCAGAGGAGGTATTATTTTTTTGCTTTGCTTATTTACTTGCCTGAGAATAATAAGTATTTACGTAATCTTCTGAACAATGCTGTGACCTCCAGTGGCTGTGTTACTGCAGGCTTATGTTTGGAGTTGCCCTCAAGTTCGCAGTGTTCTGGGCAGCAGCCCAGAGATGGCTATAGCACATAGAAACCAGAGAAGTAACAAACAGTCCTGCTGTGATTAGAAACTGGATGTTTGAGGAATGTTCTAAATATCTATGCCTTGAAACCATGAAATGTTCATTACAAAAGAACAGTATTCCATTTGAAAACTGCCCTTCTTTAAGCACCTACTAGAACTCATTAGCAGCCTTTCTCTCAGTGTATACCAGAATGTGTAGTACTGCACGGTAATGAATTTCTCAATACCATATATACCACCAAAGTACCTAGACTACAGCTTGAAAGAGACATCATGTAGTTTCTTCTCTTCAGAGTTTAAGATACCTTCTAGCTGACTCATCTTTTTTCAAGCCATAAAAATGCTAGTCCCCCTAGCACTGCAACTGAGATCGTAAAACAAAAGAGATATGTAGAGAGAGATAGGAAAGCAAGAAATATATCTCCTCTTCTGGGCAGCATCAAGTCAAGTGTCTAACACCATAGCTCACTGGTAGTAAAGAAATGTAATAACCAGGCAGAAATTTAGGATAAGCTTTACTGTCCATAACTAAATACCACTGTAATAAAACAGGGGAAAAAAAAGAAAAAAGAAAAAGAATAGCATGTGTTTAGTGGGAGCCTACCCTGATCCCTCGTTCCTACAATGATGATAAAAAATAACTGCCTTTTGAAACAACCACAGCCATCTAGTAACCAAGTTATAGTTCAGAAAGTGTTGCATCAAAGAGTTACTTGCAGGCTCCAGATCAGTAAGTGCACAAGTACTGCAAAGATTGAGGGAGGTTTGGAATAGGGCTCAATTTCTGCATTATTGATTATGCATAAGATTATGATATTCATCTTAATGGAAGAGACAGGTTTCTACAAAAACTAAATAACCAGAATGTTTATTTAGACACTGAAAATACATTTTGTTTCATGTATCCACGTCATAGCCATTTAAAAATAATTAGAAGTTATTTTAGTAGACTGGTGCTGCTATAAATTCAATTTAGGAATTGTAATTTTTCAATGAACATATATGCAACTAACAAATACAACATAGGAATGAAAGCCAATTCTTCTAGTTAAAAAAGAAAGTATGACAGATATTATGGGGTTAAGATAGTATTAGAAATATTTTTAACAGCAAAAAAAAATCTGAGTACTGGTTCTACCTCTAGATTTTTAGAAGAGGCCTTTCAGTCGCCCTGCAGGGAAGGAGCTAGTGTTCACTACAATTTAGCCAACATTGGCTAAACTCAAGAAACACTTGAGCCCTACTAATCACAAAGATACTCCATTTCCAAAACTAGATAAAAATCTTGGTCAGCCAGAGGCATCTGGGCATCCAAGCCCACAGAATTCATCCCAGTTCTGCTTCTTGTGACCACAGTCTTGGAACCTCCCAGGTATCTGATTCCTGCCTAAAGTTGTGGCTGAGCCACACTCCTGCATAAGGTGTTCTGTAATGTGACTTGCCCTTCAGGACTGCCTGCTGAGGAAGCTAGCACATCCACAGGATTGGGGTTTACATTGGAATGGGAGGGAGGAGCACCAAAATACTTCCAATCCTCCCCAAGATTTTTGCACTCTTACTCAATACTGCAGTTCCTACCCTGAAAGCACCCTGGTGACTGAAGAGGGGAGGGGCAAAAAAAAAAAGCAAGACCATGAGAACAGATAATAAAAAAAAAGTAAAAATTCAGAGGATGAAATACTACATTTATATTTGCCTGCTTATTTTTCCTGGAACACCGAAAGTGTAAAATAATTTGGTAATTTTGGTTCTTTGGTGTTTATTTTCTTTCTCCACAATCAGTCTAAAAAAAATACAGTGCATTCAAAGAACACTTTAAGAACAGCCTTGAAACAGAAGTTATTGCCCATTTTGTATGCCTCCCTCCCATAAGGAGGAAAGAGGCATAGAAAAGAAGGAAAATTACATACCTTGCAAGACAAAAATCACCACATGAAGTGACAATTTCATTTATACAAAAACAATATTAAAAGGTTTTAATTAGCACTAATGATTGGGATAGCCCATAGACATCCAAAATGTGTTAGGATGTGAGCAAATACAAACAGAGAATGCATAACACACACTACAATATATTCTTTGTTCACTTGACAAGTATAGTTTAGGTCTGAAGAGCTTTGTAGGCTTTCTTTTTAGATTGCTTTATAAATATAGATAATCAAGTTCTAGTATCATTATTACAGTAATCTGAATGCTATAAAGTCTCTATTAAAAACCCCGCAGGCAAGCATTTAAGATAAGTACATTTGGTTTACATAGGACTAGATAACACTACTCAGGGTGAACTTGATGGACTTAAGACTCCTTTCTCTTTGCTTCACAGAAGCTCAAGCTTGTGAATCTTCAGTAGATAATTTTAAAGTAATCAGTTCCAGTTGCTGAAGAAAACTAAGACTCAGCCCTGAAGAGATTGAGTACACAGCAGGATGTGACCCTATATTCTCCACTTGAGCAGTGAGAAGGATGTTATTTGTCAGTTAACACCGTCTGATAGCTCACTGATGTTGAAAGGATTGCTCCTCTCCCTCCTGTCCAACCACACAGCACTTGTTCTAGAGCTGACCTACTTGCCAAGTTAATTTGGCTCAATAAATAGCTGAGAATCTGCTCTTTCGGTGTTATTGTGTCCTTTGTAACTGTTGTAGTTTATATTGAAATAAATAGGAGGTATTATTTTCAGAGCAACTTGCATAGACATCATTAAGACCTCTAAGACCATCTGGTCCAACGATCAACCCATCTCCACCATGCTCACTAATCCAGGTACCTCAGTGTCACATGTACACGTCTCCTGAGCACCTCCAGGAATGGTGTCTCCGCAACTTCCCTGGGCAGCCTGTTCCAACACACCGCCACTCTTTCAGATGTGGACATTTTTCCTAATACCCAAACTGAACCTTCTTGACACAAGAAGAGGCCATTACCTCTTGTGCTTATCACTTCAGCTAAGGCAGTCTGAGAAATGTATATTCCATGTCCTCCTCTCCTCAAAAGCAAAAGGAGCAAATAAAACAGCCCACCTCTTCCCACATCCATCTCATTCTTGGACAAATTAAATAAATCAAGGAATGGTATAAAATGGGAGATTATATGATATATTCAGTAAAATGCAAGGGAAATGGGGGTGTTCACATGGAAATAGAGTTCATGTACAGAGTTTAAAAAAAAAAAACATTACAATCTTAGAATTATATGGGTTCTTCTAGGGATCAGCTGCTATTTCTGATTGTGTAATTGCTGCCTTCAAACTTCATTAGTAAGAGTTAGCTCTCTTTGCTTTTCTGTGTATATACTTGCTTGTCTATAATCATTTTCCTTAAAGTTATACCCTGCTCCATCACACTCATCTATCTTTAATTCATGTTCCAATCCAAATCCACACATCTCAAAGACTACTTAGATATTTCTTTCCCTTTTGGTTGGAGCTGAAAGGTAACTTAAATAACTTGGATTACTGGCACAGAAAATAACCCTGGATCAGATATTTTCAACTTGTACTTTTAGAATAAGTTATCCAATGTAAGTACACATCATACTAAAGACATAGAAAAAGGAAACTAAGTCCCTTATGCAATTGAAAACAAAAGCAGATTTCCAAGCAAGCTGCTAGAACAGGTTTACAGAAACAAAAATAACATGAATGAAAGACATCCCAGCAAACATGCTAAAGAGATTAATTAAAATTCTTCTGCAAATGCAAAAAGTAAGCTAACCTGTACAACAAGAGTACACGAGTTTGGTTCTTAAGTAGTTCTGTTGGGTAAGAGATTTAAAAATGCCTGGGACTAAAGTAATTCAAATCCTACATTTAGTGAAATCTTTGAAATCTTGTAGACAGGTAAAGGTAGGACAAAATTCAGCATTTGAAGAACTTTCCAGTCCTGGACATAACAAATAGTGAAGTCAGGCTACATACTGTAAGGCAAACTGACACACTGAAATACAAAGGTCTTTTTTCACCTTAACCCCTCCCCTGCTGTGCCTAGTCACCAGCCTCAGAAGACTTCACAAATTAAGGATGAAAACAGCTAGCACCACCAGGGTGTGGGATCACTCTCAGCAAAGCCCATGCTCACTGTTCAATGGGATGCTGTTTTTCTTTGCAATGCAATGATCCACTTCTGGAAAGATGTAGGCTGTTCTAGTAAACCTAAGCCTCAAGTACTGAACTAAGCAATTAGAAAATCCAGTTCTCACATGTGCTGAGGCCAGTTCAACAGCAGTACAACAGATCAAGTATTCTATTTTCTAGTACACTAAATTAAAAGAGTAGCCAACACATTTAGAATATTGTGTTTCTCTCAAGACAGAAGTTTGTTCAGTATTGCTAGTGAAAAGATTACTCAACACATACATCCTTAGATTGTCTATTCCTGATCCTCCAAACTAGGCAATAACAATTGGATTCTTATGGAGTTCTATTTTGAATTAAACACTGAAAAGTACCATGGTGATGAATCCAAGTGGTCATTGAAGTAATACACTGATTTGAAATTAATTCAGTAGCTCACATTCAATCCAAGTATTTCTTGAACTACCAGGGAAGAATGGAAAATCAGTTTGACAAGAAAAGGAACATATAGATGGCTTCTGACAGAATTGATTTATATAGTAGGAAGTTAAGGATAAGTGGATTACTGTGATTTTAGTCTTCAGTGTGCAGTGAGAAGAAAAATATCTGCTGGTTGCAAGAAGCTCAAGGACGTGCAGTTAGCCATAGAAAATTGTGAAAAACAGTTTTTTACTCCTGCACCTGCAGTACTGCCTCACCAGATACATAGAATTGGCCAGCCAGCTGTCTTGCCTATTGTGCCAGTTGGGTGACCTAGTTACAGTATCAGAGATACACTTGAAAGAAAAAGTGAACTGCTACATATTCTGGGGAAAAGGAACTGACCTTTGTGTTTAAAATTCAAGCAAACAATGTCAAATAACAGTACTTGCTTTTGTCTGCAACTCATCAGAAGTAAACATAAATGTTGACACAGCATGGCTTTTGTTTTCAGAGTGGAATAAAGTTTTTACTTTCAGAGCACAGAATAAAGTTACAAAATAAGGAACTTCTGTGACATACATAAAAAAGATGCTTTGGTATCTTGTCAGAAGGCTGAGTTTTATTTTAGTTATCATATGTTATATAATGGAAAAAAGGCAATAACTAAGTACGTAAGTCAGCATGCACCAGCCTGTCCCCATGTTCTGTTGGTGACCACAATCACAAACCACAAGTCTGATCCACAGCGTAAACTTGCCCACAGATTTCATTTATTGTTTCTCACTTGAGCCCAAATCAGTCATGATTTTGCTAGCTTAACTAGCATGGCCAACAACTGAGTAGACAATTGTATTTTAATAAGCAAATTATTTTTTATATACATGGCTTTTCTATTAACCTATTATTTACCCAACAGAAACATCATTTTAGTAGATTAAAGCTTCAAAAGACAAGGTTTACATATAGTAAATGAAGTTTTCAAAGATAATGGCTACCAAGTGGAAGAACAGAAGACATTTATTCATCTAACATTTATTAATTCATTTATTCATCAATCCACATGCAGAGAAAGACTAAGTCCCCTGCTACAGCTCAGTGGAAATGAAAGTTGGAAAAATAATCTAGCTGGTAGTTTGGGATTTAGTAACAGGGAGAAGGAGACTGTCACAGTGTTTAACTTGAAATATCTTTCCACACATGCATTCTCTGGATTAAGGTCTCACATAACAAGAAAAATTTCTGGGTTTTCATAAAGTCTCCTTATGAAAAGTTAAGAGTTAACAGAATCACCAAAGAATCATCACAGCTGGAAAAGACCTCCAAGATCATCTAGTCCATCATTAATTCACCTCCAGAATAACTCTTACCCAAGATACCTTTTCACTGCGCTTACAGTGCATCTTCTTGGCCAACAAGTGACAAAGTAACCCATCTATTGTTTTTCTATGAGTGGTAGCAGTAGTAATACTAATTGCTTGGTTTAAGACAAGGTCCAACTACTACAGCTCAGTAAATCATTTGTTAACAAGAAATATTCATTTCACTGACTGATGGTATAAACAGAGACAAAAGGTTCACAATTACTTTGTAATAATGATCATAGCTCAGAAAACAGCATTTCCAAGTTCGTGTCAAAAGGTGTCCACAGAAACAAGAATAAAGTTGTTTACACTGTGTGTTTGATTTGCAAACTAGAAATATGACTATTAATCTGGTCTCTCAGGTTCAGTGTGTTTAATCAATGATGCCTTTATAAGCACTCCTCCCAGTGGACCAGTCGTTTCAGAGCTGGTACAGACTTTAAATAAATTACCAACATGTAAATAACTGTAGATTTTAATTGTCCAGTTAAGATTTTCTTTTCACACTTCTCAAGCAGCTCCCAATTTCTGCTGTTCTTTAGGTAAGTTCCCATTCTGAATTTATTATATTTGCACTGCTGACATTAAAAGGATGAGCCTACTTTTCTGTATTCTCAGCATTTTATTCACAAACCCTTTTTATGCAGTGAGTCTGCACCTGACAGCAGGCTTTGAAGCAATCACACACACAAAACAATTACAACAACTCATAAAAATAAACAGTGCATAAAATGTAACAGAAGAATATTACCTTACAAAACTTGACATCCTCAGGGGATGCATTTTCTTTCTGCAAACACATAGTTCCCTTTGACATTAATTGGAACTACATGAACGGGGGGGGGAAGCAATATATCCTTTGCCTGAAAAAGCATATATGTGCTCAGTAAATATTGGCAACCTGCTTAGCCCACATGATTGGTTGTGAGCATGTCTAGAGATATTTGCCTACAGGCTGCTGGTTTGTATTCCATCAAGCTGAAAGTGGCAAGTGTCATTGCCCCCTCTGAAGATAACATGCTGATTTATTGCCCTGGTCCATTTCTCAACATTCCCTTTTAGTGAAGAATACTACTTGGAATATCATCAGTGTAGTAAGTGGTCCTTACATACCACTGCTTTAAAACATTTGTAAATTCTAGTGCTAGGTATCATAACAAAATCTGTACACTTTTGATACAGCCCTCTTCCATTGGGGTCTATGTAGTAAAAAATAGAGATTATCATCTCAGCTGCTAGATGTGAATTCAGTTATATGTAGATAAACAAAGATGCAGCTCATCTGAAAATCAGAATTGCTTTGTATTCTCCAGTTTACCTCACATCTTACAATTACACAAGAACAGAGATAAGTAAAAGTTGTTATTTCATTGACATACATTGATAAGAAAAATGCAGCAGATTTATACCTACTTTTGATCTTGGAACTATGACGACCAGTAATCACATAAGAAGCTTCAGTTGGTAAATATATTTATCAAAATCTTTAGAGTACATCTCTTAAAGCTCAGATAGAATTTCTGATGTGGAATCAAATGGGATAAGCTTTTTGGAAGTAAGACATCAAAAAAAAGAAAAAATAATAAGAAATATGCACAGATCTAAGTAAAGCTTTCCAAACTCACTAGGGGAAAATAAATTATTGTTTGTCTTACTCAGTCATCCTCAGCCCTTCTGCCAGATTTCTGTTTCCTGACTTTCCTCCTATGCTTCAAGTTCTATTTCATTTTACTTAGCAATGCCCAGAAATCTACACTCACTTTTAGCCACCTCTGAATATTCCCTGTCCTCTGCCATTAACCTTGCTAATCAGTTCAGAAATAGTTCTCTAACAATTTCCAGACCATTAACTTTCAAAATCCAACGAAATCAGCATTAAGTATGCATCTAGCTGAGATTTTGTTATTAATAAATGATGCATAATCAGTAACACTAAACTCAGCCAAATACTGTAAAATATGTAGAACTAGGGCATCTAGAACTATTGTCTTGATAGCGAAAACAGAATTCAATTGCCAATGTTGCCATGCTGCTCCTCTTTCCACTCTCCATATTTCAGTACAATGCTTTGAAGGTGATAGCAGATGCAAGGGAAAGGTACGTGCAACATTGAGGTTCCATTGCTTCCCCAGCAGGTGTTCAGCAGCCACCTGACTGGGGAAACTAGGAAAAAGCTGCAATCCCTTTAGTATCTCTCTTTCCTCTCTCCCTCTCTCAGGGTCTGAGATCAAACATATGACTTGCAAGAAGAAGTGAGCAGAAAATACTTTTCCCTTAGGCCATGAAGCTAAGAGTTCCATACATTTTCTTCACGTTCAGACAAAAGTATCTCAAATTCTGTAAAATTAGAAATTCCACAGTAACACAGCTAAAAGTCTGTTTACAGGACCGGCATTCAAATGGGTATGTCCTCCTTCCAGTTCAGTCACCAGCTGTGGTGAAGAGATCTCACTTTCTTCACAAAGAAGCTGCCTGAAAAGATAATTTCCTGTGTCTGCAGTAAGTTTCCTCAAAGATGACTTCTTTCTGCAGAATAGTTTCATTTCAATAGATTAGAAAATTATATCCCAGAACAAAAATAATTGTCAATTGACTCTTTCATGTTTCACCCACATAAATGCTTGTAAAAATAAATGTGCACCTTGATAAAAGTGAAAGTGATATATTATTCTAAAATGGGTCATGTCCATCTGCCTGCCAACAAGATTTGTGCTAATGAGCTGTTGAACCAACATCATCTTGAAGAATCTAGAGAGCAGGACAGAGTCCAAGAGAGCTTCCTGGGCAGCTCTTTTCATCCCACCACATACAAAGAGCAGTTTGGGAATTAAAGTCAGTTTGGCATACTGTAAAGTGTCCTTTACATTCCTGGGTAAATATTAAAATAAATTAAAGTTTCTTAAGTGAACTTAACTATAATGAATTCTACTTGCTACAGCCACTCTGCAGGTTATGAAGGCCTTTATAGTAGAAAAGACAGAGCTTTCTTAAGGTTCCTATTTTACTAAATTAAGTAGAACTGAACTGCCTTATGATGCCCCATATTTTATCTTGTTTCATATAACTGTCTTCCTCTGAATGGGATATCAGTTGTTCCTAGATCAGTGGACTTTTTTTTCCTGCATTGTCATTAGTCTTATAAACAAGATGTTCAGATGAAGTCATTCTGCCCTGTCAGTGTATTTTTCTTTTAAAGGCAGATAAACTTTTCCACTGAGTCTCAATTTCTTAACAGAACTGAAAGCACTGCAATTTATGAAAATAGCCTGTATTCTCTGATAGAAAGAAAAAGTAATCTCTTACAGTTCTGCACCTACTATTAGGACACAGAATTCTAAATCACAGATCTTTACCAGAAGACTTCCATAGAAAATACCTACTTTAACCATCCACAATCCAACTTACTGCATCTCAAAGCACTAAAAGACATGTAGTAGCCCCCTACGTCAGAATTTCATGTCATACAGTAAAAAGAGCTGTGGTCTCCTTTGGACAGTGACAGATGCCTACTTCAACAGAAGTTTGCCAAGCTCCTGGAGGGACTCGGGGATTTTTCCTCCACCCCATTAGCTCACAACAACAAATGGCAAAGCCAGAGTCTATCACATTGAAAAGAAAGAATGAAAGCAGATGTATGCTTGCCATTTAGAGCAGCAGATATATTATCTTTGAAAGAGGCACATTTTCAGACTCAACCAGTTTTACAATAACTCTCTTTCAGAGGAGCTTTCTCCAAAGAAATCCTCCTCAATGCTCCTATTTCTTTCTGGGGTGCTTCACAGTAATATATGCCACAATCTTTCAGAGCACAGCCAGCTGTACTCTTCGGTGCTTAAGGGGTCCATATACTACTTTCATTTGTTTTGCTTTGCAGCACACTACAAGAGCCACGATTGCTGTTTCAGTTGTTGATGTGATCAAGTAAATTCTGCTGTTTTATTTGATATGATTCTACCTCCCTATTTCCTTTTTCCTAAATGAAGAGAAGCATGATAAAGTAACTGAACACTGCCTATGTTTTAGTAATTCACATGATTTTCCACAGGTACTAAGGATAACAGATTTCAAACAAATGATATTTAAATGTTGAGACTGTCACACTGCAAGCCTAGATACAGACAAGAAGAAATAATATGCCACCAGAATGACAAATAGTTGCAATCATTTCAGCGAGTGCAGTCTGCATCCACAGTATTGCGTGAGAGAAGAAAATTAACAGTACATTTATTGATACAGAGAACACCAGGAAACCTTGCCAAGAGAGAAAATGGGAGATGGGTGGACAAGCCTGGTTTTGAAGTGACTACCTGAGTCCCTAAATAAGAATAGAGTGGTGAGTCATAAACATCAGGCACAATGATTTTCTGATACAATGTTGAGACTGCAGCACAAGTGCAGAGCCTGCAAACATGAGGCGTGCTGACATGGCCACACTTTTCACCCTTTCACCAGTCTACAAAATGAGAGCTAAAGTTACTGGGCTAAGAAGTAATTGTTCTTGCAGATACAGCACTCCTCTCTACTAGAGCTTTTGCTGACAGAGGTATGGCAACAATAGCAACAAAGCTTAAAATACCTATAGTGAAGAAAAGGTTTTAAGAGAAAATGAACAGCAAATCCATCCAAAGAAATTGTTATCTGCCCATAGAATTTTATCAAAGATAGAGATCAAAGCAGATGAGTTAATTCATCATTAATTATCTGCCAAATTTCTTACAACCACAGTGTAGCCATTGTCAAAAGACAGCATTACACAGCTATCTTTTTAAACTCAGAACTGGAAATAAAGCCATTGCCTCCAAACACAGTGAGGTAACTGTTAGCCTCTTGAAAGGTAACTTTGCTTCACATACACTATAAGGTATTTTCCAATATTCTGGAGGAAAAACAAACAAAAAAAAAGATGACGTAATTCTCAGGAGAAAAAGCAACATATGCAAGCTGTTTTTGAACTCAATATTTTTGTATTGCCACCATGACCCACCATTGTCTATTCATCATGTCACTTTCATACAATTTCTGTTATATCCCTCCAAACATGTTGATCTAACACTAAGAATAAAAAACACCTGGAGGAGGTATTATCACCTTAGCACATCTGTATAATATGTAAGGTTGATAGGATTTTTTGACATTCAGGCTGAAACAGATTTAAAACGCAGTTTCTGAAGTCCACAAAACTAGAAGGTAAATTAACATTAGCAGATGAAAACAGATATCAAACTTAGAGGGCAATCTTTAAATGAATAGATATAGACAGCTTTAAAGGGCAATGAAGTAACAGACTTATTATGTTTATCCTCAGACAAATATCGGCAGAAACATGTCAAAACACCATCATATTAAGAGTAACACAAACCATCTTGATAACTGCATTTGGCTGTGCACAAGTATTTTGCAGATCTGTAAATCATTTCTTGAAATCATATACCCTTGCCTGGAGGCTCAGCCTCTCCGAGAAGAGCTTACAATTCAGTTTTAAAAACTGAAAAGATACCTTATCCTAAGACAAGGCAGACAGTGGATGTCTTGCACCTATTAGAGCTCTCTGCTGACTGCAATTACGGACCAGAATTCCTAATGAATTACAGTTACCAAGGACTTTGCAATGAAGGGAATTCTTCTAGAATAAGAAAAGGAAGGGGAGAAAAATGTAGAGAATAATTCACTGGGCTAAAGAATCATACTCAAGAAAAAGATCAATTTTCTCCCTTTTATAAGGAAAGACAGTGAAAAATAAAACCATTAGTCTATATTTCAGTGTGTGTAGAACGTGCCTTTACAGAGCAATCCCTTGCATACAGAGATATTATTAGACGAAATCCATCCAATAAGAGAGTGAAACTAAGGGGTCACAGTGGGGCAACTTCTATTGGGCATTCTTTACAGCCTCAAGATGCTGGAGCAGTTAAGGATTTAAGAAAGGTTTTGTAATTATTTAAAGAAGCTCATTCCCCTTCTGTTGCAAACTCCAGAACAAGCAACTCAAGTCTATGACTCTTGAGATAAGAGAATGCACATCTCATAACTACCAGATGCAGATAACCTTTGATAAATATTCGGCAAGTGCCCTTTGACTCATACGGCATGATTTTTCTGGACTACATCAGGAGACTACGAGGAATACTTTTCTTGGAGATAAATTGATCTATTTTTCTTGTAGGTAAGTGAAGGTTTCATCCCTTCCTGCCTCCACTGAGGTAGTTCACAAAGAGAAATTGCTACAGTTGGGAGATAAGCTTTTTCCTTAATGTAATATTGAAATCTAGCAAAACTGATCTAAACAAGTGCTCCAACTTTAATATTTTTTTCTGTCTCTAACCCACATCATCAGCTAATTTGATAAAGAAATCTTTATCCCAGATTACTTTATTTATTAGGATTTTAGGGGGAAAAAAGTGAAAAAAAGCAAAATAACAAGAAGCAAATAAAAATATATATATAACTAAGCAAATAGGGTGGTACTAAACATTCTTCCTAAGAAGTGACAACTGACTGCTCTCAAAAGACTTGTACAATGTAGATAATAAGACTGTAATAACAAGATGCCATGGCTTTGAAGCATGTACCAGAATAAATAATTTTTTAAAAAGCACCATACAACTACTGCCACACATAGTACTGCATTAGAGAAGAGAAAATATAAAAAGGCTGAACATTAGCAACAGCCACAGGTAGAGTGTTCTCTGTAAGGTCTGACAGCTGTGCACACATGATTCAATCTCAAGTTATAGACAAGTATTACAATGAGCAAGGAGAAACAAAGCAATCAGCATGTTTTACAGCCTCACACAGACATTCGTTTCCCGGTGATAACACTGAAGAGCTGTAGGCTCCGTGGATTCTCAAGGCAGCTGCCTCTTCATCCCCCATTTTCCCCAGTAACACATTGGGAACAGCCATGTAATCATGCAGAGATGAAGCCCCAGTATTTGAGAAGACCTCCAAAAGAGCAAAGCAAACTGTACTGGAAGCAGCCATCAGCTGCTTAACATCTTGTTTGAAAAAAGATGCAAAGAAATCCACGTCAGCTCTACCAGCTATCAGTCTGGGACAGAGGCAGACCTCCTGTACAGGTCAGAGTTGGCCTCAACTGTATGTTCTAAGGCCTTTCAGACAGAAGCACAAAGATGGAGTACTCTCCTGCATTCGGAAGTTGTTTAAACAGATTATCTACCAAGACAGACATTACACATGCAGAGCAAGAGATGCTCGAGTACACCATGCAACCTGCAGACACATCGCAATTTGGGGATTAGCACAAATCCTGCTTTACTCATTGCTCTCTCACTCTACATGAGGCTATAAGAACATTAGGCACTGGCTTTCCTCTCCTGTCACTAGCAGTATTCTATTCAACCAGCTCTGCACTACACACCAAGACATGTTACCCCAGGGGACACTCTTCACTTTTATGGATAGAAAAAGGAAAGGAAGATGACAAGGAATAACAATTGCCCATCATGACAGCCTTACAAGTGTGTAAAGTTTTCTGACAACATGATTGTCATTAATGTACTACAAATCCTAATTAAAGTGGAAATGCATGTCTTGTTTCTTCTTGCTTCCTCTAAAAGCAGTCACCAGTTTTAAGTGCTGTCAAAAGCAGCACAATTTAAAGGTCAGAAAGTTGACAAAAATGTGAGCAATTAACTGCTGTCAAGTAAAAATGATGGTTTATGGGACTGTACTGCTAGAAGCTTGCCATAATCACAGAAAAAAAGAGACAAGATCAAATGTAGAAGCATTGAGCTTTCCTTATTCCTTTTTTTGGGAGGTGATCCAAGTCCTCCATTGTTGTACCAGCTTCAAAAATGAAATTGCTCTTTTTGTGGATGTTTACTTACTCCTAACATTTTCTCTGAGAGGTGGGATTTGGCAGATTGTATTTTGTACAGGTATGTCTGCATACTAGGCAAAATGAGGAACAAAAATGTAAATTAAAGCAGCAAGCAGCTTGTACTTTTACCTGTCACTGCTGAACTTAGATCAAATAGAGCTGTCAGCTGCTGCTCAGAGGGAGCTTCATCCCCCATAAAGCAAGTGCAAGAGTGTAACTGCTCTATTTCTGCATAGATTTCTGTAGATAGCACTGGCCCATAAACACGGTCATGACTTTCATAAAGCTCCCTATAATATAATAAAAGTACATAATAAATGACAATTACAAAGTACATTCAATCTTTAAATAAAAAGCAGTGCATCTGTGTTATTTTGTGTATGATATATCACATTCAACCTGAACTTCAATTTTCAGCTCAAGAATTTGGTTAATAGTCTACTCTAAGACTAACCCACAATGAGACATCTACAGATGTCACAGTCACAGATACAAATATCTATTTTCCAAATCTAAAAAGGGAAGGAGAAAATATCCTTTCTTGTTGTTACTACGAGCAGTCTAAAGGAAGATTTCACGCGCCCCATTCTTGAGGTACACTGAAGAGCATAGGCAGAAGGAGATGATCTTTTCCCTCTATTTTGCCTTGTGAGGTCATATCTGGAGTACTGCGTCCAGTTCAAGACTTCTCAGTTCAAGACAAACAGGAAACTGCTGAAGAGAGCCCAGTGGAGGGCTACAAAGATAATTAGGGGTCTGGAGCATGTCTCATATAAGGAAAGGCTGAGGCCTGATTGTTAAGCCAGTAAAAGTGTGAGAGGGGAACCTATCAATGTATACAAATATCCAAAGTGGATGAGGGCCAGGCTTTTTTTTTTCAGAAATATCCAGCTACAGGACAAGGGGCAATGGGCACAAACTGGAACACTGGAAGTTCCATACAAATATGAGGAAACAATATTTGAGAATGGCTGAGTACAGGAACAGGCTGTGATCACAACAGAGAAATTTTGGAGTCTCCTTCTCTGGAGATATTCAAAACCCTGTAAGTGCCCAGGCACTTCTCTTCCGCAACCTATTGTAGGGAACCCACTTTAGCAAGGAGTTAGATCTTCAAAAGTCCTTTCCAACCCTATGATTCTGTAATTCATAAACTATACTATATATGTAGTTTGTTTAACAGCTTCTATAATAATTCAAGGGAACATAAAAGAAAGAGTCTCATTCAGATTTTCTCAAATAAAGGTGAGATGCAAGAGTTTACATTCCCACTTTACTTGCACTTACTTTCAAGCATGATTTTTTTTTCTTCAAAAAAACAAACAGCATTTTTGACTGGATTGATGATTTGCCACACCGAGAGCATGCTCAAGCTCAGTAGAGAGAATCACCAAAAGACATAGCATTATAGATTTTCAGCACTTTAGAGCAAATTAAATACTCTGCCCTGCTCTTCGCTTGGTAACATGACAAATAGGTTTTATTTGCTGTATTACAATTATTTTTATTTACCAAAACTAAGTCTCCAGATAACTGCATTGATCCTGCTACACTTGAGGCCATTTAATCTAAAGAAAACTGTTGTACAGAAAATGTTTAAAAAGCAACAAATAGCTGCAAAGGGCATCTTGGGGAGCTTTAATGAGATTTTTCTGCTCAGTGCAAGTTTAGCATTCTCACAAAACAGATCAATACTACTTGTCTCTCCCATATACATTGGGGAGCATCCTGAACTGTCAACTTATCCAAGATCTCTTTTGGCTCTTCAGCTTCCTGATTGCATAGCCTTGCAATATGATGTTAGCAACTCAGCTGGCAATAGAGACTAGAAAGAGACAGGATGCTACAGATACCTGACTCAGACAGAAAGAAATTTTTGCCCGGGAAGGAAATACTATGTAGTTCTTCCTGGAAAGCACATTTTGTTTTACTTTCCTTCCACACATACAAATTTCTGTGAACAAATGAGAAGGTGTATTTTGGTGCTGGCAGTAGCTTTCCCAACAGAAGTGGGTTGCAGTTTTGAGAGGGATCCTTTGCAAAAGTTAAAAACACAATGCAGTTCAATGCAGGGTAGAAAAATCTGGCACTGTTCAATGATGAAACTGTGCCATTGGCAATCAATTCACTTAGTGTTGCCTAGATACTACTAAATTTCCTTTCATGTTTTTCAGTTTCCTAGTTTCACTTCATCCTTTAATTGATACATTGTTAGCACTAAATTTGAGAGTGGATGAGAATTTCTCTCTTTCCTTCTAGTTGTACACATAGCCTACTTGGGTATATGACCAGGCTGGTCAAAAATACAGAATGCAATTCATCTACTTAGCAGCTCAGCTTTCTTCGTAAAGAATTAGCCCTTCTCATGTTTCTGCTTTTCATAGTGATAGGGATGGTCAAGAGAGGCCATGAGGACGGATAAAGTCTCTTGAAAATGTACACTTTTCACTTAGAGACAGACTCCACGGTTTGGTACAAAGTGAAAAAAAAAGTATTTTTTTTTTAAGAACGATATATTTTAAAGTATATTGACTGTCCTCAAGTTGCCCACCCACACTTTCTTTTTTGTTCTGATATATATATATAATATATATTTATAATATAGCTTTCATGCTATATTAACACAAAGTATGTGAAACTTTTGTACCCTCATACTGCTACCCCATTTCATCAAACAATAGCAAACTGCAGCAACAACAGAAACACAGCAAAACAAATGATAACTTAGGCATGAATATGAATCAGAACATTAAGCATGTAAAAAAAAATTCAGAAGCCCCTAATGATGCTTGGGCATCCTCCAGCTGCCAAAGAGGTCACATTTTAATAAGCACATTTCCTACCTGCTGGAAACAAAGATTCTCTCATTTATGTCTCAGAATTACCAGACCACTTTTAATATTCAAAATAGATGGTCACATGAGATGTGACCACCAAAGGGTGAACAAAGGTTATCATGCTGGAGGATGGAGCCTGCTGAAGAATCCATGGTAGCAGGGAATGTGATATGGTTTCACACTGCCACAGCCCAGAAACAGTACTATGGTGCTAATCTAGTCTGCTCACTGTTTGCAAGATCTATATGGGCTAAACATCATCTCTTCATCTAAAGTACAGAGCAAATGCAAGGAAAAATATAAAATAACTAAATAAAAAAAAATTATAAATTCAGACAATATTAAGACAGCTTAAGCTCACTGCTAAGAAGTTTTGCATTGTCACAACACAAAACCAAATAAAACATGCAACGTAGACTTGATTTAGAACTAATCATATCCTCACAGTGTTCTTCATGCATCTTTATTTTCAATTCTGTGACATTTTCAGAGACATCTAAAATGATTTAAAAGGATTTTAGATTAAAACATCATCCTGCAAGTCCCCTGCTTGCACTGAAACTGCTCCCCTTGTTTCAGTTCATATGCAGCTTTAATTGCAGTTGTAATGGTAAAGGTCAGTATCGATCCATTAACCCATCTACCCTGTAAGACTTCCCAAGCTTATTCTTATTCATACAGAATATTGAACAGCATGAAGAGCTATTGCTGAGCAGAAACAGGGTCAAGGACTATGCCTCTGATGCTCTCTATGATATAGTCTCATCACATGCATTTCAATAAGCTTCTGAACTGGGCAGCAGAATGATTCCAGAAAAGATTCAAAACTGCAAAGCTTATTAAAAATAATGCTAATTAGACACTCTCTGCCATGCATTTGCAGTGTTTGTAAGTTTAACAAACAAGTGAGACAGTAGTACAGAAAAAGGGTAAATGAGTTTGTTTGAAAAAAAACCTCAGTAAAATCCTCTCCCAAGTATAGCAACTGGGAGGGAAAAAGACAAGCACATTCATAACATTGTCTCAGTACAGGAACAACAATACCACATCCAAAGTTTTTCTTATTGTGAATAAAAACTAAACCAAAAGGGACAGGAAACTCTTGACATCTTAGAAGAAAAAAAGTTTTCATTGCAATACCAAAGACTTCTATTGAGCAATAAGTCAGCAGACCCTTTGAGAGAGACAGCTTTTTCTGGACCTGGCTCCCATGAACTTCCCAAAAGAAAAAATGGTTGCAACAGAATGCAAACACAGCAGCTGTAAGTACCACCTCAGACCATGTGGGTCAGAGCTCTGATCTAAACCACAAAGGCACGCTACAGCTCTTGAAAATTTTCATCTGATTAACAGATATGTTGCTTGGGTTTGATTGAGAGGTTGCTCCACCAGCATCTTCACTGAATAAGGAAATACTAAGCAGAAAACTGTGTGACTGAGTTGCTTTGTTTGGATACAGGAGAAGTTAAATATCATATATATGATATCACCAAAAAACACCTCAGGCTGTCCAAACAGATGACAAAGAACAGCATGCTTTCCATGTAAAAGCAAATTGACTAAATAAATCCATATAACTAAATGTTGACTACAAAAACACCCCCAAGATCATAAATGTTTCAGACCAATTCAGTCCACTAATGAGCATCTTGTAGAGATTTTACTAAATTTTAATGAAGACTCAACACAAACTCAGCATTTCTCAGTCTGGAAAACATGGTTTGATGCAGATAAAAAAAAAGAGTCAAAGGAATTGGGATGAGTTGAAGGTGCCTTGCAACTGCAAGCTTGCTGCTCAGAGCTCCCACTCTGCTAATCATCTGCTTAATGACCTGCAGCCAGGAGACTTTGTGTCCTATTTTGTATTAAGCAGTTCCAGGAAGTCAGAAGAATACGTGGCCCAAAGTTTGATTATTAGAATTCATAATAATAAACATATCATATATTGTCCAAAATATTCCAGACATCATCAGGAAGATAACTATATACACCAACAAAACTCCTATAGCTTTATTTTGTGTACTACAATTTCAGAAACAATGAGGTGGGAACAGTCGGTTTGCACTTCTAATTAAATTCACGTCAGCAATATTCAAGTCACTGCACTAACATCATTCGATTTTCATATCCACAGTATACAGCATAATACATTTTTCTAGAAATAAAAGCCTCTGAGGTCAGTGAACTTGGGCTGAATCACTGACTGAAGATGTAACAGTCCTTCAGAAATGAATAACCAGTCATTGAACTCACTGTGCAACAAATCAGTAGTGGCTTATCTTTCAGAACAGTGCCTAGAGCAGTTGCATCAACTGTACTTCCTTAATTGTGACAAAACTCCTGCAAGGAATGAAAACTTGGAAGTATTCTTTGTAGATCAATAATAACTTGCATTCTGGGAGGTACGGAAAACATTTACCGTGGAATCTGACCCAATCCACTATATCTATGTATTTCTTAATCAAAACCCAGCTGAAAATCAAACTACTTTGTGTTCAGATTCCACTTTTCCTGCCTCTCGCCCAATGTCTTCATTGCCTCCCAGTCTCAGAAGAGCTCCAGAAAATCTAGATAATCACTGCTGTGGAAGGTGGCATTTGTTCCTCCTCTTTCAGTGTTCTGAGAAAAGACCCAAATCCCCTCACACTGCAGATATTTACTGCTACACAGGGCTGAGTGGTACTCAAGAGAAAGGATCAGCTGATTCAACCTGCAGATTTCCCACCTCTTTTCCTTGCTGGATGACTGTTTGCCACCATTACCTAGAGCCCTGGTGCACATGGCAGTGCACCATTACATACTGCATCATTACACAGAGCTCTTGGGTTGACAGCAGCAACAATGAGGAAGAGGCTGTGGTTGCTGGGAGAACTTCCGTGTCCAAAAACATGACAGAGCTTGATCACTGACAGACCACTGAGCACCAGAAAAGGTTGTGCTGCTGTGCTGGTGCCCAGGTGCTGGCAGGGCCTCAGAGGGCTCTATGAGGAGAGGCTGCAGCCGTGCCATGCTGGGAAATGCCAGTTCCAGCAGCCCCAGTGCCACACAGCTGGGCTCAGCAGTATGCTGGCAGCTCCTCAGGGAAAATATCATGAAGAAAGGGCAGAAATTCCAGAGTAACAGTCAAGTCTGAGGGGAGAGGGAGGACAGTGGTGTGAGAAATCTCTAGATGAGGATCTGGCTGTAGACTAAGGTTAAGTCACTTCATGGCTCTGAGTATATTCATGGGGCTAGATGTTGTTTGTCACACACAAAAAAGTTAAATTTAGCTCTTGTGCAAATTACTTGCAGATAAACAAGCCTGTATCAGCTAAACATATCACCAGTTCCCTTTTTTTATAAGGAATAATATGCAAGATTTATATAAAAGAAATGCAATTAGTTCAAATAGATTTAGTAATTACTAAATATTTTCCTATTTAGAAACAAAGCCAAAAAAAAAAAACAATTACTCACAAACAACTCAGTTGGGAACAAAGGAGTAACTGCTGCAACTGAAAGCAAGACAAAACTCTTGATTTATGACCTTCCACAGTAGCATTAGCAGTGAAAGAATAGGGAAGTAGTTCTCTAACCTCTCTTACTTAAACCAAGATATTAATAAAATGTGACTGTAATGTAAGATGAGGAAAAAGTTGTTTATGTCTAGAGAACTGCCTAACCCAAGCAAAGAAACCATTCCCCCCCACCCAAAAAAAAAAAAGAAAAAGAAAAACACCACCACAACAAATAACTACTGTAGTCAGCAGTTAAGCATGTGCTCCTGTTCTCAGTAGTATGTCAAATATACCTATAGTGATCATAAGAGGAAAAATAAAGATTTGGATTGGATTCAAAATATTCAGCAAGTCCTACAGAATTTCTAATTTCTCCTGATTTCTTTTGCCTGCAGGTACTACTCAGAATTTTACAAAATTAAGCTACATAAAAATGATTTCATTTCTATGAAATAGGAATCTCATTTTCATAGAATTCTGGTAACCAAAATTATAGTACAGATTACAGTACCCCATTTTGCATAGGAAGACACTTTAAACTCTTCACTAAAAGAAGAATGTAAATTTCAGTAGATTTACATGTCATCTGCTGATGTAGCAAAGTGCAGCATCACTATAGAAGCAAAGCTTAGATGAAATACCTTGCTATAAAATTAGTATCATATTCTACTACAACAGGAAAACCTTAAGTCCAACACTGAAGAAAACAACATTACTCACTGAAAAGATGGCACACGATCAGGTGTGTAAAGATTATCTTGGTGTGAACGCAGTAATATTCTACGAGATAAAAATTGATTTCCTTTCACAGAAGGCTCATTAACTAGCTATAACAAAACCCATAATTAATCTAAAAACAAGAATGTAACATTAAGTTTCCCAGCATCTTAAGTCTTCTAATGAAGGAAACATTTCCTGCTATCTTTCATCAGAAGAGAAATCTAATAAAGTTTTATTAAAATGTACAGTAACAGAACAGATAGGTTTAAAGTACAGCCTCTGTACAGCATAATGAGGTTTTGGCTTATAAATATGCTTAGTCTTTCATTAAAGAGATCAATGAAGCAAAAAGAAAATTAGTTTAGCAAAAATATACATGCAGATCTTGTAGAATACCATTTAACTGAAAATGCAGTTTGTAAGATTCAGTATGAACAAGAGCATCTTTCACAATGGAATATAAATGAAGAAAATGCCATGGTAACAGACTAACAGGACTAACAAACCTGAGGTCTTTGTCAAAGGACAAAAAGGCAGCCCTGAATTTAGCAATAAATTCTAAGAGAAATATTTGAGCAAGCACAGGAAACAGAGAAATATTCAGCTTCTGGAAACACAGAACATTGCCCAGCTGCAGCATTATCAAAGGGTACTGGGTGCAGTCAAGAGAGAACCTCTTCCACTTGGCATGTCCAGCACTGAGCCAACTATTCTTCTACATACACAAGTATCTGATCTAAACTGTCTGTAACCCACTACATTGCTCCATAGAAAAGTATGTATGCATCATAACAAGAAACATTAAATACAAATCCAGTTTAAGACTCAAATGTTTGTATTTTGCTGTCACATAAAACAGCCTTTAAAGTTTCCTAGGCAGTAAATCTAAATGTTCAGTAATAAATATTACTAAGCAAGTAATGACAGTCATGTTCCAACAGCTAAGAATTCCTCTTAAATCTGAAAGGTGCTTTCATCTTGATACTCTCTGCAGATTTCTGAGGTCACTAAACACCTCTCTTACTCTTCCCACTAAAGGAACCCTAGCTGGCAGGCTGTTTTCCCAACTCCAGAAGTATCAAGCAAAAACTGAATGAGGATCTCTGTAAATTTAGCTTCTATTGCACTGTTTGGAAATATGAAACAGAATATCACACATGATTTAATTGAGCTGAATTTATCTATTCATTTGATTTCCATTTAATCGTCCAACTGATATCAATACAAATATCTTGCTGGTATGCCTGGTATCCCCCATGCCCAATTCTCAAATGCAAAAAGAACAACTCCTTGGAATGGTCATGTCGCAGAAAGAAATGATCTCTAGAGCAAATGCAAAACCAAAAACTGCTGAGGAAATTAGCTAAATCTAATCTAAACAATGTCAGAGAAGTCTAGGATATTACTAAGCAGCAGCAAGTAAACACTGACTTTTCAGCTGGATCCCACTTCTAATTTAGCCATGCAGCCCCTCTTTCAAAACTCTGGCTAACATTTTCAGAAGTTGCATCACTAAGAAGTTTTCAGTAGGTAATTCACATGCTGTGGTGTAACATGTAACCAAGCATGTGTTGATTGTCCTAGGCTTTGACAACTAAGTGGTGCACACTCCTGGCTGACATTAAGCAGCTCAGTCTGAGCACAGAGGAATTCACAATTGCTGAGGATGAACCACTCTCAAAGGACTGTGGCAGGCATGCATGATGGTGTGGTGAACCATGGCACTGGTGCAACTGCAATTGCTGGTGCAACAAAAAAAAACCAGCCTTATCCTAGGATCATATATAGACAGCAGCACACACTCTGCACGTGCAACCTGGATTCGTGGCCAGATAAACTGCCAGTCAATCATCAGTTGCCTGGGAATGGGAGTTTTGGCAGCTCATTTGGAGTGATTACTCAGCAGTATTAACTGCCTATTCCAAAACAATTTTACCAAGAAAAACAGAACTGACAGGTAATTGCTGTCCACTTTAAAAAAAAAAAAGAAAAATAAAAGAAAGCAGAAAGGGAAGCATTGGAGATCAGCTCAAAATAGATTTGAGATTGGCAAGTTTCATTTAGAAGTGAATAAAGGGAGTAAAATAAAGTCAAACAAGTAAAAGAGGATTTAAACAATCAGAATAGAAGACCCATAGGAAAACATGTATGACAGCAATTAGCATGAACCTCTGAATAATACCAGATGTCACTACTGTTTACAATGGCAGGTGGGAATGGCAGGTGAGTGGACTGCAGAGCATGGCACAGCCCCTCCAGTCATTCCTTTCTGTGAGAGAAAGGATCAGGGGAAAGCCTCCTGGCCTTCCCTAGAACCAGCGTGACTCTCACTGTCTGCAAGGAAGTTAGATTTCTCCAGGGATTTGTGCAACAGATGCTCCAAGTGCTATTTTTTTTCTTTTTACCTGCTTGTATAGTCATTAATCAGACAAATTGGTGCTACTTTACAGTTGTCTTCTTTCTGTTTGTTTCCCACCTGTACTAAAGATAATCTGACTACCATAATATGTACCCTGGGAAACCTCAAAGAGGACAATAGCTCCATATTAAAGAGCATAATTTGCTTTAAAATATGTCAATTGTTTTGTTTAAAGACTTGATTTTTCCTAGGATTTTCAAGTCTGATTTTACCCTTAATTCATAGAAAGAAAATGTAAACTTATTTAGCTTTGTAAGTATGTAACTCTACAGTGATATTTATGTCATGATGAACATAAGAACATTTCTTTAGATTACAGTGATTTTTCTGTAGATGAATATGCCCAATTTAAAGCATCATTGAATGTAACACTCAAAGTAAAGCATTAAAATGCTTAAATACAGATTAATGTATTTATAACCCTAGAACAATATGCTATAAGATTAATAATATAATAGATACTCTGCTAATTTTACTGATTAAGTGCACAGGCAGCTTTCAAAACAAGTTTAGAGCTAAAATCTATTACGTTTTAAACCTGAAGAGGACTGAAGAAAAATGAAAGTGAGACAAAGAATTATGTGAGGACTGCTCCAAAGGTGATGCCCCTTATTTTATTATGTTGGCCCACAATGTAGAGGTAAATGCTGATGGTATAGCAATAGAGGATGAAACTACCTACCAATATCCCATTGCATGTTGCTGCTGTGCAACAGACAGCAGCAGAGGAACAAACTGACAGAATGGTACCTGAAGTGCATATGAAGCAAAGGTGAGGAATTGAATCCCTCCATACAGAAAAAAATGGCACCCACTGACATTCATCAATGCTTGCTGAGCATTTAAGGAGACCAAACAGTGGATTTGATGTGACAGGTGGTGCTTTTCAGCAGTGGAGACAGCAACATGAAAACGAACCACATTCCAGATGGCCATACACAACTCTCATGTCACAAAATGAGCAGAGTCTCTATCAGCTCATCCATGCTAATTGGTGGATTATGACCAGGGAACCATGTTGGACACAATGGAAGTAACATTGGAATACTGCAGTTTTTGGTAGGTGAGTCCCACCAATGTTCACACAGGAACATAAAGAACATCATACGTTATTTTCTCTGAAAATTTACCAAACCTTCCTCTTGTAACACAGTAAATCCCAGTCCCATGCCAGTTTGAAGACCATGAAGCACATTTCCAATCTTAGTCAGACTGACCTACTGCACCCACTGTATAGTATAGATTTGGTACCTGATTTCCATCTGTTTGGAAAGATGAACTATGCAGGCAATATTTTCCTAGTAACAATATCATAGCAGCCGAGAAACAGTGGGTCACACCGCCGGTGAAAATTTTATGTGCACAGCATGCAGGCTCTTAATCCTCAGCAGTGAAAATGCATAGCTATTGGTGGTGACTGAACTGAAAAAAAATTAATAATAAAATAAATTTTAAAAGGCATTCTGTATCTGAGAATTTGTTCTGTCAAATAATGTTATTATGCTCTTTGTAACTGTTGTAGTTTCCTTGGAAATAAATAGGAGGCATCAATTTCGGAGCAAAACACATATCACACTTCATGGAGAAGTTGGGTTTAAGGGGCTAAGTTACGCAGATTTTCTACGATGAAGTCAGACTCTATTCCACTCTCTGTGCACAGAATAGCAGGATACAGCAATCAGGGGAATGCTATAATTTGAGATATACTCCAAAAAGAACAGTATGTACTTTGTCATATTTTAACAATGAACAAAAATGTATACAGGATTATAGCTGTCTACCCACAAAGATTTAGACCTTTAGAAACTGCAAGTATATACTATTTTGGACTCAGCGTTACTCAAATCTAAGACTGAGTGCAGATTAATACAAAAAAAATCAAAGAAAGCTGTTATTTTTCCTCACTAGCCTCTTCCTCTCACGAAGTATTTCCCCATCACAAAACAGATCCCTCCCACTACAATCATTAAAGACTACCCAGAAACATGCATTTTACATTTCTTTTCTTCAGACTACCAGATCAATCTTTCATTGTGATAGCAAATACACTTTTACTCTCTCCTAAAAAGCATAGAAAAAAAGCCAAGTCTTTTTTTTGGCTAAACAGCACAGAACACCAAGCTGCTAGAACTGGTACTATATACACTGAATGCCAAGAGCCAAGAAGGGCAAAAGCTACTGTGTTTTAACTCAGCAAGTGGCTGAGCACCACACAGTTCTGTGGGATGGGGGAGAGATTTAAAAAAAAAAATAGAATTCATGAGTTGAGACAAAACCATTTATTAAAACAAAGAAAAAAGAAAAGGATAATAATTATGACATATTTGTGTGTGTGTGTGTTTAACAAGTGATGAACAAATAATTGCTTACCACTCCCCAGAAGATGCTTAGCTAGCCCCCCAAGCAGTGGAAAAGAATGGGAAAGATGAACTCCCACCTCCTTCAAAACTCCTTTAATTTGATGTCATATGGTATGGAAATATACCTTTGGCCACTTAAGGTCAACTACATTAATTCTATTCCCTCCCAGCTCCTTGAGCTCTTCTCTGTGAATGGCGCTGGCTCTGTATGACACTGCTTAGCAGCAACTATAAGCTTCATATAAGCATCAGTGTGACATCAGTGCTGTTTTTCTCCCGGAATCAAAACACAGCATCATACCAGACAATAAAGAAAATAATCTCAATCCAGCTGAAACTAAGACACCAGCTACATATCTGGGACAAGTCACCTCCTAGGGACTTGCCTCTGGTAAAGGCACAGCACTTACTTTGCAGTGCCCAGACACATGAAGGCTCTGGCTCAGCTCTCTGCTAGCCCGCAGCATCCCTCCAGGGAGAAGATAGTGCTCTCTCTCTTGCTGCTTCACAGCCATTTCTCCACCTGCAGCTCTACCCTCTCTGCAGCTGCTTATATCCCTGCCCGGCTGCAAGACGGTGCAGAACTTCCCACCTCCTCAGCAGGACAACTGAATTTCACAAGGGTCAAAAAAACTTCATATGAGAAGTTAACCATCTCCATATGAAGGGAAAGAACTCTCCTTGCATCTGAAGGCTGTCATAGCTGGTAACTACACTCTGCCTTCTGTTTTGCTCCTGCAGGCATCACCCCAAAAAGGGCCAAATCCAGATGACATCTTAAATCTGAAACATAAACAAGCAACCTCACATCAAAGCTTGGTTGCTCTGCAAATTTGGCAGACAAACCTGCTTCCTATTGCACAGTAGCAGACAGGGATAAGACCCAGAGGTGGCCCCCAGCACATGTTCTCCTGCCTCCTAATGCCCCCTGCCAGCCTCCCAAAAAACAGTATGGGTCACTAAGAGACATTCTCTGACAGCTGAACAGGCAGAGTTGTGGAGCCCAAACAGATGAAAGGAAAGAGAAAAGGCTTTTAAACATCAGTAAATTGATATATTAATATTTTACATTATATCTAGCTCTTCTGTAAATGGAATTACCAAGGTGATAAAGCAAGTTAGCATCAAGAATGGTAAATCTATCACAAAATCTGGCTAGGAAAATAACTCGCACAAGCCAATTTTAACTAATGTTAATTAAAATGAATACCTAGGAACAGTGGGGAATATTTGGCATGACACAATGTCACATCTCTAGAAAAGAAGTCTGTTGGCTAGTTGGATACACATAGGATAATAATTTTATTCAAATTGATTAATTACGATCTTCCAAGTAGCTTAAGGTTTTCATCTCTAACCACTTAAATCAATAGGATTTCTGACATTGATTGTAGCAACCACAGGAATTACAAAATTGCTCAGTGCGCATCTATAAAATACTGTGGTGTTCAGCATTCATTTACTTGACTAGATGTTCCCCATGTGACACTCAATTTTTCTCCTGGAGAAAAACCATCTAAAAATTCTCAGACAAAAAACAGAACACAGGACTTCCTAGTATATATGTATGTCCTTTGGGCTGAAACTCTCCCTGTAAAATCCTAAAACAGTCAATGAGAAATTTGTAGTGAAGGGGACTTTAAGACATGACCAAATATATTCTCCTGCCCTGAGGAAGGATTAGCTGTTCCTTGATATTTCTGACAAATGCTTATTTCTCTTGTGTTTTGAAAGTGCCAGTGACAGAAATGCCATATTCCCACATTTTAACTCTGCAGTGTTTTGCTTGACCAGTAGTTATTTTTTATCCTATCTGAAATCTTCTTCGCCACCTCACTTATGTCTCATCTCTTGGATTATTCCCTTTCTCATCAAAGTGGCTTTCATTCCATCCTGTGCAGGAAGGAGATAAGATGGCTCTTCCAAGAAAAAAAGATAACCTCCATATTCTCACACCTCATGTCTTCAACATCACATTATTTTCCATCTACATCTATTGACTTTCCAGCTGAACTTATCCATATGGTCCACATCCCTCTTGATCTGCAGTGAATGGAAAAAGCACATAACATACGGTGGAAAAGAAAGAATGATTTTAGAGGTTTTTTTCTGTCCAAAACAAGGAGGAAAATTTAGGTATTATCTTCTATGCCTTTCATATCATCCAACCCACAAGTTTTCTTACGACAAATTCAGAATGGCTTACCCCATCCCAACTGAGTATAGCAGAATGCTTTTTGGGGTGGGGTGGGGAGTATAGATTCCCGATAGCTAAAACTTCATAGCATCTGATTACAAAACTATGAATCCATCTAGACAAAAAAAAAAATAAAATAAAATACAGTCCTGTAGAAGAAGAAGGATTAAATTCTTTGTTACCTATTTGCTGCTGTCGTTTATATTTTCCAGTTTTCCTTCAGAGGTTTTAATACATGATATTTCACCAAGTAGACTTTCCAGATTCAGGCAGAATGCTCACAGCAATCTACACCTATCCTCAGGATTTTGTAGAGAGCAAGTGCAAACTGATATAGACACCTTCCAAAGCAGATACATTATAATATCAATGATAAATGAAGACAATTATTTAAAAGCCTCAACTCTCGGAATATAAATTATGGATTTGTCTATGGATCACAGTTGCAGCATGATCATTTGTCACTTTTTTTCTCAAATGCAGTCCTTGTCTGTAAACATTTTTGCAGATTGTATCTTCTGTACCCTGTAATTCTGGTGTAGTTCATACTGAAGATGGGGGGGGAGCCAGCTTCAGACGGAGAATGTGTCACCACTGCCATCAGTTCTACAATAAAGTATTTCTCTTCCACATCAGTTGTTCCTACTCTCTTAAACTCATTATATAGAGTCTCAGATTGAAGCCATCTCATTGCCTTATTCCTACTGTAGTTTGTGTTGCGTGATCAGTTTTCTGTACTTAGGGAAGGAGCAAGAATGAACACAGCCTGCACATTCACAGATCCAACAACACATGAGATCATTTTTTCCATTGTTGCAATGGTCTACATTCATTTATGATCACTGCACATCCAGTGATGGTGCAGAATGCATTAAAGTATATTTCCAGTCGGGGCTCAGTGAACAATTAACAACCTTGCAATGATACTGTAGTTCAGTAATTCATGCAACTTCAAACAACTCAAACTATCTGTGTTCAAACCATTAATGCTCTGGTGCTAAATGTTTTCTCACCAGCAGTTAGTAAATCCAATGATAAATCTGAGCAGCAAACTTAGTTAAAGAAACAGTCAAAGAAATGTAAAATTTTGATTTCAACATGCTTTTCTAATTGTTAATTGGACCTTTCTAGACCACTAAGAAGATAATTAGGTTATTTTTTCCTCCTATTTTATGAAATCTCCATTTCTGCATACACTGTGCCTGTAAGAACACGGTGTTTCAGCTGAAAAAAAAAAAAGTCTGGTAATTAGAGAAAATATCAATGCAGAGTTGTGACCCACATCACAAACATTAACACATACTCAGTGAAAGAGATCCCACTAGACTCAACCAATTAATGACTGTATGAGAAGTGCCTTAAGTTATGCTGCTCCTTGAAAAGGTAGAAGCTACAAAGCTGGGTTAAGACCTTGACAGTAAGCTGGAATGGAATTTGCAGACAGGTCAATGTTGATACAGACAGTAAAGAGAAGTGCCCTTAAAGGAGTAAAATTTATTTTCCAAAGTCACAAATAGCTTTAGTACTTTTAACAAATGAAAGGCACTGGAAGAGCAATCCTTCATAAAACACATACACACTTATACTAGCATCTCTTATGATAAGATCATAAATGTGTGACTATGTGATAACTGTGTGACACTGACACTAAGTGGGAAACAGACGAAACTCAATATGAAGAAATGTCTTGATAATTAGCAAACAGCATAGTTTTTAGCCTACCAGGATTAGTAATGTCAAATTTATTTCATGTTTTTTATTCATTAGTAACTTTTTTTAACCTCAGTTTGTCAATTTAGCCTGAATTGGCCTGTATTTTTAGAGGCAAAAGAGAAAAAAAGAATATGGAAACAAAAGATTTAATTCTGTTTTCCCTTATGGCTTCCAAGAAGTTTCAAGTATATTTGTATCAAAATTAATACTCTAATAATCCATTATTAGACATTATTTAATATATTTATACTTCATTACATTCCATGTAGAAGTTCAGAATCAAAGAAAAAGCACCTAGCAAACCATGACACAATACATCAATTACAATTCCACTATTGTAGTTAGTATTGACGCAAGATGTTACTTTGCCTAAATAAGAAACCTCTCATTGGTACAGCATTCCATGTCGTACAGGTATTCTGGGGTCCCACCAGGTAAGAGAAAGGAAATAGACGAGGGATTTTCAGTTGTGCTTCGATAGTACTAGTGGGAGTCTTTAACTCTACTGAACGTCTCCTTTCATTTTTATGTGCTTATGTACTTTAGGAAACGCACAGAGCCCCAGCTTCAGCTGAGCTTCAATCCAAGCCAAATCCATATACTTGTATCTTCCAGTGTTTGTTTTTAGCACTGCTTAACTAATAGGAAAGCGTATTCAGAAGGGCTTTATACTCAGAATACAGGGAAAATCATTTCCAAAACCTATTGAAAAACACTTGGGAAATGACAAGGAGGAATTTAATTATGTAACAATAGGCCCTCCCTGTTAAAAAAAAAAATCCATACACTGATAGAAAGAGAAAGCCTAATTAGCAGGAAGAGGTGAGAATGATAGAAAGAGCAATGTAGCTGGGAGGAACAAATGATGACACAGGTCTAGGCAGCTACTAGACTTAGTGCAAGATATAGTTAACTAGTTTGTATTTACATAGTTCACACACAGCACAGACTTGCTGTTGACTTCCTTAATGTTTGAATTAAAATTTATAACATTTGACTTTCACGTGTCAGAGCAATAAACTGTGATGCGAAATATTTTGTGTCACCAATTTGCAGCACTTTTCAATGACATACCTCAAAATACTGAGTCATTTTTTTTAAAACATTGCAGAGAACATTTGACAATGAAACACTGATTTTTACCAGCACTATTATAATCAAAGCTCACTGTATCAAAATGGGGGAAAAGGTCTGTTTTCATGTCCAATTCTGATTTAGTCCTTGTCAAAATATTAGCAATTATGTCAAAGAAGCATAAGAATATTTCTATTTTGTAGAACTAAAATTCACTGTATTTATTAGCTCAAGTGTTTTAAATTAAACATTGACAAGAAAAGCTGGCTTCAAATTGTTTTCCCATCTGCCACTCAAAATGTCAAGTGTGAATAATGTCATTTTGCGATCTTTCCTGATATGTGAGTGCCATCAGATATTGTTTATTTTTGCTTTGTGCTGGCATTAAGAACAGTCAAAACCATAAAGGTCAAACTGTTCCTTTTGGTTTGTCAAACTGCTTAATCCTCTTCCAAGGGACTTGGATTTTGAGAGACATGAGGATGACAGCAGTTTTAAGAGACCTGGAAACCAATTTTCACATAGAAAAGCTTTCAAAGAAAAGAAAATTTATTAGTCATAAAACAACAAAAGAAGTCATGTTTTGTAAACCATTAAGGACTTTTATAATGCTCTATTTGTTATCAGATGTTACTACGTTACAAAGGGATCAGTATGGCAATAGGGAACAGTTGTGCACATTAACAAAATTACTGGATTTAATTTTAACGAAGTGCCTATAAATTTGCCTTGCTTTGAAAAATGGTTCTACACTTCCACCAGAACACAACGTTGCATTAGCTCGAATTATGGCTGAGAAACTGTTGGTTGCTTCTCTTTGGAATCTAATGTGTAAATGAAAGTCCTGTAATGATGACTATGTTATTTATCTAGTGACAATGGTGACATTATAGCCTACAGATGTAGCAATTATATTCTGCATCCTATATACATGTATCTTTGCTATTTATTAATTTGTATGTCCCGAAAACATATCTATGTGAAGAAAACTTGCTGAGACCATCGCAGGTAGGAACTACGAAGGAATTATTTTGCATTTACTTGCAAACCAGATTATAAGGGAAAGCATAGCTGAAAAACTCTGCCTGCCGATTTGATATCTGATACAAAGCCTATCAGAGGTGCTAAGCTGAACAAGAATATTCTCTTGAGGTTTGATCATTGTTATTTTTGAACCAAATTTTGGCCCTCTGTAGTATATTAACTTTTTTTTTTTTTTAATCTAAATGTTACTTACCAGAAAACACTTGGAACTTAAAGTGATTAAGGCAGATGCCACAGGGTTGGAAAGGCTATCTGTAATCATCTTTTAGAAGTTCAGGACATAGCTATTGCTTATGCAACTCAAAGTTATCCACAACATTATTGTATTTTGGGCATAAATACACAATTAACTGCAAGAAAGAGCTAGTTATTGCTAGCAGCAAACATTCATTGACAAAAGAATATGACTTCTGTAGGCTTGGAATTAGATATTCATTTGCAAATGTTAATGAGGTGGAAAATTAAAAAGACAACAGTATGTGGGACTTGCTAATTCCAATAACTACATTAACTTACTTGTCTAGATCTGAGATTTTCTTAGACAAAGATCACCATACTTATGAATTAAATCATAGAAAGTGTGAAGTGTAAATTATTGAATTTTGTTTTCAATTGTGGCTGTTCAGCTCTTCTGTGAAGACGTACAATTATTTTTATTCTATTAGAACAATATAATTAATGAGTTGTAAGAAAAATTGAAAAGGTACATGTAGTTGAAGCTAATGTCAGATTCACTCCTGGCAGTGTTATTTAATCTCTTCTCGAGAGGAAAACAATAAACAAATCCATATAAATAAAAGAGTCAAACTACAGTTTTCCTCAGCCTGCTTCACATAAAAAATAAGTTCACCATGAATACCAAAACTACATATCAAAAAGAGCAACTAGGTACATGTAACAAAAGAAATTAGATGCATGTTTGTGTCTCAGTCCTATGATCACTTCCAAATTATTTGGAGAAAATCCTTATCCATTTATATCATATTCATATAGCCACGGAGGCTACAAACAAATGGAGAATGTTTTCAATGAGTCGTATCATCTATAAAGATAAGTAAAATAAATGTCACAGCTAGAAAAAAAAAAAACTGATCTCAAAAGATTAATATATTTTGTAGAATGAAAAAATTCCTTTTTAGCCCTTAAAAATTAAGAAGTTTGTATTTTCCAAAGGTGCTACAAATCTATTATTTCCTGTTCTATGCAAGGTATGGGGATGTCTGATGGCACAGATGTCTCTTGCTTGCTTTAAAATTATTTTAGTGTTGAGATTATATCAGTGATGTCAGGAATTAGAGGCAAAGAAATGTAGAGAAATGAGACTATATACATTATACCTTGATCACATGAGACTCAAAAAAACCAAACAACTTCTTTATGAATAAGCTTGCTAATAAAGTTTTGGCATCTTAACAGTGTGCTTGACCTTATTAATATGCATTAATATGACAAAAAAGATATCAAAATATTTTAAAGAATTCATCAGAAATGAATGTATTCCTTTCCCTTCAGCAGTGTCTTCCTTTCCTGTAAAAAGTGTGAGAACAGGAAAATAAAACAAAAAAAACCAAACACCTTTTTTTCTTCATTGGTGACTTACACATGACAAGTGTATTTTTTGTTTCTTTAATTTGCATATTTCTTAACAAATGTGTAAAAAGGTCTCCATGTTTGAATGCATCTCAACAGTTGCTGCAGGTTTAGGCACTGGGTAAAAAGTAAAGTACTGAGAATCTAAATAGGGTTTAAAATGTTGTGTTCACCTTTTAAGTACATTATTACTCATTTAAAAATCTCTACAAGTTAAAGACAGAAGAAGTGCATGTGCTGTTTTCCAGTGACACTCTAGTCTTTGCAAGTCCTACAGAAACTGTAGGACTTTAATGACACAGTAACTATTTTTTGCCTTCCAAGCAATCATGATCTCAGTAGAAGTGACAGTAAGAGATGCTCCCACTGAAACCATGTCTCAGGAGATAGAATTTTAATAGAACAAATTCAATACACATTTGACACAATGAAAACACTTAGCAGTAACTAAAATGCATTCATAAAAGCAATCTCTTCCAAAAGTAAAGGCCTTGGTATTTACCAATTTAAAGAACAAAGGTATCTGTAATGTTTTACATTGACATTGTGTTCTTCTTCCTGAAGCCCTGCAGATACAAAGTGACTTTAATGGCACAGCTACTATTTTGTCTCTTCTAGGCAATCTTAATCTGAGTGGAAATGACAGTAAGAGCTGCTCCCGCTGAACTAGTGAAAACACCACAAAAAGTAACTCAAGCATATTCATAGCAGTGACTACTTCGAAAACGCAAAATCCCCAATACCTGAAATCTCAAAGAAAGGATGGCACACATCACAGCTAGAGGAGCCCTAACAAGATTTGAAAAATCAAGGATAAGCAAACTGGCCTGCCATGAGAAAGCTGATTTCATATTTTCAAGGGAAAGCTTGTCATTTTCAACATACAATGCAACAGAACAAAACAATTTCTGTTTCTTTTAAAACTCTGCTACAGATAAAAAAAAAATCTCAATAAATGACAGTACTTCTACAGTAGCTTCAGAAAATAGAGAGGCCCAAGCTCTGCAATCTGCAGTAGATAGAAGGCATAGCCACAGAATAATAATCTATCACTGCCTGAGTCCACTATCAAGATCACTTTGTAGCCTTAGCCTACAAGTTCAAAGATTACTTCATGCATATCGGCTTAGAGAGACAGGAACTATATTCATTCTTTTTGTAGTGTCCACAGGATCAGTAATGGAAATTCAAACATTTAAGTGAGTCCATCATAATTCTAATAACCATCTTGAAGGATTCTCATGAAAATATCAAAAAAGTTTAGTCCACGACATCATCTCCCATAACAAATCTTGAATTTCTGATAAATCTCAACAATCTACAAACTTGTCAGTAAGTTATATTCCTGTAATTCCTGACCTGTAACTTGGACAGCCATTTCTCCCTTACTCGATGTATACAGCGTGGAAGATTTTGATGAAATTTAAATATTTTTGAACCTCTCAAGAAACAGAAATAAATTCTGTCAACAGAAATAAATTCAAACAAGTGCAATCTGAAAATTTTACAACTCAAAACCGTAATGGCAACTAAAAGACACATAACACTGGAACTGTTAGGCAAATTTGAAACTCATTTTCTATCCTCATTTTAAAATATGCAGATTTACTGAAAACGTAGGGTTTCATTATTCTTGGGAAAAAAAATATAACAAAAATTAAAATAAATAAACACAGTCTTTGGTCAGATCTCCAAAATTGTTATGAAATAGCAATTTCCCAAATTGCCCTTAGCAATTCCATATTTTCTTCATTTGAATGTGTATTCAAGAATAAGCAATGTAACAGAAATGAATGCATGTTACACATTTTTCTTTTCTTAAATTGTGAGTGGAACCAATCTAACTGCAAAAACAATAATAAAACCACCGGTAAAAAATCGAGAACTTGTTGCAAACATACAAAAGATGACTTCGAAAATAAAACCTTAATCTCTTCATGTAAATGGAAGACCAAATATTGACTTTTTCATACAAACATTAACAAATGTGTATTTTCTTGAGTGTTTGAGGCAGACAGAAACAACAAAGATTTTCAGTGGCATCTCTTCTGGATTATTTACCACTCAAAGGGGAAAAAACAACACTAAAAATACTGCAGATGTTGTTACTGATCCACTGCCTCTTGTGTTAATTGTGAACAAAACCAAACATATAACCACAAAGGTGCCTATCAGGAAAACATAAAGAAATGAAATGCCTTGCCCTCAACCCTTCCAAATGCACTCACACATGGATTTGAGAACAGATGTGTTGCTACATAAGACTTAGGATCCTCTTAACTCTAAGACCAGGAAGAGATTGGGGCACTTGTGGATGATGGTATCCAATTGCTTTCCTCTCTGCATGAGGCACATAGCCACAGCATGCAATTGAATGGTTGATTCAGTACAGTCACCCTTTTCCCATCACAACTCTGCCCACTTTCTGACATGCTGATTGCTAAGATGTTCTTAATGTTTTTCCATGAGTAAAATTCCTGAAGACCACATTTTCAAAGAGGCCTCAAGGCAATTGCCAATATTTCATCAGCAGAATTAATCTCTGAAACCCTGTACACACAAAATTATTCCCAAACAGCTTGCATCAATCACACAGTAAAGGTGCTCTCAACTGTGCACCACAGCAGCATCAGTTTGAAGTTCACAGAAGACCCATCTTACATGCTTTGCCACAGAGTACTGAGTGGGAATTCATTGTCCTCTAGTTTATCATGCAAAAGATTGATAGAGAAATCTGTAAAAATAGTTTGCATACAGTTTTGAAAATATATATTGCCAGCAGGCCTGGAACAAAGATGAGAAGGAAAGTTCATTTTACACTTACTGAAGTATATTTTTTCATTTACATTTGACAGCTGTATTGCAAATTGTCTGATATTTGATTTCACAAATCAAAACAAATGCCATCCTTGGAAAAATTTTATTTATATAATATTATTTTTCAAAGTTTTTACTTTATGCTAAGGAATATATATATATACACAACACAAATTGAGGTTTCCATACTAAAATATTTATGTGTTTTGATGGAGATGAAAGATGTTTGGTGTATTATTCTAGAAAAAGTACAGATAATATGATACAACCACTGAATGGAACATAACCTACAGATCCATCAGACAAGTCTCAGGATGTCTCTCTGGATTTCAGGCAAAAAAAATGACATATCAAGAAAGAGACAAAACAAATACTATTTTACACTTAAAGCACCATATGAGTTGTACTGTACAAATGCTGGACTCCCAGTCATCTACAGATGACAAAATGGTACTGCAAGGATATAATTTTCTGTGGCAAGATCTCCCTTCTAGTCTGTACTCAGATATTACCTCATTTTTATCTACCTCAAGGATTTAAGCTATTTTATATAAGACAAACTTTTTTGATGCTGTTTTTGTTTAAATAAATGAGTTTAATCATAGAGTACCGTGCAAGTGAGACTAAAGAGAGGGATTCTTCCCATTCAGTTTGAACTGGTACTTCTGCACTAAGAGGGAACATGACTTCCCAAACGGCTGTTCACTGTTTTCCAAGGAAGAAATTGGTTTCCCTTGGCCTTAGTGAAGCCAATATATTTAATGTTAACTAGCTCTTGAACTTCAGTAGATACATTCATGTCTATACATTCAGAAGCATATTTGTTTTGTCATGCATAATTAAAACTGGGACTCAATTTATCACCGCAACAGAAAAAAGAAATAAAAAGGAGTAAAGCTGTACAGCAAGCACTTAGTACATTCAAGAATGATTGCAACTTGCTGCTGATTTGAAGGAAATTATCAGGTTTGCAATCAGCAGCAAAACAGGAAAACCTACTGAAGCCACACTCCAAGTCAGAAGTCCTTTGAAAATCTTTCTTTACTTTCTCACTCCATGTCAAATGTAACATTTATTTTGCTTGCCACAGTCTACCAATGTTACCAAGAAAACAGTGTGGTCCTGATGGTCTGTCTGTCACTAAACAGACCAATGGTCATTCTGGACAATATCCAGGAAAGCATTCATTTGCTATTAAACCTCAAATGTAGTCTTAAATACTTGTACTGAGGCACCTGCAAATAGTCATAATGACACCAATAGAACTGACAGATGAGTAAGGAATTGCACACTCATCAGTCTCAGAGGTATCAGAAACAGACTAAGAAGCATTTCATGTTAAATGAATGTATTTGTTTCACTAAGACACTGACATAGTTTGGAAAATCTTTCTCATTATTACTAGTGGAGAAGAAAGTCACAAAGGACTGAGAGAGGTAAGCCCCAAAGCATTTGGTTTCTCATTTCTGATTTCAGTATCAACCACTTACAGCACAAGAATATTATAAAATTCCCAGCTCTTTTTGCTGCCAGCATAGATAACATAGATACTCTGCCAGGCTTGTCCACAGCAGTCTCCTTCAGAGTTTACAGCTGTGCATTTTTATGTGCTCCTGTCTTTCAAATCTGATCAATTCATCTCTGTTTTTATTGCATCTCATATGTATACGCACACATTATACTGCTGGTGGTTTATTGAATTTATGACATTTCTTTACCCTACTGGACTGGCTGATGAATTTCCTATTGATAATATAAATGTGATAAGTTATGTTTAATCTATTATTTCCTTACTCATCTCTGGGAGAGAAATTGTGATGGGATCTTTGGGAAAAAAAAAAAAAAAACAAAAACAAGGGTTGTGACCTGACCCAGGGCTTCAATGAAAACTAATAATGAACTGGTAATAACAGGTTTTTGCTTAGCAGTATGAGAACTGTCATAATGTGGGCTAGAAAGAAAGTGCCATTAAACAGCTGGCCAACGGTAAGATATTGTCTGAGCTGATTGTTTTTCTGTCAGGAGTTATAAATCAACAGAACATGCCCAGATTAAATTTCAAATCTTTCTCTTTCAAGAAAGATGGTGGAAAACCTTTTTGTTATCGAGTTTCCAAGCATTATTTAAACACTTGATTTGCATTAATTCTTATTATCAAGTTTTGAGGAATTATGAAATTATGTCCTTTGCACTGCACCTGTACAAACATATGAAGAAAATATAAATGTAGAAAAAAGAAACAGAAGTCGTTGCTATTCTCCACAGAAAATATTATCCAGATCCAAATATGTGTCACTTTAGCTGGTTGCAGAAATGAGCTGTATTTTAAAAATTTCCTGTAACGTATCTCTAGGTGAGTTTTCAAAAGACACATTAGGTTTCTATTTTACATAGTGTTTACCTCTTCACCAGCAATGAAAAGTAACTTCAAAATAATGCAAAATTAATTGTCAGTGAGACTTTTATGAATTACTTTTTACTGCATGACTATAACATTTTCTAGGATTTCAGAATCTTATTTAGAACGCAAAGACCGTCTCTACACATGAGACTTCAGAACAAAATCATTGCAAGTACAGTGCCATTTCAGTGTCCTTGCTTGGTATCACTGTTCTAGTTCCCCAGGCAGACTAGTTCTTTGCTCCAAGACAGCTGAAGACCTCTCTCATTTCCCACACATCTCCCACCACCCTGTAAATGTTCCCAATGGAAAATGCCATGCAAGAACATGCTTCCAAATCTGCCCTACCTCTTATGAAGATTGAATATCCATGTGCAGCATAGTTAGGAGACACAGAAGAATACATGGAATGAGTTTAGGGATAATTACAGTCTGACTAAACACCTCAGACAGTGGGAGGACAGATAACAGACACAAGAGCATACAGCTGTCCTGTATTCAAAAACTAAATTGAAAAGGAATATTTCCAGAAAAAAGAAAAATGACGTCCTTCTCCTACCCTGCTTGCAAAGCCATAGTAGCAAAATATATCAGAGAATCATATCCCACAGAGATCAGGATTCTGCCAGAAAAATTCAGAACAAATAACACCACAGTGGACACATATGTCTGTTACAGAATTGCCAGGTACCCACACTTCGGTACACACAGCACCTTGCCCACAGTACAGTGCTCTGAAAACACACTAGTTTCCACTTCAGCAGTTCAGAGGTGTGCTGCTGGACCCACAAAAGAAGCCTGAAATGCTTGAAGAGTTCCATTTGCTTCACAACAGTAATCTCCTCTCAGATCCAGCTAGGGCTTCTTATTGCCTCCACCTCAGCCCATGCTTTACCTTCCTTCCCCTCCCCCATTTACCTTTTTTTTCTACAAAGTTTATTTCAATAAACAATTTTTTTTTGTGTTTTCATGTACAGTAGATTTCTGGTACCAACTTACATGTAAGTAAAATTATTGAGACCTTGTCTTAGAAGCCACAGATAATAGGGAGGAAAAAAAAAACAAAAACAAGCACTTGGCAAGCATTTTGTCTTGAACGCATTATTTCAAACACGGAAGAAGGAAAAAGTAGAAACTGTGTATAAAGTTCAATTCTGCAAGCGATACTGCAAGATCAAGGCTTTATTGGCTGCTCTTCCTGTATACGACATTCAGATGTCAGTATGTAGCTTCTCCAACCTTTCCCATTCATTTAGACTACAATGTTTTTAAGGATCATTCTCACTATTTGTTTGTGCCGCATGCAGATTGTACCGGACATCAAAGTTTTGGGAGGCTCTATGTGACAACTGAAAGATGAAAATCTTTTCCCAACAGCCTTAGAGCAGTCCCTGTCACCACTGCATTCACTCTCCAGCTATGAACAGAGGTGATAATAGAGGGGGGAAAGCACTCATTTCAAATGGCTGCATTTCCAAGAGAAACTCCCACTCAATTGATATTACTTGGAAACCAATGTACACTGAGCAGTCACAGACTCATTCAAAGATGAGGCCTGCTATGCATCTCAAAGACTGCTCATGAACAAGGACTTCTATTATTAGAATTAAATGCATCTTACTGCAACACAGCTAATTGTAAAACTATGGAAAACATGAAAACATTTCATACCCTGCCTTGTAATTAAATATGAACAAGTGTTCAGAACTGCACATGTGATTAGGAGATGAAAACCAATAGTACACAAGTACACGACTGGCCAGACATTCCCTGGTACCCTTACACAGAACTGCACTGCAAGAGGTAAACACAGGCTTCCAATGAAGAACATCTAATAGACACTAGTAGGAGAAGTCTTTTGTTTCTTAAGTAACTTAGGTGCTTATTGCAAAAGTATTTTGAGAATTTTCTGTATCACAGTACATTTCATTTCAAGAAAACATTGGCAGTATCTATCTAAACCAGTAAGTCGAAAGGCAAAAGGATTAACACAAAGAGAAGATGAAGGGAAAAGGAGGAATTTAGCTAATAAACATTCTTTTTTAAACGAAGTCAATAGTCATACATTTCAGAAAATGAGTTGTGGGTTTTTGTGGGTTTTTTTTTAAGAGAAAAGATCTATAAAGCTATATAGAATATTTTTTATTATTATGGAATACTGTATCTATTCAAGCCAAGACTTAAATCTTGGGGAACAGGAATTCAAGTAAAAATGTGAGAAACAAAGCAAAAGCTTTCACCCAGCAGTAAGGAAAAAGTGAGTTAGAGAAATAGTGATAAATGGAAAGGAAAAGGGAAAGTTCAAGTCCCATGCAAGTAAGCTCTTTCTACAAAAATAGAAGCAACAGAAGGAACAAATTAGTAGGGTTTTTTTTTTTTTTTTAGATATAACACATGAATGTTAAAAAGATGTATGATGTAATTGGGGTCGTGGAGATTTAGCTCACACAGAAGACTGGTTAAAATTCTAAACAGGAAAATTAAAGGAGACAAAAGTTGAAAGAGAATATTGGAACAAGGAAGGTCCTAAACCTAACGAAATAAATTTATTTTGCATACTTGGGACTGAGAACATATATAACCACTCTTTTGTGATAACAGAGCTTGGGAAATGAAAGACAGAATTAAGATGTGTTGAGACAACACAGTAAACCTATGTAAGGATAGGGGGCAGTTGATACAGTTGCCTTTTACCAGTTTTCAGGTCAAGAAGAAGAAGAAAGGTATTGGTTACAGTCCAGTAACTAAAAGAAATAGCTTACTGCTTTCTGATGATCAGGGCCATCCAAAACTTCCAAAAGAGATGATCTCCACAGAAATCCTTCCCTGTTGGATGCTAGTCCTTAAATGAGGTTAGGGAGGGGTAGATTCAGGGTCCATAGGTGAATTGCTTGCACGTGTACACCTAAGAGTGCCCATGCCCTTTCACAGGTGTTGATCACTGGTTAAGGCTATATCCTAACAGTTCCCATACACCCTATTTCACAGAAGAAACTGCAAGACAAAATACATCATACAATCACATACGCTCAACTCCAGTGGAGTTTATCTTCAAATCTGCCTGAGAACGTTAACAGAGTACATTTGGCCTACCAGGAATGGACAAGGGAAACAGAGAGAGTAGGAAGGTGGCTGAGGTACTACAGCAAACACTCTTCTGTGATCTCACACTTTGGATCGAGATATAATAGTGCTTAAAGTAAATAAGTAAATAATCTGTTGTGTCCTCCTTGGTTCTTACAATCTGATGAGAGAACTTATTTCAAGATATCAATGGACAAGATCATTAAGTGACTTCTCTAATGATGACAAAAAGAGAGCAAGGAGACATGTGAGGAGGTGTTGCCAATTGTCCATCAATTCCTGAAGGAAACATAATGAGCGGGACATCTAGTTTGTGACAGATTGTTCATTCAGCAGGCTGATAAGACAAGCTTCTGGCAGTAATTACCAAACAGCAGAATCTGGCAGCAATTTCCTGCTTGCAATGCAAATGTGAATCCATGGCTTTAGAAAGGAATCTAATTCCTAAAGACTGAAATTCCAGAGGTGAAAAATATATGTTATGATGGGTCAAACAAAGGCAAAAATGACAGCATGAGGAGGTTGTCTTTTAGAAGGCCCCTCCAAAGCCTCGAAGTTACCCACCTGGGAAGAAAAACTGCTCTGAAGCTCCAGAGTCCCTGGAAGGGATATCTGAGGGATTTCTCACAAACTCCTTCCTTGCATGTTTGTTATTATCCGACACCAAAGATTCAGCGTAGTTATCAAACCTCAACCAGAGTCTCCTTAATTATACACTAAATGCAGTATCATACAATCAGCTACCCACAATATTTCTTTCTTGTTTCTAAGTTAAAATCTTTAGTAAGTTTTCCTAATGTTTATTGAAACTGCTCCTGCCATGAGGTCTTTTCAAAGAAAATATTGTCATATAATGTGTTTTAGTACAGGTATTTACAAGTGTCATCTTCCTTTGTCAAGAATCAGTTGAAAAGCAGTAACTTTTGCCACATCTTTTCTTGTGCAAGCTATGTCATTCCAGCACTGTGCATATTCAGAACTAGCATAGTGCATTATATTTGTGATATAATAATAAAGGGGATAAAACTCTGCAGGTAATTTTCCCCCTTCCTTCTGACTCATGACAGCTTTTACATCCCTTTCCCTGAGGGTTGTACTCTCAGCTACTTTGTTGAGCAGCTTTTAGATTCGGGCTTAATAAGATGGTTTCATAAGACCACAGTCAAGGTTTTCCTAACTTTTTAAAGTATGTTTAAAGTGAACTTTTTGTTCATTCCTTCATGAGGGGTTTTATGACAGTACATGACAATACACTTGTTAGCACACTTCTACAGATTTTCTCTAGAGATTGTTGTCCTATTCTCATCACAGTTCCAATTTTTGTATTTATATCCACATTTAATTATTATTAATATAGCAAACACCTTGAAATTCCCCGACTTCAGCAAATGTTAACCAAAGCAATCATCGAAATACGTTATAATAGTTGCAATCATTTGGAGAACCTTAAGCATTGAAATAGTTTAAACAAATTGACAAAGCACTCAAAAACATGCCAGAATTGTGAATTATTTCTAATCTATTAATATTGAAAAGTCATTTTACAGTTTCAAGGCCATTTTTCACATGGATTCAGGGCTTACACTTTAACGTTATTTATTTGAAATAAGAAATGGAGTCAAATTCTCTGCTAGCGACTTTTCTTGCTTCCCTAATTTTCATTTCTATGGTATGTCTGCCTGGTTTATTTAGAGAGCAACGCTTTATTATGTAATATTTATATTCTGTCATCCAGCACACACAAACCATCATGCTTCCTTGTGCAACAACCCATGTGGAGCTAGCTACATATTTTGAAGGGGTACCTATGCAATTCTTGATTTTTTGTTTAATTCTGTCTTAACTCTTGTTTTATAACTGTACTAGGCTGTGAGCTTTCATTTATTTTTATTAAAGCTATCATTCTGATATAGGTGCATGGAAGAACTACCTTAATTACAATCTTCTTCATATTAAAAAATGATTTGTATTTTCAACAGTTGACATAGCTGCCCCACTTAAAGAAAGTGAAGATGGTGAGAGATTAAGATGAACATTAGAGGTGAAGACTACTCATGTTAAATGCAATTCCAACATAAGAAAATATTAAGGCTTAAAATTAAAATTAAATAAATTCTATATTTTTGGAGGGATGAGACTTTGAAATAATCCTTCATCCAAAGAAAAGTAATAAACTAATTAGTTTAAAATGTTAGTAAAATAGTGAATGGATTGAGAGACAGTTTCCTAGTGAAGATGGCTTTGTTGAACAAAGCAAGGTGTCTTGTACTGTAACGGGTACATATCTGACTTATTTCTTACTATTCTGAAAAAGACCATGTTACTGATTGCAGTCTGATATCTATGATGTTCTGTGAAGCTGAAGTCCTGTTCGAATGACAGAAATGATTTTAACCCTGTCATCTGAAGGAAGATCCCCCAAGATAAAAAAAATAAGCTTGTTCCTGGGATTCTTCATATTTCATCAATTTCTCATTAAGTTTTTCTCCCTTCTTAAATATACTGACATCATCTTGATTCAAAAGCACATTGGGTAAAAGAGATTCATATAGCAGACACTATTTAGGGAGGGAAAAATAAATAAGCATTCTAAAACAAAAATCATTCAGAAATAGTAAGCTTCAAGCTAACTGTGGACTGTTGTAACTCAAATTTGATCATGTTAATCAAGTACTGAATCTCCAGACAGGACACTTGCTATCTTTGGAAAAAGATAAGGAAGATGAAGCTCTTCATTTCTCTAAGACAAAGAAAGAAAACTACCACTTCTGGAAAACATAAGAGTAGAGAAGGATGGAACGTGTTAGGCCATGATGTGACATTTAAAGAGCACCTCTACTAAGTCCAGTATTTTTATTTTCTGGTTAGAATTCATCTTATGACAGTATAGAATCCCAAGGCTGGTAAAGATCTTCAAGATCATCTAGTGCACCACCCACCTACTATCAATATTTCCCCATTAAACCATGTCCCCCAGTACAACATCTAAATATTTATTGAACACATCAGGGACGTACTCATTCACCTTCCTGGGCAGCCCATTCCAGTGCCTGATCATTATTTCAGAGAGCTTTGTCCCAGTTTCCAACCTGAAACTCCCCTGGTGTCCAGCTACTCAAGAAACATGAGCATGGAAGGAAGAAGTGCATTTTGCTAATGTACTTCTAGTTTAGCAGCTAACTATTTTTGGGATACTCAGAATTCAATCCAAAATAAGTAAAAAGTTATTCTAGACTGCAGATTACCCCAGTATTATCTCATGGTACCAAAGGTTTTTATTGACAGAAAGACGCAAATTGTATTTTTAAACTGAAGTCAGAGGATAAGTGTAAAGTCTTTAAAGAAACTGTGTTGCAGACTGAGCTATAAAATGCTGGGATAACAGTTCATTGTAAATCTCCCTGACAGTTATGTCTGCAGTTCTAAAAGTGAACTACTGAAACAGTGATACAATAATAATAAAAGTAACATGACATAAGCCCTGGATGTACTAGATTTATGAATAGAATATTCTTTCATGAAAAGGGCACAGAAATCCCAATTAGCTAGGAAGATTAATAGAATTTTTCATTATCCAGCAATGTCACAAATGAAAAATCAACTGTGTGTTTCTGAAAACAATCTGATTACCCAGTAATGCTGTTTTGAATTAAAAAAAAAGTAATCACAGTAATTTACACTTTGTTTCCATATTTTCATGTGATAAAAAGAATCATTAATAACATTTCACGGGAGTAAGAAAGAAGTAGAAAGAGCTGTCTATAAACAGACAGGTGAACAGCAGACACGAAAAGGGTTATGCTCTTGCACTATCAGCTTATGAGGATAAGAGTACATTATAGTAGTTTTCCTACTTTGTAAACATTATTAAGAAAGCTTTTTAGAATGCTTTCCACAGAACAACAGAATACCAGTGATAAGCCTCTTTCTGCCATTAACAGAAACTTAAGAAAGTTTGGACCTCAGTAATAGGGATTGAATCCTATTAATACAGACCACAATAGTGTGCTTGGGCATGTGTACCATCTCATAGATTTAAATCAGGTAACTTTTGCTTAAAATGAGATTTGGGACTAAATATTTTACTAAATGAACCTCACTGATCTAGTGAAGTGGACCAACACAATGAAAAATTTGATTCAGAAAATGTTGACCTCATCTTCATGTAGAGACTTCAGAATCAGCCTTCAAACGAGGGAAATACAGTCTTGCAGGCCATATTTCAAGATATTATGAAACTTGGTAGCAAGTACTTGTACAAAGTAGAAGCCATGTTTTCACTGTTTGGACAGAACTGAATATGAAGCAGCAAACAACTATGTCCACGTCATGCCATGTGAATGATATCTGACAGGGCTGAATAAGCAATTATATGCTAAATGAGAGAAGAATTTCTATAATGAAAATTCAGCTTCTACTGGACTCTGCATTGACCTAAGGTATAAAATTATTCACACAGCTTTATCAGTGCATCTGATTAGCCATTCTTTACAGCTGTTTCCTCACACGAGCTCCCGACAGCTGAGGCAGGTGACTAGTCCAGACTTCCCATCGTGCTATGGATAACAGCAGTTACACAGTTCGCATCAGAAGACCACAGTGCTTGGTTTCTCAGAGATATGGGAATTTTTTTATTTATTGCCATATTAATTGGCAGTTTCACATACTTAGGAACATTGCTCATGCTATTGAACTGCAAATCAGTACATTAAAAACAAGTTTTAAAAACTCCTTATGTTTACTTAGTCATTCAGAATAGCTCTCCTCAACAAAGGCAGTGTATGGAGAACTGAATGGCTCAGGAACACCAGGAGCTCAGTAAACCACATAGGATAAGAAGGTTCAAAGGTATCAAGCAGAAAATAAGAACAGTAACTGCCCCCCCCAAACGACATTGCTAAAACATGGATGGATACTGACTTGGTTGAATTAAATTATTGTTGTATAAAATACATGTGAATTCAATATGACACCAACCTGACTTAGTAGAGAGCAAATGCAGTCTTCTAAAAAAATGTTGCCATAATCTGAAGAAAAAGCTGTGTGTATGAGCCTACTTTCTTTCACCAACTGTCAGTAAGTGACACATTTAAAAATATTCATAAAAACCTACAGGGGAAGAACTTGTCTCCAGTACAGTGAATAGAGACATTCACTTTTTTCTGACTTCATTCCATGTTATTTACAGTCACCTGCACTTATCATGAAGATAAACAGAAATAATTTCATTTTTAACAGTGACTCTTGGTTAAGATGCAAGTCTAGCAGTTTCAAAATAATTCAAATAAAACCATCATCTAATACTTGAACATGGCTATCTATCTTTCCATATTTAATATCATACATGTAGGTAGGTTGATCCAAAAGTAAATCCTCCTATTTAATTACGATGCAAACAATAATAGATACAAAGAGCACAAATAAAACTATTTGATACAGCAATTTCTCAGCCACAGAACGGCTTTTTTTTGTTTGTTTGTTTCAACATGATCACTAGCATTAGCTGATCCATGTGGATGAACTGATCAAAATGCTCTTCATTTCATGGTGTGACAGCTGTGCAGGGCTATCCAGAGCATAGATTGTTTTCATGTCACTATCACTACCACTGAAACTCACCACCCACCACTTCGCTGTGCTCACATCCACTGTTTGGTCTCCAAAAGCACTCAGCAAGCATTGATGAATGTCAATGGATGCCATTTTCTGCACATGGAAGAATTTACTTCCACTCTCTTGCTTCACACACACTTCCAGGTCAAGATATTGTTCTGTCAGATTGCCCCTCTGCTGCCAACTGTCACACAGCAACAAAATGTAACAGAATATTCATGGGAAGATTCAGCCTCTACTGCCGTATCACCAACATCAACCTCTGATGTTGAGGGCAAACATAATAAAATAGGAGGCATTACTTTTGTGTGAGACCTCATATATACTGTGTGTACGGTTGTTTATTTTAAGTTTTATACTTATGAACAACATCCAGCTCATTTCAAAGGAGTGAAAGATCTGTGAACATTAGCCCCACCATGTTATCAATGTGGCAGGCAATGACAGATCATTAATATACATCGGATGATTTTCTAGTGGTGATAATACATCAACACAAATGTTTTATTAGTAAGTTCTCTCAAGCTTCTGTGCATTAAGTAAAAAACTGCATTACGCTGTGCTGTAGAAGAATAAGAAGCAATTTTAAAACGAACTGACAAGGGTTATGGTGCTAAAAGCTTCACTAACTTTTACAATAAAAGGTGTTGGATTTTTTTGACATAAATTATGTTGCCACAGAAACCAGCATTCAAACAGGCTGAGTGCATTTTCTGTAGAATTCATGTGACCTTGAGTTTAATCAACAATTATGCATTAACTTAAAAGCTGAGAAATAATACAAAAAAGATATTCTGCCACATTCTGAGAGTTAAGAATTGTACTGCTGCAGAAAAGGACTACACTTCTACAATAGTGACCTTCACTGCTGTAAATGCTATTGGACTTACTGGTGTCTTACTAACTTCACTGGAACTGCTCATAATTGTCAGCATAGATCCATCAGTAAAAGTTCAGAGGGCAAATCTTTAAGATTGAGAGAGTTGAAAGAAAATTTTACCTTCTCTTCTTGCATTTGTGAAGGAAAAAACTCTGAATATAACTGTGGCACTTCAGAAATGATTCTTAATATGCTTTGGAGAGGAAGATGGGGAGGTCACTCGAGGGAGCTCTCCCTCAATAGCTTCATATTCTCTCCTATGTCCTGTAATTTCCACCCTAGGGAAGCTGTCAGAGATTGGTTCTATCTGTGAAATTTCCATAAGTGCCAAACTAAGTGCTATTAAATCCATGGAAGAGAAATTTGATGTTAAATTGGACACTTATGCTCTACAAATAGGAAAAAATAGGGGATAAAATGGAAATGCTCAAAGGAACTCATTCAGCTATGAATGCTCAATATGATATTAAAAAATAAAATCTAAGGACTAATATAAGAAATCTTTCTGTTCCGTTAAAAATAACGGTATTTTACATCATAAATTAGAGGCTATGAAATACCAGGTATTTTAGTAGTGTTTAGAATTGTTGTGGTTTTGTCTTTGCTTTTGTTTTCAAATGAAACAGTGACAATGAAGTTGGTTTTTGAGTATTCCACTTCTACAGCACTACAAGAAGTGCATCTAATTGCATAGTCACTCAGAAATATGAGTTGCCTTGTGGAGCAGCGCCTCTCCCAGTGGAGCACACTCCAATCCCACTGCTATTTCCTAAGTAAAAAACTTCTAACAATCTTATGCTTAATTCAAAAGGAAACAGAATTGCTTAAAAACACATCATACATATGCTTTTGTTGAAAGCTAAACCTTTTCTCGGCTTTCTCCAATATGTTCCTTTCAGGGAAAATATAGATCTTATATTCACATTTATTTTCTGATATAAAAGCACTTCTTTTCACATTAACAATTAAAATGTAAATGTGATGATTTTTCAATAGGATGTACACTGACAGATTTGTTCTATAATCTTGAAAAACCAGAAGTAGCCTGGAAAACATTTTTACAGCACCCAAGTGGGGTAGAAAAGTGAGATTTGTAATGATCAGTTACTGAATTCAAGTCCTTAGTGAAGACATAGCTCTTCTTACAATCCAAACTCAGAAACATTCATCCTTTCACTGATGTGGTCTGTCTTTCTAAACTGCACAATTATCTTACCAGTGAGGTAAATAAAATGCTCTTTCTCTGATAAAAGGATAGATCATAGAAGTAAACATAAACTTTAGAAACAAAATGTTTCCCACAGGACATCCATCTAAATTGTCTCCTGAGATCTGTGTCTACAAAGACTTTGCTGACATTCAGTGCAGTTTCAAAAAGTACGCTCCTGTTGCAGTGGAAGTAAATGTTACAGAACTTTCAGGAAACAGTCACTCTGAAAGAACCAGAACCCTAGCTGGCATTTTTTAGGCCATGTCCCATGCTTGCAGCTTGCGAAAAATAGGTTCCTGTTGCCTACACTGGGCTTGTAAAAGGTTGTTTGATAACACAGCATCTTTCATACCTCCCACATTTACAAGTTGGATTTTCCCTGTCTCCACCATCGTACACTCAACAAAAATTCGTAGAATACTTGGAGATGAGATTTCTCAGAAACTGAATGAAATAATATTTCAATCATTTATTAAAATTTCAGTTGTGTCATTTCAGTGCAAGTCAGAATAGAAAGTATTAACGACCTATTCTAACAGCAACAAGTATTCTAAAAGTCTACTGGTAACGTTAAAAATGTAAAATAGCTTTTTGAAGTACATATTTCCATTTTACGAATATACTTTAGCTCTTAAAAAAAGTAAATAAATAAATTGATAGATGGATAGATAAGAGCCTAAATACCTCTCTCATTACAAGAAAACTGCAAGACTAGGTTGTTAGCTATGAAGAACTTAACATGGAAAGCTTATAAAACTCTCCCGAAGTTTAATGGATTACCCCAGTCATTGAGCTTCCAGTCAACAATGCTTATTAAAGAACAAAGATGAAGTCCAAAATCTAACCATTATCTTTTGCAAATGAGGAGGGAAAGAAGTCTTGTTTACCTCAGAGAAGCAGAGTACTTGGACCACATTAAAAGACATTTAACATATATTTTTAAGGTAAAATGAAATAAAATAATAAAATATAATAAAATAATAAAATATAATAAAATATAATAAAATAATAAAATAATAGAATAATAAAATAATAAAATAATAAAATAATAATAAAATAATAAAATAATAAAATGCACTGACACCTGAATGATTCTCTGAAAAAAAAATAATTGTCTATCTAAAACAGAATAACTCATACATTTGAAATACTAAATTATGGGTAAAATACTCAGGCTGAACTTTTCACTAGTATTCATTTTTGTGGTACATGGTTCTTTTTTTTTTTTTTTTTTTAATCTCTTTCCTTAAGCTATAGCCCAGTTTATTCCTACTAGATCATACAGACATTTTCTAGCAGAAGAACAAGCCTCTGCATTCGCTTGGTCACTTCACAAGTAGCTTTATTTTCATCTACTCGAATTGCACAGTGGAATAACAAATAAATAAATGTTGTCATTCAAAATATACGTGAATAAAAGCTATCAGAGAATATTCGAAGACATTCTATCAGTACATGTAATCAGTATAAACAGCGTATAATTACATCACTATTTTCAAGGATGCACAAATGAATGTAATCAAAATAGCATTTAGCAGCAGTCATTGTAATTGTCTATCTAAACCATTTGCTCACCTAAATGTTAGAAAAAACACTTTTGTTTAAGGCTCTTAAATTCAAGTTTAATATGATATTTTAGCTTACAGCAGACCTTATAACTTTCACACAGGCAATTGTGATGTCTTTGCTACCAGGCAATAACTCGTTTGAAGGAACAACTGAGCTGTATGTGTTCCTTCTCTAAAATTAGAATCTGATCCTAATCAGGGAATGAGCCTGGAGGCTTGTAGAAATCCTGCTATGGACTTCTCTGCATTCTTAAGTGTATAAATACATTTCAAAATCTGATTATAAGAGGCTGTCTGAAGCTGAGTATCCTCATGTGAACTTACTGTGTTAAGTTTCTCAAACAGACAGACTAGTAATCGAAGTAAAAAATCCTGATAAACAGTAATTCTGCTTTTCACTTGCAAATTCAAACCCGTAAGAATCCAAAAACTCTACAGACAATACTTTTAAAATCTTTTTATCACCTTGAGGCAATATCTGTAAAGAAAAACATAACCGTTCTTGTATTTGTGATTTCAGCAGGTTTAGGAAATCAGCTCCCAAACCCTCTGTAGGCACAGACTGATAACTTTACCTGCATACTAGTGGAATATATCACAGATTAGGATAACTATTAAAAACAGGATCTTGATTTGCTATGGAGATACTATGAGAGGAAATCATAGCACAGAAGATTTCACAGTTAGATAAGAAATCTCATGTTTAAGTAGTAAAGCTCACTCTGAGAAATTGGTTCAGAAATCAGTTATGAAAAGGATCAGTCAACACAGCTAACCACAGTAAAGGCCAGCACAGCTTTTCTTATTTCAAAGGACTCAGACAACTCAGACATTTGTTTCAAAAGATCTATTTCTTACATCTCAATGAATCCAGCTCACAGCAGGAATTTTTTAGTCCTGCCAGTAAGCTTTCCTTGTTTATCTTCCCCACAACTTAATCTTTCTTGTTCTGGTCATCTTAATAATAATGAGTGGCTTTAAGGTTCTTTTATTAGAAGAACAGCTGTCCTACTAACTGAGAATGAAAATATTGAGGCCATTTGATGGGAAAATTATCAATTTTTGATACTCCTTAGAGGCAAAATGGTGCTATTCTAAGGTGTATGTAAGAGGAACTTGAGACAGAGGTGATACAGATACAGGGTGCTGAAAAGAATACCTCCTAACAAAACTTGAGAATCAAATCTGCAAAAGTGCAAAAGTCATCCCAGCATTTTGCTAATTCACATCATTATTTACCATGGTTTGTTGGTTATGAGGCACTTCTAATTATGTCTATTTTTAATGAGACTGCTAGGAGTAAAATTGTAGAAACTGAGAACAAACAAAAATTGGAGTGCCTGGTAGCTTGGTTTGCTAGCAAATCCATCCACCTGCCCCAAAAGAGCAAAAGAGGAAATCCCAAGTACCACTATTGTCCTGTGATGATTCAGGGTAGGAGCATCTGTGTTACTTTAGGTCCTAAGATCATTTTTAGATGTTTTAAACTGTTTTCAAAATATCTGTTTGTTTTATATGTAAATAATAAAATGAATACTGATTTTATAGATAGACATTCATCACTCAACTCAGAAACTGATGGCTCTCGTATTTAACCACCATTAGCTGTGCTGTAGCAAGAACAATTCTATTAAAACCTTTCAAGCTTTCAAACACAAATTGAGTGTCAGAAAATTCTAAAGGATAATAATGTCTATTTGAAAAATCTTTACTGCATGATTCAGCTGATTGTGATTGGTACAACCACATAAAAATATGTAAAGAATAGTAGTAACGATTCTAGCGTATTAGAAATCTTTATAGTAAGAGGCATAAACATTTCAACCTGTTTGGTTTATCAGAAAGAACTGAATGGTGCCCAGAACAAGATACATAGCTGCATATGCAGAAAGCCCACAGCGCAAAGTCTGTACAAAGTTTAAAAAGAGAGTGATGAGCAAAGGAAAGCTAAAATAAGCACACAAAGAATTAGCTACTGCACCAGTTTATCACTAGCAGCGGTGGATTCCCATCTGTCAAAACCTGAATGCCTGTTGGAATTGCATGATTCTGGCAACAAAACCGAGGTATATAATTCTGGCATTACAAAGAGATATTACAGATGAAATTATAGGTTCAAATGTGACTCGACAATCTGAATGAGCCCTTCTGGCCTAAAAATATATTACAGGATAACAGAATTGCAGGGGTTGGAAGGGACCTATAGAGATCATGCGATCCAACCCCCCAAATTGCAGAAATATTAGAACTGTACTGAGGAAAATGAACAGATTTAAAGGATTCATGATGAAAAGTATTCTGGAGGAATGTTAGCTCAATCCTCCAGAACTCTGCTTTTTTTCTTGAAAGAAAGCAAGGGAGGAATCCCAGGTAACATAAGGTATCATAAGGAATCATAGGTAATATAGGGTGCTTGTCAAAAGATATTCATGCTTTGAAAAATGGGCAAATAGCAAGAGTAATAAAATAAAAACACATGGTTTGTCCACATTTGAGAACTTGTAATACTTCAGTGTGAACGAAGAAAGTGAGGCGTAAGTTTTTTATCTCTTACTTGCTGTTCACAGAGCAACTGAGAAGTAAAACATGCAAACATCATAACCTTAGTCTACGATGTAAAGCCTTCTGGCAGAAGATCAAAGATGACAGAACATAAAAGCTCCAGATAAGGCTTGAAACTATAAAGCTTGAACCAAAGGCGTGAGAATTGACAAGTCTGTTTGTAGAAGAAATATCTTTAATAACAAGCATTGCTTCCATGGAAACAAGGCCTCTAGTCTGATTTGGATCCAGGAGTGACAAAGGAGAGCAGATATTCAAGGTACACAATTGTCTTTAGAATCTAAAATACCACAATCTTCATAAGTACCAATCTTCTATTTTTAATAAGAGAATAAAAAATATCATGGTATACTTTTCATTTTAGACTCTGAACAGTCTTGCAGGAAATTGAGCATTTTACTAGTAATGTATGAAAGAAGGAAAACAAGAACTTGATAAATTAGTTATTAAGAATGTGAAACTCTCTGAAAGTTATTGGAGTGCAGTACCACACACAGGCCGTCACCTTCAAAAGGAAGCTCACAGAAAATTCTCAAATGCAATGGCCTTGTAAAGAAAGCACATCTCCCCTCCCTGACATCTGTCACCTAACAGCTGTCCCCCTGATAGCTCATACAAATAACTCTCTGCTCAGCAAGAGCACTTGACCTGATCTGATGGATTTGTAGGATCACGTCTGGGTAAACTATTCCAGTGCCCAAGCTCTAGATTATATACATAATAAATTCAAGTGTTCCAGGATGATATTTTTTTCTTAAAGAAGTTCAATTTTTTCTTCAATATTGAAAAACAATAAGCATCAGAGTTGATTTAAGTGCTTCACACTCTAAAAAAGCTTATAAATTGTTTCTTTATTCTTGTCCATTTTTTTTCTAATGTGGGTAATTTGTCTAATTGCTGTGATAATTTCATTTATTTTGGTAATAAGATCAGTACCTGCTCAATGCTGATGAATCTTCAAAATCTGTAACAGTATGCTAAGAAGGAGCTAAAAAAACACTTGACTAAAATCCTTTCTCACACTTTTAGTACACATAAATCCAACCAGTAATTTAAGCTACCCTTATCCTGCCATTTTCCCTTACCTGTAAGGCAGTATGAGTTAATCATCCCTAAAACAAACACCTTTTACTTCAAGTTATGGAAATAAATCTTTAAAACTTCATACTGATGTGAATTTAAATTAGGCAGTATTTATAGCTGAAACCTATGTGTTTTTCCTTATCCACTCAATATGTCGTTTTTTCTGTGGTTTTTGTTGTTGTTTGTTTTGGGTATTGGTTTTTTTTTTTTGTATGTTTGTTTGTTTTGGGGGGGAGTGGGGTTTCCGAGCAGGAATTCCCAGCTCTCTGTCTTCCCTTAATCCAGGTTCCCACTCTGCAAACATAACAGCTCTGTGGTTCTTACACTTCTGTGTGCCTCTAGGAGGAAAATGCAGTATCAAGAAATGTTGTGAACTTTCTGCATTATTAATCCAGAGAACTAGCAGTTACAAAGCATCTCTTATTACTATTATTTGACATGAAAAAAAAAAAAAAGAAAACTAAATTAGGAAGAGAGACACAGCTGATAAGCAGATTATAACTTTCCTGTAAGATATACAGCCCAATCTTCTTTTATGCCCAAACTCCAGATGAACGTCCTCACTGTTGGAGGGGTAAACCCCTCCAACAAAAGAAGGAAGCAACTAAGTCTTGTACTTTGTAGTCTTCTTCCATTCCCTTCACAGTACTGTTGTTCCACTTTGTACCCTTGCACCCACTTGAGCAGAGGAGGAAACGAAGAGAAACAATAATTCCCTGGAATATAGCAATTCACGTTTGACTAAGAGCTCTAAGGTAGCACCCACTGATGCATGACACTATGCCACAAAGAAGGCCCTGTGGAGACATAAGTTTCATGCAATGATAATATGAATCCACTACTTCGTTTTGCAAAATTGATCTTGGGGAGTCAAAAATAGGCCACTGGGTCTCCTGTCCCATCATTGAAACGGTGGTGCAGCTCAAAGTCCACAGATCATCAGCTCTAAACAAACTGTTCCAAACATCCAGAACTGCACTTCTTGATCCACTCCCTACAACACTCAATAGCAGTGCCTGTATATCAGGTACATATTAACACTTTCACATAAATCTTGAGCAAATAATTGATTAAAAGTGTCATTAACAGCTCCTCTTATGCTACCATAAGACTGGAAATATATTTCAGAGCATAAGTGAAAGACAGCTTGTACATTATCAGATTTTTCAGACGTTATCTGAAGAATACTCTAAAACCTGTGAAAAACGTATGCCTTGCATCTTGAAAGAAAAGGTGCTATAACAATGTGTTTTCTATTGCCAGTTTTTCATGCTCCACAAGTGAACAAAATGCCTTTTTCTGGCAATCTGCATACAGAGATGAGCCTTCCTTAGCAGCGAGTGCCAGAACAGCTTCCACTACACACTCTCAACAATTTAATTGAATAAGTCTTTATTGACTGGACTTATTCAATGACCATTTGAACACAGTGAAATCTTAAGAAATAGATAGCAACTATTTTCACTACAGACTGACTAGTGAGAAACGCTAGCTTTATAGAGCAGTGTGCTTCTCAGTCAGCATCACATGGGGGGGGGGGAAATAATCTGTACAATTCAGTTTGCTTCCCATGCTGAGCAGCCATATACTGCTAGTACACGTTTAGAATCTGGTCAGTCTAGTAGTCAGAGAGATGGGTCTGTTGGGTTCAAAACTTCCTAAATCAAAATGGCACCAGCACCTGCTACAGCAAACTGGCCATTTTAGTAGAAACAGTGGTCAGGCCAGTATGTGGCTGAGAGGGGAGGGATCTTGAGCAGCATATGAAAGTAAAGGCTTTAAGGGAAAATTTTGGCCATGGGTTTGCTTTCCAAACCTCAGGAAAAATAAATGAATGGATGAAACAATCACTTTAGTGGCATTGTATTGACACCAGATTGTATTTAAACTGCCAAAATAATAATAATAATAATAATAAGTCAGCATTTCATTTTATGCATAATGACAAAAAACAAAAACAAACAAACAAACAAAAAAAAACACTCCATAGATATTTCCTCTGTTTGGTACTGTGCTGCTACTGGATTCTGTCTCAGCAATGTGTGGGTCCTGCTACCAGATGCCAGAATAGTTTCACAGCAATACTGCTTTGGCTTCTCACCAAACTTATTCCTATTGTGATGTAATAGATTCTCTATTAATTCCTTTCTGTGTATGTGTGTGTGTGTGTGTGGTTAATGCTGTTCTTAATTATTTCTTCAGCTTAAGAACAAAAGGCTGCAATTAGTCAGATTGGATGCCACTGATTTTTATTTTATTTAAGGAAAAAAAAACAGTAAATTAGATTTGGTGTTGTTGTCCCACCATAATCTTAAGGGACAGAAGCACCAACAGTATTCTAACATTAAAATATAGCTACACAGGCATCCATAAATCCATATTTACATTTTGAAAAAACAAACTGCATCCTTATGGCGACAACTCAAGTTTCACTTAGGTATTTATAACTCCAATCCAAGCATAAAGCTCCTTTAGATTAAAAATTACTTTGGAAAGAGCTGCCACAACTGCACGGCATACCAGAACCTACGGCAAACTCCTGTGTTTTGAATGCTATCCCAGATTTTCTAGCAAAAGCTGTGAATGTCAAATGGTGCAGGTGGAAATACTAAAAAGTTGTAATGCTGCTAGGTGTGCCAATATTTCATGTTGATCGGCCTACTGTAGAGCTCCTATAATCCAGGTTTGCGAAGAGATGAGGGGAAACCAGTCAGTCTTCTGCAGCCCTGGACCAACAGTTTTGATGCCCTATTGTCCCCACTAGTGTTACCATAACGAGTTTGATAGTTTTGCTGGCTGCTTTGAGCTGTGGATCAGTGGGTGAATGCAAAGATTCTGTCACCGTGTGTTAAATACAATGCCATCAAATTAAAAGTTGAGCTTCTACTCTTCTTCTACCAAAGAAATCATGTGAGATACCACAACATACCCTGTATGTATATGGTGTATATTTGCTGCCAACCATCACAATTCCTATCATTGTATGCCTAAATCATAGTCTCTAAAAAGTGAGCATGAGAGATGATGAAGGAGCATTGGCTGCCAGTCAGTTCACAGTAAATTGCTAGTTTCTCTCATTCTGTGAAAATCAATGGAATACATACAGCTGTGACATCGAAGTGACAGACCTGGGGCAGGTGGGTCTGCCACATCCACAGAGCAGGAAGAGCTGCTGCTGAGCTGATACAAGCTCTGCTGCAGTGGAGTTCTCTGTGAAAACAACAAGTCTATCTAGGGGGATCCCTTTACATTTTCTCAGCTTTTCCTGCTAAACTCTAGTGAGTAGTCCAATTTTTCACTATTTGCTAGACTCAGTTGTCACCTACCAGACAGAGTTCTGTAAAAGCCTGTAAAGACCAGACCAATTTACTTTCCTGAGAAATTAGGAGCTGCCAGATACACCTATCATGGCAAACCAGTGTTTAAAACCACTCACTGCTTACTGCTTCCACACCCACCTGATTAGAAAAGTATTACTTCAAGGTTAATTCTATTGCTAAATTCATGAATAGAGTCTATTTTAGGGTTTAGCTGTAAGTGTCCAAAAAATTGAACTCCTAATAAAAGTGCATACTATGCAAATGGTTTCACCGCTCCTGCTTGCAAAGCAGCAAATAGCCACAATACCTGTTACTCTGCAAACAGCTGGGAATATCAGCTATATATCATTCAGGTTCAACCAGCCTTTCCTAATCTACTCTAGAAGGCAGCAAAAACTGAACAGTTACTCAATTAAGTGTTATTAATTTTGCCATCTAAAATCCAGCATAGCCAGCTAACATTTTAAAATGTATTGCTAAAAATAAGAATCCTTTCTTAGTTACTGTGTATTTTGGCTTTCCATAATAACAGTGTTCCAGTTCATTTAATTTCTTGCTCAAAATAACACCTGTAAATTTTTCCTAGGAGAATACATACAATAATTAAGTCAGAATCTTTCAACACTTCAGATAAACCAGCATCTGTCAGATCTCATCAGAAAAAAATAGGCCTGGGCAAAGCTAGACAAATAAAAACAGTAAATCAGACAATAAATTCTTAGTGGACGCCATCTGGAGTATCAACCCTTGTTCTTGTACCCATGTGCCTGGTGCTCAAACCATTTCATGAGTGATTACAATCAAAAGCTTTTGGAAAAGCAAACAACTGACAACCAAAACAGCACTGGGCTGCTGCTTCCAATAATTTTAATCAAAACTGACAATGGACAAATAAGAAAAAGAAACAAAGTGGTCTGTGGTTTTAGGTAAAGCAACTGTGGAAGTGGTAAACATAGAAATATTTTCTCCTGTACTTAGAAAGTCCATAAGAACTCATTTATTTCCATTCAAAATACCCAAACATTGATACACATTTAAACACAAATATGTATTATCTGAACAATGAATTGTAGAATAATAGAATCATAGGATCATCAAGGTTGGAAAAGACCTAAAAGATCATCCAGTCCAACCATCCACCTATCACCAATATTTCCTACTAAACTATGTCCCTCAACGCAACATCTAAACATTTCTTGAGCACCTCCAGGGTCAGTGACTCCATCACCTTCCTGGGCAGCCCATTACAGCACCTGACCGCTCTCTCAAACAGCAGTATTTCATAACGTCCAACCTGAATCTCCCATGGTGCAACATGAGGCCACTCCCTCTAGTCTTACTTCTAATCACAGGGAAGAAGCCGATCCTCACCTCACCACAACCTCCCTTCACATAGCTGTAGAGAGGAATAACATCTACCCAGAGCTTCCTCTTCTTCAGGCTAAACATCCCAGCTCCCCCAGCCGCTCCTCATAAGGCTCCATTCCCCTCACCAGCTTTGTTGCCTTTCTCTAGACACACTCCAGGACCTCAACATCTTTCTTGTAGGGAGGACCCAAAAGTGAATGCAGTACTCGAGATGCAGCCTCACCAGGGCTGAGTAGAGAAGGATGATCACTTGCTCCTACTGGCAACAGCATTTCCGATACAAGTGAGGATGACATTGGCCTTGTTGACTGCTTGAGCACACTGCTGGTTCACATTCAGTCGAGCAAACAGACCAATACCCCAGGTCTGTTTCCTCTACACAGTCTTCCAGTCACATGAAAATACAACCTAGGCTGCCATGAAAAAGTACTGTTTCAATATAGCATCAGTTATGCTTTTCTATCTGGTGTGAAGATTTCCTTGTGCTGCCAGCCATTTACCCATATAAAATTTGGAAAGTGACTTGATAGCTATAAAATTGTCTGTGCTGAAGATCTACTTACAGTGATGTACCAGAAACAGATTTTTTTTAATGTAGGCTCTAACTACACAATAAAAGCATAAGAACCATCCATCACATTTTCCTGTTTTAATTTGCACTGTTATAAACAGAGCATTAAATTCATGATAAAATCAAAGAATAGTGTTTCATACACTGTAAAAGAAAGGCAGTCTATCTAAGGAAGAGCACAAGCCACAAAACTGTTAAAGATAGTTTTCAACACTGCTTAAAAATTGTCCAGAAGTTATATATCTATGCTTAGCGTGATACAGACAACATCCATGATGAGGCAGCTGCACCTTCAGCAAAGCAGGCACAGAGCTGGGGGCACCAGCACCCACCCAAACACATCTGCCACTGCCATTAAACATTTCCCTCTTACCATCAAGTTCTTTCAAGCCAGGATTTTAAAAATGCATACAAGGCTCCACATGATGACACGAGCTCTACCCATTTCCCTTTTCAAACACATAGATGAATAAAATTTCTGAATACAACTTAAGACTGAGAGTAACATGATGCCAATGACAGCGTTAAATACAAGAATGGTATCGCTCCCCATTTCAGCATTCATCACAGTGTTTTATCCACAGGTTCAAAAAAGTGTACTTCAGGGGGAGGTAAAATACTTTCCTCAGAGAAATCAATTTTTTCTTTTAAGTCTCGGTTTTACTTTTAAAAACAAACAAACAAACAAACAAAAAAACCAAAAACCAAAAAACAGAGGAGATAAATATTATCTGCTTTTCTCCCTGGATAATTTGTGAGAATTTTATCAATATTTGTAGTTTTGAATTCATCAATATCCTTTGAATAAAAGCAACTTTATTCTAGTATGACAGGTGGTTTATATATATAATGCATGAGATGTCTTGGCATTATAATCCTGAACAAAGAGGAACAGTTTCTGATCTTGTTTACATGGCTGTATACCAGAAGTAACACTTCACTGAAGGCAGTGAACTTTCTCTGACCTACACTGATGCAAAGGAGATTGGAACTGTACTCATTCTACTCGTTCATTTCAACTGCCTTTTCAGCAGTTCTCCATTATCTCTGCATCCATCTTCCTAATAAATCTGACAAAAACAATGCCACAAAAAACTTACACAAGTGACGTGAAAACCCAAATATCATCTTCCTATTTTTTGTCAAACTGCCTTTTCTTATGGTGTGCTGCCCTATCTAAATCTTGTGTCTGGTGTGAGAAGACCAGCAAGTTGATCAGATAAAGGGCATATTAAGGGCAGAGGTACAAATATTTATCTATTATAAAAATATGTTTGGCTAAGATATGTTCACATAGGAAATAGCACTTCTGTCAAAATAGCTCCTTTGAAGTTAAAAATAATCCTACGCATATGTGAACCACATCTAGAGAATGTAGGAAAGAACAGACACTGAAAGAAATATAAATAATGATGGAAAAGTCAAACAGTGTGTGGTTTACCAGGAAGAAAATTTCCCATGCAGAAGAGTCCCATTAAGCAGCCACGGGCCTGTCTGCACAGGCACTATGCATCTTCAGCCAGTGTAATCCGCCAAAGCAGTAGCTCTAGAGACTCCCATCCCATGTACATCTCATAAGAGCTCCAAGAGGACCCCTTAAGTCTTAAAAGTGATCTGTCACCCTTACTGGGTTTGAATGAATGGAAGTCAATAGGCTGGAGATTATGGCAGTCAGCACTGAAGCTGCAAAATCCTTTGTTTAGACTTTAACAGGATCATTTTTGTCCCGTTGATTTCTTTTAGTGTTCTTGAAGACACCACATTATTGGCCCATTGACTATAGCCATAAATTTTTGTTTTTATCATTCAAACTGAGAGAATTATTTTCTCTTTTAAGTCCAAACTATCTCTGTATCATTGGAGAATTGATTTACAGCCATCTGCATAGGGAAAAAACTAATGATAAAAATTACTCAAATAGAAACAGCAGGAGATTTCTATAATAAAAGGTGATCTATATCTACAATACATCAATAAGATCAGATAAATAAAGTTATTTTAATGAATTTACATCAGCAATTCCAGAGTTTTCCTCTGTAACATCTTTCTTGTAAGCCATACTCATCAGTTTATACACATGAAGAGGCTATTGATCTCTCTATTTATAGTGTGCTTACACAGAATTTTAAGAAAAGAAGTGGAAGCTTTGTCAGATCCAAGCCGCCAGAGTAGATAAAACCACTGCACTGCATTCCATGCATATATACACTTCATGTGTTTTAGCACCAGTTGTTGCTATCTGAAGTGTAAACATTCTTATCAGAGTGAAGAAGCAAGCTGCAATGGCTTTGAGGCACAGAATGAAAATACTTTTCCTAAAATATGCACCTTGTTCTTTCACATTAGTTTGGGACACAATGCTTATAATCCACAATGATGGTAATATGCAATTCAATTACCACCCCAGAAAGCTCAGATAGATTATCTCAAAAAGGAATCATCGGATTTTTCTTGTGAAAGAAAAACAACAACAACACTTTAACTGAACCATTCCCTGAAAAAAATAGAGATGCTTTGGATGAAAGATTGAGACATTCCTGAGTTCAAACATATTGGAATCTAGAAAATTTCATATTACACATAGAAAAAGTTGCACTATGCAATTTTAAGGGTTTGAAACATTATGTAGCTCCCGGAACTGTGAGCCAATGAAAATAAGCATAATTCTGATCTTTTCTGGCAAAAAGACTATTAGGGATTTTTTTTCCTACACTCTCGAAGGTCAAATTGAAGGAAATAAAACCAAAAGCATTCTTATATGTCACAAATCATTCAAAATACAGCTTTTCTCTAAAAAGCTGCACAAAATGCAATTCTGCAAATCTTACTGCTGGGAGCATGGAATATGCATGCAAAAATTCTTCTCTCTTTTGCTCTACCCAAGAGAGCTAGGGGGAGGGCTGCATGCATACATGTATATCATGGCAGATCTATAACTATAAACCTGTATATAATTGTTCTATTAATTATTCTATGCCATAAAGTGAAGGGGTTCTTAAATTGATTTCGTTCTTAAAAAAAAAACCAAAACAAAAAAAACCTGCATATTAATGTTCAATTATGTTAACACTGACCACTGTTTTCTCAAGTCAGATTTTCATTAGAACAAAAATGCATGTGCAAAAGCATTCTTGAAGCACAGTCAAACCCCTTGCATAGTTTTGTGCTAATTACCAATGCTTCTTTCATTATCAGTTTAGACTTTAATGACAAAAGAAGATAAGTGTGGAGTCTATTTGGCTTGAGCTAATTACTAACGTTACCCATTCAATTTATGCTCAAAGGAGTACTATAATCATGACACAGTGTATTAGCTCTGTCCCTGGCAGTATCTGCCATGCTGACTGCTAATTGACAGGGCAGATTCTGGTCAGGAATAACAATCTTAGGCATGTCTGGTCAAGAGCAAGACTCCATAGTCTTTTCTTTGCAGTGACAAAAAGAAAACCACTTTTACTTTTAGTGGAAATCTTTCTCCCTGTTGCAGACTCAAGGGGTTTTGCTATCAGTGGCTTACAGATTTTGTGATTAACATTTCAGCTGTATTTAGCTGAAAAGAAAATTAATGAATCAGAAATGAGAACCAATGAACATGACAGAAATAGAACTGCTCACCAGTCAGTTGTTTTTTCTTAAGTGTATATTTTGTAAAAAATAGAGCAGCACCACTAACTGAGATGTTTACATTGCATCTAGAGCAGAGTTTAGGGCTAGTCACAGCATTAAGCCATCTTGTGCTATTATTCAGAATAGGCTGAATTTGAAAAGGTTTTAGTGCGCTTAACACTGCTTCAGGGTTTTTGTGATCATGAAACTTAAGGGACTTAAGATAAATCCTGCAAAAATTATTTCATAAGATGCAATGAATAATGATATTTCAAAGACATTAGTCTGTCTCTATTCCATACTTCCATCTCAAAATTGTGATACTGTACTCCAAATTAAAAGTACCTGTACTGCGACAGTCTAACGCATCATCAAAAAAATATCTTCAAAAAGGAAACTGCAGCCATGCAAATTCAGCTTATAAAATTCTTCAGACCACGTGTGTCACACAGCAAACAACATACGATGGAACAACAGAGGATCGTGCCAGTGTAAGACTTTTCAGTTGTACATAATCTTTCTGGCTTTCACTGGTTGTCTCTCTGGTATTTCAGCCATAACCAAACATCAGCTGATTCAGGAGAATTTGTGCTTGGAAGGGAACAGGATTGGTAGAAGTCAAAAATCAAGTACATGTATAATTCCCACTGTCTTTATGTAGGTCCTTGAAAGTTTGGAAGATTGGAGGAGATATTTCTATGAGCATAAAGCATGTATGGCTGAGGCATGTGTATGTGTGTATGTATGTGGAAGGATTTAACTGTAGAGGCACAGGACTAACATTAAAATGCAAGCAACATTAACAAGCAAAGAGAAAACAACCCAGTACTTAGAGGGCAATAATCCATGTGTGAGATTTTTCACCTTGGATCACTTGACACTAAAGAAGAAGGGGCTAAGAAACTCTTGTTGTAGGTAAGAGCTCAAAGAGAGCATTCATCACCACCACCAAAGCACTAGAAGCTCCCTTTCATCAAAACACTGAGCCTGCCATTTATGTCCATGAGATTCACCTCCGAGCTTTCTTTATTTTGTAACCTTTCATGTTTTAACTAGAAGCAGAAGTACAATAGCTATCGACAGCTGTAATAATGTGAATTCTGCTCCTTGACACACAATTGTGAAGTCAAAGAAATTGTCTACTATCGGTTCAGGGCCACTCCAACCCACCAAAGTAATTAGCTAATTCGTGTGATGGAATCTTCTCCTCGTCCTGCATGACAACCCTTGGCCACTTCAGTACCGTTTCCCACACATCAAACAGACGTTGCCTGGAGGTGAGCTCCTGCTTGGCTACATAACCACTAAGCATGCTGAGATCCTCATAGAAAATACTTAAATACAGTGCCTGCTTTTAGCATCATCATCTCTGAAATACTGCTAACCAGCACTGTAGGAGGCATAGCCAAGTTTGTGCAAAACTGTCCATTTTTACTTCAACGGCTCCATCCAATAATTGTCACGGTCCATTCTGTAAGATTATTTAATGCACTGATCAGTCTAGATTAACACTGATTTGAGGTGAATGAAAGAAAAATACTTTGATAGCACAGTGAGTGCTGTTGCTAAGCTATTAGATCTGAAAAAAAAAAAAAAAAAGGTACCAAATCTGCCTTAATGCCTAAACACTAACACAGACATAACTGACAGTGCCTCTTCCACTGTTAACAAGGACATCTGATCTCCTGAGGTGTGGGGAAAAAATGTCTCAAGTCAGTATTTCACCACATGCTAGCATTAGGAAGCCATCTAAAGCAAGATTAGCCAAATTTCCACAACTAAGCACATAAACTTTCCCAAAACAGCAGGGAGAACAGCAAGAGCACAAGCTTCTGCAGTGTGACCCACAGCAAGGTGCCTAATGGACCAACAGTTTATCCTTCATGAGCACTCCCCACAGCCCGCCGTGCACTGGTACAGTACTTTTAAAGGTACTTCAAGAATATCGAGAAACAATTAAAAATGCATTTGTATAGAATAGCATCTGCTGCTATTTGCAGGCCTCAGGATAACCTTCACAGATCAACATTTTATTTCTCAGTGTCATTTTGCAGTTTAGAGCAGGGGCTTTCTTCAGTTCAGGTATATTTCTGCCATACTAAGAAGAACTGTCACAAAAAGTAAGGGTTTACTCCATAAAATTCTTAGCTGGCTGGCCTCCATAAAAGTGAAGTGAAAAGAGCCACTGCTTTCCCAGGGAAGCAATCATTTTTGCCTATGTTCTACAACTTTAAAAATAAAACAAAAATGTTACAAAAGTGTTTAACTAAAAATCACAGTCTCTGGGAATACAATACAATCATGTATTTGGCATTACAGAAATTGAGGTGTTAGGAAAGCACTCATATAACTCACCATCATTTCTTTTTCTCCTATTTATGATAAAGCAATGGGAAATTTCTCTGCACATTCAGTGTTGCATTTTCATTGACCAAAAACTGGACTCCTTCTCAGGTGGCATATTGTTCTTTCACTGAAAGAAGCTGGTAAAATTGCAAGCTTGTTAAACTGTAACTTTAAAGCAGAAACAGCTAATTGCTGGAGCTGTTTGCAGGTGTCATTTCCATAAACTGCAGCAGTGCACATCTCTGTAGATTTATCTTTTAAATGTGGTATCCTCTTTTTTGATGCAGCTGAACTCTGCAAGGCAGACCCATTGTATGGCTCTAGGTATAGCACAGCAGGGAGGTACAGCACAACAAATGAATCATCAGAGCTCTTCCCAGCGCAGAGACCTCCATTTTACTAATTTGCATTTCAAAAGGAGCTACAGCTTGAAGTAGTAAAGAAATAATTTGCTTTGCTAGATAAGTGCTTTTCCAAGTAGGAAAAGCAATGCCAATTCTGAAAAGTGTTCTGATTATAATTTCTGTGTTAGGACAGGCATAAAAGACTTTTAGAGCCTCTCCGGTGAAAGCTGACCAGTATTTCTTCAATCTTTCACCATTTAAATCTCCCACGGAACAGCAGGTCCATGTGCTCAGCTGCCTTGAATCCTTGGCAGATACAAGGTGTTATTCAAATATGTGCTTGTGGGTTACAATACAGTTAACAGGCTGGAATAAAAACATCTCTGAGAGGCATTATCAGAAGCAACATGGCAGGAAAGGATTAGGTAAATCCTGTCTCTTGAGACCTTTGGTCTGAAAGTTTTGGGGAGCAATTCTGTCTGAGATCTGCCATGTAGTCTGCCAGAAAGCTTCAGGGCAAAAAGAGTGTTGGCTGCTCCAGTCTACCACTGTCAGGTCACGTGTACAATACTTTTCTTATCTCTAACTGTATTTCTGCAAGACACAATGGTTTAAAATTCATAAGGGCCTATTGCTGGTGCTAAAGAAAAACTGAGAAGGAAGCCAAGCTTTCTTTCTCCCTTTTTCACACATTCCCACTTTCCTGAACACTGTATGCTCATATTTGGAATGACAGTGAAATTACATTTCTATGACAGTCTTTCTTGAAATTCCTAGAAGGTTCTCCATATTTGAGCAGAACTACATGAGGATAATCATGGGTCCCAGCATGATAAGATTTCTGTTTTGCACTCATCTAGATAGCAGAAATTGTTAAGCCTCGTAAAACTGACCTTCAAACATGCCCTCTTCGGTATGATCACTGATGTCACACTTTTATCACAGGAAAAAAGCATAATAATAAACTGACAACCTATCACCAAACATGCCAATGATTACTACTAAAGAGCACAGGATAGCATTTCCTACCAAATATCTGGTTTGCAGCCTGCTCCCTTGCTCTTATGAGAAAGTTCATGATGAGAATAGGTAATTGCAACATGAATTCATTATCCTAATGCCAAGAGGGATACAAAATGAGGGTGGTAAAGTTTATACTGTTGCTAGCAAATGTTTAAGCCCCGGACTTGCTTTGTTCTTCAAACATAGTACCCACCAAAAATAAAATTTCTCACAACTATTCAGGTAATTATCAAACATTTTGGAGGGGAGAGACATGAGAACAAGTATTTTAAAGAGAAGAAAAACAACAAAACACAACATCAAAAAGAGCCCAAACAATATACAAATGAACAAAAAAGACCCACCAGACTGGCTCAGCAGACTCCCTCTGGCTAGTTTGCTAACTAATTTAGGAGAAAGAAAAATGAACATATAAATTCAAATTCTGACATTCACACATAAAGGAAAGCAATTCAAAGTAGACTGCCTCTATCTGGAGGTTATTTTATATCTCCAGTCAAATTCATGCATGTGTATTTTTCCTCTTTTCACTATTTACCTGGGACATGTAACACTCTGTAATTACTTCACAAATACATATTTGCATATAATGAAGCAATTATGTACATCATTTAGTAACTCTAATTGTAGTTACCAAATAAGTCAAAAATTAATTGCCTTGTAATTTGCAGGGTTTTGCTCTTCAGTGCCCTGAAAACTAGATACTCTGTGACTATACATTGTTAGAATGGAAAACAATATTAAAATTAAAGATATTGAAAAAAAATCTAGCAATCAAAGTAAATCCTTCATGAAAGCAATTCATATGGCTAGTAAATTTTACATGTCATTCAAATATATAACATTTAACCTACCTACTGACATCTACTGAGAGAGCTTATTTCAATTGCTGAAAATTCCTTTGAGGTGTACCCAAGAACTCCCCTGAGAGACACGTCTCTGTAACACCATTGTTGCAACACCAAGTTGCACTTGGCAGATGCAACTCTGAATTCCAAAATAGAGCAGCCCAATTTATGCATCCAAACACATGTTCAGAGCTTAGGAAAAAGCCCTCCACACACAAAGCATCCTCTTGGGTGGCCTTACGTGAAAGTTTGAGACAGACGGCAAAATGAAACTCAAACATTTACTCACAGCTAATTTGAAACTGGTCTGAGGCACAAGCCAAAATCTTGAGAAAAGTTTATAAATGCTTCTTCTTACAAGAATACCAAAATAATCAGTGTCCTGTTCTGATCTTTCCTATCAAGGCACAGCCCTGGTTTAAAGCAATGAGTTTTAATACAATGAGGTCACAAGTTTATACATCCGAATTTTCACAGATATCACTGTTTCTTGGGAAACAATGACAAGTCCTCTCAGCACTTAGCAAAGCAGTCCTCATACACCCATGCTTAATGTGGTGTACAAAACCAAGTGTGAATTCGCCCTTAGTAAATGGCTTATCCACTTCAGTTTTACACTTCATTTCCAAACAGATTTAAAAACTTACTGACTGTTTCCATTGCATATGTTTCATATGGCAACGTTTATCTGTACATTTTCATAGCTATATTCCAACTGATAATCATCAGTATAGCATTATTCTGGCATTCTTGCATTTGATTATGACAGCACAGACGTGGCAAAAGAACAGTACTAGTCAGGAGACAGTGTCCCTGCAAAGGCTGCTTTGTTTCTTCACAAAAAAACTGAAGCCTAAACAAGTACTCGCAAGGAACCTTGACTTACACTTTTACAAAAAAGCACTTGGTTTTCTGATCAATGTTCAGAAATAAAATCCACTGTTGTATACATAAACAAGAAAATATATTTCATGGTACAGGAACTGGAAATCTTACTGCAAAATTGATGCTTAGCTTTTGTTTCTGTTCTCATTCACAGTAAAACATGGAATTTGATGGAAAAACTGAGGTGGTGGCATTAGCTTGACTTTGAATAATCATCTATTAGCCCACCCTGGAGATAAGGTCTTGCACTTAATGAAGCTGGAAGATAATGCATAATGGCAAATCCAGCCTTTGCTCCTTTGTTCTACCTTACTCAGTGGAAACATTGCAGAACTGCTTTATGCACACACGATATTATTAAACACCACAACCCATGGCAGATTAGAGCTTGAAATAATTGTATATTTTGCTCTGAATTTACAATTTTGGAAGCTTTAAATAAGTCTCAGCAATCAACAGTCAGCATGTTCCAAGGTTAACACTAGCAGAACAGTTTTCAAGTTATGTATGTCTTTTAGTAATGCATCCATAGTTTTATGTGTCTGAACCCCTCACAGCATTCTCACACATGCACTGTCTGGTGATTCATTTTCCTTATCATGTGGCAACACTGCATTGAGGCACAAGGGAAAAAATGGGCTTGGAACAACGTGCATATGAGAAACAGAAAAATGTTTTTGGACTCAGTAAAATAGTCCTATTTATCTCACTCAAATATTTCTTTGTGTCTCTGAAGTCTCTTTCTCTTAATAAAAAAGATTAACTATTTAAAGTTGGCCTCTGTTGTCCGTTAGATAGTTCACAAATGTTGTATCTTTCATTGATGTGAAACTTGGCTTAAGGCAATTAGAGTTGACTTGGTTTAAATTCAAAGTATAAAAACAAATGCACTGACTTGTTTGCATATAGCAAAGATGACATTCCTTTTGGAAACGTAGCAGGGAAATTAAAATTTCTTTAGTTACTCTATTTCAGTATCCTAAAATAACAATAATAGAATTACAACTCCATATATTTTCAACAGAAAAGCTATGCAGAAAACACAAATCGAGTCCCAAATAACTCCTCAGTGACAAGCTTTTGACAATTACCTAGTTTCTCAAAAGGAAATCCACATGGTTGTACAGAGCTGTGCCTTAGAACCTGACATCTATGGCATCAGGGCAGATCTGCCAGGGAGGAAGCCAAGAATCAGGGGCAGCACTCCCAGCCTAGCTCCTGCTTTCCTTGGCAGCATCCCCATTCTATGGAACATTGCAAAGACAGTAAGAACGTGACTGGGAAGCACATTTAAACTAAACTGAGTATTCTGGCACTATCAAAGACATTGTAATTAGAAGAAAATTAAATAATTGTTGAAAATCATATTTGAAGAAACTCCAGAACTAAGAGAAGCTGAAGAAAAAGCTACAGTTCAGCAATCTCAATATAGTGAGGTGAAGAGGCCTAGCAGCAGCCAGGAATGCACAGATTAGTGAGACGCTTTTTCCTCCAGAGAGCCACCAGAGAACAGGCAAGGCATTCCCACAGCTGCCCATGGAAAAGCTAACATGAGACTGTTTCAGCCAACTCAGACTACAGGTCAGCTCTTTTATCTGCCTTAGTTGCATATATCGTTATAATTTGCTTATTAAAGTAAGAAAAAATTGCTTAGTAAATAAGAAAACTTTCTATATCCATCTTTATTCAAAGTAAACTGAAGAAAACACAGGAAAAGAAACACATTTTACTTCCTGTTCCTGTGCCTTTTTCATAACGCATAGTAGAAGAATGAGTTCATCCACTAAAAGGATGCACAGATCACAGCTTTGTCCCTGCTTCAAGCATGCATCACTATCTCTAGGGAAACATTAGCTTCAAAGAATAAGGTCAAAATAGGCAGAAGCTGCAGCTGAAATAAAAGCTGAAATGCTAGTATTTCTCTGTCTTGTGTTGCTTGACAATAGAGGCAAGTACTCTAGATTCAGAGCAGATTAGGGACTGTGTGGTGAAAGAGCAGTTAAAAGGTTTTCCTCACCATAGGTCTTGTTGAAAATATAAACCCAAGCTTGATACAAATAGTTAGGACAAGTATAATTAAACTGCTCCTAGGCAGGACTGAGGCAGGGAAAGAGGATGTATAATTGTTCCTTAGTCAACTCTTCTTTAGCATTGTTGCAACAAATCAAAACTGCTCTCACAGAGAAGGAAGCTTCTAGTTTAAATAATGTTAATTTGAGCTTGAGTTGAGGGTCTAGGAAACTACAGTCTCAAATCTCAGTCATAGTATCTCTGATCTTTTCAAAGGCCCTGAGGATATATATTCTATCCTGCTCTAAGATTCCTCAGACAGCTTGGCAGGGACAGCAAAGCAACCTGGTTTTGCTCTCCAAAGCTGAATAATACAGCACTAATAAGAATTTCCCAAGTGTGATATCGAGATGCACTGTTTCTCTGAGCAAGCTTTTATCTTTGTAGGCCACAATCCTTTTTTCATGTATAGACAGGTAGAACCAGATTTTCAAAAGAATTCACATTAGCATAACTCAGAAAGGGACAGTAATATTACTAGTGATTTCAGGAGGGAAAGGAAGGCCAATAGCTACATCCAAACATGTTCCCCATAGCCTACATTCTGTATAAAAACATCAGGGATGGCAGAATTAATTAAATGTGTCAAAATCTCTCCAGATATGAAACTTCTTGAATTACCTAACATTATTCACTGCGGAAAAGCAAGAACTTGTGAGAAAAGTAGGTGAAAAGCAGTCAGGCTTAAAAAACATACTTACCCCAATGTCACTGTTAAGGGGTCATCTTGGTAGATACCTTTCAGACATACAAGGAAATAGGACCTTATTTTTACATTTCCAATACATTTTGCAGTCAAACCAAGCCTGTATAATGAAAAGTACCTTTGTATTCAGAACACGGCATATCCGGGAGGTACACGGCATTCACTTTCAATCTAGTCAAGTCAGAACACATTGCAGTTTTGCTGAATTATTAAAACTAAGTAAGTGTTCATTAATAAAGACTGAACAATTGTTTTCTGAGGCAAACCACAACACATTACATTGGGGAAATGGAAATTTTATGCTAATCACCAAGGACAGAGTGCTTCATTTCTCTCTTCTAAAACTGTTAGGCAGCTGTTGATATTAACGATATTTTAGATGTAGAATTACTTTAGATATCAGGCAGAAACCTGCATTAGATTAATGCATCAAAATGTTGCTTAGAAACAATCTGACCTCCTAGCATTATGTGGTAGTCTAACATAAATATGGCACAGCTGGGAAACAATCAAAAATAATAAAATGAATATTTTCTATTTCTGATTAAATAATCACTACAAAACTCCTAAGGCACATCTGCTATAAGTTGCTTCATGGATGCACTTTTAAAGAGTCTGATGATGCAAAGAAAATGCTAAATAAGGTGAAAAGAATGGCCAACTCTGTGTCTGTTTCTATGTCAGGAATATTTCATATTTTCCCTAGTGAAAATCAGAAAAAAAAAATAGAATCTTCCTATATCTAAATTATTACAGAGAAAATATTTCCTATAAAATCATTCATTCATTTAATTTCACTTTTACCTATTCAAAAACTGCCTGCAAGAAAACAATTTTCTCAAAGGTACCACTTCAATTAATTCACTGTATAATTTCAGTAAATAACTTTTAGGATTCAGACTGTGACAGGTGTTCAGTATTCAGATCTTGAAAAGTGTTGATTAATTCTGACTGATCTGGGGATGACAGATTCTTTGCCAAAGATGTGTGAACAAGATTCAGTCTTGCCAATAGTCCACTACAATTACTACTGCAGTGCTGACTTGGCACTAGGTAATTACCTAAACTGTGTCTTCCACTTAGTTGACAGTAGTTCTAATACAAACTTAGAATGAGCACAGATTCCCTCCTATCTCAGCAAGGTTGCAGGAGTCCATCTTGTTTGGATGTGGCAGAAACATTTGTATGTGGCTAGCTTTCACTTTAATGCTTGTTCTTTTTGGAAGACTGTAAATTCAGGACAATAAAAAGTAAGTCCAGCAAAGTTGAACAACTGCATGTAACACCAGTGACAGGCTTAAGAAATTAAGCATTTCTTAGACTGCAACAAGCAGCTGATCTGTTTTTTTCCATTTTCAAGGTCACAATCTCAACTTCAGTTATCCTTGTGAGTTGAAAAGTAGGGGATTCCATGAAACAGGCTTTGAGGAGAAAAGCAAGTCCCATCAACCTCCTTCCTGAAGAGCCTGTGCAGCACCACTTTCACCACTGATCCCACCACACACAGCTGGGTTATCATCAAATTCCTCAGCTTCTTCCTCAATTTAGCATCTGTACTTCTGAGTCACCCACCCTGAAATTTGTTTCAAGGATCTCTTAGCTGTCCTGTCTTCGGTATATCACACATCATCTGTGGCTTTTCAACAGCTGACCTTTCATTTCTCAGTCATCCTTGTTCGTTCAGATTTACTTTTCAACTCTGCTATCTTTCCTTTCTGCTGTTCTGCATTGTTTACTTTTCCTGATTATCCATTCTCCTGCATATTTTTCACCTGGCAGCCTCAATACCATCTTCAACTTGGACCAGCCCTCTCCTTACTCTATTGAACTTCTGTGTTGCAAGTCTCATTCTTCTACTTCCTTCTAACCCCAAAAGGGCCTCCATCATAGTGTGGCTTCACTCATCTGCTCTCATACATGCCTTCATCCCCTCCTGCTCCTTATCCATAATGCTTCCTCAGACTCAGACAGGTTAATTGTATTACAGGATGTTTATACACTGCCTTTTTCTTCATATCTCCATATAAAAGATTTTGTAGATTTTCAGGTCAGAAACCTATATCCTACATGCTCCCTTTTAGGTTTCACCATTACGATTTTCCATATATTGAATTATTATCCCATATATTTGCCTATATACTCTTTTTAGACAAAATACAGTATCAAAAGGAGCAAAGATCAGAAGGATATACTCAGTTACCTGAATGAAGCCCCTTCCTTGCCCCAAGCTCAGTGAGCAGCTTGACCCTGACAGCATGAGAATGACAAATCCGCCAGTATGAAGGATTCTGTCACTGAGCACATTGATGTAGCTCATGAAACATCTGGGGTGGCTGCTCACAGGCACTGCAGAAGAAAGTTGAAGCCAGAAATCCAGAAAACAGTTACTGCATGGCCTGACGGGGAGGGAATTGCCCAGTTGATTTGTAAAGAGAAAGCCTGGTGTGATGCTCTATGCTTGGTGCCCGCAGAGGGTGGAGTGGGCTCTGGTCTCCCAGAACATGGGAGTCCCATTAGCCTTCCCTGCATGCAGCTGTATTTTCCATGTGCAGATAAAATGTCTTTGGAGATATCTTCTTTTGGGGTTGATATAAAATAAAATGTCGTATTGAGGCAATAAATACTATTTTTGAATATGGCACTACAAAGACATCTTTATATGAGTCAATGCTGGAAAACTCAACTATCTGAAATAAAAGGCATCTGTACTTTTTTTTCTTTAAGACTTCAAGAATTATCAGCATAAATAAGATACTTATACACAAAAAAAAATCTGTTTTACAGAACTTTAAGTTCTGTTTGTGGCTTCCTTGGAATAATATCTTACTTCACTAAAGTCAGTGAGACGCTTGTAGACAGAAGCTATCATCAGTGCTGGCAGCAGTATGCCATCACATAACACTCTGTCTGAGACAATCTGTTGTACAAGTTCTCCAGGACATGGGTTGTATTTGCAGCTGCAGAGGACCAAGAACAATCATAGCAAACATTCAAATGTCTCTGGAAGCCTGAATGTAAGACGTTTTTTTACAAAAAAAAACTAACCCTCCATTTTCAAATAGTTTCTGGTCAACGCTTTCTGAATACTAGATGCTTTATGAAATCCCTGATGGGACCCTTACTTAGATTAGCCTGAGAGAGAGGAATAAAACCAAACAGCATACATATGTGCATTTCTATTTCTATTTTCCTTTTTTTTTTTTACATTAAATCCTCTGACTAATCTACAAAGCTGTGGAGTTTGAGTAACTAAATCAACACAGCTTTTTAAAGTCTTAGGCTGAGAAGTTAGAGATGAAATTGGCAATATGTTTTATCTCTTTTCTACCCCTCTTGTTAGGTCAGTGGAAAAATGGTCTGTCTTAGATTACTGCTAAGAATCTTTTAGACTTAAGCTCAGAACTGGTGATTTTCTTTAAACATGTCAGCTTTGAGACTTAATAAGGATAAACAACATTAGGAAAAATACTCAATTGAGTGTTAGGAAAAGATCTCTGCCTTAGAGTTTAGGTCATATTATAAGCAGGTAGCCAGGAACATCACAGTTAAAATGTTCTTACTATTGTAGAAAAGCTTCTATATAATCACTCAGGCGACACTGCTGGAAGCATTTCATCACATCCCTGAACTATTCAGAAAAGAAAATCCATTTAAAGAGACAGCTGCATCTAACATCATTTATTTCCTGGAGTCTGAATGAAAAGATTGATCAAGAATTTAAAACTATAGCATAAGAGATTATTTATTTTGTAACAAAGACAATGTAAAATACATTGGATTTGTCACAGAATATTTTATTAAAAACTCCTTAATAATTAGTTCTACAGTTAACTATGAAAGCACAAATATAATTGCTCTAACGCAGCTGATATGCCCAGTAATGAGAAAGTGAGAGAAAATCTGTGCATTTGATCAAGCTGATACAAAGCAGTTCTAAAACTGAAACCATGAGAAACCTGACATCCAGAGTATTGGCACACTGAATCCTGTTGAACAAATATTTAGATCCATAGGGAACATTTTGTGAGTATTAGCAGAAATAAAACACTGCACAGTGCAGAGAGTAAAATTCTGCTCAATTTGCCAAATAAGCAAGGGCTCTCCAACGCTGTCATATTATAACCCATATTCGAGCACAAAGTATGATGGGACTTCCAAAGATAAAGGATTTTTTTTCCATCTCCAATGCAAAAGGCCTTGAACTGCCTAATTTTTTCTAAGAAATCAGTCTGTGCAAGAACAAGCTGTGCTACTGGGGCTGGCACTACAGAGGACTGCACAAAGTTATGCTCCTTCTATTTCTGGCAGGCCCTGGCTGACTTTTTCCCAAGCTCCTATCCCAAAACCAAGGACCAAACAGCACATGAGGAAGGCAGCAGCAGAAACATACATCAAAGGCAAATACTGCAAAATTCATATGTCCCATTTCTGTAATTGCTGCTTACCCCAAACCAGAAAGCAAGAAAAGATTCTTAGAGCAGAAAAGTACAACTGCCTGAATAAATTAGACATGGCTTTAACTGTATTTTGCTTGTGGCCAGTTAGCCTGGTACATGTACAGATCTGTAAAACACACAGCCATGCAAAGACAACTGTTAATAAGTTATTTCTAATTCATAAAAACAGGATTCCTTAAGTTGGATGCTACTGAATGCTTTGCTGTTTGAAGCTGTACTTAATTTCAGGTACAGATATCAGTCACTCTGAACACTACCAATTAAAAGATTCACTAAATTATCCTGATATTAGAGGAGAACTGGTAAGCATTTCAAATTCATGCTTATGTAAAATTTAGCGATTTAAGAAATAAGACAAAATGATATGAATAGCTGTGAAATGCAATAAATAATATTTGCACTTTCATATACAAGGGGCAAATTTACATTGTAACCTACTTTCCTGTTTCCTCTAAGAAACTGTGTTAGAAGTTTAAGATGTAGTAAAGTAGTAAATCTATCACAGAAAATTCTTGACATACCCTCTTCCCAGGATTTCTCTGAATTATTGTGATGAATTATAAGACTTTAAAATCAATTTATTTCATAGTTGTATTTCTCTACTAGAGTGGAAATGGAAGTGCATATATGAAATAGAAATGCATTTAATGAAACAGAAAAATAGAAATATGCAATAATATTAAAAAAAGATCTCCAACACTCAGAAGAGACCCTATGGGATGCAAAACTGTTTTCCTCAATACTTCAGGCTAGTAATGCTGCAAGGCTTATTTTTGAGAAGACTAAGACAACTCACAAACTTTAGCTTGCATTAACACTGAGAAGAAGAAACCATTTCAATTGCCGCTGCATCATGGTTTATTTTCTATTTATAGCTACTCTTAATGCTTTACTTTGGAATCTACAGCACCTCTGAAGCTTGGAATACTAGAAAGAAAGAACGGAAGAAAGAAAGGACAAAAGGAAGAAAGAGCATTATTATAGCTATAGAGGAGGTTAATCGCTCCCTGACAGACCCATAATTTTAGGGTTAAGGCTTAAGCAATATCTCTAAGTAAAAATGTATTCATTTATTATCTTGGGCCTGAAACATCAGTCTCTCTACAAATGGGAACTAAAGATATTGCTTTACTCAGGAAGAAAATTGGCTTTAAAAAAACTTTATTTTTGCTGTTGAGAGTTAGAGTTAAAACAAGAAAAATTAATTTCTATATTCCACAGGAGCAGCTTTCAGCAGCCATAGTAATTAAAGGTATTCTGATTATTCCTGCCTTTAATGCAGAGTTAATAGGCCATATCCTACCATCAGTCACACCCATGCAACAAATGTTTAACTTCACTGACTTCCAAATGATTTTCAACGACACTAGTGGAAGCACAATTTATCCATGTGTCATTTTTCCCACAAAGTCTTTCAATATCAGTCAGTTAAGCTCAATAATTAAGATGTAAAATTACCAAATCAGAGAATCACAGAATTGTAGGGGTTGAAAGGGACCTCTGGAGATCATCTAGTCCAACCCCCTGCCGAAGCAGCTCTCTAGACCAGGTTGCACAGGTAGGTGTCCAGTCAGGCCTTGAGCATCCCTAGAGAAGGAAACTCCACCACCTCTCTGGGCAGCCTGTGCCAGTGCTCTGTCACCGCACTGTGAAGAAGTTGTGAAATTGTCTGTGTTATTCTGTATAAGATAGCGATAAGAAAGTGGCTTATGCACTGATTCCTCACACTCCAGCAAAAGCATAAAGTGATCTCAAAAGAAACAAAAGTATTTTTTTATGAAGGCTTTGTGTTCTATGTAGAATTCTAGATATGTGACTAACATACCACAAGTTTAATGTTTTCCAGAGGGAAAAAACATATTCCATCACTTAGGATAGAATGGCAAAAATAAAAACTTATTGAAAGTTTTTTAACGATACAAAAAAAAGATATTATCTGTTCAGATTCTTAGTAAATAAAAATATGAGAACTGCAGTCCCATCACATGACTGCATGAATCTTTCTCTTATGTCATCATGAGTGTCCTGCAATGGAGTTGCAGTAAGATTAGCAGTATAAGAGGTCTGAAACTAATTCACCACAAAAGCTTAAGTGCTAAATACATGAGTAAACATCAGATGTGTTCCCTGCATAAGATGATGCTCCTTCCCTGCCTTTCCATTTTTTTTTCTCCTAGTATGAGCTTCAGGTTAGTCTTCCACTTCATAAATTGCCCTCAAACATGACAAAAAATTGTGTCTTAGATTAACTGTATGTAGATGATATAGATAGTATTATAGCAGTACAGATAATGTAGATAGATAATTTCCCATCTTAAAATCTACACTTTAGATGGACAAATTTGATGAATGCAGGAGTGAAAGGGAGCAATACAATCTGACCATGATTCATTTAGTTACATGGAAGCATAGAGGACTGAACCTTGATTCATTGCATGATGTTCCCAGAAGGTCACTAGGCATAACTCACTTAAATCTGAAGAGATCTCACTCCCATTGTACTGAATTCATGGTAATGGCCTAACTTGTCTATAACTGACAGAAATCTTGACTAACCCAAGCCCCTAATGACTTTTGCATCCTACTTTATCATATTAATATTGAAACAGAAAAATCTGACTATATCTTTTCTTCACCTTTAAAAGGAATGAATACTGAAGATTACCTCCCAGAATTAAAGAATAAATATCTCTGGCTCAGGTTTAGTCTTATTCTGTAATCTCTGCTCATGTAAAACTCACACTGTCTTCTAACATTTAAACGTAGAGATAAATTCAGCTTTCAATAAGCTACACTTCTAAGCTAGCAGTGAGAGTTGGGCCAAAGAAGTTGGGTGTTTTGTCTTTATAAGGATTTCACAGTGAGTTCCTTAATTAATTTCTAATGAGTTGTACTGTAGTTCTGCTGAGTATACATCATTTTTTTCTGTAATTGTGAATATTCTTGGTTCATAGCACAACTGCCATGTCCCTTTGATGAATAATAGATATCCAAAAGACGTAAAGGCAAGCCTGGAGCTCTCTGGTTTAAATGTATTTAGGTATGCAACCAAATTGGTTGTCCTAATATTCATTACAACATTTGCACCAGATATGTAATCTGAAGTCTATAATGTTCAACAGAAAACTATCCTACAGACTTTTCAACTACAGTGCATACTTCATCAAAGCACTGCCATAAGGAACTAACCATTTCTAGAGTTGTAATTGAGAGGATTATAATGACTATGTTCACAATGGAAGTTATGTCAGAATTAAAACACATTCTGCTCTCAAGAAGACTCTAAATAAATACTAAGTCTTTGTCTCATTTCAAAGGGAGTCACGAATACTCCTTAGGAAATGACATACTTCCTAACTTTGCCATTCTTAGACTCTGCTTTGATGTGGTAGTGACTCTTGTAAGAGTTTTTGTACTACTAATTCATTTACCTTCTGAATCTTTAAACAGAGTGTTGGCTGTAATTTGACACTATATAGGGGACAGTACAATCTTGTATTTTTCCTTCCTTCCAAAAATTTGCCTTTTCTAGTGCAAAATAAAAGAAATAAAATTAGCTTCCACTCAAATATTTTTACTCGCTAGAGATCAGGTACCAACCCCAGCATTGATGTTCACAGTGAATGGAAGGTACAGCAGACAGAACTTTACTCAGTGTGTATGGATAACAAAATTTGACCAATTGTGATTATTTGCAAGGCTTGCAATCCAAAAATACTGAGTCTGTCCATGGATGCCATATTAAAATGAAAAATAATAATAATGTAAAAATCAAGGAAAAAAAAACAAACCAAAACAAAAACTACAACACTGCCACTGAGAACACTGTGGCTGTGTGAGCTGAAGTAGTTTTGAAGCCAGGAGAAAAGCGTTTCTAGTGTTTGGGTCTTAAATGACACAGACACAGAAGACTGAAAATAACCTCAGCCATTTCTGTTAGTTGTACATCATTTTATATGATGGAAAAATATAATAATTTTCACATTTCACTTATATAATAGATGAAATGTGAAATGAGCATCATGGATGATAAACACCAGGATGGCTTCTAAGTCCTACACTATGTAAACAAAAACTTCTCTGCTCGCTGCTATACAAGGTACACAAAAAACAAAAATTATTGTGAAAGCTGTGAATAAAAACAGGCACAACTTGGGAAGGAGCAGGGTCACTGCAGAAGAAATGAGTTGGTGACAGCAGACTCTCCCAGACTGCTGAAACTGAGGGAAGTTACCCACTGACTTTCATGGGAAATCCATCTTGTACATAAAAACATGGTTTTCAATGTTCCTATTGCTACCCATTTGCTAGAGGTGCCAAGTCTGGGGACAGCACTATATAAATGAAATAACATTTGGGTTAGGTTCTGTTTTAGCAGAAAAGGAGAGGAAAGCAGGATGTGCAGAGCTCTGAGCTCCACGTGGTGCCCTTCACATCAGCTGCATCATGCTGATTCCCACAGGGCACAGGAGCACACTGATGGGATCCGGCACCCAGAGCACAGGGGAAGGCCCTCACCACAATGCCAGCCTCACACCGAGCTCCAGAAAGGAGAAAGAAGTCTCCTAGAAGTGTGTTAGTCATGCTGTACTCCTGCATGACTGTAATACAGATTGACCTGGGAGAAAGACAAAAAAGAACAACTACAACAACAGGAGAGCATTCTGTTAACTGTGAATTTGCCTCCCAAGCTTCTCTGTTACAAAGAGCATCTGCTATGAACAAGAACTAACCTGCTACTAACCAAATTCCAGTATTACTTGATGCATGATTAATACTTTCCCTCAAGCATGGTATTAGTCTCTTAAATGGAGCAGAAATAATAACTGAAAATGCTCAAGTATGCCCTTCAACAGGTGAATACTGTTTCAGCTTTCACTAAAAACAGAAGGAAAAGCAGCACTGAATTAAACTTTCAGTTTGACTCCCTAACTACTGGTACTGAATAGGTAAATTAAACAGGGCACCCCTCAGATTATCATCAAAATGAGCCTAAATGACTCTGGGTGTTAAGTGCTGGCTTCTGCAGACATCTGATGTTCAGGGCTGCATGTGCAGAAGACAAAGCCAGTGTACCACCGGTCTTGAAGACTTTTTATAACTAAACTGTCTTACTGCAGCATGCTGTTGGTGCAGAAAGGGCACAGCAGCCCAGGGCTGCCCTCTAAGAAGGGTTCTGCAGCAGGCAGAGGTTCAAAACCAAATTCTGTCATTTTTCATTGCAAAAGTGTTATGGGCCAGCATGTGATAACATGCATTTCCATAACTCCATGCTACTATGGTTTCTCCTCATACAGATATCCTGTAAGTTCATTAAGCTTATTAGTCTTGTATTTACATACTCCCAGACTGAACCCCAAAGAGTATAGAAATTGTTTGCCTTTTAAAAATAAAACCACAGCCATTGTTTCTCCCCTGCAAATCAGACACCATAGCAATGAATGACTAAAGATACAGAAACAAGCAATAATTTAGGAACTATAGAACCCAAACAGGACAGGGAGACATTCTATAAAAAGCAAAAAATTAAAACGAGATGTCAAAAAGATAAAGCAAATATTTCTGCTCAAGAAATGGGTATTTACCAACTCTTCAAAGTTTCTGCAGTTCCCAAACTGTGCCTGCAATTTGAGAAACAGCATCTTTCATAAAAACTGCTCTGAATGGTGACAGAAAATCTCATACTTTACCCCTATCATGTACAGAATTTCCATCATTCATAACTGGGAAGCAGGTCAACGCACGGAGCAGCTGTTACATGCTACGCCTATGCATACACACATATATAAAAGTACATATATATGTGCATAGAGAGAATTTTTGAAAGGCTTTTTGCTCAGTTGTAAAGCAGAACAATATGGAAACAAGTGCTTTTCTATAAGTTTTTATCAAAGTACACCACAATAGATTCCATTAAACAGTGCAGAAAGAGGCGTTGGGTGAAGTAATGAATGGATACCATTCTTGGTTCGTGTGACAAAGATCAAGAGATTGGTGTCAGATTTTTTGTGTCCTCAGTAAAATTGTTTTCTACATTATATAAATGCAAAGGAAATAAGTGCTTTTGGTTTTTTTTTGTTGTTGTTTGTTTGTTTGTTTTTCCATAGTCACTGGATTTGCTTCAGGTTTTCGGTGATTATAAAAAATTGCTTTCTTAGATGGGCTTGCTGCCTGAATTTGCTGGCTTGTGCCACCCAAGAACTTTGTTTTAAAATACCATGTTTTTTTTTTCTGAGAATGAACTCTCTCAGCAGCTTAAGACAGGGAATTAATTTCTTCTGCAATATTTACAGAATAACCATGAAATCCTCCAAACTCTCCCAGGAAGATTTTTGTGTTCTTCTTTCTCTGTATTTGCAACTTTCTGAACACATTTACTTGCAAGCAGGAATGTACTTGCAGTATGCTCAACCTGCTGAACCTGAATTTTACAATACATAATTAGGGTAGTTGGATAGATTATGTAAGCAGAGACAGGTATATTTCAATACTGCAGTTTTTCAGTGTTCAAATCAAAGAGCTTTTGAAGACTTGAAAAACTGGTGTCTGATGGCATCTCTCTTTGGCAGCAGGAGCAGCATTCACCCAAGCGAACACAGGACATTCTTATTGAGGTTCATGGTAAACATTTTGTTTCCTTGCTTTCCTGTAGCAAGATACTATGAGGTACAGCCTTTAAATTTAATTTCACACAACTATGTCCCCATAAAAGAGAAAGGAAATGTATCCTTTCCCATGTACCAGCATTTCTTTGCCACCTACATGTGAAACATATAATTTATGCAAATATCCTTGTGCACCAAAAGCCTTCCCTAATGAGATGTAAAAACCGGCCTCTTCTCTCCCTTTCTTTTCTACAGCAGTTTGCATTTCATATTTTCAATTCACAAATATACAGGACTCAAAAAAAAAAAAAAGGGCATTTCATCCATTCTGGAGGCAAACATGCTATGTTATCCAACGTAAGGAATAAATGCACACTACCTATAATGGGCATCAGTAGTTTGAGAAAACTATTTACAACACTATGCCATGCTGCTGCTGTAACTAATTCAGAATCCAAACGATATAAGAAATATGGATCCTCTCCTTCCCATAGAGGACATTTGAGAAAGGTATGGCCTTTCCTTCTCCGAAACCACAGCCATGCATGCTGGGTTCACACATCAAGAAATACCGCCCTGTCTTATGCAAGAGTGGAGATGGAAAGCTTGATTTTTAGCACATAAGGAAAAGAACAACTGTTAAATGAAAGAGCCTCCAGTGACCTAATTCAAGAAAGCTTTGTCAGGTGATAATCTTTCTCACCCTTTGTATGTCATTCCTGCAGCACATAAGTGTTCAAAATAGTTTAGAAACATTCAGAAATGTGAGAAGTAGATGTCCTCCTGTGCAGCTCTGACGAAGATTAGAATTCCCAATATAGTTGCTAGTTGTGAAAATGCTTTTAAGCTGCTATTTCACTGGGTTTACGTCTGAGTGCCACTAATCAAATTAACCATGATGGCTGCAGTAAGCTGTTTATAGAGATGAAAGACCTACCAAAAGAAGTTTCTGTTGCAGCTTATGAAGCCAAATACTGTTAAGCACATAAACACCCAGCTCACAGAAAATCATGACCTTTTTTTTCTTTCTGCAGTTCCTCACTAGAGAGTCAAGAGTAACCAAATGTTCTTTTTTTTTCCAGTCTTACACAAGTCCAAAATCCTTTTTCCCATAACTATTTTTCCCATTCGAAAAATGCATTGCTTACATTTCAGTCTCTCTCCTTAAAATAAATAAATAAATGAGAAGCTAATACAAGCAGTAAAAAACCCAATCATTTAATGAAATGGTCATATCAAGCTGCAAGCTATTCCGTGTGGTATAATTAAAAAAAAAAATGCAGTCAGGAGACTTGTTCAGAACAGGAAACTGCAAACTCAGCGCTTTTAGGCCATCAGATCCTCATGACTTTGAAAATGAATTGCAGGGTGTGGGCATCTGTGGAAAGGATCACTGTACCACAGGGCAATTGTCATGGCACCAAGCCTGACAGAGCTCAATTAGTATTTGGACAACACTGTCAGAAATATGGTTTCAATTTTAGGTGATCCTGTGCAGAGCCAGGAGTTGGACTTAAGTAACTTTATGTGTCCTTTCTAATTTGGGATATCCTATGATTCTGTGACAGAGATGGGTGCAGCTCTTTACTGCATCCCAAAACAAGGGCATGGGTGGCTGGCAAGCACCATGCACATGTGCAGACCTTTGCACAGGCACTGCAGGGGACCTACAACTGAGGCCTTTTCGAATAAGGAACTTGACCTCAGCTCATATTGATCCATTTATTTTACTTTCTCATAAAAATAAACACCTTCAGTGTTGTCAGAAGAAAGTAACACAAACAGAATCACTGAAGCGAGATGGCTATTTCACTGCAGCATATAAATACTTAGGAAGTCTCATTAAAAGTAATGAAATGTCCCTCTTCCACTCATTTTCTCATTAATATCAGCAAGTCATAAAATGAGACATTTTTATTTTTTTAATTTGATATCCGTATATCTGTTTTTAACTTGTATAGGTCAAGTCATGTAGAAAGAGGAAAAAAATGGTGGGGCTGACTGGAGTTGCACATTGCAGCCCTTGCTAAACGAATACAAGATGATATTGCCTTCAGCGAGAGCCCATCCTGGCACACAGCACAGGCAGGCATGGTGCTAGCAAGTCCTAGAGGTCCTTCTAAATTAGTTTTGAGATGCTTCCTGACAGGAAGATTTAATTAGTAGTATTAATAATGTCATAGGTCTCTGGTTTTGAAAGCATTCCAATTCTCCTAAATAAATATATATTACATAGCATAATGATCCCCAGGACTTGGAGACAAAGTCATACTTTCAAGTCTTTTTTTTTTTCCCTCATTAGTGACCATTTATCTATCCACTGGATTAGAGAAAACAGAGTAGCTTTGTTTAGAGAAACTTTTTTTTTTTAAACAAACTTTTGAGTACTTTAACTACAGAGATGCGGAAAATGGGTGATAGCATTTTGTACCACCATTATTTCTAATGATAATATCTTACCATTCACTGTCAGCTGACTACCAGGTTTTACTTTTATAATCCAATAATGAAGAAAAGTTTTCATCTTCTTACTGCCCTGACATGCTGATACAGCCTCTTTCTTCCCCTCTCTAGTTTTAGTTTTTATGATCACTAGAACCAGATTAATTCACATTTAAATTGGTTCTCAGTAGACTTCACAAATTTGCAAATTTTTTTTAAGCTCAGCACAAATTTCTATCAACTGATACATTACAAGAAACTTCTCTTTGATCATTTCACTGAATAAAGTAATTCTGTTCCTATCATTCATCACAGTGCCATACCTTCACTGTATTTAAAGACAGCATGTATATGATACATATTTGCTTCTTTATGGCTCTTGGAAGAAGTAATCTATGAATCTACAAACAGTTGTATTCGGAGATTAGGATAACAAATAGTAAGTTCTAACTCATATATGACAAATAAAGACATACCAATAAGCCATCATTTAGCCAGCTCAACAGCTATTTTAGAATTCAAATTAGGATAAAAATGGATAACATGAAAATATTTTCACTTCATACATTATGCACCAGATTAGCCCGCAGTGGTCAAATCACAAGCATTGCAGAAGCAAGAATACAAAGTGGGGCAAAATGGTATTAGAGCTTAGCGAGGAGAAACATGAAGCAAAAAATTCCTCATACGGCTTCCTAGAAACTGACAGTATTAATTTGGGCAGATAACTTTCAGAGGCACCATTATTTTTACTCAGCATAAATATTCTCTGCTGTTAGAGAGAAAAACCTCTCGTCAGATAAAAGCTGGCTTTTCATACAGTGTGGCTTAGCTTATACACTCGTTTTATAATTTGCTTTGAAACGTGGTGTGCTGGCTGACGGCACTGGATGCATCACCCTGATGACACATCGAGATGGAATTGTGGAGTGATGACCACATTAGCAAAAATTACTTCTCAAAAAACCCAGCGTTCGCATTCATACGCACAACAGCTGTCAACATTTAAGTACAGGCAAAAACGTTTTGTGCACGTAAAACGAGATGTTTTGCAACAGTAGTCACACGTGAACAGAAAGCCAGAAACCGTGCTGCCGTAGCATTCCTCCAGCCGCTGCTCTGCCGCTGCACACCAGCACGCCCCGAGGAAACGCAGTGCGGGGCCGCGGGGCCCTGGTTAGCCCCGAGCCACGAGGGCTGGGCTATCTGCTCAGCTGGGACAGCTGCGGCTCATGGCAGGGACTGACATCGCCCATCGCGAGAAACTATCTTTACCAACCAATAATCAAGTCTTACTAGGATTTTGGCAGTATCGGATTTCTTGCCAGGAAGGATGCAATCTCACTAGGCAAGCCTACAGCATTAAGGAGACCCTGTTTCTACCTATCTTTTAAGCCTGTAGAAGACCCAGGGGGACTTCCAAAGCACAGGGACTACCCCCAGAGGCCCCATAAGCAGGCAGACAGGGCAGATCAGAAATGCCCCCGCTGCTCTCAGATCTGGTTTGCTGCTGTGAAGGGACCTCTCACAGCCTGCTCCTTGACTGGTTTGCAAGAGTGGGAGAAGGGAATGCTGCAGGCCCCACAGCTATGGGGCAGGGAGCAGAGCTGCTTCCCTCACTGCTGTCACAAAGGGTTTGCTGGCAGATTGCACAGCTGCAGACATTTCACAGATGTGAGGCAAGGTGCCTCTTGATACTCCTGGTGTTGGCAACCTCCCAGCTATTACCAGCTATCTCCACTTAGAGCCCTATTTTATGCCTTCAAGCATTAGGTCATGAGCAGCACTGCCCATGGGGACAATGGAGCTGGGATTTTGTGTATAATTGATTACCTTATACACATTATGGTTCCCTCCTCCAGCAGCTGCCTACACACCTTAGGGTAACAGGGATTAGCCAAAGCCCTTCTGAAGTCAGGTAGCCTCTATGTCTGTGAGACATGGGTTCTCCTTAACATGCAGCTGACACACTGTATGACATTACATACACATGATGATTTTTATCAACAAATGTAAGTCCTTTTGCTATTTATGTGCTTTTTGAGAGACTTCAGTAGTCCTTGAAAAGCCTTTTATCAAAAGTCATGAATACTTGTCTTGCTTGGTGGGCAGTTATCTGTTGTCAGGCACCAGTTCCATTTTTTATTTAGGAAAATATATATACGTCATAGCTAATAGGCCAGTTTTACTACTCTAGTAACATGAGACACGAACAGCATACTAACAGTCCAGTTGAGCAAACAACACGATGTTTGGATTTTTAGCATCCTCAGGAAGTGACTTTGCTGTTTTGCTAATGACACTCTGGTGAGCATTCATTTTCAGATAGTAACAACCCTTGAAAATAACTCTTACATTCTAATTATACTGTCGTACAGCAGAAAGCTTTCCAGTTAAGTTTATGGGCTAGATCCTCAGACACCATAAACAGCTGTAACTCCACAGGTTTTGGGAGGACTAATCCAATTTATACAGTGGACTTATTTTTTAAAGCCTGCATGGAAGGCTACATAATTATTAAGGAGGAAGGAATACAAAATCCAAACACACTACTTGACTCAGGAAATGGCTTTGCACTTACTGAAATGAGGATGAACAGAATCAAGCTCCAAGAGATTAGTTATAACGAGGAGATTAGTTTTGTGTAATAAAGCGCACTTAGTGTAACAGAGAACTCTTCGATGCATTTTGGAATAATGTGCTTTAAATCTGCCAGTTGTCTCTGCAGATCCCAATCCTGCAAAGCTCACCCATGATTTAACTTTATGTACTATAAATAATCCCACTGAAATCAATAAGACTATTCACAGTGCAGAGCTTAAGTGCTGGAAAAATTAGGGATCTAGCCAGAAGAACATTCCCTGGTTTCCACGTCTCCTTCAAACTTCTCCTATAAATATACAGGGAAATGTTTGTCATTCTGCTGAGTAGAAATAGCCCCGCTTTTCACTGCTTTTGGTTCTGCTTCAAAGAAATTTTTCTATTATTTTTTCCAATGAATGCGATTTTTCACAAGAAACTACATACAAATCTGATTCTCTACAGTTTTATATTTTTAATTCTTCCTCCAAATGGGAAAATTATATTCACTCAAAACAACCAAAAAATGAGGTTGAATAATTTGTTTTCATCAATTCTACTACAGTTCTTGTCAATAAAATTATTTGAAGCACATAATGTAGATGAACAATACAGTATTAAAACTGGATTAACATACAGATTTGTTCAGTGTCGTACACCAAATGGAAAAGAACTCATAAAGCAATAAAATTGCTGCCCTAATCCAGCAACAAAAATATTTTTCTCAATATTAACAGAAGACTAAGAAAGGACTGGTGCATTCAGACGAAGTATGCTCTAGAAGGAACCTCAGCCAGGGCATGAAGCCAACTTCTACTAGATCAAGAACCTGAAATTTACATTTAATCAACCTCAAGTAAGGATAAGAAATCAATTTAACACACTGTTTGCAGAACATTTACCATGGAATCATCCTGTATGGTGCAGCACTGCTAAAAAGTACACTCAAAAAAATCAGCTGTTATTATGATGGTGCAACGGCCAAAGAAAATATGCCATAGGAGGCATATTTTAGAACAAGAAGTTTCTTTATTTTGTTTCCCAAAACTTCAAACATAACCTTTGATAAGCTGAATGTTTGATCTTTTAGCTACCAGCACCATTTCCTAGTTACTTTTATAAACCAGAGCTTTCAAACTCCTACCTACTCCTAGTGATCTCTGCATACTGGCATATTAAATATTCCCTCAGCTTATCTCAAGTCTCAGTGCAGCAAGGTATTTTAGTTGCTATGGCCCCAAGCATAGAACATGAAAGAAGAGGATATCTGGGAGTCTCACTCTACATTTGTCATTTAAATATAAGACCTGGGAGCCTGAGGCATGTCCCCAGTTATTTTGAGTTGCTTTGGAGCTTTTACACTTGGAGCATTCAGTCTTCACAGGGCACTCCTTCAAAGTATTTAGTGAGGTGTGCAGAGACACCAAGGTTGTATCAAATCTGCAACTGTGTTTACAGGGAGGAATAGGATGCCTATACGCATGGATAAAGAAAGGGGTCTGAAGTGCTAAAGGGGTCCTGCTGAAAATCTCACATCCTAATATTCTATTTATCATTCTAACACTGTTTTCCTAATGTCAATACTCATACAAAAAGAGTATACTTTCCACAGCCCAAATAATTTGCAACTCCTCCAACACAGCACCCTTACACTAACTAATCTGGTTGTTGTCAGAAACCAAGCAAGAGCTGATGAGCTCAGCACATGACACCAAGTATAACCACACAGTACAGAGTATTACATTCAGATGGCTTGCTTTTGTCATTTCTAAAATAAAGCATATGATATCTTTGTGATCACCTTTAAATTAACACTTCTACATCACTCTAGGTGTGCAGAAAAGGTAAAATTTTTGGCTAGCAAAAACACCGAGAATATTTCAGAAGAGTTCCAGTGACAGAGCAGAATGCTCAGCTCTAGAGCTTCACTGATACCATCTCAGGAATAGTTTTTAATTGGAGACTGAGTTAATGCAGAAAATGAAATAATTCACCGTGTAAATGCAACACCAGGCGGATCAGCAATGCAAAGCAACAAAGCACACAGACTGTTTCAGATTTGGGCGCTGATTTCTCCAGGGTGAGGGAAGCTCCTGCGATAAAGCCAGCAGAGATGCTGCAGTAAAGACATGATCCCACTGCATGCCATTCTACAAGCCTGTGTATCAGCAGGCAACTCTCTGAAGCCAGGGGAACTGCTCTCACTGATGTCTAGGCCTGAGCAGCACAACAGTGATGAGAAATTGCCTTTTCCCTCTTGCCATTAGTCATGTCCTAATTATATTTAGCTTGAGGCAATACCAGTTCTTCAATATTTCAGTCAGAATAAACAAGATGCATTAAGTACTATGTTAAAAACTGATCCACCAGCTTTGGAGGGATTCCTTCAGAACTTCAGACGATATAGTAACCTACCTGAAGACTAATGCTTGAAACCCATTTCTTATTGTTTTGACCTGACTCAGCTATACCTATTTCACATCACAAGATTTTCTGAGATATTGTGAAATATTTCCTCACAATATACTTGAAATCAGTTTGCTCATGTGAACATTAGCACACAAGAGCTCAATCCAAGCGAACTCCTATTACTAAGACCAAAGAGCCTGTACCTGGAAAAGTAAGGATTTTCTGCCCTTAGATGTTCTCTGACATCAGCAAATACTAGACTCTCTAAATCTCTGATTCTTTTGGAAAGAATGCAGTATCTATCAATTAATCCAAACAATGAAAACAGCATTTCACATCCAATTTATAGAATATTTCAACTTTCACTGTGCTTTTTAAACAAACACTTGTCACAGAGATATAAATATAGGACCAACTAAATCTACAGAAATTATGCACGTGATCAAGGAAAATAACCTCTACTGAATTTTAAGAAATATGCACCAGGATTACATTTTCAATTCCTCCTTTACTGTAAAGGCAACTTATCTGATAGGGATAGTGGTATAGCAGAAAAATCAGAAACCTGCTCCTTCTGAGGGGTTTGCAGAGTGGTAGAAAAGGGTGAAAGTCAAATGCTGTTCAGCTACTTGCAATGCTCCCCATTACCACCCCCCAAAAATGCTGTACATAGAAATACAAAGGCTGGCGCACAAAATAGCTAAGGTTAAAATCTCTCAAGAAGTAGGAAAAAAATGCAGTCAAGGATACTTAAGCTGAATAATTCCTGTAGGGAGGAAGAAAACGTGGCCTAAAGAGATCGTTTCCATTTACAGTTTCTAACTGCTCAGAGATAACCGGTGATTACACTCCATGCCTGATCTTTGTTGTTTAAAGCCTATTGTACTTTTAACGATTGCTTTTTCAAGCAATTTTGTTGACATTAACACACAGTGGAAGTAATTTTGAAATCTCTTTCTGTAAAACCTATTTTGCTTCACACAGATTAAGAAAGAAAAAGCCTGCCCTTAGAAGGCAGCAATATTTTGGATAAAAGCAGGATAAGACATAATAAATACTTTCCTTTGTAAACTCATTTTGACTTGCACGTTCTTGGTGTAGCTCATTAAAGTTTCATAAAAAAATAATGACTCAACTGTAGAAGATGAAGCTTTGCTATAGTGTGAATCTTCTGGAGGTTTTCAGCTAAATCTCCCAAAGAAACTAACATAAATATTACCGGTTTGAAGCCAGCGATAACCATGACGTAGATACAAAGCAGATGACAAATATTGCAGAGTGCTGTGGAACACGACTGAAAAATTATATAGAATACAATTCGGCAGATATTTATAGCATGTCAAGTATACTGGAAGCACTCAGGAAGTTTCAGATTCTTCCCCACTGAGAACTCCTACTAGCCACGTGCCTGAACAATTAAATGAAATAAGTATTTTATTAATGCTCCAAGGAGGAGGAAAGTCATCATGAAAGGAAAAGGTTGTAATGAACATCTAGAAACTGAAAATGTTCAGTATAACTATTTCTAAATCAGACTTGTATTAATCTCAAAGCAGATTATTTTTTTTTAATCAAAAACTGCTTCTCATTGTGGACATCTTATGTTTTTAATCTTAAATTGTTTGCTGACAGTCTCTATTTAACTGTTACACTTATTACACCTATGTTTGAAATGTGGCTACCAGCTTCAATCTTTCTGCTCTTCAAAATCCTTCAAGAGTTTCCCCAGTTTTCTCAGATATGTGAAAGAAATAACACTAATGTTCACATAATATCTTTAAAGTCTCTTATAAAATGCCTGTATTTCTGAATTTACATTTTTAAAAACATCCTGTCTTCAGTAAGTATTATGTGTTTAAAAAAAAATAAGATTTTTCTGTCCTAAACGGTCTTAACTAGTGAATATTCTGTTCTTTCAGTATCTGTCTCCAGCACATGTTCTTGCTTTGTTCCAAATATAAAACAGAAACTGCTGTTGACATTTCTTGCTTCTTTTCCATCACAATCTATGATTTAACCATCTGTATCAAAGAATCCAATACAAGCTTCTTTAGATCTCAATTATATTTTTAAATGCATTTTAAAATTGTATTAGTATTTGGTCATTTACACCTTTCCACTTGTGTACTTTAGCAGCTGTAGCTGACACAGTAAGCTTGGATGCGTATTACTCTTACACATACACTTAAGGTCAGTAATGACCAAGATGCCATATTTCAAACATGAGCTACTATCTTAGCCAGTGGTTGATGTAACTTCAGGTGATAATTATTATAGATGTAAAACTAAAATTGAGTTAGATGTTAAGGACCAACCCAAAGAAGTTTTCAAGAATAGAACAACAGAAGTGTTACTTTCTTGATTTAAATTCCACAAGACACTTTATAACACTTTCAGGCATTACCAGAACCCTGAAGTGAGAAGCTCAGCACAGAAGGCTACTTCCAGATTTGGTATTCTATTTCCTTCCTTCCTTCCCTTGCCTATCCTGAATTTATCTTCATTCCTTCTGTCAGTCCCGGTTGCTGCATGTGCTCTGAAGACCATAATCATCGACCAAAGCGAAAGATGATTTAAAATAACTGATTACTTTTTTTTATCTTTTTAATAATAAATAGAAGGGAGAAAAGTTGATGGAGTTACATAAAAGAAAGACTCTTCCAAATGGAAGAGGTCTTAGGCAGTACAATGGCTGGCTTGATCACATTTCTTCTTTTCAGTAAATCTAGTTTCAATTTTAAAGTTATCTTTAGGTGTTTTTTTCAAGCTGGTAGCCTGGGGGAAGTCTCTGGCTCAGCAGAAAGCTAATTATTCCCGTGGCCAAAGAATTAAAAACTTGAAATAACAATTAAAAAAATCATAAAAATTAAACATTGACAGTACTAAATTTCTATTAGCATTATACATTGGACGAGATGGTTTAAAAACTTTGAAGTGAAAGGATCCTGATCATCACAATGGTTGGTATAGCAAGAATGGCTGGGGGAGGTGGATCACCTCCTACAGACACTTCCTATCCACATGACAGAAATTAACTTATCTGAAAGAAATACTGTCCATTTAACTTTTTTCAGTATACCATCCTCTTACCCTCAGAAAGAATTAATAAAATAGTTTATAGCATTTTTATAGAAAGAAAAACCATAATTATGCTGTGAAGAACATAATCAGAATAATCAGAGCAACATAAAGAAGAAAACTGCTTTTAACATCCACAGAAGAACATAACAGATACTGCTAAAAGGATTCAGTCCATGTGAAGTCTTTGAGTAACTTCTAATCAGATGATAAGCATAATTCAAATATAAGTTTTCCATGATACACTCAAGTATTATTGCTAAAGCTTAACTTAATAGATCACAGGCAACAGCTAGATAATTGTGTTCCCACTTTGTGAACAATTCCTTAAATTGCAAGCCAATGCAAGATACTATGAAAATAAGTTATTTTTGCATTTACTCCAATAAGTCTTTAGTTTACTTCATTTATATAGCAATATAAAATAATCTGCATTTCTAATGATTTTGTGGGGTTTAGACTATCTACTCGTACAATTTTAGCTGTCATAATTGTGTCCTTTCTCTTACAGTGCTTCTCAAGATGCTTTCCTCCCCACGTTTTGTTATCTTGCATAACACAGGGCAAGTATGGCAAAATCTATATTTTCATCCTTTGTCATCTGAGAAGACATGCAGTTGTACATTTCTGTTCACATGAAGGACTTCATGAATTTCCAGTAATGGATATGCAAGCCATAAAGACAAAAAAAAGTGTGTTGTCCCAGTTGAACATAGGATCTACCTGAATTTTCGTTACATTCTATCTTTTATCTGTCTGAAATGATGACGCAATATGTAAAAGCGAACCAATTAAATTTTAGTTTTAATTGGTAAAGTCAGTTTCATCTAATGGAAGAACTTTGACATTGTCATTCAAATGTGCTCCACATTGAAAAGAATAGAACAAAACTGTCTTTGCCTGTGACTATAATAAATAGATTACAGGATGCAGGAAGGACACTGATGTGGAATAAAAATCACACTTTGCTTCATGCTAAATAAAAAGCAGCATTATAAATTAAAAAAAAAAGGTGAAATTGTCACCTATTTTTATGCTATTTCTTCATCTTTTCCAACTGCTTACTTGTAAATATTTTGTATTATGAGAAAGTGATCTCTCACAGTTTAAAAACTGTTACCGAAGATAGCTGCTCATGGGTCTATTTTTAATGTGGATAAAAGGAGGGAGTGGGAGAATGTTCTTACTGAGAGGGTAAGCAGTAGGAAGGTGCACTTTACATACAAGTCTGCTGTGCACTGCATTAACTGTGTTGACCAGAACCAGCACTGTCTTTTCTCTAGTGATGGAATGGACAGAACAGACTGCAGGGACATTCTTGGAAGGTTTTAACTGCAGTACAATGAAGCAGCTGTAGAGCACCATGGTCCATCTTCTTACTTAAGCAACAGCTGAATTGCTTAACAGCAACAATCCCTGCAAAAGTTCAAATGAAATGCTATTACAGATACCGAAGCAACAGTTAACACTTCAGTTTATTTTGGTGTCAAGTCATTCTGAATTTTAAGCTTTCTGGATGTGGAGAAACAGCAGTATTTTCCTATAAACGGGAAAATCTGGACAGCACTAGGAGCTATGTATTTTAATAGACTATTTGGATCTTCTGGTCAGTGGGATTGCAGTTATAATAATATATCCACTGAATGGTTTTTGCCTTTCACACTAACTCACAGTACTTCAAATAGTTTAACCTCCAGCTTGCCCATAAATACAGGTGATAAATCTGTGGCAGTCTAACCATCAATGGAAACAAGAAATTATTTTCATAAGGCTACAGGGAAAGAAAGACATTGCAGACATACAGGAGAGGTCAAAGCAACTTGTACGTCGTACTATGACCAGTCAGCTCTGTTCTGTATGGCACTGTACATTCCTTTCCCCACAGATGCTATTCATGTCCATACTATAGCAGACCAGTCAGCTCTGTTCTGTATGGCACTGTACATTCCTTTCCCCACAGATGCTATTCATGTCCATACTATAGCAACACTGAAAGACTCTCTTCTGTTTACAGATATATTTAAAAAAATAGAACTAAGTTTGCAAGGAAAATGTAATACTTTGGTCTCTAAACTGCTAATACAATTTTTTAAATAGAAATATTAAAAAGTATTTGATATTTCACAGAATATGTTTGACACCTAAGGAAAGTAGTATAGAAACTATAATTGATGTCTGTTCGATCTCAAATCCTTGTATTTTTCTTTAATGGCTTTTCATTTTTAATCAATATAATTTAGTATCTAAGATCAATGCTTGATGCTTTTTCTGTGGGTTACTGCTAGACTGTTTCTCTCTTTCCTGTACGAGACAGAAATTAAACTTATTCCAAGTTCTGCAGGATTCCAGTTTCACTGGAATGAAATCTCAATATGATTTATCAAACAGAAATCTGATAATTTTCTACCATTCACCAGAGCTTTAAGAATCTGGGATAAACACATTAGAATGCATTACCACTAGCGGAACTGTCTTACACATATAACCTCACATTACTGCTGAGAAGTCTAATGTGCTAAAGCCATAAGTTAAAACACTTTATAATAATCCAATGAGAATAGAATTAGGAACCAATAAAATGACTAATAAAACACGTGTGCCTTAGAAATCATACCAATCTTTCTATATTTGTTTAGACTTCAGAAGAAAAAGGAAAAACTAACATAAAAAGACAAGCATAACATGGTTAAGCATTAATACCTTCGCTAGCCCTAGGACACTAGTGATTTACAACTTACCAACTTTAGGTCATAAATATCCCTCTCTAATAAAGGGTGATAACTTGCTTTGTATACAGATTACTACATCCCTTTCAGATGAGTAGGAAGGTGCTGCCACTAATAGTCTTCCGATTATTTTTATCACAAATCAAGAAGCTATAGTCAAATTCCACTGTATGACATATATACACACACGTCTCAGCATTCAGGGGGATTTTTTTTCATTTGGATCTTTACGGTGGAGAGAAGTAAGTTCTAAAACGGAACTTTCTGGAAGCTGTAATACTCCTTACAAGTGGCATAAGAGAGGAAAAGAGTTTCATATGCATATTGTTACTTTATATTAAAAAAATACACTGTAATCAATGTGAAAAACAATTAACTCATTAGGACCTTGAAACTTTTGAAGACTGGGCTTGCATCTATCAAAATAAAAAAATATATCTTCAGTTCCCAAAACTTATGAGAATTCGCAAAAGTGGAGAAAAAAAACACAGATTACATAGGAGAAAATTCTATAATTGGTTTGCCAAAGAACTTTAGTTTGCTACTATTTAAAAATACAGAGCTTTAGCACTACGTTCCAAATTTTGTTGTCTCATCATGATAGTATTTTCCTTGTTAGCTTTTCTTCAGGACACAAGAGAATCATATACTCAAAAAAAAAAAGAAATCGCAAAATATGGTAACTCATAAGGGCTAACACTTGGAGGGTTATTCAATAACTCTCCAGTTCTCCACGTTTTGTTTGTGTATGGCAGTGGATTTCTTCTAGAATATGAGGTCCCCGTACTAGATATTCAAAGTAGTTATATAGAACTGCACTTGCACAAGAATGTTTTACTGTAACCGTAAATAAGTATTTGTAGAATACCAGGGATAATTGATGTTGGCTGTAACTCAGTTGATAACAGCTCCTTCCAATGTTCTAAATAAAATTTATTTATGGCCACACAGGAACCATATAAAACACAGTATACTCATCTCCACAAACATCAAAAACTGATTAAATAAAGTATATTCAATTTGCATGTGAACATAATAAACATCCTTGCATTTACTAAATTTATACAAGCTTTACATCACACTCTAGTTCCTCAGCAGCACATAAGCATCTGCATTCATAGCAGAATTCAAGCATTTCCTGACTTCAGCACTTTATGTATCCTAAGGATTTTTCTTCTCCCACATCTGTCCTATATTATTTACTAGTATTTCTGTACCTGTTCTCACTGCTGTCTCTGGAATAACACAATCTCTGTTACCAGCCTTCATGTTTGTCTAAAACATAAGCTACAACACAAAGATTAACTTCCTGTATGTTAGGAGGAATAAAGACAGTAGCTTACTTTCCATCAGACACATTCACACAGAGATTACAGAGTTAATACAGCTGAGAGATAGGGAGTATATATATATATTTCCAGTTGTCAGGTACAATGTGCAACACTACCATTAACAAGTATTTTCAGATACAGCTGTACAAAGTTCTGTACACAAGCACCTTACTATGTCCAAATGTTAACAGATAACTTCTGAGTTATCTGTCATGTGGTTAAAGATTTATGAACTATATTTAAATATAACTCCTAGTCATATGAAAAATGAATTTACTTCCACTGCTTGCTAAACAAGGATGTTTATTTTAGGTCAGAATTCCATCTCTGAGATTCAGCGTTCTGAAAAGAAAATATTCCATGCAACTCCTTTTCATACAGCATCTCCTCACTGAAGCCACCCAATTTTATTCATATATTCAAGTCTGATTCCTACAGTCACTAAAATCCACTCTTCAGCCATCACTCGACATTTTTACTGCTATGTTGAAAAGCAACTCTGCTTGGAAAAGATATCACTTTTTCTCTATACTAGTTGTCATATTTTTCTTCTCCAGATATATCTTCTACTCATTTTATCCCATTTACAACTCAATATCATTGTTATACTTCATATTTTTATAGCTATCTGCTCAGGAAAAATCTAGTTCTGGTTCCTACATTAACAAGAGCCAGGACTAAAGATCAGCTAAAAGTTCTGAATTCCCTTAATCTTACACACCTTCAGCAGGGTATCAAATTACTTCAGGCACCTTGCAAAGAAGCAGTGCTACTCACTTGAAAGTGATGTCCTGAGGACATGCTTGCATTAGAAACATAAAAAGCTTTTAAGAACTGTGCAAATATAAAGGGACATTGCTATCCCGAATAGGCTCCCTGTGCAAACACTCATTCTGAAGTGAAACCGTTTCATACTGAGATGAACAAAGATACATTAATCAGAAGTAGATATTCTGCAATTGCTTCCCTTGCAGACAAGCTCAAGTGAACATTCCCAGAAGCTCTTGCAGGTCTTAAGATTCTTGGGAAGTTTCTATGGCTGGCTTATTTTTTTCAGAATCCTAAAGATGAAATAGATGCCAGCACTTCAGAGGGTCAGCCTGCAGTAGCCTGCCACAGCAGCAACCACTCACTGGCAGGACATAGCTTCCTGCCACATTTTCTCCATCCATACAGCCAATGTTTGAGGAACCACTTCTCCCTGTTTGCTGGCTCACTTCTTCATCATTTAACAAAGACACATGCACAGCTGTTAGTAAAACTATTGAAATTTGGATTAGAAGATTTCTCTCAGTTAAAACAAGCCTACAAATTGAAAGCAGGAACAAGTACGCATAGACAGCAGAGGGCAGAAACCTCCACTCATGAAGCAACAGCCAGAAGGTAAAGTATTATCATAAGACCTGCCATTTCTGGGGATCCCTTGTTTTACGCCTTCTCCAAAACTCAGTGAAATCAGATAGTTTCTTATAAGACCCCTTAAGAGCACAGTTATATTTATTTAGATTGATTAATACACATGTTGAGTCCAAATTTGTCCGTAAGAATGGCTGGGGGCAGCCAGCACACAGCAGGAGTTGGAACCGGGTGGGCTTTAAGGTCCTTTTTAATGCAAGCAATTCTATCATTCAGTGATAACATTCTTCAGGAACAAATCAGGGCCAAAATTACATCTAGGACCTGAGAACAATCCAAGATCTAATTAGCTCTTTAGATAAAAAAACTTACTGACCAAATACCCATCCTTATTCTCATCTCCTAAATTCCACTAAACAAACAAACAACCCAATGAAGCACTGAATCTTTTCTGTAAAGCTGCTGCTGAAAAATTTGTAACTGGGATTACGAAGGGAAACCAACTCCAGATGCAATGTGAAAAACACATGATTTACAAGAACATATGTATATGAAATATACAAAGATTGACAGGTTTTATGATTCATTCTGTGTACAAATGCCAAACTGTCATCAGGCAAAAGCAAATTCACCTTTCTCAACATAATCAAGAGACCCTATAGCAATTTCCTTATGAAACGCATAGCACACTTCTTTCACTGCAAAATACCTCAAGATTTTTAAGCAGCACTACACACATATTTACACAAACATATACTCCTTTGTTCATAAGCCTTGTAGACATATTTGGTTTGATAAAACCACTACAGCAGAATTGTTTCTTGTGCCCAGAAGCGCACAGTGAAAGTGAAGTAATTCATGAGAAAAGAAAAATTGCCTCAAATATTACATCAACACAGCTGCTTGTCTGTTCACATTAATTTCTGACAATTCTGACCGAAGTTAACTATGTAAATCGTAGATTTGGTTGGATCCACAAATGGCTCATCTCTTCTTATCCATCCAAGGAAAAGAAGAATCTATAAAATTGTACTTTGTTAACAGTGCTATGTTGACTAACAGCATTTAATTATTTTCTTCTTAATCACAGCAAAGAATAAAATTCTTGAAAATGAGACATAATACAATTCCTATATTTCTGATTCACAATTTTAGTAAAATTACATTTTCACACACGCAGGTATTTAACCCTTAATTCACAATTTCCAAGGAACCAGAAAAGAAATAAGGAAAGCTCTTCTTAAAAACAAAGGTTAAGTAAAGTATTGTGTGATCTCAGAGAAAAGCAATTTGGCAGATACATTGCCTGAGATCACATGCCTTATTTCACAGCCCATATAGCAGAAATGTGTCAAGTCTATTCTCAATATCAGACAACTTTTTCAAAGGCACTAAAATTGGTACATACTTTAAGGAGACCCAATGAAAACCTCATACATTTGATGTGATAACCAGAATTCAAGGAATAAATAGGACTATCTAGATCTCTTCATGAAGACAGATTATTCCAGCTTTCTGTTAAACAAATGTAAATTAGAGATATTTGAGGATTTTTTCAGCAAAAACATTAGTAATTTTAAGGGGAAAAAATGGCATTTTTAAGGCTTATAAAAGGGTTTTTCCCTAGTTCTCTTTATCTCAGACTTATCTCAGTCACAAAAGCATCATTCCTAAAAAGTAGATGTTTGAGTGTTGGCAGAAAGTGATGACAAAGCAACAAACAGGAAGATCAGAGTGATGTGCTTCTGAGGAACTCATCAGAATATGGAAAACAGTGAATTTAATTCAAAACCATAAAACCTTAACAGAAAACCCGGATACTCTTAAGTTGTAGGCATTTATGAACATGTTTTATAATAAAAATTGCTAAGAGTAACAGAACATTCCTTTTCAGAAGGATTCATAAGAAGTGTGGAGCACTGCATGAGGTATACAATCCCAGAGAGTACTTCAATCAGAAAAAAAAAAAGTTTAATGGGTAGTTTCAAATAGAAGCTTCTACAAATAAAAACTATTCCTGTCATTAACATAGAAATGTCGATTTTTCAATTCTATATTGCAGATTTTTTTCTAATTCCATTTCAATTTTTATTACATTTTTTGTTTATCCTCACTCCTCTCAGTCACAGTGTTACTTACCGCTCAGCTAATAACAAAATGAAAAACCTTGCAAAAAAACTACTGGGAAAAAGTAGACAAATTCCAAAACAAAAGCTCCGAAAGCAGATCTTTTGGGGTTTAACTGACATGCAAACCTTTGAAAATAGGTATTTTCATATCAGTTTTCAGGACAGCCCAGAATCAGTCCCCATCTCTTCCTCGAAACACAGTATAATATTTTATTATGACATTTCCGGACCAGCCCTATTTAAGATGTCTCTTCCAGATACAGTTAGATTAATTTCTCATGGTTTAAAACAATGAGATAATCTGTTCTCCAGCAGTCAGGTCATTTTACATTGTGTATGGTCATCTTTTTACTTAATACATTTGAATAAATCCCATGCCAGTGCAGGAAATACTGGTATAATACAAATTAGATCTAACTGTATTTGTTATGGTTCTATCTTCACAATGCCCTAAAAAGAAAGAGCCGTCGCTTTATTTTACAGAAAATGACTTTAAATTTAATCAAATAACGATAGATCAAATCAAAATACAGAGTGCACAGAGTGCCCCAGCACTTTCCAAGTTTGCCACAGAAAACTGAAAAAGGTTTCAGATGATACTGTTCAAGAAGTACAAAACCCTGAGATTTTTCCAGCTCAGATTTTCACATTTTTCCTGTATTACCCAAGATTGTTTTATTTATATATATATATATATATATATATAAATTTGGACAAAGAAGGGAAGGAAACGGAGTGCATTATTAATCTTTCTGAATAAACTTATATAGTTGGGCAGCTATTACTGTTAAATATTGTCTGCATGCAGCTCTCAGTGCCAATTGGATTACGTAGAACTTCAGAAAGCAAAACAGAGTTAAACTTGGTGTTCCACAAAGCCCCCAGAACTTCAGAATCTTCAAAGAAACATCCCTGAGGTCAAATTAAAGTTGTTGTTCCTCTCCCACATATAGTAATTTCAGGTATGTTCTAAAGTTAAATCATTTCAGTCCGAATTGAGTTATGAAGCTGTTTTTATCAGTGTACTTACAGGCAAACAGAGAATAGAACAGTGCTGTATGTACCTCTTCCTTCTTTGTTAATAGTGAATATGGAAACTGTTTAGAGGTACCATTACGATGTAACTTTGCACACTCCTTCCTTCCAGTCAGGTTAGATTTTCTTTCTGAACACGAAATAAATATAAACAAGTTTCTGCTTCATAAATGTCACTCAAGCAGATATAAACTAAATCACAAAACAATTAACAATATGTTAATGAACCAAGCCAGAAGTTTAATGGAGATGAAAAAAGCATTTCTTGCAGATATAAGTGAGCACATCATTTTAAACAAAGGCTTCCTGCAACTAAATACACTGCATAAAAAACAAATTTCAGTTTTTTATTGCAAAAACGGATCTTTGTAGCAATCAGCACATTTAGAAACAGGCAGAGGCTACAAACATGTAACAAGTCCTGCTACAGATTAGCTGACAATTTTAATTTCCAGAAAAAAGTGTATGGCTACCATGTAAGGGGTGGGTTTTTTGTTTGTTTTTTGTGAGTGATCACCACACTCACACTTAGCATTATTCAGTAAGACAGAAAAAAGGAAAAGTCCTAGCAGAATATTTAGCTGCCCCAGTCTGAAGTTAGTGATGTTATCTGTCTTTAGTATGTCTCCAAGTTTATAACAAGCAACACGATTTTAGGACTCACTACTACTTATGAGATCAAAATACACCTTTTAAACATTTAAGCATTCATTGCCTTTTTAAATACTTATTTCTCTCTGATTTGCTCAGCTGAAGTCTGCAATTATTTACAAGAATTATTTACCAAAAGAAACTTCTTTCAGAAATAACCAGAACTTTATGAATGCGTTTTAATTCTCCCAGAAGCCTTTCAACAGCATTTAATATTCAAGCTCAAAAAATGCCATAAGGGAGCAAATACGTCAGCCTCAACATTTTTTATTTTTTTACTATCTACTGTCATTTCACATAATTCCTCCATTCCCTCTGTACTTCAGCAGCCACCTGCAACACTACACACAGCACATGAGGTAACCCTGGGTAACATGTGGCTGTGTACATTTATTTGCATGGAATTCAAAGGAGAAATGAAATTCACCTTTGCTCAAGTGGAAGTTTTACACCTGCCTGCAACATGCCAACTCGTTCAGTGGCTCTTGTACATAAAGGACTTAAGTTACATACAGACTTTTTCCTGCCCACCAAACACATCCTTCATTTCCTTATCACTATCTGGTAGAGACAAGCTCATCTGGATATATCAGTTTTCCTCATTCCCAAAATGTCTTTGATGTCCAAATGACTTTATTTTCTTGTTAGAGACAAAGTATTCTCGGCCATTAATATAATTTATCTTGCTCAGTAATGGATGTAATCCCATCTAGAACTCTTTCTTTAGAAATTCCTTTCTCAGTCCAGCCAACTCATTTGCCTGGCATCGATCTATCCTGTTTTTCTGTTGTCCATATGCTCATCAAAGATAATGTATAATTGACAGTGTAGTCTTATTTACATGTCTTCCCATCTGTCCTTGTCAAGTAAACTTCTTTATTATTTACTACTGGAAAATTAACCTTCTGTGCTCTTGAAAAGCAATTCAGTCACCTACATAATGTAATTTATTGTTCTGTAGAATTTGTCAGACAGATGCCTCTTTGCAAAGACAGGTCCCACGGTCAGCACATGATAAAGGAGGAGAACAATCACACAGACTCCACTGCTTACTAGCAGGAATAGCACAGGACTACATCACAGTGAAAATTTCAGATGTAGGTACTTCCCAAATAGTAAATGGTAAATAATGTGTCTTCCCTGCTCAGCTGTGCAAGACAAAATTAAAACAAACTTTAAATTAATACCATAACACATATTGCAATCTCATGGTTTGTGTTTTTCATAACTAGTGTGTGTGTTTTAGTTATGCTACATTCTTTAATCTAGAATCTCCACAAGATACTCCACTCTAATTTTGTAACTCAAACTAAAAACATATTTTATAGCACAGAAACTGCAGCCTCATAGCATCAGTCATTCCTGCAATGTGTCTCCTGTCTATATGTATATATTTATTCTACCTGTGACTACTAACCTTTAACACACATAAAAAGTCAGATATAAGAATGAAACGGAATTTCCTTTCGGATTGTCTTACAGTTACGTAGCAAGCAGGATTTGCTCATTTTTGATTGTGTACATTAGTTGCAGCCACAACCCCAACTCCTTTACCTTTGCTTGCATTCAAGAGTACAGTTGCACACACACACAGCCCTACATCTGAGACTTATGAAGTTATGCAGTTAACTCCTCTCCTCACAGGATCTCTGCCCCCATAAAGTCTGTACAACACTGACACATGCCCTAAGTTCTCTTTCATGAGTGAATGTACGTGAAGAAGAAAAGAGAACAAGTCTAATTTTGGGTCATATTTGTGACTTGCTTAACCATTTCAAAGGATAGGAACTGGAGTTGAGAAAAAGAGCTAGCTGTGCAGTTTGCACCACTCCACTTAGTCCAGGGCTCTTCGTATAACTTCAGGACACAGCACCAGTTTAAAAAGATGGGTCTGATACTCCCTCATTGTGCACACTCATGAGCACTCCCAATTCCCCCAGCTGGTGAGGCTGATGCTTCACTGTTCTCGTACAGCTCTATTTGGCCCCACATCGAACACAAAAAGAAACAAACACCAATGAACTGGAGAAGGACACAGGAACAGAAATTAATTTACCTACTTAAGGCTTCTGAAGAGTGGTGTGGCTCAGATCTGTGATCCTGATTAGCATAGACGCTGTGCCTCATGCAATCATTTAGAAAACATTGTGGTAATAATTGAATGCAATGCAGAATAGAAACAAGAAGCATAGAAAGAAAGCATAACTCCAACAGTTCATAACACAGGAGAAGAAGAGAAGGAATCCAGTATGAGTGCTACTGTACACAGCAGCACCCAGCTTACAAGTGAACTTTTCATCAGGTGGTTACAGTTTCTTGGAAGTTAAAATTGGTACCTAGCGAAGGGTTTACTGGCTTTCAGCCTTAATAACGAGTGGTATATGAAATAAAAGGGAGATGAAATAAAAATGAATGTAGAAAACTTAGACAGGTATAACCACTACTTTTACGAATACCTGGTTCTCATAGGCCTCTGAGGGAGTCCTGTGTGAGCAACAACTAAAAGATTTTGCAATCTACTGTTATGTGCTTATATATATCACAATTCATAAATAAGATAAATCTAAAACATCCTCAGAGACTACAAACATCCAGAAGAAAATGTATTATACCTTATATTACTTAATTTTGAAATACTGGCCTAACATTTCAAAATTCAATTAATATACATCTTTTCTATTGTTCCTAGATTTGATAAGCTGCCTTCTCTGAAAGACTGGCTATTGCAAATGGAAATTTTAGAAGTACTTTCACACACCTGAGCATAGTATAAAATAAAAGCATCCTATCAGTAGTGCTACCCAGGCTGTAGACCAATCTCCAGCAGCATCCTGCAGACCTCTGCTGAGATTATGCAAAACGATTCAAATTCAAACCCTATTTGCATAATAGAGATCATTCCCATCTCAAGTGTATTGATGTGTGGTTTCATAATCTGCCTTCAGGTTGATCTGTGTTGCTCCCCTGTGCCCAGCTTGGTAACATGTCTGGCAGTTGCCTTCTGGTGGAAAGGTCCCTAGGAGCTCTCCAGGTCTCTGCACAGGGTGCTCCCATGTGCTCTCACAATGGGAGCAGTAAATCACAATTGGTAATCTAGCTCTGCAACAGCTGCACCCTAGAACAATTAACAGCTTGTAAACTTGAAGCAAAGCTCTAAAGCTAGTGCGTTATGTTGAATCCAGTATAAACAGTTTGGAGGATTACACGTACAGGCTGTTAGCAAGCTTCACATTGCCATAATATGCTAAAGCTAAAAATCATGAAGTGATAAATTCCATGGGATACGACTCTAATCAAGAAAGTTTACATAAGCATGTCCTACCCATGAATATCACAAGACATGGAACTATTTAATGAAAAGGAAATTTACGTGCCTGAAATGAAATAGAGGTTTTATTATCTGTGTGTAATTGTTGAAGTGTTCCTGTTCACTGTCTGGGGGAACTGAGGTGTGATACATGAACATTTTCTGTTGATGATTCCACCACCATAGACAAGTTAACGGCTGAAGTCTCAGAACAGTTTTTACTTTACTCTCACTGAAGTGCAACATCTTGCCATTGTAAAACATGAATTATCCAAGAGTGATCAATCACAAAATAGAGAATGTAAAGAAACTGAAATCAGACTTCAGCATTTCCATCACACACACATTTTCCCCATGCTAAAGGTGACAGCATTTCGCTGAAGTCTGATAGTAAGAGAAGGAAAGTTAGGCCCTGCATGCAGTATAAATATTAGATTTAAGGAAAGATCGGCTTTTTATTTACCTTTGTGACCATATCGTTATTAACAACAAAAAAAATTTTGGTTTAAAAGAAAAATGTCTGAGTTTTACTTTTTAATTCTAATTTTGCCTTTGTTGCCCAGCTCCTGCTTCAGGGTGGGAATGCTGATTATGTTCCTGTTGCTCACGACTGATAGAACAATTTATCTTTTTCTCAGCATCTCCAAGAACAGGGGCTAACAGTAAATAATCCTTGAATAGAAAAAACAATGAATAGAATGCCGATCAGCAAAGGCCTTTTTTCTGAAAAACATTGACTTCAAGGCAAATTCACAAGGTCACCATTAGGCTCCTCTGAGTGTGAACCTGGTTTAATTCAAGCTACTTCAGATGTGCAGAAGCTGTTGCTGTTGTTCAGTCATTACATCAAGAAAGTAAAAAGGAAGGGGGGAAAAAAGAGCAAGCCAGAGCAAGCATCAAACAGTCCAGCATCCACCTGGTAAGCCTGTCAGTGGAACACCTCTGTCTTACCTGAGACCATCAATGAAAGCATGTGGAATAACCAGGAATCTAGGCATGAGACCCATTCACTAGAATGCCTCTTCTCAGACTGTTAGGAATGCCTGCCCCATCCAGCAAACCGTGCCATTCTGCTTCCCAACAGTCTGACCAAAGATTAAGCTCTCTAAAGGAACTGATTCACAATGAATGTCTAGAAGTAAACCAGAATGTTCTTCCTCCCTGCCTTACAAATTTGGGAATGTTTACACAAGGATTTTCAGAGGTTATTCTGATTCAAAGAATCTTCCAAAAACATCAGAGGTCCCTCCAAAATTTAAGCTCCACATTTCTTTGAAACTTTCTGATTCCTGGTCAGGAAGTACAGGGTTCAGTACAGGTACTTTTTGATAGGTACCTCTAATCTTTACTGTTTCAGCTGCATTCACTAATATTATGCTAGTCCTTCTGACCCAGGGTAACAAGAAATATCCCTCAGAGTTAAGTAATACAGAGTGTTGTATATTCATTTCCCTAATCTCAGGCTTAGGAACTAGAAACCGTTGTGTGTGTACTTCATTTCCATATAAGTGTTAATTTTTTACATTTTGTCAGCATTATTTTATCAAAAGTTCTTCATCATTTGCTCTCATATTCAATGTAGGCTTGACTTCGTCTCTCAGATAGTCATTGGCCTCCTTTCACAGTCCATTTTGTTAAACCAAAGCTGCAAGAACAGGCATTTTTCAGTCTCAGAGCGGTTCAAAGACATTAAATGTTTAGTAGGTTTTTGTTTAGCGGCTGAGTTACTCAGTATTTTTTTTCTCTCTCTAAAAATCACCATTTGACAGTTGCAATTGCAAAAATTTCTTGGCATATGCAAACATTGGTTTATTTTGCACTCAGCTTCTATCCTCCTTTGGCAGCAGTGAAGTGACAAAAAACAGAAATGAAGCACCTGAGCTCTGGTATCATAAACACAGATGTTAGATCCAGTGAACTATGTGGATCAGGTCAAGTGTACCCTGTCTTTGCTGCCCCTGGAGAGAAAGCATAGCCTATCTCCAGCTGTAAGGGCAGAGGTTTCCAAATGTAGCAGTATGACCTACATTTAAGTTGCACATAGCCTTTACATTTTCAGTGAAACAGTAACCAGTAATTAACATTTCAAATGCAAAATAAAAAGCAAAGGGGTGGTGGTGCTGTTTAACCTATCCTGTCAAAAGCAATCATCGTTTCCCATTCTCTACGTCACCAAGGAGCATGCATAAAACATTTACATGCTACCATCCGCAGATTTCCACCACCTTGCTACATCTCATATCACACTGACAAACTGGAACCACTGACAACATAGGCATAAATAAATGACTCGAGAAAACAAAACTGAAAGGCTCAACTCTGGTCTTGGTACAGAGAAAGCAAACGCACAGATCTGAAATAGAAAAAAAATCTGACTGTGCATGGAGAGCAAAGACTGAACTTTGTAGCCAGCTACATCCACAGCCCTCATTACTCCTGCAGCTTTGAAAAGAACATCAGACACTGGAGAGACAGTAAGTGTTAAGGTACTGCCTGATGGGGTAAAGCTAACAAAAGGTTACCTGCTTTTTGGGCTACTTGCTGAACTTGGCTTCTGGTAGAATCAGAAGAGGAATATGAGGCAACACAGAGGTAGTTAGGAAGCAGTCTATTCTCATCTTAACCTTGCATTGATTATGTTTATGTTGGTGTTAGTAAAAAATTACATGCCTTGAAAGTGTAAAGAGCTAATATGATTTCCAGACCATGGAACATCTCCTTTTCACACACCTCTTTCTATCCTAACCACTGAGTGTTCACTCTGACTCGGGCATTTCTTCTCCGGATCCCTGGATGTCCAGGAAATGCAGGAACATTTCTTGAGCAAACTGGTTGTCTCTACTACAACAGGCCAGACAGCCCATAGCAGAAACTGAAAACTACTAATGAAACATCGGAGTAGAAGCGAACACAATAAAGTCAAAGACAGAAAAAATCCTTACATTCCTCAAAAAGTGTCCAGAGTTATTGTAAGAAGCCAAAGGTGAGGAACTGAATGCAGCTACTGGTGCTAGAAACACAATAATGAAGATCGATATTCACTGCCTTGAAGTCTTTTTCTAATAAGTTTTACAGTAACAGCAGAGCTGAATGCTACATGAAATGCGTCAAAGTGGGGCTGTTCATCATTTGGATGTTCACATTCACACAACTTTCTGAGATCTCATGAAAGCTGGAAAAATAATGTACTTTAGAAAACAGAAAATGAAATATTGATAACCAGGAACTTTAACATAGAATTGGCAGCAAAGAGAAAAATCAGATGGGTTAAAGCAGGCCTAGTTCAAGCACCTTTGGGATCTGTGCTACTTTGTTACATGATTTCTGTGACACACAGCGAGCACTGGATCTAAAGAAAATAGGACACTGGGTCAGGACCAGATTATAGTGAGGAACACTGGCTGCAACCCCAAAAGTAAAATACTGTTGTGAAATACCCTCCACTTTTTGAGTCTTTTATCTGCTTCAGGTTTTCCCAGAACAAACCCCACCAGCAGGCAGCACTCACAATGCAGTGTGGGCACACAAGTATTTGCTGAAACCTCTCCACCCAGGTACAAGTACAGCCATACCACACTGCTGAGAGCCCAGTGCACTCACTCAGAACCTCTTCAGAAGTGGATAAGAGGGATTTCAGCACAAGTCCTATCTACTGTGAGAAGACATTATTTACAACACATATTGGGAAATACACTGCCACACCTCTTGGAAGACCATTTCAAGTGCTTGCAGACTCCCAATCATTTAAAGTACTTCTATAAAGGAAGAATAACTTCCTGAGCACACATATTTCAGATAATTGTAAATAAAATCTAAATAAAAACTGATACTCTAACAATCTCAATAACTTCTTGTAAATAGTTACTGTTAGACATCAATGTGTAAAGTTTCTGGGTAATAATTGTCAAAATAATTGCCAGAACTTTGATTCTTAACATTAGTATTTATCAGAGGTGTCAGAATTTTTCAAATAGGAACAAAATTAAATAGGAGCAAAACTCCACAATCATCACCTTGAAAAATTTGGCACTGAATTCACGCAATGTAAAAATACATTTTTACATTGCGTGAATACTGTGAATACTGGAATCAAATCCAAGGAATTACAGTAGTAGTGAAGCTAGAGATTAAAAGTTTCAAGAAAACTTGAATTAACCTTGTCAATAGCAAGAACACACATAATGAGAAACTGGGCAATGAAAGCATCTATCTCCTCAGCGTCAGAACTCATTGTAAATATGTATATCCTGTTGCAACAGGAGTACAAATTTGAGAGTCATCTAGAGAGCATAAAGAACAGTTTATTTGAAATCCAAATTCCAAATGTCTCTAGTAAAGCACTGCATTATTTATGCTCACCAATACAGCTGTATATTTCATATGTAAAAAACATATGTATATGTACTCACATATATGCATATATATATATATATATACACACACACATATATATACATTAAATGATTTAAGTAAATAGTGAGCATCAGCATCCCTTAGCTTATAGGGGAAAAGATGAATATTTCCCATTTTATGTCTGTGAAACTCAAAACAGCATTCTCAAACATACCGTGGATATTCTATTCCCTTCCTGTAATGACCCCCACTAAGAGTTAGGATCGAGTTTTCTTACCTACCCATTTAGACATTAAGATCTTCAGAGCTAACTTTGGTGATGTCTGATAAATTAAATACACTTGTCCCACCCCAGAAACACTCCAGCAGGACATCAGAGTTACCTTCAAAATGCCTGCACAAACCATGCTGTAAATGTGCTTGTGTTATACCTGCCATTAAACAAGACATTTTGGAAGCAAACAGGCAATTTTAAAAGCATGCCTCCACCCCTGTTTATGATAAGGAGATTCTTGCATTAGGAAGCTGCCTGCAAGCCTACACCACATAACCTGTTCTTCTGGTTTTCTGCACTGTCAGCGCAATGTCAAGGGCCATAAGTGCCAGGAGCATCTTCACTCAAGGCAAATTTGCAAGTACTATAAGGATTCAGAGATAAGACAGGGTAGTTTGTGTAGCACCTGCAGGGCCTTAACTACTGATAAAGAAGCTATTGAGCTTGCTGAGAACTGGAGCCAGTGGGAGCTTCTGAAAATATAATCCCGATTTCAGGCTATGAACAGTATCACTTCTGCAAGTGAGAGCACTGGTTGCATCTAAAGGTCAAAAGCCTGAAGACAAATAATCAGAACAAGCAGACAAAAAATACACGATGACTCAACAATTGTGTAATTGATCACAGTACAATTTCTTCACTCTTTCAACCACAGCCCCATCAGCTGCCAGCTCTCTCTTTTTGCAGTAACTGATCACCATAAAGAACAGACTGACTTATTCAAGTGTTGGAGGCTTGGGGAGGATAATGCACAGAGGGTAACAGAGTTCTATCGTTTTGTTCTATGCCTTGGGGCTGCAGCTTTCCAGAGCCCTAGAACAAGGCTGAACATCAGCACTTGTGTCCTGAGTGTTAAGGGTTACAAAGCTGCACCTGTCCAGCAGACAAACAACACAAATCTAACATTTTCCATTGACAGAAGTAATTTGCTGCAACATCTAAATCACCAAAGTTACACAGGAGTACAAGAAATATCACAAAACTGATCATCGATCAAATGAAAATACAAGATTTAAAATTTCATCATGCAAATTTTAAGTGTAACATTTTCTTTTTTTTTTTTTTTAATCTATTGTTCAGGCTGCTCAATTTATTCTAAAGGAAATTTACATTTGTAAAATTTAAATTTAAACTTCCTTCTGGAGAGGCAAGAAATTAATTTAGTAATGTTGTTCAGGCATATCTGGGGCAGTGACAGCAAGGCTAAAGCTTAGCTGGAGTTGAAACAAAGATATAAGAGAAGTTTCTATAACTCCTTTAGTGGTAAAATGCTGACTTGCTTGGGCTGGTGATCAGACTGAGGTCCCTTCCAGCATAAATTACCCTATGATTATTATAGTAATTTTCATACTAATTGTATTAACTTAGTTATTTAACTGTTTAGTGCATTAGTAACTTAGCTCATTGAATTATACAGAGAAAGACACTTGATGCAGTAATGAAATGAAAAAGTTATACATGATTCAGAAATCCTTTTTATGGGAACACAGGCTATAAGCCCAAAAGTTGCTTTCATAAATATTCTCCAGTATTTGTCTAAACTTCACTATAGCTACAAACATTTAAGTAATTTATATTCCATGAATACCCAAGTGATTGAATTCATCCAATATTCATTTGCCACTTTTGCATACATTCACAGAGAGGCAGTTACAAACACCGAGGCCTGTAAGAATCCCATAAATTGGTGCAAATTTACATCATGTTTCAGAAGATTTAAGATGTCTGCTCACTGTCCCAGAGGATACATTAAAAATATATTTCAATACACAGGGTAAAACTTTTGGCCTATTATATTATGTGGTAAAAATGCCATTAACATTAATACACCTGTATTCGATTCCAGTCAGATACAAATGTTACAGATCCTCCTGCAAAGAAGCAAACTTCAACTAGGATATAGTTCAGGGGAGAAAAAAAATGAACTGAAGTATGAAACTAATAAAGAAAAACTATTAACACTTGCCTGTCCCCCTTCCTTTAATCTGTCATATTTTCCCCTTATATTTAATATTGTGCTCTTTCCCCTACCATACAAGTTTTAATAGAATGGAAATTACTTAGCAGTAATTATTTTTTGCTTTCTTCCACTTAAAACGTTTCATGTTCTGTAGAAACTGTTACACAATGTCTTCATGTCTTTCTGCTAAGAGAGATATTTTTTGCAGGCAAATTTTTTAAAACTTTCAAAGAACTTTGGAAAATACAAATATCCCCATACCAGCTGCAGAATTAGGAAAGTCAACATTCATAGGCAGAAACAATACTATATATATATACACCAAAAATTTTATTTCTGACAGCAGTGTCTGATAATAAAATCCCTGATTATTATTTCCTCGTGTCTGAAAGTCACACTAGATCATGGATTACTGTGTCAGACAATGGCTCCATTTTGTTCTCAACCACTTCTACAAGGGAGCTGTTCTTATGTTCACAGAATTCCTGCATTTAAATTGAGCTTCATTTAAAATTCATTCTTAGCTTCTTTTTTTTCTAAAATCTGGGGAGATAACTATGGATCTCTAAAATAACAAACTTGTGATTAGCTGCCCACAAAGCAGATGCAATCCCATACCAACTACAATAAACAAGTTCTGAATGTAAATTCTAAAACTTTTCAATTATTAATGTAGGGCACAAAAGTTATTTTCTTAAGATTCCTTATTATTTTTGACCAGCATGCAGTTTTCCCTCAGAAGTCTTAATTCTGATCCCACTGCAGTCACTCACTGGTTTTCTACTGACAACTGTGCACTATACCACACAGAGCCCAAACTCAAGCATTCACAGGAGGGAGAACTATGAGTTCATCACCTATATCTGACCTGAGACACAGCAGGCTTTTCATTTGATTTGCAGGTTACAGCTCAGATAAACATACTAATAACTGAAATACAAACACTCAGTCCTATTGTGCTGTACGTGGAAGAGACAGCTACAAAAACACAAACTGATAATCACTAATTTTCTGTATCTGGCATTCCCCTGACAATGTCTTCATTATATCCTGAGGCTTTCAAATAGGAAAGGAAAACCCATGGCGTACTCTTCATAAATACATCCATTCTCTTCAGCCTGGAGATTTCTATTCTTCTAAATGCCATTAAACATACTGCAGAACCTCATCAGACTATCTTCTGTTTGCCAGTGTTTACCTAACTGCCAAAAGCTTTCCAGTAATGCACTCTCTTTTGACATTAAACAACAGATTCTACCAAGAACGAAAAAATATATGTATTCCTACACTTTCTGACAGCAAAGTTACACCCCACAGACTCATTTAATCCTTTGCTTGATGCTGGCATCCCACTCAGTCTACAAGAATAAATAATAAAAACTCACTAGTATCCGAATTGTTCTATGGAAGAGACTTTCAACTTGGATTTCACAACAAATTTTCAGTTTTAATACCTTCCTTACTGCCATGGACTATTGACTCTACAATAAACAGAGGTTCCCTTCAGAATGAAAACCTAGCTTCCAGTATCCTGCCAGACAAGGAACTGTGAAAGCCTAGCCAGACCTGTGTGAATGCAGAGTTGGCAATTTTCAACCTGAAAGTGACAAACAGAACTGGTATCCATCAAAATGTGTATTAAAAAAAGTATAATATTATAGAGTATTTTGATCTACTAAAAATCTTCATTAATTATTTATCAGTGGCAGAAAATACTATAAGAGACACTAATATTTTCCAGAGTCCTTGGCATAAGCTACTTGTGAGCTTAAACTTGTGTTAAAGCCATGGCTACTGGAAGCTATCAGAAGTGGGAGAGAACAGACACACAGCTTAATAACCCAGATCAATTCAGGCAGCAAAGCCCAAAGACAAAGAAGATAAAAAATAATCTCCGGCATCTGCATTTGAGGACAGATCAATTGCTGAAGTCTGCTTTCCCATCTTGCTCAGGGCAAGATAGCAAAAAACAAGGGTATTTTAAAGAATATTCCTTTACTTAAACACCATGATTTGAGCTAACAGTGCAACAAGTACTAGCACTTTCAGTTGGATTTAAAAAAGAGTAAATAATTTAGATTCAGACTGCAGAATTCAAGTGTGCCCTTCTTTATACATGTGAGTTTGGTTTGTTTTTAAATCACATATTGTACAGAAAAAAAAGCAGAAAACTTGTTTGTAAAGGTCCAACATTATAGATTTGTCCTTGTTTGTGAAAGTTGCTGATGACAGCCAATACATGAACATCGATCCAACTTGAGCAAGGAATTGCCTGAACCAGGAGAAACATGAAATCATCCTACCAGATGGGAAGTCTAATCACTGTGATTCTAACACCAGTGCAATAAACAAAGTGTGCAAGCAGAAAGACACCTTATCAGAACACACATTAATCCATTCTTTAAGGGAAAATGCATACTTTCTGACATCTGTATTCAGCTCTCTACAAGCATAAGTGCTGCTTTTAAATACCCTGAACTGGGAAACTAAACAATGTAGGAGAAGAGATGGAGTCTGCCTGCTACACCTTCTCAGATGATTTTATATAATTCAAAAGAAAGATACTGGAAAGGAATGCAACAATACATACACTGTTTCCTCATGGTAGAACTGCTTGCCTTCCACAAGCCCTGTGCTAATAATAGTCTTGTAGGTAGCAAAGCACTCACAGAAAGCAAAAAGGGTTTCTAACACATGCTATTTCAGAGAGTCATAGAAGGGTAGAAAAACTTGAGCTCTGAAGCAAGGCAGACACAAACTAGATAAACTTTAAGATCCCTTAATCTAGTTAAGAAAAAAGCAACCATGTGGTAACACTCATGCAAAAGGTAGAGCAGCTGCTGGATGTAATGAAGTTTCAATGCTCTCATCTACATGCTTAAAATATTTAATTGCCATTCACAAGTGCTGAGATGTTAAGTTCTTACAATGCCTTATTGCTGTCTGTCAGATTTCCACAATATGGAACCTCTTCAAAGACAGCACACTGAGCAGCAAACGTTTCACAGCAAGACAACATTACATCTGTTAAAACTCTCGTTTTATAAGAATTTGCAAGTCGCATTAATATTTACCCTTGCAAGAGAGTTACAGAAATCTGTGTGATTGATCTCTGATATGACATCAATTTAAAAATATTGCTTCAAGTAGGAAGATACTTATTTCCTTAAGAGCAGAATTTCAGACTATTTGAAATATATATATATTTAAAATACATACACTTATTCAAGTTGATACAGTAATTCTGAGATCTGCATTTAAGTATTATTTCCTACCAGAAGCAGGAAATGAAAGCAGAATCATATAAATACTCAGCCCCAATTGTACATCATCCTTCTTCCTAGGCTTGTGGCTTCCTGCAACTTTTACCAAAGTTTTCCTTAAAAAAACACTTAAAGTTGGATCAACTGGACTAAAGGACAGAGGTACAGAATCAACCCTCTCCATAAGCGATCAACCTTCAAGTCAATGTAAGATCATTCACTTTATGTGAATTAATATGGAAATATACACCTACCAGATATTTATTGCAAAACTAAGTTTAATACTGAAAAAAATATATATATTTTGTATGAGGCATTCAGTTGTCTGTGACAACTGTGACTTCAGACTGTACCCATTGGTAACAGTGATTCTATTTCACTAAGGCCTTTAAATTATGTTCCTCTCATTTCTAAAGAATATGTCACACAGTCAGAAAGAACATTAAAGTTGAGTCACTTGTGAGCAGTTTAGGCAGCCTCTTTTGCACAGAATTATTAGCAAATATGTTGCACTGATCTCTCTAACCAGTGGGAAAATCTAGAGGATTCTATCAACAACTGGTCTGACTTATGATCTGAAACAAATATCAAGAAAACATAGCAATTATGAACTCAGACTCAAGTTTTAAGCTGTCTTTAGAATAGTCATTTCATGATTTCTTTAACTCCTGGGCCACATAAAAGATACCCATAATAAACATGTATTACATAAACTAGTTTAATTTTTCCTCAATGTCTCTTAGCTGAACTAAGGAATGAAAGTTATTTTCACCTGCAGAACAGCTTAGGTATTCAGAAACTCAGTCTGCATTCTTGGGAACTTTAAGGATTCCATGCCTCTCAGACGTTATGCTCTACATCTCTGTGCTGGGCCTTTAGAACACAACACAGCAGTATAAATAATGTGTTTTCTAATGAATAACATAACAGGAGAAATACATTATTTTATCCACCTTACACTCTTCAGAACAGTCATGCTTTCTTTTTAATCTTCTTAAGGTGAGAATGCTAGTGACCTCAAAGGGCGGATGGAAGAAGGGCAAGAACAGAAGCAGGGAAAAAAGAACAGACACTTAACTAGACCAGGACTGAATGTCTGGAGAGTAGCACAGGAAGGACAGTCATGATAGCAGATTAAGCAACAGAGATAGAAGTCTTGATTTAATAACTTATCATAACCTTTCCATTCACATGGTACATCTGTCTCTATCCAACAAGTAGAATTTCAGTCATCAGTTTTCTATTTTATCCCTTGTGCTTTAACCTCAGAATGGTTCAAACTTGCCAAATATCAGGGATGCAAAATTTATTTATGAACAAGAATAAAATTAATTCCACACCACATAATTTTATATTCATTTGATTCTAATGACAACAAAATAAAACAATAGTTATTAGTCAAGAAATGATCATTGAAACCTGATCCTAGAATGATAATTGTAGATATTATTCTAATGAATTATCTAAAGTCTTTAAGCACATCTCTACAAACCAGCTGTAGTTTGTGGAATACTTGATTCAGAAAACCTAGCTGTGTCGGTTTAGTGAGTCTTTTCCCTAGGCCAACAAAGAAGCAGGGTTTCCGTAACAGGCACTATTATCTCGAAATTTCCCAAATCTTACCTCCAGGATCCCATTTGATTTTATCTTGAAATTTGGTAGTGGCACACATCTGAGATCCTCTCTGCAGTAGCAGGTATTCAGCAGTCAAAGAATATGCCAAGCAGCCTCTGTTCCCCAGTCCTCACTGGAGGCTCTATATTTTCCCAGGACAGTCAAGAAACGTAGTTGCTTTAGAGGAAAGGGAGACAGAAAGCTTTGATTAAGTAAGGCAGTTGGGAAAAAAATAATTAACACACATTTGAAGTACATAGATAAATGTTTACAGGGAATATCCGCAAACCACAATTCAGTTCAAATAGCTCAGGCAAACTGACTCTTGTCAACATTTTTCTGCACAAGTTCTACTTTGCTTTCCCTACTGCTAGCCCTTGAAACACATTTCTGTTTTAAATTATCAAGGGCTCTCTGTTCAGAAAAACAAAATACTAAAATAAAACTGGAAAAAAAAAAACCTGCAGTATACCCTCCTTCCTCAAACTGATATAATCATATCTATTGCTAATAAGATTCTCCTGGCCAAAAGGCTGCTACATCATATTTACCTCCAAAAGTGACAAACATGCAGTGCTTCAACAGAAAGCACTCATCTTGAGTCAGAAATTGTGGATGAGAGGAAGGCAAGAAGTATATTTGCCTAGCCATTAATATAGGCTGAGAATATGAAGTATCAAGAAATTTATCATCTCCCTACCACATATTCCAGTTACAGTGCCACATTTTATATACACGTCTTCATTTTCCAAGATATGCAATACTAAGAGAAATAACTATAACAAGAGCAGAAGCATTGGTATTTTTCATATCTTGACATAGAATGGTGTTGTTGGGTTTTTTGTTTGTTTTGTTTTTAACTCCATCAAATTCTAAAACAATGTGTGAAGGAAAGGATGATTGTGCCTGCATCTTCAGAAATTCAGGTGGGCTTGCTTTGTTGTGGCTGTTTTCAATCCTTTATAGAGCTTTGTGGCCACCATGTGAGGAAGGTTTATGCCTCTTACTGAATGATTAAGGTACAGCTTCATAATGAGTCTCTGGAGCAGAGGTCAGGGATTCCTTTGCATTTTATCAAAAAAGAAAGAGAAAATCAAAGGTGGATAAAGACAAAAGATGATCCATATTCAAATAAAGAGAGAAAGAAAAATTTCAAGTAGCTATAAAACTATGCATGCGAGAGGAGCAAATTTCATTCCCAAATAAAATAACTTTCATCAGCTCACTGAAGAATTAAGGTTTCCTTGTCTGTATCATCATATTCATTGCTACGGCATTTCTTAATGAAATAAAAAAATGTCATAATGTACTCTAAACTCATTTTAGTTTTCCCTGTATTAACTGTTCCTGTTTTCAGTTTAGTTAGTATCAAATGTAAACCTGGATGAAGACAATGAATCAAGGCTACATTTGCGTAATAGTAAGATCAGGGTTTGGAAGTATTTTCCTGTCAAGTTTCCAGGTCCACCTGGAAGGCTGAAAGACATTGAGCTTCACAGCACTGAACTTCTAGAAAGGAAGCGGGGATTGGGGTTGACACAGGTCACATCAAATGCACAGATCTGAAATTGATACTGTAGGAAAATTTTGCCCATGTACTAGACCACTGACGTTTCCCTCTTCAATTCTACTTCTCAAATTAAATCTAAGAGAGTTTGTATTATTTGATGGCTGTCTAGTAGGCAGTATTACACACCACTCGATGTCAAACTGCTTTCTGGAAGAGAATTCCCTAGGTCAAATTAACAATGCCAGTCCCTCCTCACAGCCTCCCTTTAGTTTAATAATTACCAGTTATAATTAACCCAGGAAACTGATTAAAACATTGTTGTTCCATGCTACACCATTGACTATTGTAGTACAGATGGGATCTCATTATTTCCCCATAGGTACTAAAATGGGAAATAAACAGTGACCAGCTCAGGTGACAGTTGTGCTTATTTGTGATGAAATTAGTATGTCAACTTAGATAAGACAACACACTGATGAAGACAAGGCTAAGAGGTTTTTTTTTATGGTTTAGAAAAAAAAACAACAACTATTTACTCCAGGCCAACTCCTCCCTGTCTTTCAGCTTGAAAAGCCTTTATGGGAAAAAAGAGACTAGTAGTTCTTCAAAGTTGCATGAAAACTGAAGTGATTTCAGTTAATTACTATCCTTATAATGATTGTATGTTACCAAGCAACTACATAACATTAGATTCTAATAAAAAGACATTAGTTTAATTAAGATTTTCTGTTGCCTATATACCAACTGTTACAACCCTCATGAGAATCCTACAAAAACAGAGCAGGGCATGCAGTGCAGCTCTGCATCAGGAAACAGGTCTGCGATTCAGGGCAACCTTAACCCAAGCATACAGGTAAAATGATTTAATATAATGCTAATTGTGATTCATGGACACAAATAAGCATAACCCTAATCCAAGCATACAAGAAAAACGATTTCACATAAAACTGATTTTAATTTGTAGACAAATAAAAGCACAAATACTTAGGTTAGAGATACTTCATCATTACTGAAAACAAAGGATGTCTATATAACACCAAACAGCATTTTCCAGCCACCAGAGAAAAAAAATTATATTATTTTTTCCTTTTCTTTTTCTGTACAAATGGTATCATAACCTAACAATCAGCTCCAGACACTTCTAAAGCTTTCTAAAGAGGTAAGCAGTCTGTTTTGACCATCTTTGTGGTCTCGTATCACAGAACAGAGCACTAAAGTTCCCCAAAAAATCAAAGGTGCAGGTCGCCATTATTTACAATGTCCTACTTTAATCTAAAGAGATTAATGGCCTTGTTTTTTCTATATATATTCTATAAATAGAGAGAAAGGATCCTTTTCAATTCAGTTAAAATGCGGATTATGTGTTCTTGAAGGGGTGTCTGCCATCACCATCATCAAAAGAGTAGTGCAAGGAAGCCAGGCTCTCCAGGCTAAAATTAAACCATGCAAAATACTTCTGCCTCCTCTACTGCACACACTCCACCTTCACCTTACCTTGTATCTGTGACTGTTTCCAGCCCATAAATATATATGTATAGTTTATAAATATCTCAATTTATCTCAATATCATGTATTTTAGATGTGTGGGAGTATTGTGTATTCTCATATCAATTTTTCAAACATTTCTACAGGAAAGTATGAATACATCTTGGTTATTTAGGCACTTGGCTGCTGAGGAAAGGTGGCATAGAGTCAAATCACAGCTGGAGGTCTGCCCCACTAGCAGGCTCTTCTTGCTGGTGGTTAGTGTGAAGAAATAGAATTTCTATTTGGTCACACTTATTTCCCTCTTGCATCTCTGAGCAAATACGTAAGCCTTTTCTAGATCAGAATAGAGAATGAATACAAGTCAGAAAGAACCAAAGTTGTGAAAGCTAAAATACCCTCACTGTTTAAAACTCTTAAAGATAATTGTACAAAATTATGTCTATTAATTCAGGGAGCTGCAAATATACAACTGCTGCTAACCTTGAATTTCAGCAAGTGTTTATTTACACTTGAGAGCTTCTATACTCTTTCTGAATAAAAGCCTTTCTGTACTGGCTCAATCTGATGTGTTAATTTTCCACTCAAATTATCTTGTACATTTCAGTGACTGGATAAATGCACTGTGCTGTAAGCTAATAGCCATGTTAGGCTTCTGGAGAAAAACAAGGTTATTCACAGACATTACAAAGCTGTACTTCATGCCACATGTAGTGGTGTGTGACACCAATATATTCTTTTATGAAATTTTTTTTCTAGAATTATTTTTCTAGAATAGAAGCTGCATATTACCAAGTCTCAAACCTAGCTATAAATAAATTAATAATAAATTACTGAATACTCATATTTATCCCCCCCCCACACACACACACTCGAATAACTTATTTGAGTAGCCCTACTACCACACTCTAGTGTGGTTACAGAAATCACAGCCTGTCCTTCCCCCACTGTTCTTGTTCTTCCTTGAATTGAGCACAGATCACAGGCACTTCTATTGTTTTTCTTCCCAATCATGGTGTTTGTTAGACTATGTAAATTACACACAGCTAAAAAAAAAGAGGGTTTTAAAACACAATAGGCTTTTCCACAAACACTATGCTTTAAAAAAAATCTGATAAATTTATTTTACACTGGCTTGCTTCTGTTAACTATAGTTTTGAGCACAGCCATATTTCCTACTTCCACCAGGGTGGGGTAGAGGGGAGGAAAGCAGTGCCTTTTCTACAGTAGATCTTTCTTGAAGTGTTTAATCATCATTTTAGTTAAAATTAAATTACTATCCTGTACTTGATATTTCAAGTCTCCCTCGGAAGTTATTACACTATACTAAACAAGTTTTGGAGGGACTGATCTACTATAGCAAAACAACTGATTTTTCCAGTTATGTGAAAACATGAGCTAGTAGAATAACATATTGGATAAAATAATCATACTTAAATAGAACATTGTAAAAACAGCTCTATTTTCCACACACAGTTCGAAAATTTCTCATTTTTTTCAGGTACTGCTTCCTTGTCCCCTTTCTCCATCATGAATGTATGTGTAAACTACTCTGTTCATATAACAACTGTTCTTTTATAGGACAATTGATGACAAGAGGTAAAACAACTCTCATAGTAAAAAGCTTTTCTAGATCTCGAGACATCATCATCAGTTGGTCTAACAAGAACAAAAAATCTCCTGACACACCTTGCATTTTATGATGACATAATAGTTACAACAATTTTTGAATTAAATGTAATTAGCAATAAGCTGGGAGAGATAACTACTACAGCTGGAGTTACTTTCAGATCTTTTTGAACAATGCTACTGCCTTAAGAATAATACTCCCATGTATGACTCATGGGTTTCAATGCACTGTATTCAGCCCTGCACTGCTGGAAGTCAGGCTGGCAACCTCCTTAGCTGGTGGAGCTACACCAAACTTACACTGCTGAATTGCTCATTTGTCATCTAAGCGAACTCCAGTCATGAGAATTTAGAAACATTGTTCTAGCACTACAGAGGTATATAGAATTATCTGTCCAGCTTGAAATTAGATGAAATTCATTCTTCTAATTGCTTTACTGCAACTTTTTAAAATGTGAATATACAAGTTTAGAGTGCTGTAAAAACAAAAAGGTAGAAATTACTTTAGACCTAAAGCAGGTATCCAAAGTTAGGATCTCAGTTTTGCTGAGAAAGCAAATTTTTAATGGACTACTCTGATGGGGTTTCTGTATAATTAAATTCTGAAATACTGCCACTCTTAGAGTGTCCTCTCCCCTCGAGCAATTCTGAAAGCAGTTTCAAGAGGGAACTGAATGGCTGCAGGTTGACTGATTGATCTCCAGAGAGTGAAAGGGGTTGCATCAATCTCTACTAGAATGGGGCAGGAGGTCTTCTCTAAATAACTGGAGTTACTCATCCTGCTGAGTAGGATGACCTTCTTTTTATACTGCATAATGTTCTGGGCATGAACTAGCTTTTCCAGAGATAGCTATTCATCTGCTTAACCTGAGGAATGCATTAAAGCCCCTCCCTCCCCTATCATCAATTTCCTCGCTCTCGCACCTGCAGTCTGACCAAACAGCATCATAAAATCCAGATAGAAAAAGCAAACAGCTCCAAGTGCTGCATAGTAGTTTGCATGAGGCCCATACTTTCCAAAAAGCAATAAATCAGCTGGGGAATATTATGGCATTGACTAAAAGCAGGCACACACACAAGCAGAGCAGATTTAAACACTGTTCAGTGCATTTTTAATATTGTCTTTGAAAACTATAAAAAACACCCCCTGTCACAGCTTCATGACAGAGAAACTCAAGCCCATTTTCGAAGCGCCAGAGAAAGAAGGTAGCAAATTAACACCACACAGTAGGTGCCTGGTCCTCTCCCAAGATTAAGAAGCATCAGTAGAAACTGTTTCCTTCCTGCCTAAAGTCTGTGCAACATTACTAGATTTTAGGTATTTGCCCTTCTTTTCCTCAGTCTATCTGCTACCCCAGGAAAGTACAGATCAACTTAGCCAAAATCTCTTTGACCTGGGCTAGCTCTTAATGACAGTTCAAATGTGTGGAGGCCTGGATTCCAGCAGAGTCATTACTCGGTCACCCAGAAAGCTTTTGCTGACAACCTACTAGTACTCAGTTACTTCAGATGTGCCTATGTGGACTACAGCCATAGCTTCTTCTGCAACATATTTCTGCTCAGCCCAGCTATTAATAGAGTTCTGACTCATACTTGAAATAACCTTCTTAGTTTTTGAGATCAGTGAACTAGAAAAATAATGAAAGGGAAGTATTACAAAAGGTTGCATGTTTCTATAATTCCTCTTTTCAGACATTTCTTCCCCAGTTATAAACAGTCATACATAAAACTCAAGTCCTGTAAAGCTCTAGACCCAAAATTATACCTTTCTGGCCACTTCAGAACCCAGCATGGTTTTATTTCCTTTCTGCTCCAAGGCAAAAGTCAAAAACAACCTATAATTGAAGCTTACCATTACTGCCTCTGTCTCTGTGCTGAGGAATCACTCACCGAACCCAGCTTTCAGCTTCGGTTTGTAAACAAAGCTCTAACATTGAAAGTCATTGGTTTCCATTGTGAAGCTTTCTGATCAGTCCTACACAGGCAGACTCAAACACTGTGATCTCAATAATATGTACTTTCCTTCTTTAAGGTCTTTCCAAACAGAATTTGTAATTGGTAACAAGATATATATGCCCAACTTTGCAAACTCAACTACTTCTGTTATCAGTCACTGCTGCACATCAGCACTCAAACTATCTTTGGAAAAAGTAGATCTCTTTGCCCAAAGCATCACTTTTTCTCTTAAACACAACCAAGACCAGTGCTCTCCATTAAGAACTATGAGGGGAAAAAAAGATTACATACGTAAATTCTTACACACTAAAGAAACCTCAGACCAATATCTTAGGAGGGAGGTGTAAGGGGGAAGCAGAAGGACCATCAGACATCTGGTACAAATTGAGCACCTATTTTTTTTTTTTAAAGAAAAAAACCAATTCTATAAATGCAGTTCAGAATGCTAACAGGTGATCTGTCTCATAAATAGTCTTTTTTTTTTTTACAAAGTAAAAAAATAGTAGTTAAAAAAAATCAGTAAGTCTTGTTTAAATTATTCCTGGAACATTACTGTTCACAAATTCCTCTGACCTCAAGACATTCTAGAAGCCTTCATATGTTTTTCAAGGGAAAAAACATGTTATCAAGATTATGGTTTTGGGACAGGCCTTCAGTCTGTTCATGAGCTCAAAACCTACTGATGAACCTATTATAAACACATGTTTTTTTTCACAGATTTCTCCCAGTACTGACACATTTCTCAGAAAGCTAATTTTCTTTTACAAATTTGAACACAGAGTACAAGGCCATGTGCTTTTCCTCTACTCAGACACGTCTACAGATAAGAGAACTCCTGTCCATAGTGTCCTTTGGGTGGCTGGTATGGTGCAAGTATCCTCAGTAGTTAGACTGGTTAAGATTTACAGAGCAGAAGTCTTCTAAGGTAGCTGCAGGAGATGCCCGCTTTGTGTGCTTAAACTGCTGCTCATCCTGCTTATTCATTTTAATCTACTAAAAGTAACTTAGCTAATAGCATCTTAAGAACTATTTTATCAGTTCAGCTGTCCAGTAAGGAGTATAAACTGGGACATGGTTGGGGCATAACATTGTAGAAGCTTCAAGTATGTGTTTATGTGTCTGTAAATGGGCCCATGCACAGAGTGATCAAGAAGCATTACTGACCCTCAGAATAAATCTATTTCTTTCTAGAAGCATGCATCTTCATAGAACTAAAGCACATCAGCTAATGGCTCTTGCAAATCTTCAGTTAGAATCTAAAAAGCAAAATAATGCATCTTAGACACAACTATGATGTAAATCATAATTCATCTAACTCCATCCAGCATTTTCTAAGGATTTATTTATCGTAATATTTTTTTAATCTATTTCCTAACAAGAAGAGATTTTCTCTCACAAAGCTGCTTCTTAGATTGTTCTACAAAATAAGTTGTCCACCAGTAATACGTCCCTTGAAATCTAGAATTCTGCATTATCAGAAGAGGAAGTAAAACAGCTGCTTTGATTTACTTTGCTCTATGCAACTGTCTTGCCCTTCATTTAATGCACAGATACACTGAGGTTAGGTAACTTAGAATGAATTTGTTACATGCCAATTAATATTACAGAAGATAATGCATTATTTGTAGCCATAAATAAACAGCACATTGCAAAAGCATCAACAACAAATCTGCTTTAACTATCTCTATTTCTCTTTATTTCACAATGACTTTAACAACCTTTGTGTTCATTTCAGTGAACCAGAAAATCTGATTAGGGGCAGTTAAGCAGATGGAATAACAGTCCCTGGGAGCTGATCACATGCATTTTTCTTAGTGATTATCAAGTCTTCTTTTCAAAGAGCCTTCCTCATTTCTCCCCAGAGAGCTGTCTTTAAATGGGAAACAGTTCTATTTATTTTTTATTTATTTATTTATTGTAATCCAAAATTTAAAGCAGAATCATCATATAATTCTCCATTATCTAACAAAGAATTTTCCAGTTCCTCCACCTTCAGATTTTGTGGTTTGATGTATACAACATTGATTCCACTGATAGATACTATCTGGAGGCTTAAGCATAACATGACGTATTTGTTTTAGGATCTCTCCTTAAAAATATATTTTTCAGGACTTGAAATACATAGTTTTGAAGTGGACTTTTCTAGGCAATATCATCACATATCTCACAGTAGTTAAACCCCTGCAAACAAAAAACACAAACAAACAAACCCTTGAGTCACTGAGGAACAATTGAGATTTAAAATTTAAATAATTGGCATGAAAGATTGACAGTCCCAACGTACGGTTTGTATTGAAAACAGCTATTAGACCATTTTTTCCTTCCACAAATGAAACAGATGGAATGAGTCTAACAGGTGCACTTCACAACCGCAAAGTTCTTGCGCAGCTGATTGTCCTCACGCTGCATTGCATGGGAGTTTGGAAAGGAGCTCAGAGTAGTTAAGACCATGTCATAGCAAAAACTGTCAAGTTCTTTTTCCTTATTCTTCGTTCCTTTATTTTTTTCACACAAATTCACTAACAAACTGAATAAAACCAGGGGGTTCTGATTTATTTTTCTATCATATACTAGGTTAATCCCCCAGTGTACAGATGACTAATGTTCCTTAGCGAGATATTACTGCAACCAGCTAAAAGAAACAGTTATGGAAGTATCTTAAGATCACTGCAGAAGTGTGTACATGTCTTCTGAAAAAAAAAAAAAACATTTGACTCATCTCAAAATACTCAATTTCTTTCTCTCCAAAAAATATACTTAAGGAATTTAATTTATATGTAATTTCAACCATATAATATATATATATTTAATTACTAGTTGTCTGTGTGTCCCTCCACAATCAAAACCCTACTGAAATCATTTTTGACTCTACTGTTCTGTCCTACTACATGATTATTTGTCTACATCAAAATACTGAAATCCCACTCTTGACTCAGTTTTTGCTGTAGGCCATAAACTTGCAGAATATTACCAGTTCCATATTGACATTTGAGCATTTTTTTTTTTTAAACTGAAACACTGGAGGTTCAAGCACTGACTACTTTTAATTGCTATCATCTTATTGATCTCACTCCATGGTGCATACACATTAGAAACATTCACAATCCAGAGAATTAGTAAATTTTCATACCTGTACACAAGGCATCTTGTATCAGAATTCTTTTAATTTTTAAATTTGGGGAGCGAGGAGGGGGGGGAGGAAGGGTGGATGAGGGCAAATTACCAATTATCTTTACCTCATTTATCCCAAAATATTAATGTTTTGTGTATTATAATGTAGCAGGCTTCCTGCAGATAGCAAAACAGTTTAGGATTATAGCTGCTTATCAGTTACTCATTTCTTAGTAGACTGTTCATTGTTACATAACCTATATTCTATACCACGATTTTGAAACAAAATATTTCATGCTTTCTTAAAGTTTCTTTTTTACTAACAGATTCACTGGAAGGTTATGGAATCATTTGGAGGTGGGAAGAGCAGAAAACACCATTAGTGTGAATCTCTTTGATAACAGGATGACATAGAAAAGGTTTGCTTTTGCTTTGTTCTCAAAATGCAAATAATTGTTCATTGGAGAAGCTGGACAAACATGAACACCTACGAAGGCATCCAGACACACTGATTCCTCTACTCTAAGATACATGGATACGTGGCATTAAATGGTTGCTAATGAATTGTGAAAAGCCCCCAGACAGGTCAGGTAGCTAAGAAACATTCTTGAGTCTTTTCATGAATATAATCTCTCATCGCTCAACACAGATTTAACTTTGATGTTTTAAAAGCCATATTACAAATGCAACAATTCCTCTTGGGATGAGACAAACTATGAAATACAGAAATATTAATATTCCTCTTATATTAGTTTCTCTATTCTCCTGAGGGTTTCCCTGGCAGGAGTAACTAGTCTATATTGAAAAGAGGACTGACAGAAACCAGTGTTAGACCTACCAGGATGACATCCCAGAGTTAACTGCAGTAGTAGGTAAAATTTTCCTTTGTTCACAAATGCTTACTTTACTTTAAACAATGCCTTGAAGATCTAATAATTTCTTTGCTTATTACTCTTTAATAAACAAAGAATTTTAAGCTCAGGAAATGGTAAGCAACTACCAGTGCTTTCTTTGTTCAGTCTTAATGACATTTTCACACATCTTCCCAACACAGATGTAGTTTCTATATCATGTGATACCATGGATCACTCCTGGAACCTTTCTGGGAATTAAGTGCAATGGTTGCTGCCACTCTATTTCCTTGGAACAGCAGCCATTTCTTATTGGGATCCAAACTTGGATTAGAGCCTTACGTACAGTTACAATAGTACAATCATTTTCCTATATAATTCCTCAAGGGTTTGGGGTCAAGTCCTGAACATGTCCTTACTCTGTGAAGTAGCTAGCATAGCTTTTGTCCTCCACAAATCCATATGGTTTAGACTTGTATTCACTGTATTGATTTCTTCAAGCACACTGTCTTTTTATTGTACCAAAAATATGGAAAGCTAGTAAACAGTCTATGAAAAAAAAAGTCACATTATTGAATGCTGACAAGGCTCAGAATTCAGCAAGATTATCTCAAGATTTGTAATTCTGCCAGTCCAGAGCAATTGATCAAAACTCTAGCCATATGATTACGTAAAAACCTTTTGTTTTCATGTTCAGACTTCAAAGAACAAGTCCAGAAGTCATTCTTAGTAGGACAGCAAATACAGTCTAACACACAATGTGCTCACAGTAAAAACTCAGGTCCTCACTTTACAAAAGGAAAAGTGATCTAGAAGATGTGAAGGTTACCTTTAACTCCCAACTCTTACTAAAGCTTATCAAAATTGTAAAGATGATTCTTTCAGACGTGAAACCACAGAAAGATGCCACTTCCTAAGTTTACATGGTTAACAGCCAGTTCCTCACAGCAATAGTCATGCTTCTTATTCACTACTGCCTTCACAGTCAGCTAGAGAACTAAGCCACACATTTTGTTTAGAAAGCCAGAGAAATGCAGAGAAGCTGAGTGAGAAGTGACAACAAAAGAGAGAGCTGAGAAGAAAACAAAGAAAATAACAGCGAAAGAGAACATACTATTGGAAGCAAGCAATGGAATAGACTGAGATCTAAGGGGGCAGAAAAAAAAACATAGGAAGGAGAGTAAAGGGTTGTGTTTTTGAGGGGTGGTGTGGAGTTTACTTTGCCTTTTTTGAACCTTATCTATATTTTTTAATGTTTACAGATAATAACTGTCTTCAGTACAACAAACTCAGGCAAGAGTTTCCTTTCTTGCACAAGATTTGGTGGAATTGGAAGAGAGATTTTTCCTTATGATCCTTATGTAAGAAAAGATAATTGATTAGAAATTTACAGAAATAATATCTGACACAGGCCTCCAAAGATTTTATTTTAATTTTTCAGCTGTTTATTGCTGTGCTTATTGTAATTTCTGCTAAAATTTTCAGTGTTCAGCATTCATGGAGCCAGGGTACGTTAAGCAAATAGAAGAACAACAAAAAATTAGGAAATGTTTGGCAACCCGTCCTTTTTGAGCCATTTCAGAACAAGCACCTGCATGCTTCGTACCGTTCAAAAGAAGTTTCCTAAAATACCTTTCCTACTGATGTAATTTGCATGTTTCACAGAACATAAAGGTTAAAGCAATTGCTCAAGTTAGTGTGCTGCTGAACAATTGTATGACACAGGACAGGGAAAGCAACCTGTTTGCACTGCATCATTTCCAATGTTAATGACTTGCATTAGTAATAATAAATATGCTAAATAGCTTCTATGATTCTCTAGCTTGGAAAATTTGTACTAATTTTTGGTTCTCCAAATATGCTGCAATAAGGAGTATGCAAGTGGAAGCTCCATGTGTTCCCTGTAACTGCTAGTAGATTGCCATTTTTTTCTTTTGCATTAACTTGCCGTCTTCAGCTACATGTACAACACTGATTCACTCCCACATAGTTGTGCTTATTGAAAAGACCAACTTTGTGCATTTACATTTTTTAAGTAAAAAGATGAGCATTTTAGGACCTACTGTTTTCTCATTCCTCACCCACCTATTTCATTTTGTTCCCATTGATTAAGACTGCAGTCTTAGCTACTGCAATCCTGCCTACCCAGCAAATCATTATGGGCAGCAGTTGCATAACTCAGAATTATCTTCGTGTCCCTTAATTGCTTGGGAGCTTTTAAACCACAAGCTCTGTGGGACAGGAACTGTTACTTTGATATTTTTTTTCCTCAGACTCAGGCCTTTTGAAACCATGGCAACATTTAACCACAGCTATGTCAATCAGCAACACAGCTCTCTAGACTCTTCAGTCAGGGTCAGGACTCCCAGCCTGCAATTATTGTGCACATTTTACTTTAAGAAGCATAGTTCAGACTTATTTCTCAAATTCCTAAATCGTGGTCAGACTAATGTAGGGCACTTCCCCCACCTCCCTTCTCTCTTTATTTTACTCTTCTCAATTCCTTGTAGGAGAGCACAAATTAAAAGCTAAAATCTCACTGACTTGCAACATGGTTTCTTTTATTTGTCTTGTCAAACTTATTGCAGCTACACAATTCCCCTACTAGATTAAGAAGCCGCAGAGGCTGTTGCACAGATTAAGCAATAGCTCTTACTGTAAGCTTCTTATTCTCAATGGTTCCATCTTCTATTCTATCCACATGATTAAACAATAAGGATATTATATCTTTCAGTACATCTGTTAACTCAGGTCCCATCACTTTCTTCCTACTTCTTACGTAGTCCACAGTGCAGTTCAACCTGGTATCTGTCCTTCATATTGACAGTGTATTTAGTCTGATTTCCAAGTGTTCTAGAAAATTGTCATATTCAATGACACCCACGCTCTTTCATACACAGCTTGCAAAAGCAGTGATATTTGCTGCCATTTTCTATCACCTTTCAGTAAGGAAGGTCTATAGAGAGGTACCAGGTAATTCCATTATTGAAATTACAAGTGACAGTAGGTGGGTCTACTCAGCCAAGAGTACCTTATATTTAGGAAAAAAGGCACCAATCTCCTTCTGAAGCATAATGTGATCATTAAATTTAAGACCATTTCCTACTACTGGAAATAGACACAATACCAAACGTTCAATGGCTCCCCCTAAAATGTTAGGCTGATGGAGTACTGTTACAAGTTCTATTGGATTCAGTGCCTTCCATAACAAAGAAAATTTAAGTACCATGTGAAGATTTTCTATTTTTTTCATTATGGCTGGAGCCCCACCATCTGGATCAGTGAGCTAAATAAGGTCTAATACAAAGTGACAGTCCTAGGGAGGATTTTAGAATGAAATATAAAAATAGGATTAAGAGAATATTTTATTTTTTGCTAGGAACACATCTATCCAAAAACAGCAAAGATTTATTTCCTTTTGCTAGTCACTAATTTCAGGTATTTTATATTGTTGGTGTTTGTTACATAAAAAAAAAAAAAAACAAAAACAACTGGAGACATAAGGATATGCCATAAAACTGCAAGTTGCAGCTACTTCAAAAATAACTTTATCTTGGTGATATTTTAATAATTCAAGCAAGATCCAGATCATAGATCACATCTTTGGAACTGGTGACATGGATTAGGATGTCAATAAATTAAAAATGTTCAGAAGTGCATCAGAATATTTATTATAGCAAACAAAGATACACTAAATATCATCTGGCCCTGTGGCTCTGGGAAGGCCTCACCCCACCACTGCTGTCAATAAGTACAGTCAGAAGCAGAAGCCAAGCAGCACTTCCCGTCAAAGGGGGGAGGAAATGATGAACCTTATTATTTTGATTTGATCTACTCAGAGTGTTCAGCCATAAGTACTTAAATCAGATGAAGAACACTTAGAGCAGAAACAGCAATTGTATTTTAAGAGTCACACCAGCTCAGTCTACAAACTGTACTGCATAGAAAAGATCTACAGCAGCCAATCCTAACTAGGACTTCCTAGAGTTCTCATTTCTGAGATTAGGAGGGGAAAAAAAGGAAAAAAGTTAGATAGAAAACTCTCAGTTCAGTAAGATCTTTGTTAGAGAAGGTGAGTCAGATGAGATACTGCAACTGTGCTTCTGCTCTGTGGCTATTTGGCTAATAAGTATAATCCTAGTTCATGACTAGAGCTCCTGAATGAACTACAGCAATGAAAATTTACATCTTGCCAAATCTGCAACGACTAAAAAATATTGCAAAACTATCTTATTAGAAAACCTCAGAAAGTGATCCTTAAGCAGCTGTTGGATATTTAACCAAAAAAAATTTCAGACCTCCAACACAATGCATTAAAATTAAGTGTATTAAAAGAATTGTGTTAAAAGAAGTCAAACATTACAAACAACTTTCTGCAACACAACTGCAGCCAAACAATAACAATTTCACAGCATTCAACATTCTGCATATCAGTCTTTTGAGTCTTATATTTCATCTTATGTTAGATAAAGAATGCTTGGTATCAGAATTATTTTCATTTAAACTTCTGATCATCTAAACAAAAGGTGCAAACACATTCTTTCCCTTATAACTGACCTTGAAGTTTGCTTTTCTGGGTTCAGGTTGAAAAGCCCTTGGTCCTGTATCTAATGTAAGTTGAAACAGCATAAAAATACAATAAAATTATTCAACAACTTAGCTGAGTAAGCCTATTATACTGGCTCTTCCCCCCACCCAAGTCCTTGAAAGTCCTGGTACGTTCATCCTTTAGCCATCACTTCTTAACATCTCCAGCCGAAGAAGATGGGGTTCTTTTTGTAAAAGATCCCAGCTGAAAGACTGCAGTCAAACAATTACTGTAGCCAGTGGGAAGGGCCAAAGGAGCTCAGGTAAAGCAGGAGATAATGAGATTCAAGACTGAAGGAAGGTGACACAAATTATGAGGTATAATGGACTATGAAAATTGAGGACACTCCAGAGTGGCTGATGAAAAAAACAGTGGTGCTTTGAAAAAAAGAGAAAACAGAAAAATGAGACAAAGAAGTGCTTCTTTAGCATCCCAAACTCAAAACATGAATGTTACATAAAAGTCCACTGTTGGAATTCTGCCTTCCAATTACTCCAGATACTGCTCCACACACTGCAATACCCCCACTGCCCAAGATCTTTATCACTCATATTGTCTCATCTGACAGCTGCTCTTCCTCCCCCTCTAGATCTGTCAAGCCAGGTCGATGAGAGCAGAGGACTGGGTAACAGCAGAACAGCAAGAAGGAAGCAATGACTTTCTGCATAACAAAACAAACCAAAAAGCAGTAGTATTATGTTTTGCTTTTTAAATCTTAAAGCCTACTAGAACACCGTACATCTGTTTCATAGTTTCCAACTTCTATATTTCTTTAGGTGGCAAAAGTTGCTTTTAGTTTTAAATGAAAATTAAATCACAGTACTATGTTCAGTCAAAAAACGGAACATGCAATCTGAAAATTCTCAAGATTTGGCACCACTACAGGAAAGTGCAGAACACATGACAGCTGTTGGGAATGACTCAGCCTCTTCCCAAACAGAACCAAGAAGAAAGATTGTCTAGAGAACTGCTGAATTCATGTATTGGTTTGTCTGCTCCAGTGTCTGAGCTATAGAGGACTCAGGAGAAGGACATCCAGCAACACAAGGCAGAGCACTGACCTGAGATATACAGGAGTGCTAACCTTCCACATTATCTCTAAATAGTATCTCTGTGGCAAAGGAGTCAATTCCAAGGAATTATAAACAGCTTTCATAGACTGAAAGGTTGCAGGGTCACTTTCCTCCACTTAGCCACAGCAGAGATTACATCTAATTCTGCTGCATTGGATTCCAGTATTTAAAAGATTAAAACACACTCAATTTCACTATTTGCTGGGGAAATTTGCTATTAGGCTAAGACCTGATGTGAGGGATCATGTCATGTATGCAGATTGTTATGCATATTCATTATATATGCAAATAAGGACATAAAAATCAAATTAATCCCAAATCCAAAAATCTCCAGACTTTATGACTGAGCAAGCTTAAGTAGTGCACATACAACTGCTTGTTCATCGATGTGACTGTGGCTTGTTTCATGATTAACTACAATCAAGCTGCTTACACGTTTGATTTTGGTTTTGTTTTTTTGTTTTTTAAATGTATTTAGTTGTAATTATAATAAAACTGAAAATATTTATTCTTGAGACTGACTCTGCTAATTTCCATTCAAACACTGGTCAACAATTTCCTGAACTGCCAATCTATTTCAGCAGTACACTTCTCTTTCAATTTCTTATTAAATAGAATGAGCTGTCAATGCAAGAACCCATTACTTAGTTTTTGACTGATTTTCTGAGTAATCATTCAGCAATAAGAGCTCCTCTACAATATGATCAGCTGACTGGGGACAGCATTTATGGGATAGACATCTCTTAAATCCAAAAATACAAAAAACCATCTTTCAATATATTTATTGTGTGAAAATACCACACTGAATATGCCTACTCACCTAGTGGGTAACTGAGTTCAGTTATAACTGACTGAATTGATTTTTCACCTTCAAAATTGTGAATTTCAGAAGCCTCCTTTTACTCTGACAGGTGCCCAGAAGGAGAACACAAACTCACTCTTACTGAGAGCAATCATAACCTGCATTTTGCTTCAAAATATACCAAACTTACTTTAACAATTCCAGATATGAGAAAGATCCATTTATGTTTTTAACTGGACTGGCACAGATTTGATTTTGAAATGGTAGCTAAAATCTGAACAGCACTGATAGTCAAGATTTGAATTTCCCACGTACTTGATTCCAGCAGAGACATGGCTCCACACTTCTTGTACAGACACGGCTTTAGAATTCTTTTCATAGGTGCCGATTCTAATATGAAACAGGTTTTTGTTATGTCATATATCTTTGTAAGGAGTTTAGCATATTTTAAGGCCCCGTATGTCACTGACAAGTCCACAGCTATGACAACTATGATTATATTCTCTTCAGTGACTCTTAAATGGACACTGAGACCTTGGTTAATACTTCACATTCCTTAGATGAAGTGCCATTAAGATAATCATGATAGAAAGTTTGAGAGAATATTGTATCTTAGAATTCTTTAGCTTCAAAGTATTCTTCCCGTTTTAGTTCTGCAATTCTTTCTTGTCGCTGCATTTTCAGACACTTCAAACATTTGCAGTTACCAGGCCACAGTCATTAGTTCAAGGGGCAGCATCTCTTCAGCATGAGCATCACTGAGTGCAGTCAGTGGAAACACTAATTAATAAGATGTAGTTATTCACCTACTAAGATTATTTTAGAATGACTTGCTTAAAAAAAATGTTTATACTTCAGTTTTTTCTCTTACAAGTACCTGATAGCAACTTTTGATGCATTCATATTTACAGACTGATACTCTGCAATCTGTAAGGTAACTATTGAAAAAAAAAAAAAAGAACAAGTTTGAGGAAAGTTAGCAACACCATCTAAATACAGAACTATTATCTAACTTCCATTTCTGTGTTAGTTCAGGGTGACAATATGAAGAGAAAGTAAATTAAGTCAGTATTTCTCCAGTACATTCAATTGAAGTAACTGATTTACATTTCTATGAGAATATAAATGAATGAGAAATTGAGAGAATGAGAATGTTGAGAGAGAAATTCAACAGAAAATGTAAGGAAAAATATCAGTGCATAAGTATAATGTAAGACAAAGCACCCATCCTTTCCATCAATATGCAATAGCCAAAGCAAATGATCTTGAGGCATTACAGCAGTCCTTTGTTTTCAATGTTACAGTTAATGAACTTAGCAAAATTCAACAGATCTAGGCTAAATATTTTCCTAACACTAATGTATAAAAACAAAACATTTTTTCAGAGTGCATCACTTCACTGCTACATTCAGAAGCTTGTACTATAACCACTCCTTGCCATAGGGTACCTAGCAGTTACAGTCTGTTTAAAGGCCTTCAGGATTCCGAGTCAGCTATATGATACCAGTGGAGACTTAAAGGTTGAGTTTGAGATACTTGAATTGTATTCTCCCTAAGTCAATTTCTCTTTTGTGAAGACAGATGACAGCAAGTCACAAGCCTCTCCTCTCCCTAGATTTTTGCCCAACAGAAGGGCACAGCTTGAGCCCAGATACAGTAGAGATTTCTCACCATAGTAAGACCCTCCGATCACTGAATATTCCAGTATCACCAGATAAATGTCAGAACATCTTCCCCCCCAAAAAACTAAACAACAAAAAACTAAACAACAGTCTTCCCCCCAAAAAAACTAAAGCACAAAGACAAAAGTGGGCTGATCACATACGCAACAAAGCAACAATAAAAAATTGTCTACCAATGACACAAGACTTGCTTATTATAACTTGTTTTCCATAGGTGCTTAATAAACATATTTATCCCACATCAGTGAATATTTGGAACTGATACAAATTTCTGTAACCATATCAGAAGAACAGATGGTGGTGAAAGCTGCTCTTCATACACCAGAGATCTCATACGTATGAGAATCTACGTTGCAGTACGTGCTGTTGTTGCACATGCCCCCATTTTACTCCAGTGTACAACTAAAACATTAAGAGTCCTGCCTTCTTCCTCTTGCCAGAAACAGGAACAAACAGCAAACACGAACCTTCCAGGTTCGCCTCATCCCTCAAACTCCTCCAAAGGTGACACTTAGAATATCATAACACCTAAGAGCATTCCACCACACTTTCAAACAAACAAACAAAACCACCAGAAACATCACAAGACTTAAAAAGCTAAAATGCTAAGGTTTTGTTCTTATACTGACACATAGACATTTTTTGTGTTAGTTTGCTGCTTCTTCCCCCCTCTAGCACTCCACTAAAATTAAATACTGAAGCCAAAATTATGCATTTAGCAAGACCAAGTCATGTTTGACTCAGTGAAAGCTGAGTAAGGAGCATGGTTCTTGTTCTCAGGTATAACACAGCGCTTCTAACACACCAGATAAAGATGGGTTTTACCAGTGGCGGTTTTAACCTCCCACACAAACATACCCACAACTTGAACTACAACCAAGAATTCATTTATGTGAAGAAAGAAGGCTGCTCTTGTGATTGCTGGCAGCGTTTCTAGCCACCAATAAAAGCAATGGAAATTTTTACAAACTCTTTGTCACAAAAAAAAAAAAAAAAAAAAATTGTTATCATACCTCAGAGGTGTTAACTGTTTCAAAAATTATTTTGTCCCAATCTTAAGTTAGTTGGGATCATGGATTTTTTTTTATTATTTCTTTTCATTGAGAGAAGGAAAAGGGATAAGAAGGCATTACTGTTATTATTAGCACTGGGTTAGGTGGGTCTGGTTTATTTTGCTGAGTGCAGAAGAGAGTGGAAAACTTCTTAAAGTTCAACAAAATAACTAACGAAGACCATTTTTTCTCTTAGGGACTTGGCTGCATGCAATTTTCATGAGTTGAGGGGAAAACAAGAAGTTGATGTTTAAGCACATAGAGCTTGAATTGCTGAAGATAAAGGCAAGTGATAATGCAGATACAGCTGCAGATGCTAGTGCATTCAGCTTTTCATCCAGGAGCTGCTGCTCCCACTGCATCCCATGTGCTCATCTCAGTCACATTAGGAAGCCTGGCCCAGCAGCACTGCTGGCAGCCAGGAGGCCAGCCCACACGGGTGCTGTGTCTGGGGACGTATCATCCTGTGTTCTCCTGCCTGCAACCTCAGCTGGCAGGACAGCAGCCATATGGAGAAGATAACATCTTAAACTCTAATTACTAAATCTACCACAGATGATTGGTCTAAATTCTTTATTTGTCTTTTCTTCCCGCTCCCCCCTCCAAAAAAAAAAAAAAATCAATCTTGCTGAAAATAGTTTTTTGTTCAAATGCAAGGACAGTAATAATCCTCATCTCTTCTAAAGATACAGTAATACTTGAAAAGATACTAAGAGTATGTCAATGTAGAGTGGGAATTACAAAGAAAATTCCCTAGTAACTATTCTATCTTAATTCAAAAAGAAACACATAAGTGTAATTATGTGACAAAGACAAAGTATAACATTTTGTCTTACAATATGGGGCCTTTGTGTAAGCAAATGCTTAATTCAGAGATATATCAGACCCAAAAGTAAGTCAAACTTCACTAGACAGAAGCAGGTTCATTTTGTTATTTTTAAATTAAGCAATTTACGTAGACATTCATTTGAAGGAATTGAATGCAGTTACTGGGTAACCTCAGTAAGAAACAAGTGTAGTTCTGTAAGCACTTTTTCCAGCCACAGTGCCAGTTTGAGTAGATCTTTTGAATTCATTTATTATCTCCTCAGTTGTGTCGCATATTAATAAAAAAAGATTAATTTGCACATATTCACAAATGGCAACACTTAAGACAACCCTACTCAGACTAGACTGAATAAAAGGTGCTGAAGGACATGGAGTTGGGCACTGCAAGGTTGGTAAAGGAAGTTGGGGTGGCAGTAGTGGTTTTTGGCTCAGAGGGTGTTTGGAGTGGGCAGGGAGTTGTTTTGTTTGCTTTGATATTAAACCTACTGAAGTCTTTTGAAGAGAAACACCAAAAATTAGGATGCAAATTATAATGCATCCTCTCATGAGTTCTAACAAAACAGAAACATATCTCAAAGATCCCTTGTAGTAGCAATGGTAACTCAGTTCTTTCTTTCCTTAACTCATGACACTAACTTTGTGTTGCTGTCCACTCAGCCACCTCTTGTCACCTCCTGGTTGAGAGGAACCAACTATCTGTTAACCTGAACAGTGAACTGAAGAGTGTTTTAAAGAAAGGCAGGAAAGATTCCGAAAGAATCTTCGACTTATATTAAGCCAGTTAGAAGTGCTGCAGCAGTGAAAATAAATGGTGGGAATCAGGAAGCAACAGCACAGGGACTGCTCGAGGAAAAGGACTGCCAAGAAAGAGTTCCTCAGCATCACAGCCTCCGAGATCATGATTCAAGCTAATTAAGTTAACAGCAAATATTGAGAAAAAGAGTATTTGAGGGGGAGAGGGAGCATGTTGTTAGGAAGAGGATAAATAACAGATCATCAGCACCTCCAGAACAAAGAGCAGTGTAAATAGTAAGACTAAATTCTTCGGGGATCTGACTGACAAGCAAATGTGTAGACCTAAATCAAATTAGAAACTATATATACAGAAAGCTATCTCCTCTATCATGCAGCCACCATAGGAAATGAAAATAGGAGATGAAATCAGTAGTTATATACAGGATGAGTGAACTCTACTGGACTTCACATTTGAACAAATGGAAAAACCATGTACATTCCCAGCAATACCACAGTAAAAAAAACAATTTTTAATAAAAACAATTCACACTTGAATTTGTTTTAAACGTACTGATCTTCAAATTCAGCCCAAATTAAGTATTTAAACCCTTATATATTTCCTTCAACACATGATATGAAACTAAGTACTAAAGTAATCTTCTTAAGTACATGTAATATTTGACCTGTTGAAAAGGCAATGATCTTAGTGACTTTTAAAGACAACTTTTGAATAATATTTTCAGTCCACGAATTTCCAAAGTCAGGAAATCCTCAAAAGCATAAAGATGAATGGAGTTTACTTTTTAAGATCTCATTTTGTGGAACACAATTAATACAGGAGGAAATAAGTTACTCAGAAAATTACAATCATCTCAGAAAAGAGCTGTTTAAGAAAGTGATTTGACTGCCCCAATTACAGGAGGACAACAGTTCATCCATCACCACAGCAGCATGCTGTTTCAATGCTATAATTACAAAACTAAAAACAAAATACTTGATATTATTCAGAAAATTTTCAAAGAGAGCACACACAACAAACAAGCAGAATTTATATGTCTGAAGAGACGTAAGTGGTATCGAATAGTATCTACCTCATAAGTTATCACTAAGTAAAATGTTATTTCCATGACCAGTTAGCTCTTGCTCTCTTCTGACAAAATAACTTAAAATTTCCGGTGAGAGGGCTTAGGAAAAGGAAGCTGCCTTTCCTACAAAGTTATAATAAACTGGCCAGCTATGGAAATTATCACATGCAGTGGCAAAGTTTGTAAAAACACAAAGATGGCTCATACTGAAATAGGGAAAAGGGCATAGGTGTCAGAGCACGAACCTAGCTTTGAATTTAAATACATCCAAATACATGGCATTGGAAAATTCACAAGAGCAGAACTTCAAAAATCTATAAATATTTAAAAAAAACGGTGTATTTCTCTCTGAGACCTCAGGCATAAGGTACGTACAATAGCACTGTGGTAGCTGCAGTACAGAAGTAACATAGTACATACTGAAAACAGATGCATGAATGTTATGACCACTGCCATTCCAGCTGGATCAATTATGCAGTATCTATCTTAAGAGAGCAAAATCAGCCTAGGACTTGGACTCGATTCCTATATGTCCCTTCCAGGTGCGGATATTCTTTCATTTTAACTGAGATTAACAGGACTTTTCCCAGGAATATGTTGTAACAAATTATCAAGACTTCTACAGTACTATGATGATTCTAAGAAAAGGCTTTTTTCATTATTAACTATAAATTTTAATACATTCTTTTTTGGCTTTAGTCACCTACAAAAAAATCCAACTTGTTGAGGAAAAAAAGCCAAACAACAAGAACTTCCATTACATATTCCCTTTTGACCACAGTTTTCAGCTATGACAAATAGAGAAAAAAGTCAATCAAAACCTCTGCAAGAGTCTCTCTTACTTCATTCAAATTATATTTCATCTGCATAAGCCTCAGAGACTCACAGACACAATCAAATTATTTGTGTTCACCGACAGCACCTGAAATTTCCTTCTCTAGCAGGTTCCCAAAGCAGAAAGGTATGTTGTTTTAGGACACTCTAGTTTGAGCTGCATAAAGCTAGGCTTTACATATAACTGAAGCTCATTAAAAACATTTTAGATGGCTTCTACAGCGTATGGTGACTTGCTTAACTCTATTAACCTACTGAAGCTTAAAATTATTGTCCTCACTGTCCTCATCACTAAAGGATAATAAAGATGTCATAGAATATTATTTTAAGAAGTTGCCATTAAACTGATGAAGAAATAATTGATGTGGTACAGGGTTTCAAACATATTCTATCTACACTCTTGATAACTTTTGAGGGAGGTTCATATTTTAAAACAAAAAGTTCTTGAATTCCATAGCATTCTCCTACACATCTGCAAAGATGAAATACATAGTCCAAGTATGTCCGCAGAAAACCAACAGCCATCCAGGACAGAAGCTGCATGCAAAGACAGCAGAAGATAGAAGCTGCTTACAGAAAAAGTAAATATGTGATAAGGAGAAATGGTAGCAAATGGACTAGCAAGCAGTGGGGAGAGAGTCACATAGCTCTTTTCACTACTCAAAATAGAAGTCAGGATTCTGATGGCATTAGATCCTCACACCTTTCTAGCAGGGTAGTATTAACTATTTTCATACAGTGGAACATCAACTTAATTATAGCTGCTTTCTCTTATGCCAGTACTAAAGTCCTTTTTGCATTATTTTTATGCTTCAGTCATCGCACCCTGCCCCCTACTTTCCAAGAAGGGAAACAGAAACAGCTTCAAACAGCGTTTTTCATTATTTATTTTTCTTACTTCGTAGGACGTTATTTATAGATTCTGACAAAGAAGAGTGGCCTTCCTCCCCAAAACAAGTTAAAAAATTCTTACGCAACGGGTAGAAAACAGAAGTCACCTCTCCAATGAAAGTAAAATAGAGGCAGCATAATTGATGATAGTGTGACTATTATACTAGAAATAGGCAGTATGTAGTAGTTTGATATTTGCCATATTAAACATCATCTAGACATGCCAGATTTGATACATAAAATTTAAACTTAGAATGAGTCACTTGTATATTTGGATGCTATGAGTTTAAACTTTGCCATGCCAATTAAAGCTTAGAATTCAAACTGACTGAACTAAAAATGTAATTCAATAATTTATCTCTTTTATATAAATAGTCTTTACTGTTAAAGGGGAGATGGTGGGACGAACGAGGCAGGAGAGGGAAGCACAAACTCCAGATACAGTTTTTGGAAATACAGCTGAGTCATGAGCTAGAAGAAGAAAAATTGCTGCCTAGAAGAATACAGGTATTCTTTAAACTGAATTCACCAAATATGAAGAGAAATAAGGAAAAAAAAGAATAAGAAAATCCAATTATCCAACCTACGCAAAAAGTTCAGTAGATAACTTAGCAAGAATAGAAGGAAATCTAAATAACTGTAACAACTAAACAACTTAAGTTGTACTTGTGCAACACAGAGTAAAAATAAAGCAAATAAGCATGGGATTCTTCTGGATTTTAAATAGAAAAAAAACCATGACAACATTATGTTGTCATTTCCTATCCTAGAAAAGACTGTCCAAGCTCTGCCAATAACAGAAACTTTCCATTTGGAAAAAAATGCTGCATTTTTTTTATTATTACTTTTAAAAGATAAGATTCAGCTGCAGCTAGACAAGCAATAGCTAGTCGTTCAGCTACCAAGTGAATCACCTTATTACAGAACCACTTGTCTAGACTACGCCATACATTTCTAACAGACACAGGAGTACAAGAAAGGGTGGGTTCCACATCCATCCGGAATACTGCTACTTCAAGACTAGTACACAAATAAACACTGTCTTTATCAGAAGGAATGAGAGGTGGTGCCTAGTGGCTGAGCACAGCTGCAGTGTTGCACAGAACAGCTGGCTTGACAAGCCACAGCCATGGTATGCCACACACATTCAATTAAAGATTAGAAACAGAGTTCAGGGGTTAAGAGACAAGTTTACATGAGACAACCGCCCAGTGCATTACTGGAATTTGCCAGTGCACTCTCACTAAGGGGAAGAAGTTAGAGAGACTTTCAGAAGAGGAAGTTTCAGCATGGAAGTTTTCAAGCACTCAGTTTCAGTTTCGCAACACATTGTCCTGACAGTAAGCAGGCTGGGGAATAAGGCACCCAACATCTAATCAGATGCAGGCTTTAAAGTAGATATGAATGACTTCTGTTTTTAATTCAATCAGTGTGGCCCACTGTTACACCCATGCTAACACACACTTAAATCTGAAACAAAGTGCTATATGAAAACCACAATGATAACAGTGAAAGAAACCACATGCAAATCTCTATAATCCTAGTGTTCAAGATCCTCTCACGCTGCCCATAACATATGGAAAACTAATCAGTACTTCTGATGTCTTTCCCCACCCCTTGATACTGGCTGCAACGAAAGGACCTGTAGTTCACTGGCAGCAGAATCACCCCACAATGTCATGTGGAACACAGGTATGTTGGGTTTAACATCAGGATATTTTAATGCTTTGGAGCTTCACAAGCTTTCATAAGCAACATTTTGTTGTGCTTATCTATACATGAGAAGTCTATAGGTCATTTCTTGGGATAAAGTTAATCTTTGCAGTCCCTATCTACTGTTTGATTTTTTAACCTTACTGAAGTATAGGTTACAGAAAAATATAGAAATATAAGCGCTTGAGAGCTTGTATCAGCGATACCAACTCTGCAGCCTTTGAAGAGTATGTGGATAGGCAAAGGCCTCTTGGGAGAACGGAGTACCACTCCACTCTTGTGAACCTGTGGGACATGCTGCTGCAAACAGCAGGCATCACTGCCAGCACCAGACAGCACCTCTCCCACTGAAAGTCCTTACTGATTCTCATAGGGCTTATGGGAACATCATTTATAGACTCCCTTCCTACAGATATACTTTTGGACCCTCCAGCACTTACATTTGACAGACAGAACGAAGGGGAATTGATTGTGCTGTTTAAAATTGGTCTTATATTATGGACGTTAATGAAAGTTGTTTGAACATTGCTCATGCAGATATATCATAAGAATCCCACATCCCAGCCTTCCTCATTCATTAACATAAAGCGGGTAATTGGCATCATTAACATTCCTCCCAGCTGGAAAGAATGTGCAGCTAAAATGGCACACTCTTCAGAGAGGTCTTTTCTGCCACAGACATTTAAGAGAAATTTAAATTTCCCATTTATTCTTCTATTTCAATAAATATTATTACATAAAGTAGTCCTTGAAGTCTTAAGAAAAAATATCATTTAAAAGAACATAACCTGCAACAAATATAAAGCTGCAATGACTATTTTGGCCTTTGAGCAAGTCAGTTTCATATCCATTGCTAGGAATAGGAAAGAAAAGACACAATTTGTATATGTATGAAATCAAAACCACAAGTCCCTTTATACAAAAGGCATATGGTAGAAATTAATAGCAAGTGACAAAAGCTTTTTCTCCCCTCATGAAAGTTTATGCATGCTGTGATGTGTACGTCTATTTTTATGAAAAGCCAATTTCTCTTTATATAATTAGAACAGCTCTTGAGGCAGGAAGAATGTAATTGGGAATAATGACTTAGAACTGAGAAAATCTCACTGGAGTTATCACTACGTCACAGTCTGAGTACGTTGCATAAGAATAGCGTTGTAAAACAAGAGACAAAAGCAAGCTGGGGGAGGAGCAGCATTCAGCACACATTTTCCCTACTCCTTGGCTGTGAAGATGAATAGCTGGAAAGCTGACAAGTTTTCACAAGCATGACTGAGCTCACTTCTTGACACAGAATTAAATGGGACATAAGGCTTAGGCTGGCCAAGATCTCTAAGCATGAACAAAAGTCAAAAGTTACCTTCATCACTGATGTGATTGTAAGATAAAGTAAATGGGAACAACGCTGTTTATCATTTGTCCCCGATCTGACATGACTACAAGCTAATAAAAACTGAAACAAAAGATATTCACCTTAGTCTTGTTCCTGCCTGGATTATAAGAATAGGAAAATTTTGTTGCCTAAATTAAGAATAAAACTCAATTTTTATTTATGAATATGATAGATTATGCCTTATACTTATAAGCATACATTGCCATTCTTTGCATATTTTACCTGAATTCATACTTGCAACTCTTGCTAGTGCCAGGTTAGAATACACATGGCCTACATATATCATCAGCTGAATGAATAACACGGATCTACAAAAGTACAAGGGTAGGACGAGACTGAGGTGCTCTATATTAATCTCCCTGTCCTACAATAATATTAAGGTCAGGAAATTATAACAGAGAAGAGCATTAATAGAGTCACCGCCACAGTTGCTCCAACCATATCCTCAGAAGGCAAAGACTCCAAGCTAAGTCTTGAAGGAACCTTTTCTCCCTCAGATGCCTTATCTAGATCTGGGCAGCTCAAAGCTGTTGCTATATATCTTAGTGACTGAAGCTGCAGACTGAACCATACTTTTGCACTCATGTCAGACAGGAAAAAAAAAAAGCTTCTAAATTAAAAGAATTCTAAAAGTCTGGGTTTGCTCACATCAGGGTTTCAAAATTATCCTCTAGCACTCCATTCCATCCATTAGAAAATAACTGCTTAGTCATCCTAAAATAAAAATAACAGCTACTGTCTGCTCAACATTAACTGACACAAAAAGAAAAGCTCAAAATAATTGCTGTAAGCTTAAGTTCCAGTTTTGCAAAAATTTAACTGGATGAGTAATCCTGTATCCAAAAGCTATGCCCATTGATTTTATTACATGCAGATCAACATGTTTCACTTGCGTTCATCTTATATACATAGAAGCAGATTCTTAAAAGGTACACAGTCACTAGCATCAGCTTAGAGGTATAAGTTGCTCAGAAAAAAACATAGGAAATGTCTACACTTGCAGTTCTAAAAATTATCTACAAATGCAGAATCCTAGAATCAGTAAAAAGGAGTTATGGTATGGGGAGAACAGCATGATCCATTAAAAGGGGCACACTAGTAAAACAGCAGAATTACAAACAACAGCTCCACTAAATTTGAACCAATGATAAGCAATGGAAAAGGTTATGAAATTTGGGAGTTTAAAATAAAGGTGAAGAAAATGCTGAAAAAAGTGAAAGAACTGGTGAAAAGCACAGAGACGTGTAAATCACGTTAATAGATTAACTTTCATCCAGTGCTAGCATTATACTTCACAAAACTTCTCATAAAGTACATGGTCCATTTTCCCTGTTTATTTGGCTCTTTGCCAGCACCTCAGTTCTGCAGAGTTCTACAGTTCTCCACTACTCACATGCTTCTCTGGATCAAAACAACTCACATAATAATATGCAAATGGAAGCTTCAGTGAGATTTTACGACCTTAGTGAAACCACTTCGCAAAAATCTGGTGATAAGAAGTTTTGGTTTATAGAAATGAAAAGCCGGTGTTTTTATTTATGGAACCAAGATCATCATGAAAAACAGACACTAGAAATCTTTGCTATTATATAGAACTACAGCAAATCATAATAAGCTAAAATTACATTGGCAAGTAATTGGCCACTTACTGAGTGACCAAAGTTTAGTTAATCACTAGTCACTGGCATCCTCCTCAGTGGCAGAGATTGGATCATGACAGATCATTCTCTCTTCCCACTTGAAACAGATAACTATCATATTCTTTAGCTTGAATACTTCATTTCCAACACTTCTTCACCAGCATCCAAATGCACATTGCAAATGCATGAAAAGTCTTATAAGATTAGATTATATTTCCAGCAAAATAGCATAGTCATTCCAAGTTATCACCTCAGCCTGTTTTTGCATTAAAGTTTTCATATTCATAGCAATTTTATTTAACTAAGCTAGTCAATATATTCTATATGTCAGCAAAAAATCTGCCAGAGTTGCAACTATCAGCAAAAAAACAAAAGTAGAAAAGTGCATGATACACAAGAGTGATGAGAAAGCATGCTCAAGTGTAGGCTTGCATTTCCTTATCTACATATATAGAACAGTTCAGAAGGTGTTATAATGTTTCTAGCTGGGGTATCCAGTGAGAGAAAGGAGAAGTGGATGACACCAGTGAGCTGGTATCACATAGTTCATTTCTGTTCCTGATATCTATGTAGGGCGCTTCTTTGATGTCAGTGACAGTATCTCTTCCCAGCTCATTTATAGTCTTTCAAGAGATTCTATTTCCCCTCAGGAGCCTCTTATGAAATAGTCTAATCTCACTGAGCTGAACTGAAATATAGTCTACAATCCCTTGCTAGAGAATAGGAACAAGGTACACTTTCCCTTTCATTTGGTGCTCATCTCAGACCTGAAGTAGTAAAACCCAATTCAGTGTGATATCAAAGTAAGTAATGAAGGAACCAGGTGAGCACTTGAGAAAAGGCTGAGAAACAAGGCTAGAGCCAACAAGGGCAACTCAATCAGTACTTAAATCAAAGCAATATATCACTGGTTTGTAAATTACCATAGCCCTCAAACAAGTGTGAAAAAGAGTTGTGACTGTTTCTGAACTAATGCTTCCCACATTCCTCTACAGGAGTTACCATTTGCTCAGAGCTTTGCTCAAACAAAAACAAAGCATTAAAAAAAAAAACAACCTATTGCACTCATACCTAAGAGTTTTCTGGCTTATTTCCATTATTTTTCTTAGATTTTTAAGACAACATGGAAGTATCGTGGAAGAAACTTTACTTCCTGAACACTCCATGTAACTGTCTTCCAATGTGGCCTTAGCAAATATCTCAAAACAGTTTTACTTGTATTACTTCCTCCCGGCTTATTCTTATACACAGCTTCAACTAGTCTGTTTTTCACAGCCTTCCTCAAAACCTGAGCTGAAATCACTTTTCTCATCATATATATGACTGCTGTTTCCCTCCCCCTTCTCTCACGCTACCTATGCTTACTCAGCTTTCTGTTTTGATTTCTCAATCTCAATTGATAGTTAGTTTTCTGATTCCTGACAGCTCACTTTTCTGATTCTATTTTTTTGCCAGTTTTCTGCTTTTCCATAAATTACTCGCTTCCTGATTTGTTGTCTCCTTCCATAATGCATTTCTCAATTCACCAAATCATTTTTGGTCTAGAAAACCCATGCTATGAAGTTCACCCATCAGTGCAGTGTTTTGTAGAGATACAGCCTCAGTAGGAGGAGTCAGGAATAATGCAGTCTAAATTAGTAAACCTTTAAATATTTCAATAAATCCAGCTGCAAAGGAGTGGGTGTACAAATCACAGTTCTCCAGCACAGACTGTCTTGAACATTACAATTGTTTTCACTTAATGGATGGTTGGATGGTTCACGCAGCAACGGGAATGCTTTGGGCTTTCTGCAGCTATTTGAATACCTAAGTCTTCCTCATTTTCTGTGTGGACAGGAGGCAAGTTCTGGTCACACCACAAAGAGGCAGATGAAATAGCTCTGCTTTCAGAGAGGGAAGAACTGATGTATACTTTGGACCTCCATTTGCTTTCACTTAAGCAATTTTTGAAGAACACCTTTCTTGCAAGCTGCCTCTATGTACATCAGTTTGCCTATAGCCATGGCAAATAGGTACAGCCCAGAACCACCATTTTGCTGCCTTCACCCCGTTCATGCTATAGGGGCACCAAAACTAAGCTGCAGACATAGGTTCATAAATCAAAAAAACATAGGTTCATAAATCAAAAACAAATTAAGAAGTTAAGTAGAAATAATTCACTAAGACAACGAAGCTAGGGAGTAGTCAGTCTGCTTGGTATCAGAACACTGGGTTTAATTCCTTAATTCCACCATTGACTGTTTCAGGAGACATTGCTTCAGTTCTGTTTATAATTTTGTTTCTTGAGATGAAAAAAAAAGCATCACTAAAAAAAAAAGACACTAGAATTGCTAAATTGCTTTAGCAGCACTACATAAAAACAGCAAACATTTTAGTTCCTCATACAAAAAGTCTTAAGAGTTTAGGCTGACTTCATAAGGTTCAGGTCAAAAATTTCCATTAATTTCTTGAGATTTAAGAACTTGAATCTAAGTCTGTACGATTCTAGTAGTTTTTGCATCTTCCAGTAGCCCCTTTCCTTTACCCTACCCACAAAAGTAAGTATGAGGAAAGAAAAGTTACCATTTATTTTAGAGGCAATTAACCCCTTCTTAGGATGTTTTGCAATATTATAAAACATCTCCATCAGACTATTTTCACGGGTGAACCTCACCTATTCAGAATCAGTAAACACTCTTCATTGTAGAGCCAGCATCTGCATCCTGTACAGATCAGATTGATATCCTTCATCCCCTTGCTCTGAGAGCTTCTTCATTCATTTCAGCAAGACCAGTATGTGGCAAGGTACTAACAGATGTCAGAAAGACTATTTAAAACTCATTCTTTGGAACATACTATTTAAAATTAAAGCATTGAACTCATAATCCAGAGAAGAATCCCCAGTCCCTGATAATAACTAATATTGTTAGTTCTTAAAGCTTTTGATTCGGTGCATTAGAGGAAGATTTCACTTCCTTCTCCTTCTCTATCAAGGGAATAATGGACCTTAGCTAGGCCAAATTGCACTACAATTTACCATCCTTCAATATAATTTTTAACAGCATTGCTCAGCTATAAAATACTCAGAGCAAGGCCAATATTCAGGCAAAAAACCCATTCTCCAACCTCCAATACTAAACCAAGAAGAGTTCTCAGACAGCAAGATTTCATTTTAAGCAAACATCCTTCAAAAATTTGTTCTAACTACCCTGGCCCTGAAGACATTCCATTTCCCAATTCTGCAGATGCTGCTTATTGTTTCACAGTGTCAGTCACACCATATCATGTCATTTTGCATAGTAGGTCAGAAGGAACTGCCACGCTCAGAGGTACCTGATATTTTGCCAGATCATTTGGCACATCTCTGATTCTCATCAATTTGAATTACTTGTAGATCATTTCAAAAGAGACAATTATTGGCAGCCTTTCAGAAAATGGCAGACAGTCTACTGAGTACTTTACTGGCCTTCTCAACTGTAAGATTACCACAAAATATTATCAGTAACAAATTAATACAGCTTGCATTTATTGTCTTCTAACAACACTTTGCAATTTCTTACAATGAATAGTACTTTATTCTACAGTTTCCCTAGAGGGAGCACAAAATCAGTGCTATTAGGAATAGCAGATTATAAAACTGAGGCTGAGTATATAATACTTGTTAACTAAAGTATTCATTCAACACCATTTCTAAAGCATCTCTTTCATTCTTTCAAATATTTACTTCTTACAGTAATTGTGCATCAACTATCACACTTAAAGTATTATTTATAGTGAACTCCATATGAACTATTCCTTTTATGATTATGCCCATATGTTTATGTGTCACCTTAGTGCATTTCATATCGAAGCACTATAGCTAAACTGTGCCAAATTAGGATTAGGGTTAAGCTCTGGTTATACAAGCAGGAGCATTCTTGAAAACTCCATGGGTAGAAAGAGAAGAATAAAATAAAATCACAACATATGTATCCTATCACTGGTCAACACAGAGTTGGTTTTGAGGGATGATGGATCTCTAAGGAAAACATTGCTGCAAAACAAAACAGAAAGATACAGGGAATTTTCAACTGTCTACAGTTCAGCAACACAAAAGCACATGAAATTAGATTGGAAAAGTGTTAATTTTATAGTAAAAAATCAAGGCCTCCATCTAGCCACTGAACAGGCTCCTATACATAAGAAAAATACTGCAAAGCAGCACTGGTTCAAGAATAAATACAAGGGTTAAAGAGCTGTAGTGAGTTCACACTGTTAAAAGTCGTGTGGGTAAAGCAGACAGACTAAAAACTGAAGGCTGGTACATCTGACACAGCATGTGTTTGAGGGATATGCTGAAAGCTTGCAAATGCCTGCAGACTCACTCAAGAGAAGCCACTGAGGTCCTAGACTGAAATGTCAGCGCACTACAGCCTTGTTGTGGCTCCTCTAAGCAGAGACCTGACATTTCCATGTGCTCTTTTGCATAACTGCTTTCATCAAGCATGGCTTCCTAATTTAAATGCCTTTATTTCAGTAGAACACATTAATAAATAAAAAAGGTTATATGTCCATAAAAAATCTTACTTTATTACAGTTCATTATTATTAACAGGTCCTGCAAACTAAAAAAAAATAGCTAGTAATACAGCTTTGGAACAAAGCACATAAGATATCAAGATTTGGTATAGATAGAATAAAGTACTGCTTTAGAGGTCTTCGGCCCAAGGAGCTAAAACTTTTGGACTGATGATATAAACTGTTCTGCAGATGCTGATCTACCAAGCAGGATAAAGGCTCAAGCCTCAGCTGTCTGCAGGTGATTCTGATCTGAAGTGATAATTGTGGAAAAAGACAAAACTGAAAATAAGATTGTAATTATGTAGTTGGGTATTACATAAGCACAGCATAGGCTGATGACTCCTGAAGATACTAATTATCTCTACCTGAAGCAACATCCACTGTGTGGATTTAAGCCATCATTCGTTCATATAGTCTGCTTGTTACAGGTATCTTAAGGGAATTACTGCTCTAAGAAATATTTTTTTTCTTTCACAATAAAACAACAATAACTGTTCCATTTAGTGATCATCCTCATTCCATCCTAGATCTTATTGATTCAGGCAATGATTGTGCTTCAGGTTAAGCATACATTAAATATTTCTCAAAATTAAGCAAGAACATAATTTAGAGGCAAGTCTTGTGAGACACTGTCAGATAGACACAAGCAGAACACCCATAGTTCACACAAAAAGGTTTAATAATCCTTATAGAAATGTTTGCTAAAAATAAACCCACTTCTTACAAAATGCTTCTTTATGCACACACTGAGGACTTTGTAGGACGATGGTAAGATAGGTTCAGATAAAAACAAGTCCTGTTCAAACATCCCATACTCTCTCAGATGAGCTTTGTCACACAGAGCGGATAACACGGTTCTGAATGGGATGCTGTGCTGCAGAGTTAATAAGACAGCACTGCAATGCCCCCTGGTATGGGGAGAGGCAGATGGCCTCAGCATGTTTTCATGCTTGGTCAGGTGTTATTAATTTATGACCAAGAGCGCAGGTGGCTGTCATAAATTGCAAGAATGTTTCACAAATCATTCCGCTCTCAAAGAAGCCAAGTACCTGAATGTGCTTTTATTATGTCTTTAAAAAGTGAAGAAGAGATTGCAGCCAAGTACTATTTAAAGTAATTGCTAAATTCAGACAATAACATGCAGAGAAGGGAGAGGCTAGAAGTGCTAAGCCCAGCAGCCTCCACTGTCTCAGTCATTTTCCCATTAAAAATTATATGAAGCTCATATTCTTGATGTACTAAAGCTCTACTTCCAAGGCAATTGCAATTCAGGAATAACATAAAATTAAACGGGTACTTTGGTGATGCTGGACTGGAAGGATTTTGAGCCCAGCACTTTGCTGCCAATAAGCATTACCATTTATTATTTGAACCAATAGATGGGCTAAAGGACCCACTTATTATCAGAGACACACCCATGCAGAGAACATTAGTACTAACAAGAGTAGGAGATCACCATCAAAATCACCCAAGAGAAATGCTGGAAGTGTTATTCACCCACAGAATAGGAAAGGCAGCAAATCTTCCAAAAAAATTGAATTGTGAAGAACTCAGCTCCCACTTTGACAGGTATTCTACAGGGCCACTTTTGTAGGAGTACTGTTTTCAGCAGCCTACAACAGTCTCTCCTGTGCATACCCACACAGAAATAGGAAGCCAAATTGGAAACAATCCTGCAACTAAGAGCTGCCTCCTACCGCTACAATGGGCAAAACTCAAAACCAGCCCTGCCATGACTGTGAGCAATTTCACAGAAGCATGTGTCCATCTTACGGGAAGTAAAGAGAAGGAAGTGGAAGCAGTGTAGTGGAAGAAGGCATCATACTGCTGAACTTGTGTCTCACACACACTTGAATACAATTAACGTATGTCACAATATATTAAAATCATCCTTTGAGTTGCTGAGATTTCACATAATTAAAAAGCTGTGAAATTTGCACAAATGATTCAGTGTTCTATTGATATTCCTCGCTTAAGAGCGCTGGATATTTTAATTATTAAAAGAATCACCACATTTTGCAGCCTAAATTCAGTTTGCCCTAATTGTTAAATATTTTTTGCCACATTTTTTATCAACAAAGCCCCCAAGGAAAATAAAAATTGAATCTAAACATTCAGCTTTTAACAAATTGAATTTAAGCTATTAATGCAGAGAAGGTAGTGTGCAGAAGAAGGAAGAATCCCAAAGGCTCTGTGAGTAACAGGGTTATCTTACTATGCATCTGCTGCCACATTTAAGAAGCTCTAAAACTCCCAAGATACAAGCCTGACTACTGACACTGATGTGCATTTATGCACAACAAATTGTGCAAAACTATAGCAATAGGGCATTAAACTAAAATATTGGAACTTAAGCTGTGAGAAGCAAAAAGCTACATTGAAAATATTTTAAGAAAATGAAGACAGAAAATTATGAACTCTCTGGGGGTGGGTGGCTGGAGGGAAACAACCAAGCAAACATAGATACACCCAAAACTTCATCTACATTCTTTTTTTTTTTATATGGAAAGTGATTTCTCAATGAGAATTGTTCTGTGACAACTAGTATTAATAAATGCTAGCATACTCCTTCTGAAGATAACATGTATACTAGATAGTATATATATATTACTATATAGTATACTATATAGAAATAGTTCAAGGAAACAAAAAACTGTTTTGTGGCACAATATTAAAGAATAATCTTGGTATCTGGCAAGTTAAAGATCTTAAAAATATTTACATAATTTTTATAAATAGCTAAAAAGATCTTACACTTCAGAGTGCACTTCAGATTGACAGACTTGACAAAAGCCCATTGTTACTTGGGGTGTTTTTTCTTTTGTTGAGTGGGGGACAGGGTTTGTCTGGTTATGGGTTTTTGTTGCTGTTGTTTGTTTTCAAAGTTTACCTTAGATGAGAGCAGAAGAAAAAAAAACAGGAGAGAATCAGATTTAACTAGAAACCTTTAAAAGGATTCTAAATGAACATACTTTTCTTGGAGCACTGAAGAAGGAATATGGGAACAATTACTCCTTCTAAAGATAAGCCTAGAAGAGCGTTTATTCAGCGTGCCAGTGACAGACACTAACACTTTAAAACATTCAGTTAAAGGTAAAAATAAATATATAAAAAGGTAAGCCACAGACAGTAGGTTCCCCAGGATTACTATGGTAAACCGTAACCTAACCTCTGATTGCAGTGTTCTCTGGAATAACACATTGCACTAAACCTCACAAAGAGGTGCACAGATGGCAGGTTATTGTCTGGTATGGGTAAGAGTGCAGTTACATAATAAGCAAGGCAATCTTGTACTCAGATAGTAAAAGAGAACACTTATGCAAAGGGGATTGCATATCAAAGGAGTTCCAGGTTTAACAAAATTCACCAGCATTCATTTTAATAAGTATATTGTACTCTTTCATAAAGTAAAAAAATTGAACATCACAAAGGCTTACAAAAGGCACTTTCATGTAAACACAATGGAAAAAGGATGCTTTCCTCAAAACTTCCCAGTACTACAAAACTATTCCAGAGAACTGCAACACTGGCATTTAAAAAAAAAAAAAAAGTTATTTTTCTGTACTCCATAGTATTATTATCTCTTACAAACTATGCTTCTCAGTTCTACAGCATTTTGGGGAAATAATAAAAAGAGCTAAATCTACCTCACACTTCAATCCTGGCAATGTCACTGAGCTCACTCAGTTTCCCAGTGAGACAGTGCAACATTATCTGCTGCAATATATGCATGTTTAAGAAAAAGCATTCATCCACTACAAAGCCTTCTGAACACAGCTTTGCTTCCAATGAAGAAATAAGTGGTGGCTTTAAGCCACCAAACTCAAATGAGTTCCTGTTCACAAAGCTGCTCTGGAAACAACTGTGCAGACATAACTCAGGAGAGAGGATAAAGGCAAGAATTAAGCAAACCTTGTATCGCTGTTGAGAAAGCTCACAAATTTACAACAGTGTCAGCGACCCAAGGAAGACTGTATTGGTGAATAAATTAATTCCACATTTGCTGGCTAAACACACGTTAAATGCACATCAGAGAAGATATCTGCAGATGCACACTGTCTGCTAACTAACATAAATCAGCAGTGATGTTTGAAGTTAAACAAGTTATGCTATTTCATTTATATCCCAGCTGCAATCAGCTTCCTCAAGCCAAAGGTCTTTAAAGAGGGCACGTTAAAAAAAAAGTGACACACAAAACAGAAGAACAACCTCACTATCTTTAATTTTACTATTTCTGTCAGCAAGGTCACTCAACTGCAGCACAACAAGAATTGCCTCTGTTGTTTATTGCATGGGCTGCCCAAGACTGTTTTCTGTTACAGCATAATGGAATAGTGGAGATGGACAAAGGTTGAACTACGATGACATCATCTGTTTGAACCACCATAAACGTGAGTTAGCATTTCTTGTTGGCTTGCAATAACAGACTTACCACAGTAAGCATTTTCTAAAGAGAGATTAGCAGCTTTAATTTCATGTAAAAATCATTAAAATCTTGTTGGCATGAACTTTCCTTAGAGATGACAATAATTGCTGCTTGAAAATTGCATTGTCCCGGGCTACTATAGAAGTATAAATAGTCGTGCTAAGGCAATTACAGTCCTAGCACATACAGAAAAGTAACAAGATGAGATAATTATAGAGGAGCTAAGAGAAGTTCCATGTACATCAGTGGAAACTATCGCAAGCAAACACCTAAAGTAAGTTTTTCAGTTTGATATAAGAACAGAGAAGAATAATGACATCATTGATGACATCAAGACAAGAACAAATTGCTCAGAAAAATGAGGAGGACATTAAAAATGCCTATGAAAAATAGATCAAGATCTTCCCTCTTTCCATTGTCTATCTATATTGTTTTAAAAGGATGAAAACTTTCACTCTTAGCAGTTAGAGTGTTGAGTTAGAGCTGTTGCCTCAAGAGCACATTTCAATGTATTTCCCCATCTTCACCTATGCCTTTGGATGAAGCACAGCTCATGCACCAGCCTTGACGTATACAGAAGCTGCATATCATACTGTCAAGTAAATAGATTCCGAATTAGAACTTAATCAACCTTCTAGTTTTCCTGACTATTGAATCAGCTGCTTACTCTACAAAAAGCAGCAAAGATCTGTACCTTTTTAGAAAATAGTAGACGCGTTCATTCCTGTGCTTTGCACATGGTATACACCATCCAAAGGAATAAGAAAAATCAGTCAACAGTGTCTGATGTGGCACAGGCCATAACATATCTCCTAATACTTAGTACTATTTGGAAGATGCAAAGTAAGATCCCACCTTACTGAATACAAGATTTACACAACATGCACTTCACTTTGCTTGCAGGTAAGCTCCCACCTTCTGCTACTTTTTCAGCATGGGCAACTTAGTCCATATTTGTTCTAGGCAGTTATCTGGCTTATTGTTTTAGAAAAAAGCTTGTCCATGATCTGACTTGGAGCATTCAAAACAGCCTGTGGCCCACTCACACCTAGACAGGAACCAGTGCACTGGGAACAGATTTCAGAAGTGTTAAATGCCTCCACAGAAAGAGTTTGGGTCGTAACTGGGGGTCACCAACAAGAAGTTATTATCCTTGTGGCCTATTGCTGTCTCCATACCGTGCCACCTAGGCATTTTACTGACACCCCAGGTGAAATGTCTTGCCTCCAGCTGTTCCTCATTCTTGAACAGGTAGCATTGAGGAATTTCCTACAATTCACAGGTCTGAAAGGCTTGATAATATTAGATTCATCGTTTGAGGCAGTACTGTCACATTGATCTAGTGCTGCCCCTGAGCAAATGACCTTGACAGACCCTATCTGGCATAGTCCCTGACACAGACAATCTGTAAACAAATTCAAGTTGACTAACTTCTTTCCTCAGAAAAGCCAGTTCAGAAAATTGCATGCCAAAGTTATTTAGAAGCCATGCTGATACACTGAGGCAGACACGATTCAAAACTATGTTACTCGGGCTGTTTTACAAGAAGAGATTAGCTCATACATTCAAAAATGTTTACGGTGCCACAGTGTTTTTTGAAAACAATCAAAACCTGTATGCAAAAATATCACACTATTTCTCCTTGTAAGTTACTTTGGCTAGCCCGTTTTCAGAACATTATAATTTTTACCATTCTTTCAACACATACTTTTCATCCAAAAGCTGTTAAAAGAGCTCAAGCTCTGTTAACATAGGCATTCCTTTATGTGACACCAATGATTTTTACCAGGTCACTGGTTTAATGCCTTTAAGCCCTTTATAAATTAATCATCAGTGCAGTCAAATGATTCACCAACTTCATAACAGTATCTGCAGTTTTGAATAACTGGCTCCCAATGCAACCTCTGCTATGAAAAGATTTAACAATTAAAAAAATAAAATTAACTCTTATGGACAGGAAGAGATTTTCAGAATTGTAAGGAGAATGCTATTATCACTATGCTTCACTTACAGATAACAAGGCCTGGGGAAGCACAGGAGGTGAGTGAGGGCATTCCCACCTCTTAGGAATACATCAGGCATTACAAACTGCCTTCTGAAGCCCTCCCCTCTGGACCAAATCCAGAAAAACATTCCAGATTGAGGTAGTCCCTGCTGATCTAAAGAAACTATACACATTTTTAACATTACTCATTGTTTAAACGCTTTATGGATCAAATAACATAACTAGTTTCTGAATGAGAAACAAAATATATATATATATAAATTTCACACAAATATACAAGCATTAATTTAACATAGTACATCTTTGTACATTGTACGTCTGCTTAATACTTTTTTTTTTTGAGTGGGTGTTAAGTAATAGAACTGCAGTCTCCTTCAGAAATCAAATTTCTTCCTACAAGAATTCCACAGAACCCATAATTCTGTTAAGTATATATATATTACTGGCCATTTGGGTCTAAAATTACTAAAACACTGCTTAGATTAAATAAATTTGTTGTACTGCTTGTTTTCATGGCCTGTGAAGAACTTCTGGAGAAAAGAACAATTTAAATTATTAAAACTTCCAGCACCCAAATAGTGTCTGCTTTTCTCTGAAGAATACTACAGAAATTTGGGAGCCACAGTCTTGAAATAACACCTGAAAATGCACCAGTGTAGGTAGCATATAGAGCCCACTGGTCTGCAGGTACTTCCATTTGGGTCAGAAATCACAACCAGAGGGAGCTGCAGATTTCCAGCCCTTGACAACACTGCATCTCCCCAAGGAGGATGGGTGTGGGCAGGATGGTTGTGTGACTCAATACACCAAGCTAAGCCACAAATCCACATTGCAGGACTGGAAGTTGTGATGCAATTAAAGCAAGACAACAGGAGAAATATTGCCAGAAGCACTGCTGCTACAGTAAGGATTTATGGGAGAGGGAAAACTGAAAGAAATAGAGGTAGTAGTTGGCAGAGAGAATCATGACAGAGGATGTATAACCAGCATGGCAATAGGAAAGAAAAAAAAAACAATGTATATAATGAAGATCTGTTTATATAAACACAATGACTAAGTGCATGATCTGTATTTGTACAAAACTCCTGAAAGTCAAAGTACAGTGTAGTTCAGGTATCAAGGAGGTGCACATAGATGTATCCTGTGTTTTACAGCTGCACTGGACAAAGATTAAAGTACTTTTCCATTTTATCAGCTACAAATTTAGTAGATGTGGTATTGTCTGTAAAGCCCCAGAACTCAAGAACAATCAAGAGCAAAGCAGGACCACTAATTACAGGGACCCCTAAGACCCTTTATCACAGTATCTATAAAGCTGTGACAGAAAAAAAAAATGTTGCTTTATATATAGAATAAGATCCATGTAAAAAAATATTGCCTTCTGCTATAGCTGCTGTAAGATTTTGAGTCTGACCAGAGACTACTGATTTCAAAATAGAATGCAATGTTGAAAGATATATAAAGGCTTAAGGCAATTTATCTGATGTATATTCCTAATCCTGGCCTTCACCACACTCATTCCTACTTCTCTATCAGTTTGACAAGGTGATACAGAATGATTTCTTTCAATTAAAAAAAAAAAAACAAAAAAAAACAGTATACTTAAACTTGCCACTGGCAAACAAGCTTTCAAAAAACAAACAAAAAACCTAAAGGCACTCTCAAACAGCATGGACATTTAATTAGTTTTCTAGTCAGAACTGTTCTATTGGAGCTTCAGAATTGGAGAGGGGAAAGAGAAGGAGACGGGGGGAGGGCAAGTCTACTTGTTTTGATTTGCCTTAGAGAAGTTGTGGTCTACATCTTTCGTAGAAAAGACAAGTACAGTATTTATTACTGAGCTAAACAAAGCATATTCAGTTCACAGAACTGTTGTAGTGGTGAATTGCTCACCAGCAATTTATATCTGTTGTTGCCAGCAAGTGTTAATAATCACCAGAATTCAGATTTCAGCTCAACTTGCCAGCACTGCAGTCTTTGGCAAACATTACACCGATATTATTTTGACACCTGCGTCCCAGACAGATTAAGATTGCAGGTTGAAGTACATTGCACTACACTGCTCTTTGTGTTTACCCACTTATAGCCTTACTTCCATATCCTAGCAGCTGATGTTTCAAAAGCAGTATGCATTTGCATTTGACATTAGAGAAGAATTGCTTCCAAAACCATTTCCATACTAGTTTCCACAAGACATTCACTTGCATAATGCCTCTATAGCAAGTTTGAACCAGTACGTTTGATAAGTAGATTGCTTCAAAGACATTCAAAATGAGGTTCACACCTATTTTCAAATGTAGCACTTGGAAGAAAACTGTAATTTCACTTGTACTCTGAAAACCTAGAGAAATGTGAAGGATTCTGGGTTCACTTTGTGTATTCTCAGCTCAAAGAACTGGGGGGGAAAACAAATAAATAAATAAAATCAGACAAGGGAAGACCTCCAGAAACTTAAAGCCAGCTTCAACACGAGCGCAAATCAAAACAGTTCTACTAAATTCTGGAATGGAACATTTTTTTATAGCAATAAACATCTACCTTAGTATTTGCCAAGCTATGCAAAATATTTATGACAGGTGGGAAAAACAGCTTTTCCATTCAAATACAGATTTCCATTTATGTCCTCAAGATTCTAAAAGAAACATCACAATGCAACAGCACACATCTGCACCCTTGTAGCTATATACTTGTCTCTGTTCAAATTCAATCTTTAAAATCCTATCAACCTCAGCATCCACCTAGTGAGGCTAGCTACTTTTCTTTTAGAGAGATCCAAACCGTACATTCAGAAGAGAACGAGTAATAATATTTAAACAGATACAGGGAGTCAGAAGCCTCCTTCTTGACTGCAAGTTTCATTTTCAAAGTTTAAATCTTGATACAAAGTGCAAAGGTATGAAAGAATGTTTTTAAACCCAGCATAAAATGAAATGCATACAATTGTTTTATATGCTTTGATATCTCAGAACCTATTGAGCTACAGAAGTCCTGGCACACAAATAAATCCAACTTCTTTTAGAGTCAACAAGGTTTGCAACTGAATAGGAAATACTACATAGTAAAATGCCAGAAGGCATTTTGCTTTTTATTTTAAAATTTGCCTCAACTTTTTCATGTCTTAACAGGCTGTGTTTTCATAGAATTTAGCAATTTCTTTTTAAAGCAACAAAATGTTTGAAGACTTTGAAACTCACTGTCAGAAGATGTTTCTAAATTTGGGTAAACAGAGTATTAACGTCCATCACTCTGCGTCTTACACAGTCGTTTAAACCACAACAAAGTAACTGCCACTTCAGAAGGATAGCTGTCTAACATCAACTCCAGTGGAAAATATCTGATAAAAGGATGCAAGACAATAACAAAGTAGCGCATGCTCCAAGTAACAGCATTGTTTCCTTAAATTCAAACATTCTACAAAAAAAAAAAAACCTGACTTTTTCTGGCTATTGAGTAAATAACTTCCTCACATTTGATGCACACTCAGAACACTTAAGCAAGCTTGCATCCCCAGTGTGAGTTTGACACATTATTAGTTATGTTTCAAACAGCCACATAATTTTTTTCCAAAACCTGTGCTTCCTTCTGCTCAGCATCCAGGTCTCAGTGTTGACAACAATAAAAAAGACTTTGCACAAAAACCCCAAAATTCTCAAAAGTCATTTTGAATGACTCCAAGTAGTCTTTGTATCCACAGTCCTTCACAAGTGCAAGGGTTAGGCATGCTCAACATTTAAAAGTTTGCAGCTGTGATGCTAGTTTACAATTTTCTTACCAAAAGTCATATCACTGTCAGACTCCTACTGGTACGCCATTATTCTCACTGCCTCACCTACACAAGAGTGTCTGTAAAGGAAGTGTAAAAGTACTTGCAGTAGCATTCTCATAGGGTAGGGAGTGCCATAGAGGGAACCTCTTTCATGTTATCCACATGGGTGAAAGCAGCATTATTCAGACAATTGCGTAAGCAGACAGGAGCTGCAGATCCTTGCATAGCACAGCAGGCCCTGGCTAGCACATGGCAGAGCCAATACAACTTTGTGCAAAAGGCAGCAAAGGCAATGTGCTGCAAGCAAAGCAACCACTACAGGAAGGAGAGAAAATACACACTTCACCTGCTGAAGGCAATGCCTCTCCTCAGTTGTCCCTAAGGCATTCATCTCATGAATGGATTGGAAAGGAGAAGCACTTGGGCAGCATTACTCAGCTACTATAATTCTGCAGCCATCAAGCTACTGTTTCAGAGTGATATTCAGGTTACTAGACTGAATACAATTGCTTTGCCTTTTTTAGCCCTATCTTCTTTCTGTTCACTAGTAGCTCCTTTTCTAGACTATTTGTGGACAGCATAATGTCACCTGGCAGAGAAGGTTATGTCCCATCATGCTGCAGAAAGTTGCTGTGAGATTATCATCACAGCCATCAACTCAAGCCATGTTCCAGCTCATGCAGTATTCAAACTGTTCCAACTAGTCTGAGTAGCAGAGCTCTCAGAGTTCAAGCCTGATATCATGCATTAGATTTGTTGATCATATGGTTTTTTTTTTTTTTTTTTTTTTTACAGCAGAAGCACACAGTACCAATTCAAATTAAATTCAAATAGAGAAATATCCCACAAAAGGCTCTTTTTGCATCTAGCACTCCCCGTATTTTACTCTCACTAGCCTATCTTCAGTTTGCATCTCTAGCAGCAGAGTCTAGATAGATTACCATTGGATACTCACAGGATATGAAATACAGAAGGTGTCTTGTCTGCAAAACACCACCCACAAGCAAAATAGAAGGGCTGCGAGGTAGCTGGATTTACAAAGAAATGAAATGTATTATCATCTCTCTGGTGCTCCCAGCAGTATAATTCAAGAGGAAAATAATCAAGCATATTTCATTTTGTTTTATTTCACCTAGAAGAGTCATATGCCTGACTTACGGAAACAAACTATAATCCAGAGTTAGGTTATAAAGCAGGTATGTTTACTCGGTACTGCCCACACACACTGGGTAAAAGAAGGGTAGCCCCACCTAACTTGCACACCAAAGGGAGAAGCAACCACATTCTTAAAAGCATAAAGCATGCATTACATTTCTGATAACTGGGATAGATTATTACAATTAATCCCAAGAAGTCATTTCTATAAGCCCTGCCTTGAATTTCTTTGGGTGAACATGTGCAGTGTCACGTGGGAGGGGGTCCTAAAGATGAAGGCCAGAGGTCTTCCTCACTGTGAACTTTTCACCTTGCTGCAGTTGGAGATGCAGCTCCAGCTTCTTCTGGTTGCTATCTTAAGGTTTGTGGTATCAGCTCGTTCCTGTGCAGCACTTTATCAGCATGCTCCTCACTATCAGTGCATTCCTTATTGTTCTTGCCCAAGGTCTGTCCCTTTCCCCCCTTTTGCTCAATTCTTAAGCTTTATTTTAACCCATTCTCATCTCATGCCTTTACTCAAAAGTACTCTTAACTTTTCAGGTCACGAAGTAACATTCAAACTATATTTGCCTGAGACAAAATGAAATGCAGTGAAAGCTAATTATAGTTCGGTAACAAAACCTTGACTAGAGAAACCACACGTATATATACTGAGGAAATGAAGCAGGTAGGTGTACTAACATTTTGACATGACAGCAAATCTGCTCTCACTTGAATCTGAAAATAATAAGCATTCCCCCCCTCTCCCCCATCTAAAAATGTACATTCATATTGTTGAAATGTTAAAAAAAAAAGAGAGAAAAAAAAAGGAAAGAAAAAGTCAAGGCCCAGGCACACCTGCAGCCTGCAAAGGCCTCCTGGGGGTCACAAGGTAAAAATTTTGGCGCCACTTTCACCTACAAAATGGATGTGCTCCATATAATTTTTTTTGTATCATTATTTTAAAGAAAATAAAATGAAGTACCTGAAGGCCTTCTCCAAAAGGCACCAAGCTATCCTTTCACACACCACCAGCCTCCTCCTGCCAGCACTCCCAGCGAGCTCCAGCCCACTGCCCTCTCCAGCTGGGCTCCTCACGTGCCACGCTGGCACAGGGAGGGCTGTCCTCAGGAGGACCATCCCGGTCCTTGCAGCTGCTCACAGCACCCATTCCCAGGGATCTGGGCTTTCAGACTGTGTGCAGGTAGGGTGAAGCACATCACAAACTCATAGCTGGGGCGGGTGGTAGGCAGTCTCACAGGGAAAGCCATCTTGAGAAGCAGCAGGGGAAGGTGGCACACAAGCACCGTTCGCAGATCAGCACTCTACGGCTGAGACAGCACACACACAGAGCACCTGTTGAACACTGCCAGGGCCGCTTCCTCAGACTATTCCTTCCCATCCTTCCCAGGTCACTCTGCCCTCTGCTTCCCAACCAGCCGGGTCATTCCTCTGACCATTCCTTCCCCCAGGTCCACCTGCCCTTTGCTGTTTCCCTGAGCACTCACTTCAGGATAATCTCCACCTGTTCCTAGCTCCCAGGGCCGGCAGCCATGAGGTGAGGAGCCGTGTGCCTCTGAAAATGGCTTCATGATCCCCAGACATAATCTGAAGGCTCTGTCTGGGCAGGGGGACTGAGACAAAGCCCGGGCCACAGAGGGGCCACTCAACAATCCTCTGATCTTTGTCAACGATTGTCTTAGGCCATCCACTTCAGCTGTTTCCTGTGTTTTCATACAGTGCTCTTCTCCACAGCAGATATGTGCCTGCAACCCGACCTTTCCATGGATAGAGCAATGCTGAACCACTGCAGCCTCTGCAGGAGCCAGAGGAGGAGCATGCAGTAACCACATCAGAAGCAAAGGTAACTGAATGGGAAGAGTGTGAAAAGCAAGGTTCCAGCAAAGAGATAGAGGCGAAAAGCAGATCTATATGTTTTTTATTAGCAGTCCGATAGCAAACATTAGTAAATAGTATAGTACAAATAGTTTGGAGAAAACAAGTGATCTCTTTTAGAGGCTTGAGGTAGACAGAAAAAGCTGAAGACAGAAACAAAATCATGTGTCAATGCTTATCCAGCCTGTGTTACAAGTAATGGCTCCTAGAGGTGACCTACAACCAAGCAGACCCATGAACCACACATACATATATTAATCAAGGATTTCTTACAACATTCTTTTTGATTTTCAGCTGCCTAGTTATCAAATTTTGAAAAGACAGAATTGGTACTGGAAAAGTCTTTCTCTCCAGAATCTGATTGTTTATTTAACTGCCAACATTTTTTATAATAGGTACAATGTCAAAGAGTACTCCTCACTGTTGTGCAGCCCTGTAAGCGGCACAAAAGCAGAGCTCACTCACAGATCCCCAACTGCCAAGAGGTAGGACAGAGTTAACAAGGCCAAAAAGGCTGGTTTGGATGAATAGGTATATCTGAGAAGAACACAGTTTCTTCAGTGGTTTGTTGGTGCCCTTTAAAGTATACTAAACTCATCACTCAGCTTTTCAAGCTGTGTAGCTGCTGACTCAACTTTTACTGCAAATCTTAAAAAGCAATAAACCTTCAGGGTAAATTTGCCAATCCAGAAACCAGTGCAGTCATTACACAATTAGCTTGTGAGATTAAGCTGTCACAGATTATGAAGAGGATTAAACACTACAGTATTTAAATACTATTTATTTTATTTAATCGTTATGTTTTTGATGTGCAACAGGGGCATTTGATCTTTTCCTGCTCCAATTTTGTGCTTACCTGAAATAAGCCAGAAATGTGTTATCTGGTACAAAAATAAACCTGAAGACTGAATGAAAACATGAACTTTCCCATGGGAGTTCTCTAATCTTAATTAAGTATACTCTTGAAGAGGAGGTGGATTAATAGGAAAATGCGAATTCATTTCAGTAAGATCAGCAGGCAAAAGCAAGGCAGAATGTAGGTTATGTTTTTAAACAACAACTAATATTCCAATAAAATTGTCAATTTTTTTTCTTTCTTATTAAAAACTCTTTCTGTGAAGCATTGTGATTTGACCTCATTCAGTTCTATGCAGTGGCACAGTGAGGTTACACAGTCCTTGCAATACAAATGAAGAAATGCCCTTTATACAGACTATTTTTCCTCATAGTTCAGCTTTTAAGTAGATCCATTTACAGTGCGTAATTCCAAACAGCCAACTTAAAAGCAAGGTCCCAACATCACATACAGAACAGTAACTAGACCAAATCAGGTCTTGAAAAGAAAATCTCTTGGTAGGAAACTGCTGTTGGAAAATTCATTCAAAGTCATACAGATTCTAGTTCTGCAGTTCACCCCCCATTTCAGTTCTGTATATCACATATCAACAAGAAATAACTGAAACATCTCTTCCATGCCCCTACAAGAAGTCAAACACTTAAGTTCAGTGCTTTTCAAGATCTGAATGAGACCCTGAACTTAGCAATGCCATTAAGAATAGTGCAATATACATACCCTGATACTAGATATGTTCATCTTTTTCTAGAAATATGCAAGCTGTAAAAATTTTACCGTATAAATCTAATCCTCCACACCAGTTTAATACCAATCTGATCTACAAGCTTTTCAGTACTGCTGAGCAGTATCCCTTGAAGCTGCCTCACTTCAGTAGGAATGGAGATTCCTTTTTGCACTATGAAATAAAGCTTCTTACAGCATTTTAATAAAGGTGTATTAACATACAGTTCCAAATGCAAAGAATCAGAAATCTTATGAATAATTTTAGAAAAGCTTTATCACTATTACAATTCAAAACGTTTGCAGTACAGATAGATTTTCAGACCAATTTTGATGAAGGAAAATGAGATTTGGAATATGTTAATGAGAATATTATTCTGAAGGGGAAGCTCACTGAGAGCAAGTAGCTGATGAGAGAAATACAGAGAAAAGGCAAAAGGAACACATGACCATTGGGTTTACTGATCTTGATTTCCTCTATGCAGTCCATAAAATATTCCACTAAAGGTTCCACTAGACACCATAAAAATCAATCTTACACAACATAAAGCAGAACTGCATTTAGTATGTATTTTAAGCAGTAATTGACTTTTATATCTTTTGAACAAATAAACTAAACTTAATTAAAGAAAATAATATCTTAAACCAATTGGCCACAGAAATGGAGTGACATGGGCAGTTAAGCATACACACCACAGATAACAACCACTACCCTCAAGGTAGGCAAACAAATTGATTTTCTGCTGCTGTGAAGCTGAATAAGTGTTATTCTAGCAAACGTGCTTCCCTGAACATTCTCAGATAAAGCACCATGCTGATCAAATGTATTTCTCCCATCTAAAACAAACAAACAACAGCAAAAACTAACACTAAGCAAAACAAACAAAAACATCAGATGTTTATCTTTCAAACCTGGTAACATATTATCCTTATGAGACCTCTAAAGGCTCAGCAGCCAGTAGATATCATGGTAGGAAGTTTCCCTTTGCTCTCATCTTAAAAGATGTTTCTAAAGATACTGTTAAACATATGATAGTTAGAAATGACTGACTGACTTTCTGCCATCATACAATGTATTTGCTCCAAATTTATTTCTCATGTAACCTGCATGTGTAATAAGTATAGACATATCCAGTACAGAATTAACAAAATATCATTGTTCCTCTTCGCTGAGCTAACTTTTTATTTTTTGAACAAGCTATTTCACTAATAAACAGCTGAAGCATGCCAGCAGAAGTCAGTCTGTCTCTTCATGTGCTGTGTAGGTGCTTGCTATATTTAAAACAGATCACAGTCTATAGGAAAAATGATTTATTTGGATCTGGTTGAAGTGCACTGAGGTATGCAGCATACTTTTTGAAATTACTAATGTAGACCTTATTAAAAAGATCCCCCTCAACCCTAGGCAAACCAAGAAAGTTCAGAGCAAGAAAGTACCTTCAACACTTCCCTTGTACCTAGGCTGGCAAAATCTAAAAGACCAGATATAGCCCAGAACAGTCTCTGTGGTAACATCATTAGCTAGTTCTGCTAAGTTTTTGACATCTCTAAGTTACCGTCAGAACTGTTCAGAGAGGTAAAACAAAGGAGAGGAGGCAGTGACAAATGGACTTCTGTAAGCCATGGGTGAACCTCTCGTGAGTAGAAGAAAGGCCCACACAGACACCTCAGGAGCCCCAGGCCAACATGCTGTGTGCTATGTCAGCTGATAATTATCAAGGGAATTCAACTCAAAACATTAAATATCCCCATACTTAGCATTTCTCACAACAGCAAAAGGCAAAATCTTTCTCAGCCTAAGTCTTACCAGAAACTATACTATATCTCCTTTATTATTACTATTATCCAATTGAACATAAGCAGAGCCAGGACAGAATCTGAACATCCTCTCCCTAATGATCTCTGACAGAAATCAACTACACAGCTGCCACAATCACAAAGTTGTTAACCCATCCTCCAGCAGGAGGATTCTACAAGCACAAATTACAACCCCTTCTAGTGATGCAAACTTCATGGGATAAACCAGCCCCTGAATGATATCTGTGTTTGAAATAGTCTTTACTCCTTAGATACCCATAATATTATTTCATCACTTAAGTTTATCTGAAAAGATAGCTCAGGATGCCTGTTTGGGTAGTCTGAAAAGCTGCTAAGCCTGTGTTGGATAAAAAGCAATTTTCTCAGCAAGATGGACTTTAAGTGAATGCATTACATGGGATTAGAGAGTATAAGACAGACAAATATCAGCTGAAGCTGTTTACCTTTTAAAGGAGTTTGATGCAGAAAGCACTCGAAGACATCAAACTCCTGTTTTTAAACTGTGACTTGTGTTGAGAATAAACAGTGAACTACAGTCCATTGCTTCCTATGACATGTCAAATTTAGCTAATTAACGTTAAAAAAAAAGAAAGGAACTCCTCCTAGCAAAAGCTATTAAAAAGAAAGTGAAATCAGTGGATGCCTTCTTGGTTGGAGAATTTCAAATGGGACTACCAAAACACTAAGATATGTGTATAGCAATCTTCTATATACAACTCTACAGGGAACTGATCTAGAAAAGAAAGAGAATCCTTCTGTTTACTGTGACTGAATGTTTGTATTAAAATTTTTGTTCAATTCTACCGAAGGACTGACATGCATACTGTTTAAAGTGATTTGAAATGAAATTCAGTAAGGCAAAGCAGTAGTAACTTGGTCTTTACACCACAGTGCAGTAACTACAGTTTTATTTTCCTAGGAGGATACCAAAGACCTTCTAGTTCTTTGGCATCCTTTTTTTGCCTTCATTTCTGCTATATGAGTGAGCCAATTGATCTGTCTAACCACTTGTATGCATCATTAACAAGTGGATAGAAGTGATGACCTCCATAAGAGATGACAATGAACAACCAAAAACAGCAATCCATGATATCTATAATGATAACATAAGTCACAGACTCGCCCTACTACAGTTTTTCAGTCCTGTTCTGGCTTGTGGAGTAGCATTTAGCCCACTCTATTTGGAAACGCCAAGAAACTACATGCATGTGAACTGCCTCAAGAGATGAGAAGGTCTTTGCTAAGATACTCTACAGAAAACTAGGTTCTCTATTCTTTCTCACACAGAGTGAGCTGACTGTACCCCTTAAATTCAAAGCATTACAAAATAGAGGAGCAGGAAAGTGAAGGATGATCTTAGATGTAACAGCAATAGTGAAGAAACAGGAAAAAATTCTGCTTACCTTAGGAAGGCATATACAGTACTTAGGTAGGTAGAGATCAGCAGCCAAGACACTCTTGCCTCCATTTCCAGCTTGGGAGGAGGTAGATCCTGGATCCAACTCTTCTGATCGTTAAGGTGCACTGCTTGCACCTGAGTTCCCCTGGATAGGCCCTGCCTTCTCACCAGGTGCTTAATCACTGGTTCAAGCTGTGACCTGGCATTTCCCAAGCACAAAACCTTCCACGATAAGGATTATTTTTAGTTGTTTGTAACTTTGTCAGTATTGACCATTTGTAGGAATTTCCTATGCTTCTGGCTGTTTATCTCAAGCTGAAAGATTTAGAAAAGTATGAGTTTTAGCAGATAAGCTAATTTCAAGAAAGATCTAAATGAATTATATTTTACCATTAGAAAAGAAAAGGAAAGAAAAGAAAAGAAGTAGAGAAAAAAAAGAGAATTCATTTAAGACTTTTATCAGGAGAAACTGAAATTTAGCATTGGGGAGAACCATTGCAGTGTCATGCCATGCAAATCTTTCCAGTTTTGGCTGGGTGATAAGCCTCCAAAATTTCAGCTCCTACATAAACAATTATGGTTCTTTGTACAGCCAACTGTAAAATGCTTTGAATATGCAGTTCCTACCTGAACAGAAGAATTTTTTTCTTAACTCCCCACATTTGGTAGTGGGAAGAACTGGGAAAGAGAAAGCTAGAAAGACCTGGCATTAGCAGTGCAGTAACATGCCAGGGCAGAGAAGTTAATGACAAGGTCCCCTGTGGACAGTGCAGGCAATTCTCATCAGAACTAATGACATACAAGACAAACACTACTTGTAGTACGTACATGAAAATGATTCAACACTCATTATTTATGTGAGGATTTGTGATACTTTGCATCCTTTCTCCTCTAGTATAGTTATCAGGATTTGGTCTCAGTGTATTTTCTCTAAAGCATTTTATTGTTCTGTCTCACCTGCAGAAGACTTGTAGTTAAGGAAGGAATGAGCAGATCAGCTGTGTTATACAGCATCTCTTTTAGCCCCAGTCACAAAAGATGGTGTATCTGTGGGCTTTTGTAAAGGCTATAAAAGCAGGAAGCCTATTGGCAGATATTTTGTCCCATTATGGATCATTAAATTGTATAATATTTTGTTCTCCTTTCAGAGAGCAGGCTTCACTCTCTTATCTTGTAGAGGCAATTAATTGTCTGTTGCAGAGTACAGCCATGACCTGCTAGATTTGAGAGTAGTTGTAAGATATAAAATAAAATAAAAATATGATATATAATTTGCAGTTTTCAGAAATCTAAGGTGGTTGGCCCAGGTATGCAACACATAGAAAGGACTGTTTTTCCTTTTCTCTGCTTTCTTCCACAATGTGTAGGAATGAAGTACTTTCCACCACTAAACTGTACACCTTAGACTCCCAGTCAGAGGCAAGACCATGCAGTGTACGAGAACGTTTATCATAGCTCATGAATTATATGTGTAAAGTGAGTATTTTTTGTAGTATGATGGAGGAAGGAAGGGTAGAATTTGCCACTTGCAGTTATCAAGGCAATGCAGACTTTGCTAGAAGCATAAAATAATTAGGGTGATGTCTCTGATCAAAGCAAGTTGTGCTCTTGCTTTTGAACTGATCCTGAGGAAAGGCTCACTCAGCATTTTGATACAGTAAAACTGAGTCCTCAACCTTTGAGGTTATTAAAGATTTTAGAGCTTTTTTTTTTTTACAATGAAAATCAAAGTTAGTTAATTCTCTAAGTACACTATATTTGAGATAAGCACTTTCTCTAAAATATTAACTAGATATTTTGCTTGCTGTTCTAAAACATTTTGTGAAGTTCTAAAGCTGAGCAATAACTGCATCACATAACTGTAGCTTTCAGTGCTGTCAACATAGTTCAATCTATATAGAGGACAGCATACTGGGAAGTATAAATTTACTCCCTTTCAGCTACCTGCAGAATTAGATAATACACATGATTTTTCACACAGAGACATCCAGATCTACCTAGCCCTTAAGGAAAGGATGTCTGGGAAATTAGGTAGGTCATTTCTGCTACAGGTTCTAAAGATAACTGCAGTGCAGCCACAAGCATCAATACAGTCAGACACTGCTAAACATAACAATTATGCTTTTTCTTGTGCTCTCATTAGGAAAGAGGCACATTAGAGAAGCTACATCCTCTGTCCTGGGCTGAAGCAGAGACAGAGGAGGTTTCTATGTTTTAATTACTAGTCCATCAGCAAAGTCCGCAAAGTAATTTGCTGTAAGGATGGTACTTACTGCTTTTCTCATGGATAATTGATAAAGAAACAGCAGAATGCACTTTTATTTCTGTTGCTTGGTTATTGATGAAAATCAGATACCTTTCAAACTAAATTAAACATTTAAATTGCAGATCTGGAGTTCCATTGGTGTTATTAAAAAAAATAACTAGTTATTTTTCCTTGCACATCAATTATAATTTTTTGCCAGTACTTAATCCAAGCAACGTACTGTTCATCACAGAGCAGCCAGCAGCTAAACATACATTCAGCTTCTAAGAAATAAACATCCAGAATTTCAGCAGGATCCTTCAGTATTCTTTAAGATTCTGTGCATGAGATGCAGAATGTTTATATTAGCCTTTAAATCTATTTTTAATGAACTTGACCAGCAGCTTTTTATGCTGACAAAGGTAAAACACACTATAAACTTCTGACAGCATGGGACTGGAGCCAGTTGCTTGTTTACAGCTAATGGTCTCTACAAATTTAGTTCCATGTTTACTCAACGTGGTCTTCTCTCATTTTCCCCACCTGGAAGGAAAGAAAACAGATAACAGAGAAGTTAGCATAGAAGTAAATCTTTTTCTTTCCTCTGAGATCTAATGACTAGTCTCCCATAGCAAAGGTAATTTGCATTCACTTTTCCAGTAAGTATGTTGTGTTTATGCAGTTATTGCTGATAAAAGCTAACAGGCAACAACAAGCCTCTCTACAGAATTCAACTCTTTTAACTAGACTGGAATTTACAAGCTGACAATCGTGGGTAGCTGGGGTTGTGGTGCTCTTCCTAGCACTTGCATATTTTAAAGCTTACAAAGATTGTAAAATTTTTTAAAATCCTCTTAAGATTATAAAATGCATTCGAGGCAAGAGATTGGCTTAACTGATCAGGTTTTTGCAGCAAATGACTGTGCTTTCAGATGCATCAGAATAATTGAACAAAAGTAATTTCTTTCTCTGTGTGCCTGACATTGTGCACCCATCTTTGTAATCTACATTGCATTAATTATGCCAGGTTTGTTAGATACATATAGGCCTGCCTATGTGTTTTGGAAAATACAGGATTCCACTGTAAAACAGCTTATCTTGAGGACCAAATCATTTCAGAAAACTTAGACACAATTTTTGCTGACTAATAGTAGGGCACTCTTGAAGTAGAAGGCATTTGAGCACTGTAGAGTCTTTAATGTTTCCTGACTCATTAATTTGACTGCAGTAAATTCCACACACTGACAGGAAGGAAAGGTCTTTTGGTTGCATAGGTTCACACTGGGAGATAAAGACAATTAAACTTCATCTTATAAATTATGGGTATTAAGACAACATACAAAATCTCACACTGATTTTAAAAAAGATTATCGAAAGAGAACTCTATTGGTCATTTGACAGCTTTTGTTCCTCATTCCATAGTTCTAAAAATTAAATTCCTTTTTTACTGACTCACTGTTTAACTGAACTTTATACCCAGGAGCCACTTGGGATATCTGATAACACTAACACATCTTCCATAAATGCTACGTAGCATTGCATTACACATCCCAGCTTCCACATTTTCAGCTCTGAAACGATGAAACAATTACACAAACCTTCAAATGCCACCTCAGATATACAGGAAAAATTGTATATTTTGCTAAATTCCTAAAGATTATAGAGATTTTTTTCCAAGGTGCTTTCCAAGACATGGTAAAATTTGGATTTAGATAACTTCTCAGTCACGCTGATTTGTAAGTGTATTTCCCTTACCATCTGTATATTGATTTTAAATTACTAGGAAGGAAAGTGATTTATTCCGCTTCATGTATCAGCTCTTGCGATTTCTGTTGTGTTACTAACATCTTCATTGCTAATATTTGTTGTTGTTTGTACCAAAACCTTTTAAAATATTTTGTTTACCTTTCTCTTAAAACATAACTCATTCAGCATAACAATTGCATTTGTCAAAATTGAACAATTTCTGCTTTGGATGATTTAGAAGTCACATTACTGTATTGCCATGTATCCCAGAATCATTGCTGAGCACTCATATTTGACAGTGGTCCTAGTTTGACTGGAGTCTGCAAATTACAGTTACTGTGTAATATTTACCCTTTATTTTTACTAATATAAAAGGTATAATAGAAGTTATTTTTCCAGGTAGCATTTGCAAAGACATCTCAGTGACTTAATGACTAAATAATGCCCATTTAATTTTCAAAATCAAATTGAATTTTTTCTAGGAGGCAGATCTTGAGTATAAAGACATTTAAAAATGTAGATCTGCAGTTCTTTTTATCATACAGGAAAACACTTGTGTAATTTTGAAAAGCCTACTGGTTTTCTTATCTGACCTTTTGATATCTAAATGCCATTTACAATTTGGCTCTATGTCATGACTGAACTAAGACTCTGTTTGTATGTTACTTTGTTCCTTGCTCTAATTTCCAATATTTTACACACTATATCCTATGATAGAGAAAAACAATGTAATAGGCTTTTTGTGGAACGCTCTTGATTATATGGGGAGCAATGAAAGCCAGCTGGAATCAGTGTGAGCCATTTTATCATCTTCAACAGGTACTGGATCTGACCACAATTAACAAAAGGCTTCGTTGATTACTTTTAGTAATGGTACTTTTCATCTATTTAATTATTTGTCACAACAGCCTTTAAAAGGATTTATTTTCTACACAATGCATAGATAAATTATAATGATAAAGCATAATGTGACACCGTTATTCTCTAGGAATATGGTCATAGCTTTTGTTTTATTTTCTTGATGTTTAATGCAAGTAATTTTCCATACACATAGAAAGCTGCGTGTATGATCATTTCCAGCAAAGATCAAAGGAGAATTTAATTTCATGGCTTATCAATAAAAAAATCTTTCAATTTCCCGACTAATGTTTATATTCATAGGTTAGAAACTGAGATAAAATCCCATAAAAGAATAAAAAAGTATTCATTCTCCTATGAAGGCTGCAGTCTGACTGCAGATAGAAAAAAAGCAACTCCTGCCAGGCTGCTTGTTCCCTGGCTAGATGCTGGACTGAAAACAAACAAAAAAAAATTAGTTATCCCTCTTCTGTACCAATGCACCATTCAGCACAGTGAATTCCTCCCCCAAATAAAAGGTGAACAAGATTGAGCTGCGACTTCCTGGCTTGGGACAACCAGAAAGATGTTACTCAAGTCCCTGTGCTCTATTGCAAATTAAATCACTGCTACACTTCAGTTGCTCTTTTGAAAAATGAAGACAAGAATATCTACTTTATGCAATATGTAGATATCTGCATAGAAAGCATTGATGTTATAAGCTGCTTAACAGTTCTACTAGATGCAATTTGCCATGAAGAACTGGGGAGGTAGAGATCCAAACTTTACAGCAAGAAGCCTGAAAAAATTTAGCTATCTTATTTTCAAGCTTGCCATGAATAACAGCCTACTAAAGATGATTACTTATGTTAGACTATTGTATAGGTACAGTGTGTGATATTACAGAGAAATATATATTTAGATGTCCGGAAGAATTCATTAACAAAATCAGAACATAGTTCTTTGCTAGCTGAAGTTATGTCTCCATGCATGACAGTAATGCTCTGATTAAATATATGTCCATCCTAAAAGTGAAGGAACTGTGGGAAACCAGGAATGCACAGAATCCCAGAGAGAATGACGCACATTCATCTTGTCTATGCTTGCAGAATCATCAGCCTTGAGTAAGGAAAGACATATGATTACATTTTCCTAATAAGAGTCTGCACTATATGTGAAGGAGATTCATTATGTTGATAAGGATTTTAGAGTATTCTTTTCAGCTAACTGTGGAATGTCAGTCAGGATGGGATGATCCTTGATCAGCAGCACCGTAAAGCAAGTAAGCACACATTCAGTTGAAGGCGTGTGATTAATCCCAAACTTCAGCAGACTACTTAAGCTTGTGTTTAAGATACTGGCATAACTCACAGTTCATTACTCAGACAAGCAGAGGTAGCCTCAAGTGCTTGGCTCAGGAAAAGAAATCTCCAAAAATGTCATTTTGATTTTAAATCTACATTCATCCTAAAGAAAAGTCTGATTTGAAAGTACATTTCTTTCACCTACAGTAGGCAAACGAGACACGTTCATGTCTCCTAGCCTGCAGGCCTGTGCCATTCCTCCACAAGTAAGAAATATCAACAAAAGTTTTCAGATGAGGTGAGCATGAATGAATTTCCCACTTTCCAAATCACCAAGACTTGGCTGCAGAAGAATCCTCTGCCTAAAATACGGATAAGAATGAAAGGAATGTGGGTGTTCTTCCCTCTGGGGTTTAGTCTTATTTAGTTTAGAAGGCTAACATTTCAAAAAGCTGACTTATGCTCCACAGTCGTGTGTGAGCGATTTATATAATTTAGTGTAATTTGAAAACCAGTTCTTTGAAACTCTGACTTCAGTAAAGTGCAGAAATATGTGCTTGAATGCCACTGTGAATAGATCTTTCCCTAAAAGTAAGCTGGGCACACGAGTAGGCAGTGGCATGATTCATTCAGCAGCCCAACATTTTATCTTCTGTTGAATCACCAGTCATTCTGTGTTTTGTTTTGTGTTTTGTGTTTTTTTTCAAAAGAATTTTATTGAGGCTTTAAGTATTTTATTTAGAACCAGATTGCTGAAACAACAGTCTGCCACAACCAAAAGACAGATACGTGTCACCAAAGGGAGATGTACAGGACAATCTAGGAGTAGGGCACTTGTAGGCAGAAAAGTCATGCTGATTTTTCTTTCATGAAAGAGAACAAGTGTGAAGGAGAAGTCATAGGACCTGAGAGAAGGAACAACTACAGAATATTGGTGCTATGGCCCAGAGGAAAAACTGACAGATGAAATTATGAGCTGGCAAGAGATAGAAAGGAGTTTCTGGTACCTAAGACTTTTGCTAAGGGTTTAGAATACCAGAAAAGTTGTGCTGTCAACCACTTTCACATAAAAATTTCTAGATTTCTTCTACCCTAATGTATCAACATAATAATACTGCCTATCTTGTCAAGGCTCAAAAGGAAATATAATAAAAGTTAAATAAACAAACAAATAAATAAGTAAATTATTAGACAACCGTGAAAGAGTAAACATAAATAAGAGAAATGCAACTTGACAGTCAAGTTTCTGGCTTTTTTTTTTCCTCTCCTAAATATAGCTGTGATTTCCTGGGGTATAGTATTGTTCAGATTTTGACCCACTACTGTTTATCATATAGACATCAGTGTCATTCAGCCTTCACCCTGATTTCATTAGTCATTACAACAGCTCCATGTTAAAGTCTTCTCACCCTTCACTTCAGGTTTCTGGTTATTTCTATCAAAACCAACAACCTCTCAATTCTAGTGAATCCTGATGAACATAAGGAAATCTAGTAATTAGTAGAAGCCACAGGCAGCAATACTGGAACTATGTCTGCTGTGTTGAGTTCTCTCACATTACTGTACCCAGTTATGAGGTATAGCAACTTACCATGCTTTATTTTGCATGAAGCATTATTTCATTTGCCCTCCAGATAATGTAGATTTAACCAGACTTCTCATATCTCTGCATGGGAGTCCCATTTGGCCATATCTTAGAGGACATTCACACCTCTATTTGAAACAAAAGAAAATTAGAAGCAGAACTGCATAGCCAAATTATACCAGGAAAGGAAATGTGACAAAGGCAACAAGAACATAACCAGATCTTCAAGAAGTTTTATAGAACAATTATATTAGTACTGAAGCAAAATTCATTGTCTCTAGAAATTACTATGTGTCATAGGCATCAGGATTTCACAGTGGCCTTAAAATGAATTCTTTTCTTTTTATTTGTCATTTCAAGATGCAAAGTAAGCATGTTCACAGCCATTTCCCAGCCAGCTACAGCAACTTTCAAAGCTAAACTGAGATCTTACTTGGACACTGGTCACACCTCCATATTTTGGGGTTCAATCACTTTAAAGCATTCTCGCAAGTTCTCACGATAATTAGAGTTGGTGAAATCGAATAATTGGCCACTGCTTTACCCACATTGCTGCAGCAGCAGCATGACAATGATTACACAAAACTTTCCAGAAATACCAGCTCAGGCCTCTCCTGAAACAAGCTGCGGTTTGCCACAGGCACAAATTGCACTCATGCTTTTGTCTGTGACCATGCCATAAGCCAAAACAGTGACATAACATGCCTTTATACTGCCTTCCTTTCTCCTTGAGCTCAAAAAAGGGCAAGTTATTTTTAAACCAAAACATATCAGTGACCTTTGTGCACTGCTTTTCTTGCCTTTTCTGAACTGCTTTTTTTTCTCCATTTCTATATTGGGATTTTTGCTTCAAAACATTTTAAATTTAATTCTGCCATTCCCAGTGCTACTTGAGGTAATAGTTGTTTATAAGAATGTCATCATTTTATTTCAAAATTATTCTCATAAAGTTACAATATTCACTGGATGATGAAATTGCTATCCATTGTGTACAAAGTGCTGAAAGTGTTCTCCACTAATTATTGCCTGTAAGAAGAATTTTGTGACTCCAAACTGTGCATTATACAGTTGCATTTTTCAAGTCACCTAATGCAGAAATTCTGAAATTCAGGTTGGCTTTAGACTGCATTCTAAACTTTATTCTGTCTACAAAGAACAAGATATTACCCATTCAGCATGGACTAGCTGGTACGAAGTTAACTTGTCAATTTAAAATTTTATCAGAAACTGTACAGTGTTTTAAACAGATTCAGCATTTTTTGCCCAAGTGACCAAAGCTCTTTTCCAGTACACAGAGTTGGAATTTATTATATAATTAAAACACATCCCAATCTTACTTGCTACAGAGTACCTGGACAAAAGTGCAGTCTCCTGAACAACACTGTCCAAGCCATTCATCTCTATTACTCCTTCCAAAGCTTTGTCATCTTGAACTCTTTAGTGTGCAGAATGGTGTGTAGTCATTATTTAGCATAGTATAATGAGGCCTCAAAATTTGTCAACAAATCTAGGAATTAGCATAAAACATATATATAAGGTGGCAGTGGAGATAGTGGAATGAAGCTGAATTTAACCCAATATTTGTACCGTTTTAATCGTACAAGAATAGTAAAACACACAAATATTCCAAATTTATCAAGCTTTTCGATGTCTGTACTAGGTATTTTGTGGAATTACAGCAAAGCACTGAATCTGAGTAGTAACAGTGCTGCCTCATTTGTCCTCTGATGCATACACATTCAAATTTTTGTGTGCCTTGTTCCCTTGCTCATTTCTTCACCGTCACATGAATCATGAGAGATGGTATCACTCCACCTTCCTTTTACATTTCACAAAAAAACTCTAAATCCATCAAGATCCACTGAAGTTATATCCAACACTTCACCTTCCCTGAACCTGCCACTCCCTTTTAGAATTTGACAAGACTTGACAACACTGCCAAGAGGAGTCAACCTGTCTGAGCTTTCAGCTTTGAATGCAGTAAGAGCACCTAAACTTAATCATGTGGTACCCTGGGAGGCTAAACTGAATTAAAAGTTTACAATAATAGCTCAGCACAACAGTTACAAAGTCCCAGATCTGTTATTTTGAATTTCATCCATAACTTTCAGTTTGGGATTCATGCACACAGATACCATTATAGAATTGTCATTTCAGTTCTGCTTTGCGCATCATTTTGTTTAGCATTCCCTTTTTTGTTAAGCTACCACTTGTACTATGTCACAGTTTTCACAGCTTTCTCTCAAGCTAACAGTTCTTGTCTATGCATAATAGATTGAAATTGTTTTTATTAATATTTTATCATAGTAGCTCTCAACACATTAGTGTTTTTCAGAACAAAAATCAACCAGAATCGATTAAAGTATTAGAATTTTTTTTCTATTTTTTAAAGAATCTTGAATGATGGAGTATTTCTGTAAATGATGTAACAGTCAGAGTAAAGTGATGCAGTGTAGTTCTTAGAACAACATTCCAGATAAAGTACTTATTCTCCCCTATTAATTAAATATGAAAATATGTTATTTTGAAAAGCACTAATTTCAGCTATAAAATATGTACTTAATATTTTAAACAGTGCAGCAACTTCTTTGTTTCTAGAACTGTCAAGTAGTCTAATATTTTAGTATGCTCTAGCCCATTAATTCTGCTCTCTAAATATTTAAACCACTTGCTTATAATAAAAAAAAATAGGGTACATGTTGAGAAACAATTAATCATTTACATTTTTATAATATTTTCCATCAAGTAAAACTAAGATGAGTTTTATAGATTGCATAAGAGTTAGTTTCCCTGATACAGTCAAACAGTGCTTCTGAAAAGCAGAATTTGAATACAGAACTTAATTTAATAATAGATAGCAACCTTCTAGTAGAAAAAAAAAAAGGAATTTTTTCAATTGAAGTTGGAAATTCAATAATTTAACAGCAGTGTAGTACCCTTGATTCACTCTGGTGCAGTAGCTGATACTGGAGTGAAGTGCACCCCACAGCTAACCTCTGGGAAATCTTTACTTTTAGGCATACAAAATTGTATCTGTTCAGTGTCTACTGACATTGGCAAGATGGATTTGTGCAGTTACTTAGAGCTGTCTATCATGGTCCTGATGGAAAATAAACTCAAAATCTGAAATGCCATTTATTGTTGCAAAAAATCAGGAGCATGACTGGGTCTTGGCTGTTATAGTGCTAGCCTGGGTGATATGGCATAAATGATTTTGTGTCAGCAGTACAGCTATACCTCTTAGCGTACATGATGTTCTTTCCTCTACTGCTGATCCCATATGCTTAGTCTCTCATGTATGAATTTTGTAAGCACTATGACATCCCTCCACATTGCACATTAACTTGCCTGCATTTTCTTCAGACATTATTTGGTCAGCTTGCTGCAAATCTTGAGACAGACATATATTCATCTTAAAAATGAAACAGGACAAGACAGCATCGCAGACAGAATGAATGCAGAATCTGAAGGAGAGAGCAAGTGACCATGAACACATTTTACCTAGGTTCCATAGCACGTAGGAGGTACCTGCAGGTTTCCAAAGTGTAATTCTTGACCTATACTTTACCAGTTCTGCTACCTAGGGACTACCTCTGGCTACCAAATGTAGTGTGACAGCTGAAATTTGCTAGCCTTAAAGCTAGCCCTATTCTGAATAAATAAGGAAATGGTTCTGCATTATTTTTAAAAGCTTTTGTCTCTGATTTAAGAAAAAGAAACAATCTGACCCCTAGGACACTATTTGAGGCTTGTTGGTTTTGTTTTAAACGGGAAGAAGGGCAATCATGCCACAGATGCAGCAGTCTGATTATTAGTCATTGATTCTGCATAGTTACTGAACTAGATACTTGGGATTAGCAGTATTCTGCCTATATTAATTATGGTACTTATTGTTCAAATTTCTTATGCTTTAAGTTAGTTGAATGAAGTGCCTAGAGAACTGATAGTTCTGATCTTTTTATAGAGTCAGGACAATACAAAAGAAATCTGCTCTAATATTAACACACATTCAAGAAAAGCAAAACACTTAGCTGTTTTGCAGCTTTAGTTGTTTAGTTTAGCTTTCCTTCATGCATAATGAAAACCTAGCCTCAATGGAAGATGCCATTCTGGGAAAATGCAGAGTGCCAACCACTCCATATTTCAAGATCCACCCTGCCATCCCAGGGCAGGCAGACAGTCATGCTGGGTACAGAGGCACACACTGCTACTTATTTTAGGAATGGGCGACGTGTCCTCAGACACAGATATCATTAAATAAACTGGCCAGTAGAGACATAATTTAACTCATAGCCCGCCATCTGTGCACCCTTGGGCTGGTTCCAGGACTTGCAATACCTATAACCCATTTCACTCCCACCCATCCCCTCCGATTTTTTTCTGCAGTAATGGAGAGTGAACTGGAAAGCAGATGCCAAGTGAACCAGTTCATGGAGCTTAATCAGAAATATAAAGTCAGATAAGCATGACTTTTCCTCAGTTTTCAATTCAGACTGAATGGAGTGGCTGACTAAACAACTACAGGCTCATCAGTTTCTAAATGAGGATGATAGCAGGAATATAGAGCTGAGTTTGCAGGAGTAAACAGTTGAATTTGCTGGTTCAACCTCTCTCTTAAAACTTTCTTAAGTGTTATGTTGGCTTCTCACTGCTACACGGGCAGGGAAAGAGCACAAGATATGTCCCCCAGCAGCATATGTACAAATCAAGGGGGATTTTTCTCTTAAACTTATTCCTTGAACATCTATTTTAAAGATTTTCCTAAAACATATACCTGAATGTAATGGAAATACTTGTACGTGAATTATAATCTCCTTTTTTAAAAAATTTATCTCCTGCTTGCTCATCAGTGAGTTCTGTAATTAGGTTCTCTTTTTGTATCTAATTAGGGATTTCTCTCAAACGCTCTCTCTTAATTAGCCAAGCAGGGTAAAAAAGAAAAAAGAAAAGAATTACAAAGTTGTATAACTTCACTTGTGTAACTAACATGATTTACAAAGAGCAAAACAAGAAGATAAGGCATATCTCTGCAAAACCTGAAATCCTACCTCCTATACTGTTGGCAAAGCCTGCCCCTTCTTTTGCTCCATCTGCTTCTGTTATAAACTTTTTATGAAACCTTTTACAAAACATTATTTTCCACATTGCTTATGCTTTGTATTGATTCAAATGAAAAAGTATTATACATTTCAAACCATCTAGTATGCTTTGGCTATTAAACCTAAATTTCAAAACAGATCTTCCTATATGATAAAGACTGACAGCTTCATAGCAATAGAAAGCCCTGTGATCTAGTGTTCCCTTAGAAAAAAAGATGAAAAAGTGATTATTTTAGGTAAGTCTACGATTGAATGAACTTGGAGAGAGTTCTCGGGATTAGGTAGTGCTCTCTTTTGCCTGAAGCCACTGCACTTAACCGTCAATGTCTACAGCACTCTGGATATGAAGATTTAAAACAAAGAAACAATAGAGCTAGTAAAGATTTTTAAGAGCCTCTGTCCCTTTGGAAGTAGTTAGTGCACAAACTGATGTGCCATCCCCTAAATAATTATTTGTACAGCTTTGAGATTACCTACACAATTAGGCCATGGCTTCGCTACTTCAAACTTGAACTCACAAAACCTTTGAACTCTTTACAGTATCACTCTGTTGCATTCATGAAGAATTTAATTTAAAATCAATATATAATCCAATTACTAACCCTGTGAATGGGAGGTCTTTCCCAAAATTCTTTTTCCCCTACTGGGGATGCATACTAAGCTGATACAAAAATTTTGAATGTCTAATTGTTCAGAACTTGTTTCATATTTGCAAAATTAATGTTATTTTTATTACCACAAGTGAGAAATCTAGTTTTAGAAATCACTCACCACTCAAACACATCACCTGAATTAACCACCCTCAAACTATTTGAAATGAAGCATCCATCTTGCCACCACTTGAAAAGGAAGAACCGTGTGCATGCTGAAGGGACACATCTCATAAGTTAAGGCACAGACAGTGTACATGGCACAGTGAGCTCTTTGACAAAACATTTTTTTTCTTTGTTTTGTAGAGTATCTATGTTATCACACTAGATTTTTCAGTTTGGCCTTCACTGTTGTACTGTAGACCTCACTTGGAAATTCAGAATGACAATTTTTCCCCCACTTCACTTGAACAATTAACTGTAATCTGCAATGCAGTAATAATTTACAATGTGGCTCTAGGCAAAAAGCCTACTGCAGATTCTCTGCTAGAAACGCTATTAACACATCCAATATCAAGGTCATTCTCAAAGCCTTTCAAGAGCATCTATAGAATTTTTGCATTGGTTTGCCTAGGGTTTAGTGTTAAGGTTGATGACATTAACAGACACATGTAAGATCTGATTTTACTGAATCTGTTTTAAAATTTATTGCCAAATGATTTTAATGTCATATGAAGCAGAAGCTCCAAACATAAACGCATCTCCAACAGAAACATTAATGTAAAATCAAGACAGACTCGGCAATCTATTATGAAATGTAAATATTGTTGTTGTTTTTAGGGAGTTCAAATTTTGACCTCCATATATTTTCTTACATATGAATAAAATGAATTTAAAACTTAAAATAACCTCTTATTTCAAGTGCCTGTAAGTTTTAGGCAGTTGGCAGTAAATTTACTTTTATATAAATAAATGTTATCTCATTACTAACAATCTCCATTAGAATCTAGCAGACCATGAAATAGACTTTGCAAGATCAAGCAATGTGCTAAGGCCCAGAAAAACATTATTTTAGCTCCCAGCTTCAGAAATTATAAGGGAAATGAAGCACTCTATTACAGTTTGAGGCACACACACTAAATAAGTCTTTTTAGTCAGAGGCATTAAGAAAGAGAAGACAAGATTATTCGTAACTGTGAAAAGTACAGTTAGGTTATTTGGCACCTGCTCCTTAGTTTAATTTCCTACTGATTTTAACTTCTTACAGAATGTGCTTTTACTCAAGGAGAGGTTGTAATAATTCCAATATAAAATAAGCTCATTTTAGACACCAGAGGAGACAACTACATTCTAACACATTACCAGAGACAACTCACCTATTCAGAGCAAAAAATATTTTTTTTTTTCATACCATAGGTGTGCAAAATCAATGCAAAGCAATAAAAAAAGTACAGAGGCATCATATCTTCAACTGGCATTAAAAGTCTGAGGGAGGACAGTGAATATGTAAGAGAGCACATGGCTTCAGATCTGGATAAGAACAGAGACAGAACAAGATGTTGATGGTGGTGGGTGATTCAAAGAAAATATGAAGTTTAGGGAAGGAGACCTATGGAGGGGTTAGGGTGAGCCTGAATTCCTGAGAAGGCGATGCTTACATGGCCGCTCTCTCAGAATGTTTTAATCCATGGCTGACTTCTGGCAGCTCTATAAAGGTTGCTGTGACTTCTAGCTTGACTACAAGCCTGAAGATCTCCCTTAAGCTTGTGCCTGTAGGTAAGACAGACCAAAATTAGTGTATCCAACGTGAGAATATTCAGTTAATTTTAATATTAAATATTTTGTTTTTCAGCAGCCAATTGAATGGTTAGCATTCTTCTCTCTTAATCTTAACTCTGCTGCCCTTGTCCTGTAGCACAATGGAAAGCAGGGGAAAGGGCTTACAGTACACCAAAGTTCATAGAAAATGAGTTTCATCTAAGATACAAGGTGTTCCTTGTATCTAAACAAATAAAATATATTTTCCAGTCTGTGAACACCATATTAAAAAAATCTTTATAAAAAGTGTTATAAGTCATAATAAAAATGCTTTTATAATTCTGCATTTAGCACTTCATCCAGCCTTACTTTTTCTTCATCTGCATTTGAAGTTATCAGAACCAGTTCCAGAACATGGAAAGCCAGATGTGGCTATTGATCCGTTCTCTTGACTGAAAAGCAAGGCAGAGCTCAGAGAAACACTGAGAAAATGGCAGGCCATCTGAGGATACTGCATCCAACCGCAGCTCTGTGCCTCACTCCCAGCCACTCACTGTGTTGTGTTCATTTTCATTAACCTGGAACAGGGGATTAGGGTATTTTTTGTTTTGTTTTTTGCTTGTTTGTTTATTCTGAGAAAAGTGCAAAGCCCTTTCCAACCTTCATCCCCCAGGATTTATTACTCCCTAAGTACTTGGCTGTCTCCCCAAAATGCTTTGAAGGCAGGACAGGAAGAAGTGTCTCTAAAGGCCCTTAAGAAGACAGAGAAAGCACAGATTCTCAAAAATAAGGACATGCTGAGGACAAAAAGAGATGTCCAAATGCCTTTAGCATAAATGAGGACTTTGGTTGCTAAATTCAACTCAAAAAGAGGGAGACAGCGCAGGTCAGAGCTGTAGCAGACCTCTCCCAAGCAGCCCGCATGCAGCCTTGTGGACAGTTGGACTACATGCTCTCATAGGCCTTTTCCAACCTTGGTGATCCTTCAGCCCTATGATTCTCTGAAATAGCACAGTCTTTCCAGGCTACTGAAGTTGTAGTTAATCAGTAACTTATATGGGGAGCATTTTAACTGCTAAACATTCTGCTCCACTGAAGATTAATTAGTACTTCAGGCACTAGTGTATCTTTCTTTAGGACACAAGACCACAGTCTCTGCAGGGCTCCCTCAAGAAGCTGTGCCTGAAGTCAGGCTGCTGCTGTTAGGTGGACTGAATCTTTTCAGTGACTTCAAATACATCACAGTTCTTCTATCCAGACTGCAGCACAGCTCCTATCTCAGTGCCTGGAGCAGTCTCTCAAGAGTTAACTTCCACTCATCCCCTCCTGTCATGGTTACTGAAACTGCATAGCTCTTTCCCGCAGATCTTTTCTCAACCAGTTAGAAAACAATTCCCACACACACCATCATAATTAGGTCACATTCAATAACATACTCATTATCTGAGGACAGTTTACCATTATCAGTTCAATAATTTACGATTTTTGGTATTGGTATTCCACCTGAGGTCAGTATTACTCCCCATATCACAGAGACTTAGATTGTTGAAATACAAGTACGTAAGGACTGTATTTTAACAGCAGCCTTTGCAAGTGTCCAGATTTCACACAAATCGTTTTAAGACTGACTTCTTCACAGCAGCCCGTATGTGCTGTGTTTTGTATTAGGGGCTGGAATATTGTTCTGGCTCTTTTTTGGACAGTTCTTGCACCTAATATCCTACAGTGAGTAGCTGGGGATGGGCAGGAGGCTGGGAGGGAACACAGCCAGGACAGCAATAAACACATTCATTTGGTTTTTTTCCTTTTCTGCTCAAATCTCTTTCTCAAGTGCTTCTGAAACCTCTGGAGACCAAGACCTACAAACGTTATTTAACTGCACACATCTTGCCACTATCCTGAGCTCATCTGATGTTATGAGAACTGATTGCTCAGGTGCCACAGTCGCTAGACGTTTAGCACAAATATTTCTGCACTGAACTTCCTTCCACTCTCCCTCAAAAAATGACTCTCATAAATTGTCATTCAGGCAGAGGGATCTGACCACCACTGACTTTTCACCCCTGAACAACAAGCATTTGTTGTTTTATAAGTATTTATGGAAAGGCATCTATCTCTAAGACAAAAAAAAAATACAGCTTCATCAGCATTTCACTTTATGACCCATTAATACATATTTGCCAACCATTACTTGTACAAACTAACTAGTAAAGCCTTTCCTTCAAAGTACTGAATGCAGCTGGGGGTAAGCAGACAAGCATACTATGAATGAATTTGCAAACCAAAATAGAAAGTACAGGGATCATATATTATCCAGCATTAATGGCTTTACACCTCATTTTTAAATAGCCACATTTAAAGACGGATCATTCCAGATGGCATTTCGATGATAATTTGCAGCTCAGCTGACAATGTTTACTAGAGATGTTAAATGAAAAAGAAGCAAATAAAAATAGTGTTATGGCAGCATCGTGCAAATGGGTTTCTTAGCACTTGAAAGCTTTGTAGGGGCCTTCTAGGAGCTTTATAGGAGCAAGTGCTACAGAGAGTATAAAGCTGCTTTTCCTTGAGGGCAGATTTTTCTCAGTTTTGATAGGAAAAATAGCTGTTTATCCACTAACAGGCAAAGTGTCTCTGTGGAATAAATCCATGGGAACTCCAGTGACTGTATTTGAATACTTGCTGAAAATAACAGCTCTTACAACAGTGCATCTTTCATCTACTATTAATGCATTGAATCTGATATACATTTGTTTTACTGTAACTACATTTAAAGGTTATAAGCCATATGTAATGGAAATGTGAAATTTCAAGAAATGTTCATGACCAAAGTTCAAAATACTGAAGAAGAATACTATTCAGTTCTACTCTGCACACAGTACCAGAACAATCATTTTTAATTTTTACCTTTTTAACCTAATTTGGGAAAATGAAAATAAAGTTCCATTTTCATAAATTACTTTATTATTATTATTATTAATGCTGTAAAATTCATTTCTATAAGTAGGCTTTGAACCACACGCTGAAAGAGCCTCTTCAGAAATCAAAGAAGGACCAAAGAATATGAATTTAGGTAATATTCAGACTTCCTCTCAAGGAGAGAGAAAAATAACAACCCCTAGTTACCATGTCCAGCTAAAACAAGTTATAGAGTTACTAAGTTTAACATTTAAAAAATAACTACTCAAGAAACTGTTTCAAACAGCAACACTGACTTTGTATAAATCAAGGACAAATCGTACTACAGCTCTTAACTAAGGAGCTCCTCCATTTTATTTATTTATTTATTTTTGTACTTCTGACTTTAAAGAGAAAGAACAAGATAAGAAAATGAAACCGAACCATGAGCTTCTATGCTTCTTATTCAGCACCTGAAAGTAAAACCTGTATACAGGCATATGTCTAACATTTACAGAGCACACTCTTCTTGCTATTATTAAGGCCATTTAATCACATAATCAGCTCAATGTAGCCATGGTCATGGTTTGCTAAATATTTCATTTGTACTTAATTTTCTATTCCAATAATTAAAGTCAAAAACTAATGGACAGCAATCTTAGTGCATTTTTAAGATACATCCAGTCTAGAAATAATTAATTTCCTCTGGTGTCTAATAAAGGTTTTCTGAAAGGATGCACACAGATAATGGTCCTCAAGCATATTTTAAGCTAATACAAATACAAACTCAATCCTGTGTGACTTGTTTTAAACTTCAATTTGACTGTGTGTGTTTGAGAGTTTTGCTGAATCCATTTAGCAGTGCTCTATGGGAAAGATTCAGTGTTTGAGCATTAATTCAGCAGCCTGATCAATGGAGACAGACTTGTTCTGATCCACTCAAGCTGACAGGAAAGCACCAGAATACACAGAATCAAGAGCACGAACAAATCGTTCTCTTCCAAGAGAGAACAAGGAGAAGTTACTGCTAGAAGTCTTAAGTCATCTCTGTCCACAGAGGTCCACCTTATGAAACTCTGTACAGGCAAATATTACCAGGGTCTGGTGTGGCATGTAAATGCATTTATTTCACACTGCTCTGATGAGTGACTTTTTTTTTCACATATAAAATCCTAGGAATCCTAACCCATCAATACCATATATGCTGAAAATCAGGACAGTAGTGTAGATTTCTCACGTATTTGATATCTCAGGATTTACCACTTATTTGCCATGCCTCAGCCTCTCATCCACACTTCAGTTTACTTGTTTCAGAAAATTGCAAGATATTTTCAAGTCCACTTCACAGAGGACTCCACAACTCCCCTGAGTCTACACATCTGAATTTTCCTTCTGTGAAACCTGGAATGGGTAAAGGAGGAAAGATACAGGGTGCAATATTGTTATCTCTCTCCTATCAGGCTTTGAAGTCTTTCCCATTTCATGCTTTGCAAGTAAGTGTACATGTTATAGTATGCAGCTTGAACATCCATTCCTCTGATGGAGAGATTTCTGCAGTTCACTGGAAAGCCCCACTTACAGCACTTTACTTACTCAGCACGTTTGTTCAACTTTAGCACTTTACGTACTCAGAAATTTCAGAAACCTGAGTTCTGCAGGGGGTGGGGACAATGGGCAAAGTTTGGGCCCTGAGAAGGCTATTTGAAATACACGTCTTGTGCACCAACTGAAGACATCTTTTCTGTGTCCTTCACTTCTGGAACCTTATCCCCGGCTTACTAAATCGTAAAGTAACAAGAGAATGCCTACCTCTCTGCTGCCACGATGCCTATAGACAGTACAAAATGGTAGTAGTGAGACTAGTAAACAGCAGTGTACAATGCAGAAAGGGCTCATTCTGTTCTTACCTTTTCCCACACCTTTTGTTCATCCACCCACATGCAGTCTTCTGCCTAAACAGTTGCTCTCTGGGTCAAGGTTATCTACTTGTTTTCCTGTTTCCTATGCAGAAATGTCTGGGTCCTTGAAATGCCTAGGTATTATCATCATATAAATTATTTCTTCTAATAATGACATCATTGTTAAAGCTACTATCTTATCATAAAGAGTAAGATTTATAACATCATCATAAACAAGCCCAGGCTTTGCTTTGACATATGTGCACCTGTTCTTGAAAAATCATTACTGAAATGCAACTTCAGTACTTAAACGTCACACACATCTCTTGTTTATGGCCTCAGCACAGTAGCAACCAGTACTGCTTGTTCTGAAACAATTCTCTACAAACAGCAGCCTGCAAGAACTGATTTGATTTTAAAACTGCATACACCTTGCCAACACTGAATCTCTTCTCAGTTTTATTTTAGTAATCAAACACTGCTGTGTGGATAAAACATATGTAGGCATAAACATGTAACCATCTCTCTTCGCCTAAGTCACAGTGACCTGCACTACACTTCAGCATGGTACATGTTAGGAGTGGAAGCACTGTGCAGGGGAACAAGAGTGGAACTAACCATTATTTACTATTCTTTTGGTAAAGGAGTATGTGCTTTTCAGGACTCTGTTTTCAAAACACAGCACTGTATTCCAAGGACTTTTGGAGGAAGGACTTCTCTTGTACAAAGTGGAATAGTAGGCAAGGAAGTAAGTTAATTCAGTACTCACTTGGAGAGACTTCTCCAGGGATTTTCAAAGATTCCTGATCATGTCAGTGCTCAGTTTGCATCAGATCAAGAATGTCCCCTAACTTCCTTTAACTAGAAAATCTCAACCACTCTTCCATGGTTCAGTCTTCTTCATCAGCTGTCCATAATGGCGGGTATTCTGTTTCAATTTCTTCACAAATACTTTTGTGTGACTGTAAACCTAAGCAATATTGAAATTTCACTGTCTTCCAGAAATATTACATTGTTGTACATTGTTTAGCTGCCATGAAAAGATTCTTTACTGCAAGGCATTATTAAAATAGATCTTTTATGCACATAAAATAGGAGAATGTAAGAGGTTTACCATAGCCTGCTACCTTAACTAACAATTAACACATTATTTTATATCTTTTTTTTTCACCAGGAAAACAAGTTGGCAGATAAGAGGATCTAGTCTAAAAGTAGCTAAATATTACAAAACAAAAAACTAAATATTACAAAAAAAAAAAAAAACCAAAAACTTCACAAAGTAGATAAATATCATTGACTTTTAGTATATTCAGCAATAAGCTGTGTGCTATCCCTTCCCAAACTCAGATTTGAAAAATACAGTCTGGAAGCATAAGAACATTCTCAAGTGTCTTTCAAGGAAAGCAAACAAATGAGTGCCTTCACAGCTGTACAAAGTAGGATGAATAGAAAGCATACCTGTGAACCTTTTAACGCAACATATATTTATATATTAACTTTAGAAATGTTACCTGGTTTTGACGCCATTGAATGCAGGCAGCATTTTCCACAGGAGGCCAAATTATGTTGAAGCCACACAGCACTTTGAGCCTTTTGTCTCATTTCCCTCCACACTTTGTCAAAATGCTACAGATGTCAGGGGCTACTCAGAGGTAGCTGAGGTTTATCAGTTAGCCATCTCTACGTGTTAATAAGACAACCAGCAAGTCTCTAGAAGCCTTTTCAAAAGGATAGAGAAACATGAGCCTCAAATAGATCATAAAAGGTATAGATCCTTGAATGGCAAACACTTGATCTGAATAAACTATCAGTTTCCTTTATGGGATTCACCTGACCATATTGTTCAGCTGTGACTCATTGTGAATTACAACACAGTACTCCTGATTGTTACACCTCTTCATAGGCAGACCGAGGGTGGTTGTAGGGGAAGGTTCCATAGTAAACAGACTCAAGATCCACTTGGAGGTGATTGTGAAGGAACCCACAAGACACACAGTTATCCTCTGAGTTAAACGCTAGCTTCTCTTCAACAGGAGCCTGGCAAAGCTCTGCTGGCTAAAGCCTGCTGTGGAAGGCTTCCTTTCACAAGCCACCACCTAGCATCAAACTGAGCTAGGAGTCAGTACATCCCAAGCCTGAGAACTTTGAGACAGTTGGAAGTGAACCATTCTGCCTCACCTGCTTGCTGCTGCAATTACTTCTTTTGTTCCCTGGAGAGCAACTAACATCCACCAACACTTGGCCTTCAGATTCTATTGTCATTAGATAAGAACAAGGAAAAGCAGGAGTCAAGTTTATTCTATCTCATGACTGCAAAGCAGAAAACAGCTACCAAAAGGAAATCAGCTGAACAAAAGATCAACATCTACATGGAACTCGAAGCAATTATGGGCTGCTGAACAGATTTCCTTCCGTGGACATCTCAGCTGCCTGCATGAAGGGGCTATTTCAGCAGACATCCTCCTCTCATTGTTTCTTTGGAAGAAACAACTCTTACCCCAGTTTATGGTCTTATAATTATATTTCTTATTGCTAAGTATTGAATAGAAACAAATCTTAAAAACAGATCCTGACTCCCAAGTAACCTGCTCTTCCTGTAATTCAGTATGCTGATATCATTGTATAGCAGATTCATATTAATATGTTTAGCTCACTGGGAACAAAAGCTCTTCTAAATGTAATCTCTTCTCTCTAGGTCACTTTCCAGTGTGGTTGTGGTGTTTAGGGGTTTTCTATTTTGTTCTGTGTTTCTTTTCTTATTTTAAACATGGCTCACTCTCCCTGCAAGTCATGTAAAGTAAGAGAACTTTCACTTACAACTCCATTTTTATAGTATACTGTTATTGTAAATCACCAAAAGGTATCTTTTAGTCATACAAATCTCCTAGATGTCTTTAACAGTCAGATCCTGTTTTTTCACTTATTTTCCAGTTACTCATCTGTTCCCACAGACATATTTTCCCATCTGCCTTGTCTTTTCATCCTACAAGTTAGAACTGTCCAAAGGACATCAAATTTTAATATACATATTTAATAACATTTTTATAATAGAAATAACCTCTCTACCTAGAAGACAATGAATTAGGAAACTATCTAAAAATGATAAAACATTGCCATGGATAACTGATTTTTTTGTATGGCTCTGATTTTCTTGCCTGCTCCATGGCCACACGACAGCAGCATGAGTTCCCTCCTTCTCCTTACCTGCAACACTAGCAATTATTCTGTATTGAACCTAGGCTTAATTAGCAAAAGAGAACACAAGTTTCAACAACTTAGTTAATCTCTATGTACTCTGTGAAAACCTCTAGGATGAAAACCATGTCTCTCTAACTCAGTTATCAATTTCTATTTCTCAATTTCATCCCACATCTGTACAAGATCTGTGTCTTCTTAATTACAAAACAAAAAAAACCTAAAGCTTTTCTATTTGTATCATGCATATATTTTTATTGCCCCTCTATGATACCTGATCCGTCTTCTTGTCATGACCACAGTGCAGCTCTGACACGACATGATTCTTTATGTGATGGATAGTGCAAGCTATGTGAACACTGGCTAATAGAAACCCACCTGTCACAGCTAAAACATGCCAAGCAATTTGCTGTAGAGCGACAGCAGATTAATCAACAGAGTGGCTCACTGCTTAGACACAAACTCTGGCATGGCTGGAGCTTTGGCATCCACGGCAATAGGAACAAACCCAACCTCACAAGGGAGTCAAAGGAACGCATGCAATCAGGCACCCAGCTCAAGTCCCAGCACTACTGCGAGACTGCACCCAGACTTAGATGTTTTACCTACCAAAGCTGTGCTTGCTTCTTTCACACAACAATATAACTCTTGGCTTCATGCCCCAAACCACCATTATAATTTCTGGACTTCTTGAAGCATAGTTTGAAGCTGGTGAAGTTTCACCTCTCTAAATCACCTATCACACAAAGAATCTCTTCAGGTCATTTTTGCTAAAAAATGAGATTGACAGCAATGTATCTGTGGAAGCTTCTAATGTAGCCATAGCTTGCACTCCCAGCTACTTTCAGTTCACACAGACACACTTGTGGCTAACATAACATGCCTACAAGCCAGCCCTACAGAGAATCGGCTGCAGGTACTGAGATTACACTAACATTTCGGTTGGGGCAAAAAGGCAGGTTAGAAGAGAGCTGCTAACTGAGTGTATACATACTGAAGGTGCTCAGCCCACAAGCTACAGCATGTGCACACAGCAATAAGGATGCTGAGGCTTTGGCAGCAGCACTGTGTTCTGCTGCTGAGCTCCTGCTGCACTGACCACGGTGTGAGGCAGCCCCATGCAGCACAGCACTGGGCAGTACTGGAGAGCACAGCTGTCCTGCACCCAGGGGACAAGGCCCTCACAAGGATCTGGGTTCCTTCCAGTTGCACCACTCAAGTTTGTTTATCGTGCTCATGGCAGCATTATCCAGGTTTAGAAATTCAGATAGATGCTTTCAGAAGAAAAGACATTCCAGAAAACCAAAGTTTTCTAACAGTGCATGCATTTGGTGTTTGGGTAGGTGTACCCTGCAGTATGTATATGCTATATAGAACTAGGTTCTGGTCCATACTTTCATTGTGTAGCACATTTCATACTTTAAACACTGAACACCACACTGCTTCTATTAAGCAGCTTCTTTTTACCTGAATACCACCTTTCTGAGAAGAATGGGAAATGACCCAAAACTTTGTTTCAGTTGCTAATTAATTATACAGAAAAATATAATGTTAGCATAAATAGATTGAATTTGCATCACATTATGATTGTACTTAATGATTGTACTAAGAGAAGGATATAATTTAATATAATATAGTTTTATTTGCAGAGACAAAACACCAGCTCTTTTTAAAGGTTGTTAATAAAAACTCGAATAAAGCTTTGTATAAAAGCTTTTTTTAGGAACAAAACGAACACTGCAGTATTCCAAGCAATTAGAAAAATACTGTAATGAAATAGATGGAAAAGCTGACGGTGTCTGCAAGAAAGCCTAGGGAGAGCTGTAAGAGTCTGTGCAGCCAAAAAGGACTGAAAGGTGAACAGCTGAAGGGATGCACAGCTGTTAAAGTGTGTTGCTTTTTAAATTTAGGGTTTTTTCTGTGGATATTTTTTTTTCCTTAACTTTTGTCTGGAGTTCTCCTTTCAAAACCAGCAAGTTTTTCAACAAAATACCACTACCACAAACAACTAAATAAGCACAGGGACCAGCATAGCATGCATATCAAATAGAAGGCCACAGTCTGACAAAGAAACAGGTACAGAAAAACAGGTAGAGACAAAAATTAAAAGAGAAAAATTAAAGACAAGTTTCAAAACCAAAAGCTGAAGTATACTTCACCATATGCATGTAACCGTCGGCACGTGCTAGACAAGTAGTGCCCTCTCATTCACTGTGTGTGCTATTTCTAGAAAAAGCTCCCTTAAAGACAGCAATACCTAGAAGTTGTCGCCAGCTACATCTGCTCAATGCCAAAGCTAAAAATTTCCCATTGGTCAAATAAGCATGAGCACAATTAATTCAACCACCACAAGGTATAGCCTGTGAAATCAGTGTATCTAAATAAACAACCAGAATTGCTTGTTAGTCTACAAGACATGGAATAATAAGGCCCACTATTGGCATATTCATTTCATACTGGGTTGCACAGAAGTCAGCGAGTTTGAAATATCCCTGTGATTTTTTCTGTCCTCAGAATTTGTATCCTATTTGTGGCCCATGACAGTCTGCCTAAGGACTCAGGCCCCTTTTCCTACAAGGAAAAGTTAAGCTGATTTACAATAGTTTTCCATACAGTAAAATGTCAAAAAATCTCCACAAGAAAACTGACAACTTTCTTATTAAAAATACACTATAAAAATGCCTGTTAAAGTCCAGGTGACATAGCTGCATATATACTAGACTTTACATTAATCCAGACATTCTTATTCTAGCCTCAACAACCACAGAAGTTGAAAAGTTTCAAATCAAAATTAAGTTATGTTAACAGTCAGCAGCAGTGAAATCAGCTGCCTAACTATGGTGAGGATTTTCAGATCTATTTGTGTAGGAAAAAAAACAACTAACAAAACCAAGACAAAAATGCACTAAACTTCAAAAAATCTCATTTCTGTATAATGACAGAAGGCCTCTATTTGGCAAAGCCAGTTACACCAAAATGCATTAAATGGATACACTAAGCCTCCACAAACATCAAAGCTAGAACCCACAGTAGAAGTTCAGCATATACAACAGCACTGTGTTGAGAATGGGAAGCTGTATTTCAATTTGAATAACAGCCACACTACTTGAAACCCTGACCTACAAAAAATGATTTCTTTTTTAATTTTATTTAAATCTGAGCACAAGCTGTATATTAAACAGTACATTTTGCTTTGAAGTATATTCTGCATTCACACTTCAGTTCTCAGAAGACCAGAGTTAAACAGCAAACACAAAAAACAGCTGAGACGCTTTCTTTTAAAGTCAGAACTCCCCTGCTCTGGCCTGAACACACAAGTCAGAGTTTGTGGCAACCGTGCATTACTCAAGTCCCTTCTATTTGCCCAGCTTTCAAACCACACAAAACAGGTACATTCTCACTCCTGAGACTCTACAAATGTAGATAGTCTATGTAGAGGCTTTCTACAAAGAAAAGCCACAGGGCTTTTCTGCATCCAGCAATGCTTACTACTGTCACATACATCTCAAGTTAGACTACCAAAGATTTTTGCCTGGAAGGCTAATAATGTGTTTCTAACACTCAGCATAATGCATAAAAACAAGGCCATGTTTATTAATACCCTTGTCATATCCGGAAAATTACTTAAAATAAAAAAAAAAAAGACAAGATAAATCAGCACAGAAAATTATTTTCTTTCAAACACTATCATAAAGCGAGAATTAGATACAGGTTTGTTTAAACTACCTGTACATCTTTGAACATGATTAAGAATTAAGGAAACAGCAAACAAAAGCTTGCAGACATAAGTAAAAGCAGCAACGCTAAGAACGAAGCAGTCAAACCAACACTGTTAAATTAACCAGCATGTCTGCACTGTGTCTTCAGCTCTGAAGAAGGAAAAGTATGCGGAATCAACAGAGTCTCCATCTGACGGATGGGGATATAAAGGCTTGGAAGCATCGTGAGATTGAGAGCAACTATACTTCCTTAATATTTCTCTGATATTAACCTAGATGTATGCATTTGAACAGATGGCTCACAGTCCAACCCACCCTCACCTCCACATCATGGATTTCATGCAACACAGATACCCAACACAACAAGAACTTAAAGTTAATACTGACTTCAGACATGTCAGATAAAAAGCAGGAACCCATGAGAGTACCATAACTGCTTTCTACAAAATCAGAGCTGGACTGTAAAAAAAACAAAATAATTAAGTGCCTGTTATTTGGGGCCAAGGTTTCTATCTGAATAAATTTAAAGCAAACTGCATTTAAGCCCAGTCTTTGCAGTAAATCAGTGCCAGAGCCTGGAGCCTCGCCTTTACAAGGAAAGGCTGAGACCTGGGACTGTTCAGTCTGGCAAAGTGTGAGGGAATCTTATCAACACATGTACACATCTAATGAGCAGCAGTCAAGTGGACAGGACCACTCTTTCCAGTGGTTCCCAGCAACAGAACAAGGGGCAATAGAATACACTGGAACTGGAGAAGCTCCACATGAACATGAGGAAAATCTTCAGTGGGAGGGTGACAGAGCACTGGAACAGGCTGCCCAGAGAAGTTGTAGGTTCTCCTCTGAAGAAATTCAAAACCCACCCTGATGCGGTCCCATGTAACCTTCTGTAAGAAACCTGTATTAGCAGGAGTTGGATTTATTTCCAGAGTCCCTTTCAACTCCTAAAATTCTATGCAATCTCAGGATGAAAAACAACCTGACTTGAAGTTCAAGGCAAGCACAACTAGACCATATTATACCCTGGAAACTTTTGAAAGAAAAAAAAAAAAGCAACACATGTTCATGCCAGTTTCTTTTTAAGACTTAATGATCTTGCTTTAGCTGGAAAATTCACAAGTTTCAATTTGCTTGTTCACAGATCTTGAGGATTTGAGACAGCAGGACTGCAACCAAAATCAAAACCTCAAATATGTTTGACAGTTCCTATTACTTATACAGACACAAATTCAGAATAGAATACCTGATCTGGTGTTTCTGCAGGTGTTAATTTCAAGTGCAAATACATTATGAAAAATCCGGAGTAAATAAGTAGCATCAAAAGTAATTATGTACTTGTATTATATTACCTGCTAGAACACTGTACTGAAAAGGCAATGTCAGTAGCAATATAAACTGCTCCAAAGACAAGGAAAAATTAGCTCCTCAAGCAAACACGGAAGATAGCAACTTGTTCAATATGAAAATATTTGATCTTTCAATCCATGTAACAGTAGGGGACAGCTTATCACATTGCTTCCAAGAAAATGAGTCCTACTTACAATAATCTTCCATAGGAAAAAATTTCTGACAGATCATTATGCTTTCAGTCAAACAGTCTGCTAGAAGAGTAGGGCAGGGGGTGAATAACACTCCTAGCTGCAGCCACTGATGACTATGAATCCTTCTACAACGCTACAAAGAACGAGGGCTTTGTCTATTTCAACACAGTCCTGACCAAGTCAATCTTAAAGAAAAAGTCAGACATCTGAAAATGAGCATCTGAGATGAGGTTCTTAAAGTATTCTTTATTAATATCATTAGAAGTTGCAGAAACAACTTTCTTGTAATATAAAGGCACAGGGAAACAGTTTTGATAAAATATTCCAATCAAACAGTAACTTACAGTACAAAAGGACAATTGTAATGCACATACAAACCCCAAACACCTCATTCAAAAATATTTCACCGTGCTCATCAATAATAATGGGCAATGACTAAAAATATAAATTGTTATTGTACAATAAATATCTGATAGGTGCAAACTGACCAAAATTTATTGCTCTCCACAATGTTTTCCCTGTAGTATTTTTATTTTTTTCCTTCTTTTCTGTTAAGGTCCAAATTCCACTTGTAATCTACTTTATTAACTTGTTTCCAAGGGAACTCAATCCCAAAACAAAGCTGACAGGACATTCCAGCAGTGACAGAACTGCCTCAAGTAGTAACCAGAGCTGGTAGTGTTTGTTTCTTTTAAAACTTCAACAGTCATACTCCACTCTCTCACTGGGAATTGTGGCAAATGGTTTAATAAGAATTAAAAAAATAAAATCAACTTTAGTGATAAGTCAAGGCTTTTATGGTAGTGTAGTATCTAATGCTATTCTGGTTTCTTCAAACAAGTGGATTTTATGATGAAAAATGCTCTGACAGCTTGCGTCATAGCAAGTACGTAAAACAGACTTTAAATGAGGGGAGGACAGAAATGAAAAATCAGAACTTGCATTGGTCCTTCTGACTTCAGAAAACAATTAAGACAAGAGGTAGGGAGGAAATTAGACTATGTAAGCAAAGATGATTCCAAGTGAGAATTTTGAATGCTAACATATCCTTAACAGTCATCTAAGAAATCAAAAGCATTCTACATCTTTAGATGACAATTCTTAAGCTTTGAGAAAGGACCCATGAGCTTACTATTTCCCTCACTCTGTACTTGCATCAATTTGGTAAAGCAACCATTTCCATCAGCCTATCGATGCAGTATGAATAGCACACTGACCTGGCTCTTGAAATCATCTCACGTACAATCTTGCTCAGAATTTTTAGCTTGCATGAAACATTGTTTTATACACACATTTAAGAAATGTTAGTTTTCTTCATTACTGTTACCAGAAGTAACATGCATATATTTTCTTGAGTAGTGTTTTATGAATATGACTTCAAGAAAGTGATGCATTGTAGTAGTAAAAAAATAATAAATTGAAAAGCAAGCTTTGAAGTATGGTCTCATAGCAGGAAATGAGGTTTTCATAAGAAAAAAACAACACTAATTTATCAGAACAACTTCAGATTTACACACCTCATCAGTTTTAACTGCACTGAAAATAGTCAGACTGAACTCAAGAAAATGTGTCTAGAGTAAATAATTGTTTAATCAACTTAGCTGGTAAACCAAAAAATGAATATACAGTAAACTTCATTCCACTTGAATTGAACAGAGTTGGTAACAATGTGAAACAAATTGCTAACTTTCTGCAGGATTTTATTCGAATCAGGGCTTTCTTCTACTATAAGCACCTAGTGTTAGAAGCTCTTCAAACAGTAATGACCAGACATGGAAATTTGAATTTTAAGAATTATTAGCTTCAGTGAGTAATTTTGCTCCTTTCAAATAGTTTAGCAATGAATACACAAAACCATTTTCTTTGGTTTTTGCTCAACTACAATGGAGTAGCAAATTTTTATTTTTAGTCAAGCTTCTATCCCCAATTTCAATTCACAACAAATTTTTTTTTAATCTTCGTCTTTCCTTAATTCTCAAATAAGGTCTGAGAGAAGGGTTTGCTCATACCATGATTTTCTGAAGAACAGTCACGTGAATGTACTGGCATTAAGGATAAGAAGTTTGTACAGTAATTATGTGAAATGATATCTTCAATGGCAGAACTACAAAAAGACATCAAACAAGTATTAATTCAAATGACATCTGAGTTTAAGGAAACAAAAAAAAAGAACTAAGCATAGTAAACTACAGTGTAAAAGCCTCTATGATTGGACAATAAACATGGAAATCCTGCACTCACAGTAGGAATGTACTGCACAGCATTAACATGAAAGCCTGTTAAACTTGAAACAATGCAGACAGCTATATTTACCTGTAAATAAATGCCACTTCAAGATGTTCAGAAAAAAAAACAGAACACAAAAATGAGACTGTGTCAGGAAAAAGGCCTTTAAAACAGGCCAGTCTAACTTGACTTCCCAAGTAAGAACATCAGTTTCACAGAACTGTGATTCTAATGCAGTTTTATGTAAAGTACCCTTTGACACACAAGCTGTCAATTAAACTATCACAGTCTTTCTTGACCTACTCCCTTTTAAACAGTTTAGGAGAAAAGTCAATAGTAGCTCAAGTTTCAATGCAGTAAGTACCTTGTCTGTTTGCAAAGGAACATTACAATACCACAGAAATCCTTATGGTATTTAGAAAACTGATAAATTAGTTTCACTTCTTCATTTTCGCTTTTGAACACAAGTTCAAAACTTCAGACTGTATGTGTCTTTGCAATAGTGTTCTAGCCAGTGTTGCAAAAGATTTTCCATGTGGACTACCTCACATTGTTACTGAGTTGTGCAAGGTATTCACGCAGTTCCTTCGCAGCTTGGAATCTGCCGTATCGCTTCTTTGGGTTGGCACACTCATCCAGCAAGGCCTCAAGCCGGCCATCTTTGGCAATGTCAGCTGGGGGGTCATGAAGTAGTCCTCCAGAAGTGCCACGCCACGTGGCATGTCTTGACAAAAGGTTCTGACAAACAGCATAATAATTGTGGTCCACAGTGACACGAGCACAAAGAATCTCTTTTGAGAAGGACAGACAAGCTTCTTTATCACAGTCATCAAATTTGCTTTCATACCATACATCCCAGTTTTCAGGTTTATCTGTGAAATAAGGAGACAGTTTAAAAAAAAAGCGAGAGGAACAAAAAGCATCAGAAGTAGAATACACATATACCTATCACCTTTTCACTGCTCATTTGACTGTCTTTGTGATTGAGCAATTCACACATGCTACAAAAGTTAGGTCTCACTTAATATTAAGAGGAGAGGAAAAGTATGTTTGTGTGGTCATAAAAACTGAAGTAAACGTACTTCACATTCAACACAAAGATGTTTTCTTGATGGACTTGATGTTTAGCAAAGATCTGAAAATGTGTAATAAAATCAATTTGCAAACCAGGGTGGTAAAGGTGAACAAACAAGACAACCCCGAAATGCCCAAAGCGAAATAGACCCACTTGGATTACTGGCATAAGCTTTTGCAGAGCCTAGGGTTTCATATTCAGAGTCTCCAGGCCTTAGTTTCATAAGGTTTTCCCTATAAGCTCAAAAGCAGCAAAAATTTCCTGTAGTGCCACTTTGTCAAACATCTGCTGTTGCTGATTTGAGCTCTTACAGTCAACACAAAGATGAACAAGTTTTTACTATTCAAATTTGGAATTAGCTTTAAAAGTAAATTACCCAGTCCTTCAACTCCATTATTATGGAGCACCTACCTGAACAACAGAAATAGAAGCAGGCTATGCAAGTGTAGGGAAAAGAGGCAGTAAGACTGTCTTGTTTTTCTGAGAAAAGTAAAACCCAACACTTTCTTCCTTACAGACACCTGGGAAAGCCCAAAGGACCCTATTTCAGCTAAGGCAGGCTGATGGGCTGGCTGGCTGATTTGCCTATCGGTCCGTTTGCCTATTCCTGTTCTCCCATCCAAATCCTCTCTTCCCTAACAACTTCTTTTAAACAGGATTAGAGATCTAAAAGATCATGTCATTCCAATTCAGGTAAACTCCAAGTGTCATAAAATTGAACGACTGGTTAAGTTAACTAGTAACAACTGTAGAAGAAAGCTAATTTATTAATTAGTAGTCTACTTGTAAAGCCAGCTTTTTTTTTTTTTTAAAGCACACACACACAACATTGCACTCAGAGAAAGAAGAAAAAACACAGGGGTGGGTGAAGTAATGGGAAAGAAAAAAAGAAACTTACTCTGTCTGATTAACCTTTTGTCTGCTACCAGAACATTTTCTGCATCCACAATGATGACTTTCCCATCTCGTGGTCCAACTGCAAAGTTGTCAAAGCTGACATCAAGGAGGTAGAGTGCAAATTCAAAGTCATTATTTGTCAGCTGCTCAGCTATTTCCATTAACTGCCAGGCCAGATCCACTCGTTTCTCCCACGGTGCATTAAAATAACTCCATAGCTCTTCTCCAACATAATTGACAGCCACCATTCTTCCACATGCTCCTAAGTACTTTGCAAATGGCCAACCCTCATCAGACGGGAAACTCTAGGTATAAAAAGAATTTGAGAATTTTCATTAACACAAAACAGCTTATAGTTTAATGGGCTGATCAGTAAAAACTAGGAGACACCTGAGTGTGATCAGCAACAAATTCATTTCCACATATTTCTAGGTTTACAAGGGAAAGAAAACATGACAAAATATATTGGAGCAAGACACATTACTAGACTATTATAGAGGAAAGATCTGAAGGACCTGATGCAACATTATCAAGCTTTTCATATAGAGTATGCATATTTATCCTTCTACCAACTATCTTTCACACTTTACATATCTGCTGTACTAACAAGTACACTCCCTGAAAATATGATTTTGCTTCTGCTGTTTTTAAAACTTTTTTTTTTTTTAATAACCTAGTAGAACAAGCAAGGTGCATCTCCTCATTTCTGCTCTTCCCCCCTTCCCGTTTTCCCCAGTTGATTGGATTCCCTCTGAGGATCTACTCACTTGAAGATTTCACAGAAAGGATTACAGAACAGATTAAGGTATAAAAGAAAGATTAGGGTTTTACAGCTCTAGTAGTCCTTCACTAGCTACCTCTTGATTAATTCCTACATGTACACTCAGTATGTGTAATACACAAAGCCACATAAAATGATATCAAAAACAAGATGTCTCCATTAGTAGCTTTCTTGATGTTAACACAAAAACCAGTAATTGCAAACTAATAGGAATAAAAAAAGACAGCACATTTTCATATTTCAGTTGTGCTGAATGTGCCCTAAAGCTTAAACATAAGCAGACTAGAACTTAAAAGATATCCTCTTCATTATGGATTGGAATAAAACACAAAAATATTAAGCTTAATGTTAAACGCTATACACTCAGGCCTCCTTTAAGAATATAACATGGACTAATTTCAAGTATTTGGAAACCCCCCTATGTGCCCACAAGGCTCCAGACATCCTCTACAGAATTTCAAGGAAGCTTCTATGTGGCCAATCTATTGTACACAAACATTGAAATGACAATTACAATGTATAGTTGACCAATTTTGCCAACTTCTACAATTGCAATGGCAAGTTTAGAAGACAATTTCAGAAGAAATAACTATTTACCATTACAAAGAACTTTTATTCTGCCTATGAACACTTACCCATCATAAAAATCTTCAAGTCAGCTCTTTCTTATTTGGTCAAAAGAGCATCTAATCCATGCTAGTAATAGAATAGGCTGAACGTTTAAGTATTTGGACTTCTGCTCTGTTTTGATCACTTGTGCACAGATAAACCTAGTCATGAAAAACCCTGAGGATGCTACAGAACTAGTTTGATATGTTCAAGGCTAGTATGATTGCTTTCAAGCTATGATAACGTGTAATTGAGCAGAATTAAACCTCTCTCACTAACTGAGTCTGCTATGCAATAAGGGTGACATTATCCAGTCTTCAGCATTTCATCTGCAGCTTCAGGGAAATTCATGAAGGTGGGAAGTTACACGCAAATATTCACCAGTTCAGGGCAAACCAAGTGACACACCATTAGAAGAATGAGGTTCTGTTTTGTGGTTAATAAAAAAAACAACCCACCACCAATAACCGAAAAACTGTAACACTCTAAGAAGTAAATATTTTCACAGAGTAATGTAATAAAAATGTATTCCAAGAAACACCTTCAAAACATTTCATATACTTTTATCGCTACTGTATTCAGTCCTGGGTCAAAACAAGCCAATGCATCTTTGTATTGCACAGGGATACAAACAACTGTTGTCCATCACATAATACTGCTTACAGAGGAACACATTGTTTCACTCAAAAAGAAGCAACAAGGAATCAGAGCTAAGTGATAACCTGTAGGGAGCTGCCAGTGGGTTTTTCCTTCCAGTGACTGGAGTCAAGGGGCAAGACAGCAAATTCTGAATACTGACTGCTTGTACAAACCAGGAAAAATCTTGATAGCTTAGGATCAAGAAAGCCCAAGCCCACATTTATCTATCCTGCACACACACAAGTCTACTGTCTATAGATAAGTCTTATACGAAGAGATTTGTGCCTTGAATTGGTGAAAACTGACCTGCTTCTCTGATCAACACAGGTTTAAGTGATTTAATCCAACACAAAATTTTCATGCTGTTCCATTTCAGCAGCACTCAGTGCAGTAAGTTGGGTATAACTGCTGTAGCAATTGAAATCTTTTTATTTAGATATGATTTTACACCACTCCTTTTCTTTCCTACCTCTCTCCTTTCCTATATTCCAGCCCCCAAAAAAGTTCAATCACAAAATGCTGATGATGGCAAAGGCCATGGTTACGATCTAAGGGAAAGGTGCATAGTCCTCCCAGTCCACCAAGTACAGTCACTTCAAACCCCTCCTTTGCTTTCTGAGGAAAGCAATGCAGCTGGTACTTACTGGGCCGATGCTCAGTTGGACCAGCAGACAGACCCAGCTCATGATATCATTCTAGCACTGAAAGACAGATGGAGTCAGGCCTGAATAGCCAGGTGCAGAAACGAGGAAGAGCTGAAAGGACTACTTTCCCACCAGTAGCAGGATTTATGTAATGGACTGAACAGATTTTAGAAGAAGAGCATTATCCACATAGGTGCACTTACCTTCAAAACACATCTACTATGCTTCCTGTGTTGCATACACTAAATTTCAACTCACAGAAATTCTTGGAGCGGTTTTATTTATTTAGAAATGAGCTTCCCAAACAATACTGCATGCCATACTGTTACACAGATGTATTTATAACTCTGTGGCAACAAAAAGATCTTTTGACATCAGAAGTACAGGGAATCCTGCCAACATCTGCACATGTACAAACAACATCTCCGCTCTGGCTCCCTTCCAACTGGCACGTAACAGCCACGTCTACACTTCATTACCCAAGCCAGTAGCCAAAGAAGGAATAAAAACACGTACAAGTGCCCATTCAGTACTTTTATATTCACTCAGTGAATTTGACAGGAATATCAATTGAAGCACAGATCTGTTGTTTCCTAAGCAGAGAGTTTTATCCTTTAGTACTACTTATTTTGAAAGCATATTTCTGCCTAAGATCATAACTAACTCTTTTCTGCTTTTTAGAGATGTATTACTATTCTGAAAGCCAGTAAGATGCAAACACAAAATCGTATGGTGGTTAAACACTGTTTCCATGAACAAGCTGCACTGAAAACAAGAAGCATAATAGACAGCAGCCAGAAATCCCACACTTCGGTACAGTTAGACAACATAGATCTTACTTCAATTCTCAAGCTACTAGTAGCATAAATATTTGATTAGATCACTTTGTATTTGAACATGCTATTTGAAGACATAAACTGCATTTGACAATTAAGATTAAATATGCTCTTGCTCACCAGAAACAGCTATCTGATAAATTAATCTACAGTTCTAGCATACCCACTGACATCTTCAAATATACACACAGATGCCATGAAAACCATTACATCCAAGTGTTTAAAAATACAGCACTGTATATGAAAACCTACGAACAAGTAGCTCTGTAGTGTTCCCTCATTAAAGCTGTCATCTTACTCTATTCATCCAGCAATATGAATAATCTTCTAATAGAGAGATGGAAAACAGTAAATACGACAAAACTCCTGATGCCTTCCTTCCCAGTGACACACATCAAAAAGTTTTCTCCGTGCCCTGAATACAGTAGCTACATCTCACTGAGCAAAACTGAACAAGCCCTGCCAAAGGAACAAAGGGCACTTTGTTCCTCAAAGAATAATATAGCACTTCTGCCTTAAAGAAAAAAAAAAAAAAGAAAAGAGAAAACAAAAAACGCTGTAGTCTAAGAAGAAATATGGAGAATTAATACGGTGAATTTATCATTTCACTCAAGCATAAAACACACTATTAATGCATTTGTCTCCCTTGCTTCTGTCTGTCTATACACAAGAAGATGCACAAATCTGCCACTGCTTTTGAACACTCAGGGCTGTGAATCAGATCCTACAGTACAGGCTCAGCAGCTTGAGGCTGATAAGACTCGCTGTAGTCAGCAGTAACACAAAATCTCACTGAATTAAACAGATAAAAGAGCAATAATTTATCATAATCAAGTATATAATTCACCTTTGTCATCAAGTCCCCCCCCAAAAAAAAGAAAAGACAAAATAGTGATGATTGAGACCTTGTTCTACTGTAGCATTAAAAAATAAAGCTTTTTATTTACAGAAGTGCCCCAGAAGACACTACATCACTACTCATTTTTATATGAGGTTGAATTTCATGTTACAAAAAAGACAAAATATACAAAGAGCTACACTTTAAAGATGATGAAATTAATAAAACAGATGCAAATATGCAACACAGAGGGGAATCTTCTTCCTGCTTGCCATTACTCTGGAGATCTTGATGGCAAAGCAACCTCCTCATAACACCTTGGCTACAATTGTCTTGCTAAGCTGCACCTGCCTAGGTACAAGCTGGCACAGTAACCAGGGTAATATGCTTCTCCTCTAAAGGAAAAGAATTAGTTCTCTCTCACAAACTTTGCAGTGTAAACAGAAGTAGCACTTGTATTAGTCACCAAGGCAAATAAGTACAGCTCTGGAGCCATGCAGACCTGGAGATCAGACTGCACAACAAAGCATCTCAGATCTAAAGGAGGTTAAAAAGCAGCCTAAAAACAGATGCTTTCTTGTCATGCCACGATTTACATTCGAATTCAGATCTTCTAAAATGCATTTGGGAATGCTAGTCAGTGTAATGAAGAGTATTTACTACTTAACTATATGCCACAATTTGATGTTCATCTGAAGTTCCCTCAGCAGCATATGTGAGTGTGTCTCACTGTTCAACGTTTGTGGCACTGAAGGACACAGCTGGCAGCATGGTAGGGGTGGGATGATGGCTGGACAACATGACCTCAGCAGTCTTTTCCAACCTTAATGATCCTGCGATACTATCTCTAAACACTAAAGATGAAGCACTACTGTGTCAAAATATCTGTATGAGCCAGGAAATAAATCAGACACTCAGAAGCTCCCTATAGAACGCACAAGGTAGTGTGGATAAGTTCCTTGAAACCACTACTTGGTATTTAACATAGTAATTATCCATCAAAAAACACCAAAATCCAGCAGCCATGAAGAAAGCTTGAAGGGCAGCAGGCATTACAACTGGATGGCACTGCAGCAATACAAAGCAGAACCACAGAAAACGCTGCTAGTGCAGAGACTGAGAAAAAGCTGCAGAAGTGCACTCTGCCTACAGCTCACAGACAACTTCTATAAGTGTAAATTTAAAAAAGACAATTAAAAAGTCACCCCACACATCACTTACAAGCATTTTATTTACTTTCAACTTCAAAGCATGTGTAATGAATTCAAGCATTCTGCTCTGCCTTTTTCTTCTTGTCTTAGTCTCTAAGTACAGAGCTGAGGATCTTGTTGCTGGGTTCTGTGTGCAAGACAACATGTGCTCCTGGCTCACCCCATGGGAAAAGCAACACACTGGCCAAACAGCAGCTCCAAGTTGTCAGACGGCCACAGCAGCTCTAAACAGGACACTGGGAGGCCAATACCAGTGCAGGAGCACGGGGTGGGTGGAGGGATGAAAAAAAAAACCAAAAACCATCAAAAACAACAATAAAATCCCAAGAAACAAGGTCTGCCTGGAGAAAGCTTCATTATTTGCACACATCACTCTGCTCAACCACCTCACTTTAGGAAAAAAGTCTTGGTAGGAATCAAAAACTGATTGTTATATTTTTATTGGAGTCAGAAAACTGAACAGCAATCTTTGCCTCCATACTATCTGATAATAGTCAGGGAACATTCTTGGCTCTCCAACAGTAAGTTTGTGTTTCTAGTTACCAGAGAAAATAACAGTGAACCACAATAGTTCAAGAAGTTGACTAACAACAGTTACTTGAGTACACATCAAGGTTAAAAAAAGGGAACAAAGTTTCTCTGCTACAGTTTTTAAGAGACAAGCTGCAGGCTGAGTGCTTTATCAAGTGCCCCAGCCCTGCTTCTGTGCAGTCTGCACAAAGTGAACAGTCACGCTGCACTCAGGCTGTAACCCCACCCCACGCCTTTAAAGTCTGCTGCTCCTTCGCAAGGAGGCTTTGGGCATCCTGCACCTGCAACTCTGAGGCACACGGTCACCCCATTTCATTATGGATCAAGTGCCATACATAAATCTCATTTTGCCAGTGACTCCTATTTGAAATACCCTACTTCCCACTGAACGAAGGGGGCAGCAGCAAGTTCTGATGCTGCTTTTCTCTGAACAAGTTGACCATGTTTACATTAACCACTGCTGCAGGTGCATCAAATTTTGATTAAAAACAAGAACTCAATATTCTCATGCTAAGCTTTAAAAGCCTATATGCATAACCCCTCACATATAGCTTATTTCATTCAAATGTGAATTCAGATTAAAGAAGGTGGAAGCGACTCATTTAGTGACATTCTACAACAGTAAAAAAGAATAACTTTCTACTAAGGAAGGAGAAACTGTGCCAAGTAGTCCTTCCATCTGCTTTACGAAGCAGAATGCCAGAAGGGGCTTTATTCTTCACTGAATACACATATACAACTGTAACAAATGTTAACATCAAAGCCATCAAAAATATATATCTTAAGACTGCAGTAGGTAATTTACACAAGACAGATGTTTTATGCTACTGCCCGCAGCCTCACAACAGAAGAATGTCATGTCATGCTGTCTTATCAGGTGAGGTTACAGACCCAACTTCAAGCTTACTCCAGGAAAAGCTTTGTCAGTTGTGACCATGCAGTTCTGAGAGCACTGCCACTCAGGAGTGGCTTCAAACTTCAGGCTTCGAGCTGAAAACCCAATCTCTGAGTTTTATAGAAAAAAAAAAAAAAAAGCTTCTGATGAAAAAATCCCTAAGTTACAGGCTCTGATAGATGAGGAAAGTGGCTTTTCAGTCACTGTCTACTTATATCTGGTTGGTGCTAAAATTAAATAACACAGAATTTTAACACACTGAACATCATTCAGGTTTGCTTTCTTGGAAGCAGGCTGACTTTTAGAAGAAGCCTCTGGTCTCATTCTCATGCCAGTATCTGCCTTCATCATTCATGCAGAAAGCATGCCATGAAGCATTTCACATATCTTATGTATAAATGGAGCAAACACCTCAGCCATCTATCACTTCTGGAAAACAACCTCTCACACAGAGCACCCTGCATCTCGCTGCCGCAGTAGCGCAGTAACATGAAGTTGTGCACAATGCACTCCCCTGGCAGAGGCTGAGAAAGGAGTTGTGTGTGACGTACAGTATTAATGAGAAAAATTGATTTGGGTTTACGTATGTAAGATATTTTATCCCTGACTGAGGGAAGGCACTCAAACCTACAGTACCCATTATCAGTGCTGCCAAATGCACCTCTGCAGAATACATTAACTTTACTAAGCTTTGCAATACACAAAGCTCATCTGAAGTTGCCCAAGAATGTTTTCCAGGATACATCCATCCATCACCATTTTCAATACTCTGTGAAACACCTCTCATTTGATTAGAGGTGACAGAACCATACCACACTCTGCATTGGCCAGGACTGCCTTGCTTCCTATCAGTGTGACCTGCTCTGCTCTCAGCAGCACCTTCAGTAAGACAAATGGTGAGCAGAGCACTCGTTAAGCTCCACATCTAGAGTTTTTTTCCATCTCTTCAATAGATTTGCTCAAAAACCTCAAGGCTCATCTAGTAAAGAGTTGACATAAATGAACCAGTGCTGCCCACTGCCTGGGATCCAGCCCATAACAGTTAGAGGCACAACTGTGCCATCTCCTTTGTCTCTAAGGACTGCATCACTCTGCAAATTACAAAGAAACATTTCTGCAGAAAAGAAGCTTCATAAAGAAACTTTTTGCAGCCATCTAGGTGTACAATCTTTGTGCTGGAACAAGTGCTCAAAAACAACACCTAAGTTGTACTTAAAGATGCTAAAACAAAGTGATTCCCAAATCACTTCCAAATTCACTCAAAGTAATGCAATCTGCATTTCCTTTTTCTACATGGAGTTTCCTTACCATGCTCAGGAACAGCTACTGGCACACTGTGCCTTTTGTGCCCTGAAAAGCAAGCTGGGAACTCCGGGGAAAAACAAACCAAGTGCTGTAGATAGAAAGGCCAAAGGGAAGAGGCATGCTACCCTGAAATATATTTTTAATTAAGCACAGCTCATAAACACACTGTCTAGAAATGAAGCAATAAGTGAAGGTGCTGGAGGCAAAGCCCGCAGCCCTGCTTTTGGGCACTGGAAGTTTTTTTGGCTTTCTCCCTAGAGAAACAGTAGATGTTTAGAGCAGCAGTCACGCAGCAATGCTCTCACACATACAGGCAGATGTTGTCTTTGGAATGGCTCAGATGGAAGCCCGGACAGCTCAGCGGTCAGACAGCACAGCTCCGAGCACAGCGAGTGCACCGAGGGAGGACCCGGAGATCTCCGGGAGAGTTTAAAGCCAAAACAGAATGCAAGGAGAGGCCGCCAGACACGAGCAGGTAGGTGAAAGGAGCAGCTGGGCGGTGCCACGGCATGCAGCGGCACACGGTACACCGCCGACCCAAAAACACGAACGGAACACAACATTTAGATGACGCACTGAACTACGTATACTGCCTGCCGGTCTGTAACAGCACGCAACCAGCGCTCGCAAACAACCAACGTGGGAAGCGCAACCGCCGGGGAGCGGATGCTGTCTCCCTCGTTTCTCTACCCAACAGATGAGAAAAGCACACAAAACCTGTAACGAAGCTCAGAGAACGACGCAAAGCAGCACAGCACGGCTCCCACCCGCCGGCCGCTCACCTGCAGCACCAGCGGTTCGGGGTTGAAGGCGAGCGTGATGAGGAGCTGCATGCGCTCCGAGTCCTTCAGGTTGCGCAGCAGGAAGCTGCCCGAGTCCTTGGTCTCGGCGTAGCGGCGCACCAGGCGGTCGAGCAGGCGCTGCGAGGGGCAGTGCACCAGGTCGGACCAGCCCTCCACGGCGTCGGGGGTGAGCAGCCGCACGTCGCCGTTCAGGCTGGCGAACTCGGTGGCGTGCAGCGCCTGCAGCAGGTCGCAGCGCCCCCTGCCGGTGGCGCGCCGGCAGATCTTGGCGTCGATGTCGGCCAGCTCCTGCGCCGAGCCCAGGCGTTTGAGCACGACGCGGCGGCTGCCCTCGCGGGGCTCCCCGTAGCGCGCGAAGTACACGTTCTTCACGTTGAAGAAGTCGAAGAGGCGCAGGCGGCCCCAGCTCTCCAGGCGCAGCTGCCCGTTGAGGAACTTGCGGCACCAGCTGGTGCCCCAGCAGGCCGGGCACTTATTGAGCTGCAGGAAGCGCCGCTCCGCCAGCTCGTTGCGCTGCAGCGAGGCCAGCAGCGAGTGCGTGTTCAGCACCAGCGCCGCCGCCAGGCTGCCCAGCACCGCCAGCTTCACGTAGCGGTACAGCCGCCCCAACTTCAGCGACACCAGCCGCAGCATCGTCCCGGCCGCGCCGGGCCCCCGCCGCCCTCCCTTCCTCCGCGCCGCGGCTACGGCACCACTAAACTCCGCGCCGCCCCGCTCGCCCGATAAAAGGCGGCCAAGTTACGGAGGGGACGGCGGGCGGGGGAGGGGAGGGGAGAGGGGGAGGTGCCAGCGGCCCGCCGGCCCGCGAGACCACGCCCCCGGACGAGGCCACGCCCCACACCACGGACGAGGCCACGCCCCCCTGTGCCTGCGAGTGACGCGCTGTCCTCGCGCGCTCTCGCCGAGCGGCGCGATCCGCGTCGCCGCGTGGCTCCGCCCGCCCCTCACGGCGCAGCGGGCGCGCGCCGTTCCCGCCCACCGCGGCTCCGCGCTGCCCCTCAGCGGCGCCTCACGGGCCGCGGCCCCTCCCCCTCAGGCCACCACAGGCACTGAACGGAGGGAACGGGACCGCGAATGGGAAAAAGAGGGAAGTCCTCATCGCTTTGGGTGCGGCTGGAGCTCGCCCAGCTGAGCGCAGACCTTTGCGTTACCTGTTCTGTCTCAGAAGTGTGGAAGGGACATGGGATCGCTGGCAGTGTAGCAGTGTGCTGTTTTCCAGCTTCCATGATCTAAATATGTAGGAGATTGGAAATTGGTTTGTATTTTTGCAGTAGCACACTGCCCGTGAAGTCTTTTGCCATCTGTACATATGATTTATAGAAGTATCAGGGTTAGAATGGGCCTGTGGAGATCGAGTCCAATCCCCTATAACGCAGGTGAAGGCATCCGTACCTCTGCGTGCACACTGTTCTGTGCTGTTACCCTCGCAGCAGAGAGGTTCCACCTCATGTTTGTAGGGAACTCCCCGTGTTCCACTTTTTGCCCGTCCTGCTGCTGAAAACGACTGAAAAGAGCCTGGCCTCATCCCTTGGACTCCATTGGTACGTGTAAAAACATCTTCAGATGTCCAACACACAAATTTCACCACCAAGATAAAGATCTGCAGTGCGTGTGCAGCTCTGGGGCTGTCAGACACGGCCGCATCCCATGCACCATGTCGCACCCATCACATGCTCAGACTCAGTAAATGCTGACGTAGGGTCAAATCATCCAATTAGCAAGATTTAGTCTGCAAAACCAACGCTTTTTATTACAAAACAAATGTATACATTATTTAATTTTATACGTATATATTCTACTTGTAAATATTGCTTACCCTAACTCAGGTCTTCAGTATGGGCACACAGGATGATGACACTTTCCAAGTAATAGATCCTCAAAGCTGAACAGACGTTTTCTGAATGTAAGCTCCAAACTCAGCACCCAAACATGTTCACTCTTCTTTACACACTGGTAGTGGGATTTTTAATCTACCAATAATTTCTGTGTGACTTCATAGTATCACAGAATTGCATGAGTTGGAAGGGACCTTTAAAGGCTACCTGCCCCAAGCCCCCCACAGTAACAGGGACACACACAGCTTCATCAGGTGCTCAGAACCCCATCCAACCTGGCCTTGGACATCCATCCACCAGCTCTCTGGACAACCTGTGCCATTGCTTCACTAACTCATCTATTACAACACACACACAAAAAGATCCAGATACAAATAAATATATTGGGTTAATATTTATTTCTTCTTTACTCTCAATTCTTATTTCTCAAGCTTTAAGTGCTCTGTTGTAACAAAGCAGCTTGATCCTTCTGAATAATAACAAAACATCTTAGTCTTTACCAGATCAAAACATTTTTCAAGTACAAATAATCTTCTAAATAACCTTTTTTATATTATTATTCAGCAATGTAGTGCTCTCAAGTGGCATTGCAAATCCATAAATAAATTTGCCGTTTCTAAAAAATTCAGAAAACTTGTTCTGAGTTTTGGGGAAGTCTTTCTGAGAGATAAATGAAGGCTGCCATTTTTAGACAGTGCAGCTCTAATTCAGATTTACAAATTTTGCTTAAGACTGAAAAATGAAGAAAGCTGGGGCAGATTTCGTAAGAAAAAGCAAAAGAGGGAGAGCAGTTGGTTGAAAAACTAATTATTCTGGAATGATTTATGTAGCTTGTAGCTCTTAGTGTGATTTGTGAGTGATCCATTTCAAGGGGGGAAGGGAATCTGTTTCAAGAGGCAGGGAATAAAAAAAAAAAACCCTAGATAATGCACTATAATATATGCATTTCAAAATTTATTTTTCTAGGATTGCCTTCTCTCTTCTAAGTTCAAAATAAACTACAGTATTTTTTCCGTGAAGACTTCATTATATCTGACAGTGTAATTCATCACAGATTCCAGTGACTGGAATGAGAATACAGACCACCAGCAGAGAGCAAGCACGTGAAGTGCTCTGCCATGGCAGGTTAGTGCAGTTACACATGTCTTCGTGGTAGCTCAGCAGTAAGGTCTCAGTTTGCTCCACGTTACAAAGTGTCACTCTAACAGTTACTTGTTAACGCTGGCTCCATGTATGTGGTTGGTTTTTTTTTTACAAATCTTCCATAACAATGATGTGGGAGTTAGGCACAGACCTTTAACTTGAGCAGATATCACATATTGCCATTGTTTTCAGATACATCAAGAGGTGTCACAAAAATCACAGGCTGTGTGGCTATGGGAATGACTTTCAGTAAGTTTTGAAAAGACTTGAATAGATCCAAGCATTTTCTCACCATAAAGACAAAGCAAACTTGTGCCAAATTTAAGCTACTTGGAATCCAAATCTATGCAAAGGATTGATAACAGACTCTGCCTTACTAGGGTACTTAATTCTGAGCTCTTCTACTTCAAACTGCAGAATGAGCAGCTGTCCATAATGACAGCTATCTCAAAATCCTTGCAGATAATGGATATGGAGCGTCCCACTGTGTTTTCTGAATTGTTCTTTATAGATTCATTTCCACATTGAATCACATATCCACCTTGCAGCTTTCAAAATAGGGATGATCATGACTTTTAGGCAGACAAGTCTCAAAGATGTGCCCAGAAGAACAACTGTTGTAAATTCTTCACATTCATAATCAGAGTTCACTTTTTTCCATCCTGTGCCTCAGATTTACTGCATAGATGTCATTCAGAAGCACGCACCACAGGAGTGGCTGAAATTCCTGAGTATTTTGCCTCACTGGAGGATATCTTCAGATATCTATATTCAGTATCCTCAGGCATCTTTCAGATTTGATCTCTTGTCAGAAAAGAAGTACACATTGGAAGAAATCTGGATATGTGATTAGGTTGTGTAATCCATCTGTCCATCCAACCATCAGTTCCAGTTCTCTCAGAGACCAAGGGAAAGGGATGCTGTTCACAGCTGCCTGAGAATACGTAGCACAACCTCTGTTCTGTATTTTCCTTTCAGCAGAATAAAAAACTATTTTACTACTTTGTACTCCTTCCAGTACAACAAAATGAATTCAGCACGTGGTTCTGGAAAAATATTACCCCAAAGGTGTTCTACATTAATCTATTGTATGAGAAATGGGAGGGAGTACCCTTCTTGAATCAGCTGCAGTAAACTGGTGTTTTAATACAATTTTAATTCCTGCTTAGAGTAAAAGCAAAAATGATAAATAAGCAACAAGGTTACTTTTTCTATAAATAATCAGCACATTTTTAAATGGCTTGAAGTCTGTGCACATAACACAACAGCACACAGAGAAACATAACACAAATACTGGCTCTGTTCAATTTTTTGCCTGGAGCAGCTTGGCATTTTTCCCTCAATTTCTTTTTACTTTTAATTGGTAAATATTATGCCTAGAAAAGCTGAATAACATTAAAAGTTGTTTTGCTGAATCAACATCAAGCAAATTTGCTTTATCACCATGACATGCACATTTGCTGATTACAGCACTGAGCTTGAACGTCAAAATCAACAACAGAATTTTTAAATTCTCCTTTCCCCACATCTTCAATTATAAATCAAGGATGAGCATTATTTTTTCCCTCAAAAGTCAGCACCTATCTTTACTTTGATTTCCTGCAGGCTGTTCTTTATAATGGTGTAACAAGAAGGCTGCAGTGTTTTAGTCACTGTGTAAAGTCCATTTATAACTTTTTTCCTCATGTGAATCTTAAGATCTCACAAAGAATTACTATATGTTTTTATCTTCAAACTTTGCACAACAGTTTTCCATAAAGACCTTTTCTTTCAGTGCAGAAATGTTGCTACCTTTACCTATGGATTGATTTTGTATAGTTCTATGTATAAGTACTTCGCAAATCACCAGGTGGTTTTTATTATTACTTTTTCTTCGCATATTACAATTCATTAATAAATTTGAAGTTTTATTTTATAGTAATTAGAACTTTCATGGCATGGAAATTTGCTCCTGAAAAGTATCCTTTTTGTGCTGTTTTTACAGAAAGGAACCTGATAGAACTGTACCAAAATTAATAGATTTCATTGATTCCAAATTAATGGCCGATCAGTATTGTCCTGAGCCTGAAGTTAATGATTTCAAATGATTCTTTTATAATTAATCACACAGACTGCAAGAAAGGAACCGTTCCTCTGGGTGGGGCAGGGGATTGGGAGTGCGTGAGAAAAGAGCCCCAGAGCCAAGGCTGCAGCAGCACAGTGGGCCGGCTGCGTTATATCTTTGGCTAAAGTCTGACTGAAATCACTGCTGTGGTCAGCAGGTGGGCCTGCCTGCTGCCTCTGGGGGGAGAGGGCTTAGTTACCCAAGCAGACAAACTTTTCTGTTCCCCTGTTCTTTTTTTTTTCCCTGCTAATAGTTTACATAGAAGCAGCAATCCCAAGAGAGATGCTATAGGCACACCCAGGTTTCTGGTTGCTCTGTGTTCACATTGTGAGCTGAGAAATTATCGCTGAGTAAAGCTCCCTAGAATTTTTCTAAGTCATGTGGTGATCAGTGTGAAAGTTTTGATGGCAGCAGTTCATAATCCAGAGAGCCTGGGGACTGCTGGGGAACAGGAGGTCCTGATATGCTGTGTAGTATTTCATTTATAAATGAGAGAATACTGCACCTGAGGGCTGGCAGTAATTAGAGATTACCTGAACGTTGTGCACGCTGCAGTCCCTCCTGCAGGCATGCTGTGTTTGTGGAAGCTTCATGCAGAGTTAATGATAATCAGTTTCCCCATGCACTGAGTAGGATGTATGTGCTGGTCAGCTGCTGGGATTGCAGCAATGCCACCTTTCTGAGGGCTCTTTTCAACAGAATCTAGAATTTTAAATATAACAAATATTCTCATAGCCAAAAACATTCCTGATGCGTTGGACAAGGGTATGTACCTGGGCTCCTATATGGAGCCAGGAGTTGGACTCAGTGAACCTTACAGGTCCCTTCCAACTCAGGATATTCTCTTCTATCACTGGGAAAAAAAAGGCACCAACTCTCTAATTTACTCCATCATGTTCCTTCAGTGGTGACTGTTCATCTTATTGTAAATTGTGAAAATCTGTAATCAGGAAACTACATCAATGCTGTCGGCAACTTTTGCATTCTTCTTTACAAAAGCAACTATTATTACAACAAATGAATCTCTAAGTGACTATGGTAAGGTATTGCCATGGCAACCATCATCCACAACAGCAGCTGCTTGCTTTCCATTGCTGATGCATATATACATTAAAAATGACAATCTCTCTCCTTTCAGTTTTATTGTTTAACATTAACATTTCAAAAGCCACACATGCAGTGTCCAATAAAATTGATTTATGGGTTAGATTTATCTAGTCTATCAGTTTTAGTTTTAGATTTGTTGAGAATTAGCTAAGCTACAGCTTTCATATGATTTTGTGTCCTGAGAAATTAATGCACAAATGGTAACACAACGAAGTTCCTTATATACTGTTTCATAATATACAACAGATGAAAAGATTTTTCAGTAATGCAGTTTCAGAAAATGTATTTTCAATACTTACTGTTTTCATAGTAATTATAGTCAATAATTACGGAGTAGTTTTCCACCCTGACAACTTTTCTAGGGGGAATATATAATTGGGGCTTCTGTTCCATAGGCCTCCTTTAAAAGGCTTTTTAAAGTAGCTAAAATTCAGTCTACACTGTACTCCTATCTAACATTTTCAGAAAAGTCTTTAAATCTGAGCTGTGCCATTTTTATATGCTATTTAGGCACTTCCTAAACAAATAATTCACATCTCAGTTCAATTTTTGCAGAAATCCTTACGAATCGCTGATACATCTCATATGGGAAAGAGAAGAAAAAAGGAAGTGGCCTCCCCAAATCAGAGCATCAATATTTTCATCCTCTGTTCTGTATCAATTTCCTCAGAGGCAAGGTCAGTTAAATTACATACTTTCTGTACTTTTCTCCAGCTGACAATCTGCTGGTTACAATGCATGAACTCAAGGACTCAAATAGATTTTTCTGTCACGGTGTGCAAACTGGCACAAAGCAACCTTACAAATGCTGTTTGCCTACTCTGCTTTTGCAGATTTAGTGATAGCATAAGTGTAAGCCCTGTCAATTTTGAGTAGCATAGTTAGCTTTATGCAATGTATCTGTAGGTGCCAGAATCCCTGTTGCCAGATTTGAATGTTTCACGCTCCCAAACTGAAAGATCCAGTTATATTTCCATGCTAGAAAAGTTAGTACTGTAGTTTCCATTCTTTGCAGTACATTTGAAAGCATTGCAGGATTAAAACAAGAATAATGGAATTATTGTGTTATATCACTATTTAATGGAGCAATACCCTAGATAACCAATGATTTATTTTAGTGTTATGGGGCCGAATTGTGATATCATTTTCTTACATTCAAGAGAACCTACTTTTAATAAGTGATGCACTAACAGAATGAAGCATCATACAATAGTGCTGCTCAAGTGTTTCCAAGTAACACCATCAGTACATCTCAGTACAGAACAAAGATGCATACCTTTGCAATTCTGACTTCATAGCATTCTGAGTGATGCTTGAGTGGGGGATAATGTTGTGACGCTGCACAGATGGTGAATGGCATAAAATTACTCTTTCATTTATAAACAAACTCAGAGGTCCCTTCCAAACCCTACAATTGTGTGATTCTGCCTTATATCTTCAGAAGAGAAAGGACAGTAAAACTACTCAATGACACTTTTTTCTTTGAATCAAGGTTTTCAAGTTTCTGCAAAGACGGCAGGGTTTCTAGCAAGAGCAGCACCACGTATTCAGATAAGCTAAATGGAGCTTGAAGAATACCCACTAAGAAAATCTTTCCATCATATTTTTCCACATTTTTTAGTAGCACTAAATGGTGTTGATTTTATTGTCTTCAGTATATTATTCATTAGAGTACTCTGATTCAACCTATTTATGATATAGTAATATTCAGCAGAGTTCATACCAATTCCATACTGCAGAGGTACACAAGCACTTCTGAAAAATTAGAGAAAGTTATTTGGTGTGAATCTGATTTATGTACTCTGTCTTAAACTGAAGCAAAGGCAATTGCTACTGCAGATTTACAGAGCAAAAGAAAACACCATCTAAAGCATTGATTATAGGATGGGATTTTCTAATTACTCAGAAGATTCCAAACATATGTCACAGTTTTGCAGAAGTGACATGCACCATATCTGAACAGATATTTCTCAGTATCCCACTGTAATCCTTACATAGGCAGCCCTACTGGCAAGATCTCAGCTTTCTGTAATTTTGCAGTTACAGAAATGCCATTCTTCAATGGAAACCCCAATGCATTGTGAAATTAAAAAAATGGAGGCCCATTGGAGGTCTATTCCATACTTTAGCACATTGAGAACAAAGATATATTACTCTTATGTGGCAGAAATTGAAATGTAAGGCAGAGCAGAAGGAAGATATGCATCTTATCTATAGATAGTAGCAGCTTTTCATTCATAATAGTACTGCTGAACACTTGTATAGTAACTATTCAAAGATCTCAAATTCCTTCAGAAATACAAGTAAATTAAGCCTCCTAACATGTGAGAAATGATAGCACACATTTGTGTTGCAAAGTGAAGGAGGGCATTCTTGTCTCTCAGATTTCTGCTTTACAAGAATCAGACTTCATTGATTGTATAACTACATTTTTTGATTATCAGTTTTCACTCTGTGAGTTTGTCTTGCCAAAAAATTCAGTCTCTGAAGAAAGCATTGTAGCCCTTGAGCTAGTCAGGGTAGGTCTAAAGAGGAAAAAAAAAAAAAAACCTGAGAGGAAGTCTTGAGAAGTGACTTCAAATCACCCACGAGATTTCAGACAGTATTTTCTCTCAGTTTATATGGTCCATGGATTTGACTTATGCTATCTCCTCCAAATTCCACCTCAGCTCCTGTTTCAGCGCTGGGAACTCAGAGTTTTTCGTCAATTCTGTATTTTAGCTGAATTTGCCTTTCTCTGTGAGTTTTCTTACCAGACAGAATGTCTGTCCTGCTGAAAACTGCCTCTACATGAGGGAGGGATGGAACTAATTACCAGGTTTATATGGCAGACACTGCCATGAGCTAGCTGCAACGCGCTGTCTAACATCTCAAGAACAGTGAAATTGAAATATACATGAGGTGTTCAGTGTTGCTTCATTTCAGAAGCCTTCTTACATTTTTTAAAGTCTCTTTGACTATGCATTTTTAGTTGTTTTTAATGCTCTGTTTTTAAGGTTGTTGTTTTTTTTTGTTTTTTTTTTCTTTTTACACATCCTGAGTAGATCATATAAAAAGTGAGAGGAAAAAAAAGAGTTACTGTTTACAAAAACATTTTTTACTTTTATGTAAGAAAATGCAACTCTTTTCCTCCTTTAAATAATACCGTTCTGTCTTCTATTAGCTTTGTAGCAAAAGCTTACAAATGCTATTGCTAGTAACAGTCTCTCACTGATAGGAATGTTGGATACCAAATCCATTATTTAGAATACTTTTGAAATATTATCTCACTTACATGAAGAGATTCGAACAATTTAAAGTAATTGCAGTTCTTCCTCAGGACAAAGCATATTCTCTGTTTAATCACTGAGGTACTATTTACTGAAATAGAGGCCTAAATTATCTAAATAAATATGTAAAAGTCTGAAACAGGATTGATTTTTGTAATAAGTCAGGGCAGACTGGAAAAACACAAGTTGCAAGCAGCGAATTGCTTCTTTGTATGGCATTATCACCTTTATGATCTGCAAAACAAATGTGCCTGCATTGGATTTAGATTTCACAGAAAGAAAAAGCCATGCTGTTGCAGAATAACAATAATCTTTGGATGAGTACTTAGGACTATTTTGCTCTCTCACAATTCCAAGGATAGCATCTTTCAAGTGCTAATCATTCCAATGTAGCAATGTGTTAAAATGTTAAATTAGTGAAAGAAATTGACTCAAATGGGTACTACTTTCAACATCAAATGTCACACTATTTTCCAAAATAATAGTTTCAGTCAGAATTTTAAAAATGTTAAGATGGACACCAAAATTAAGCCAGTTCCCATTTGGCATGCAAATATTGCTCTGTTTGCCTACTGTGACAGCAACTCAATTTAACACATATTCTTACCAAAGTTTTTTTTATAATTTCTTAAATGTCACATACCTGCTGAGAATGATATGAAAATCTACGTAAATACATATATATATATACATATATATATATATATATATATAGAGAGAGAGAGAGAGAGAGAGAGAGAGAGGCAGTTATCCATTTTGGAGCTATGCTGAATTCAGTAACTTTAAATAATGTATTAAAACTTTTTTGCCAACTTATTTGCTAAAAAAATTAGCTCTCAGGTGAGATGCAATTTATGAATTTCCAAGAAATCAATTTACATGGAGGATTTAGGAGACTTGGGAGTTTTCACTGGGAACATGCAACCCTTTGTACTACCAGAATATTAGCATATTCTCACTATTTTCTGCTGCCATCTTTAGACATAAAAAAATATTTTCTTTCAGGTCCAATAACTGGCTTCTTGCCCACTCATAATGTATCCTTCAACAAATGCTATATGCAAAAGCAGACTCAAACAAAACAGTCTGCACTTCGCTGTCAGAATCACAAAGAAAACAGTTAGGCTTGAGCATAGACTCAACCTGACAAATATGCTCCATGAAGTAATTTACTCCATTTAACACCCCAAAAAGCACCTCCTTTTTTTTTTTTTTTTCATGCGGAGTGTATGAAGAATCACACTCAAACTCTATTTTTCTATAGTCCTTGAAGCAATAGCAGGAAGAAAGCTGAATACTTACTACTGCTTACTACTGTTTATCTCCAAATCCAATAAAATCCAGCTGGCCAGGAAGCTGCAGATTTTGTTATCTTCCAAAAGCAGTTTGATTAATTTTAGTTTGGAGTTACAGAATGTGTGGATGCACAGAAATCTTGGTTTTGCTGCTACAAAAAATAAACAAACAATAAAAAAGACCTGCTGAGGACCTATCCTTCTATCTTCTGTATGCCTGGAGGGTTGTACTCAGCAGGTAGAGTGTTGCCAGGTTTAGACTGTCAGACATGGTGGAGAGAACATTTTTCATGGAAGAACTCAAGCTGTGATCTCTAGATGAGATCAAGCAAGCAGCAACTGTATGTAAATCAAGTTCAACACACTTTTTTTCCTCCTTTTTTTTCTTTTTTTTTTCCCCCTTTTTTTGCCTTACCAAATTAAATACTCCAGTATAATCATTTTGGCCTTGATTTATGGAAAGGGATCAATAACTGAAATAATTGCCACTTCCATGATTTTTTCATGTATTCCTGACTGCTTAAAATGAGCATTCATACTAAAAAGACATTTGTTGTCATTTCATACATGTGCATTCTATAGTCATTACTCTGTGACTGAACCCAAACACAAGGTTTGTGGTAGAAGTTTGTGAAAAGACATCCTCCAAAACCCAGTGTTATGGATTTGTTCATTTAGTTTTGCATAAGCTATTAATCGAAGTTGGCATGTTGGAGATTTTATTCTGAGCATATGGAAATCAGGGATTTCATAATCTTGCCTATAACTTAGACCTTATGGAGGGTTTCTACTGGAAGAACTTCTGTTCTTCAGTGATACAGTCAGAGCTGATCTTCCCATAGCTTCATAGAAGCAGTGGATAAATAGGAGAATAATAATGAGTTCCTGAAAAGGCCACCAGGTAAAGGAACCAGTGACTACAACAGTCATAGTCATTTTGGTACAGCCTACAAAGCAAATGTTAAGCGCAATGACATATGAGGTATATCATTTTCCAAACTCAACTTGTACTTGAATTTCATTCCCACAACTTAAGGATACCTTAAGCAAAAGTAGCTCAGTGGCAGAGCTGGCTTTTAGACATTCTTCAGTGGTCATTCTCATCGCATGAAAAAAAAATTCAGGGAGACTACAAAGAAGTAACAGTCTGCATTTATCGTCCTTTTCATGAGGGATACCCCTTCTGTGACGTGAGCATGTTTCCTTGAAAAAGTGTACTTTCTTGTCACTATTTCCATGAAGCAGCAATAGGTGAATATTTCTCCTTGAAGAAAAACACGTGATGTAAGAGTTATCAAGATGTATGGTGTTCAGATGCTTCTAATAGAGTGAAACCAAAGCACATTTATCCCTTTGCAGGAAGTCGATTCCCTTTGTTATTTACACACATGGGAGCTCAGAAACAAACTGTGGTCTCACTGAAGTTAATGGCAAAACTCCCACTGACTTCAATTAGAACAGAATTTGGCTCACAATCTCATTACTGAGGAAAACAATTAAAAGAAGCTTTTACAAGCTGTATTGCTGTGTGAAAGGGCATGAACCATGTAGTAGATTTCATTGAACCCATAGCCAACAGTCATTGCTATAGCAACTGAGGCTCTAACAAAGGTAGTCACTGTCTCTGTAATCATCAGGTGTCACTATAGCAACCAGAGTTTGCAGAGAACAAGAGAAAAATGTTTGAAAACTGTCAGTTGAAAAAAAAAAATAGAGGTCTGAGGAGAAGGTTGGAACCAAAAGCAACAGAAGGCTAAAACACAGCTCACAGTGAGGAGCAATGATTGTCTGGAACCTGTAGGGAAATGGAAGACAGAGCACAGACAAAGGTTATATTTGACATTAGGGAGGAAGCAGTTCAGGCCTTCCCTTGGATAAGGGAAAAAAAATGGAGCATTCCTAGTAGATATGTCCAGTTGTAAATTAGTTATATTTTGGACATCTTTCTCTTAACATGGATTGCTAACTACAGGAGAGAAGAGCTAAGCCTTGTGTACAAAAGCAGTTTAAGCCCACTGAGATTTTCAAAAGCACCTACCTTCAATTGTTATGCACTTCTCTTTATAAACATAGTCCAATTTTATTCAGTTACTGAATGCAACTGGTGTTCTTGAAGTGCTGCTGTTATTCTAAAGAAACAATGGTTAAATGTTCATAGTGTGTCTTAATTACAAGTTTTTTAAAAGTTCTCAAGTGAAAAAAGGAACAGCTGCTGTTTGGATACTGGCAGAGATGTAAACAGCATTGCTCATCAACGGTCTATTTTAGTAAAATATGTTTTTAGTCAAGTAGGAAGATGTCAGGGTTACCTCCACACAAGAAAGGCCATCTTATATAAAAAAAAAAAATCCCCACCTAAAAATAGGAAAAAGCTTCAGTGATACGGGCAGAAACTGCAAAATAACCATTGTAGCCTCAAGTGAGTCCTGCTAATGTCAGGGAGACGGGAATTCAGATGGGACTTTTTATTTAAGCAAGATGTATGCAATCTTTTTTTGCTCAGTGGACAAAAATAATTCAGCTGGATGTTCTGGTGTAACCTGGGAGGCAGCTAAGCAACAGAGCCACTGCTCATTCCTCCTGCCAAAGGTGGGATGGGGAAAGAGAGAATTGGAAAAAAAGTAAAGCTCATATGTTGAGATAAAGGTAGCTTTATAGGACACAAAACGAGGAAAAATTATAATGAAATAGTAATAATATAGTCTGTACAACATAAGTGATGCAATTGCTCTCCACTCCCTGAGTGATGCCCAAGCAATCTTCGAACAACATCAGCCCTTCCCTCTCCCTGGCCTACTCCCCCCAAGTTTTATTTCTCAGTCTGACACCATAGCTATGTAATATTGCTTTAGCTAGTGTGGGTCAGCTGTCCTGGTTGTTTCCCTTCCCTTTCTTGTGCAAACCTCAGTTCTCCTTGCTGGCAGGGCAGCACAAGAATCTGAGAAACCTGTAACCTCGTGTGAACACGGCTCAACAGCAACTGAAACATCAGCATGTTATCAACATAATTCTCATCATAAATGCAGAACACAGTACCATAACAGCAACTCTGACAAAAATTAACACTACCCCAGACAAAAACTTGGACAGGGGACCAGAATGTATGCTCTGACAATGAAGTCACAAATAAATTATATTAATTATATCCACACAATGTCTAATTGAGTATAATGATGCACCACAATACATTTCTTAACTTACACCAAAATCCTCCCTTAACCTGCAGAATTGACAAAAGATTTAGTACTGCTAGAAGTCAGGTTTTCTTTTTATGAGTGAAGAGATCCCTCTAGTGGAATATACTTTCAAATTCAATTCATGATAAAGAATAGTCCTTTGTACTGTATTAGCCAACTACATTGGGTGTTTTTCTCTCTTGGTAACATTTTGCTACAGCACACTGTACTATAACTTTTATCTGAAGAAAGCCTCAAAATTTCATATTTCAGAATGAATATTTAGGAAAAGTGAAAAGCACCACAGCAATATACTTTGTCAGGCAGCACTGTGGTTTGGTTTTTAAGATGTAACTGCTTACCACAGTCAGGATACTTGCAGGCATGTGGAAGTATGAATTTTGCTGCATTTCTGTTGTTGCTGTTTTCACAACACAATTTAATCAGTCGTGTGACATTCATGAACTCACTGTTTTTATGGAAGGAGACATTATTACTAAGACCAACAGGCCAGGCCAGGAGAGAGCTGGTTGATCTTCAAAGCAAAAAAACACTCAGGAAAGCTGAAACAGTTGGAGTTGAAACTTGCTATGGATATTATTTAAAAATAAAAAATAAAAAGACTTCTATGAGCACGTTGGCAGCAAAATTTGGTATTGCAAATGTAGACCCACTGCTCAGTGGGACAAAGCACATGAAAAAGGTCAAAATACTGAACAAACTTCTGGCCTGTTTTTACTGGTAAAATCTGCCTTCACACCTCCCAGCATAGCAGCAGAGCCCGTGGGACTGAAGCGTTACGTGATGGAACGGGAAATAGACTTGAACCATTTTGATATGCCCAAGGCCCTAGTTCTGTATGGGTCATGCTCAAAGGTGCTGTGAAAGCTCTGTGCTATCATTGTGAAGCCTCTGGCTTTCAGCTTTGAAAGATGAAGATTCCTGATGTCTGAAAAAAGGCAATGTAATTCCAGTCTTCAACAGGAGAGTCTAGATAACAAAGATGGTCAGCCTGTCTGTGAAAGTTATAGAATAAACTCCCCTTGGAGCTATTTCCAAGCACACAAAGGAGATGATGGGGAACAGCCAGCATAGCTTTATCAAGGCTTCATCATGCCTAAACAACTGGATCACCTGATGATGATCACCTGAGATGTTTGTTTTTTGTGGATAAGGGGAGAGCAGTCGATTTTGTAAGACTTGGGTTATGGTCTCCAGTGGAAATACAGTGTACAAATTGGTGAGATATGAACTGGAGAAGTGGATTTGATAAGGTAGATGGAAAACTGTCCAGACCATCAGGCTTAGAATTGTGATCAGCAGTACAAAGTCCAATCTTATCAATTGGAATAGAATTATAGAATATAATCACAGTAGCAAAGAATTACTATTGATGTCACCCATGGACTGATATTGGAACTACTACTGTTCTATGACTTCCTTGGATGATGAGATGAAATTCACTGCCCTTAAGTTTGTGGACAAACTAAATAGGGGGGAAGCAGTCCATATGCTTGAAAGGTCGGGCTGCTGTTAAGGGGAATCTCAGGTTGGTGGAACGGGCTATCTTTACCATTGGAATCCTTAAGTTATATCTTGCTATCTAGATTGTTATATGATTTAATGAAATACAAGTAAAGCAGAAACCCTCACAGCAGCAGTTCAAGCTAAAAAATGGACATTAGCATTAAACCCATGAGAATAAACTTGGAACTTCATGATCCTGACATTTCTCAATTAGGATTAAAGCCTGTATATCAGTAGTGTTATTTTCTCAGAAATCCTTAATAATTCTTCTCATAAAAAAATGCACATGAGCATATCAGCTTTTTTTTGATATTGGTCTGTAAAGGTTGGTTTGTGTATGATTATTTCACTGTGTTGACCAGTTCATTATTATGTTATATCACAGTGTATACTGAATTTATTGGTGCTGAAAAGGGAGAGAAGATTTTCCTGGGTTGATATAATGACTGGAGACAGTGACGTATAACCAGAAATATCACAACCCTCTTGGGAGACTGAAACTCAAATTCTATTCAACTCAATCTATATTCATCATGGTAAGTATTGTGTTTTGATTAGTCAATAAAACAGACTACAAAGCAAAGAGAGAAATAAACAACTCTGACTTCTGGATAGGAAGATGTATTCTAGCAAGCAGAAATCATTTTCAAAGCTATTTTTCAGCGAAGAGCAATAGTTGTAATGTACTAGATATATAGATTATGTGGACTATTATTTCAGTCTCTAAAGACTACACGACCCATGTAGATAACTTATCATCCAGACCAAATAAGCAAGAGTAAAAACAGAGTTTGACCTCAGAAAAAAATGCAGACAGGATCAATAAAAGCCAGCAAATGAACTGATTTAATACAAAAACTCTCCTAAGCAGCAGAAGAATGGATTTTGAAACACACAGATAACTGGTGGTTGTAAACTGGCACTTAGCTCACTACTGTGGGCTTAGTGGCCTTAAGTGGCCTTAGCCCACGGGACCTCATTGGCAGTCATGTATCAGAGCAGGAGATAGAAAGGCAGATCTCCTGACTGGAATGGATTAGAGAAGGATAACCAGTTGTGATCCCACTAATCCTGTTCCAGTCTGTCTGGGGATTTTAGGCAAGAAAGCTGTGACACGTTCGTTATGAGGGCACTGGCATCGTGGTTGATCTCTCAGTTTCAGAGCTGATTTTGCTTAGTGTTCTATTTACATATATGTAGAGATCATACTGTATTCAGTTTCTTTTTACTTTTAGCTGTGCTTTACACATGCTTGCATAACAGCCAGCGTTACTAAAGCATTGTCTCTGGTTACAGTTCCCATCAACTGCAATCACTCTCTCTATATTTTTTTTAATTATAATATTTTAAATTTAAATTGTATTGACTATATTTTCCAAGAGGAGGCTGTCTTTACTGATTCACAAGACTCCTCTCACTTTCTAGTCAATCTCCATAGCTTTATAGTTTTTCTTAAGACCAGACTCCTACAGATGCAAAACTAAGGGAGAGAATTATAATTGTTCTGTCAAATACACAAAGGACACTTCATCAGGTGGAAATAGAAAATAAACGAGTCTTACTCCTTCACAAAAAATGTCAAGAGATTAAGACAATATTATTTGTATTAAGAGCATGATATTATTAAAATTGCCTGACATACTAAGTTACAACAGAAATTTTATCTTACCTCTGTCTTTGGCCTGTAAATCAATGTTCTAAATATATTCCCTATGAAGACTTCCTTCCTTTACTCGGTAACTTGTTCAGAAAACCAAAATATAACTTTTTAGTTTATCCAGTTCCTTTCCCTCTTGATTTATCATGCTACATGCTATCATGCTACTAGAACGTAAATGCCTCACAATATGATTGTTCTATTTGACCAGGAAACAAAGTAAAACTTGGAGAGAAGTTATCCAGTTAGGAGGAAAAGTTGTGAGGGAGCCGGATGCTACTGAAAGTGTGGTTACATACAAACACATGGCAACAGCTGGCACAGAAAAAAAATCAAACAGATCATCTGTTCACACTGTCAGCAAGTTTCCAAATGAGACCTCACTTCGAACACTGAGGTCATACTGATTCTTCCTTTACTATATTTCTTTTCACTGTCTGGACCTCTTCAGTACAGCTACTTCTGTTTAAAATACAGGAATTATCCCTCACCCATTAGAGCAATAAGCTCTCAAAGTATAAGCATCTTTTTATCAGTACAGTTGTGTTGAAGTTAAGGAAACTTACTTCCTTTAATTATCAGTAAAGAAAACATTTGCTTTGTCTTTAAATTAACTTGATAAGCCCAAATCCTATTCAGTAAGTGTCCCGGTTTCAGCTGGGACATGTGTAAAAGCCTTCCTTTAGTTAGAAGTCACCCTTCAGAAACCTTCAGCTTAATAAAAGAGTAAATCTTGGAACAAGCTTGTGGGTATTTTGCTCAGTAGAAACAAAAGAACAAATTAATAATAATAATAATATTAAAGAACCATTACATTTTCCCAAGGAGGGCAAAGATTTGTGATTCTGAAGCAAGACTGCTGGTATCTGAACCCTCCTTCCTAAGGACAATGGTGCTATTGTAGTAAAGCTTTTCTTGACACAGACGTCTTTTCTTACATTAAAGGAGTCCAGCACCTTCAGCGTGATTCCTTCTGATGACCCTTTGGTTCTTTCTACAACAGTTTCACACACAGAGAAACACAAGTGATTAACTCCTGCATGGTTTAATTACTTTCAGTAGGATATCTACTTTTAGAAAATTCTTCCTGAACGAGGTCTGGTTTTTTTTTTAATAATATTTTTCCATACAAACAAACACTTAGAAGCTCTAGGTAAAATTATTTATTGGGAATCAAAGCAGAGGAAACTAATACTAAACCAAATACTAAACAAAATACTAATTTTGGTCCACTAATGTATTGCCTGCCAATTTGCACTGCATTTGTGATAGCCAGCATAACTCTTAATATTTTTCTGAGGATAATCAGTATGTTCTGAGATATATCATATTCAAAGAGACAACACAAACTGCTGGGAAATACAGAATTCCAGTTGTTTATACATGCTAAAGTCTTCTTCCTTTGCTCCTATGCAATAAGCCTTTCATTCCTATGATTACTACTGGTTTTCTGTTGTGATGTGAACAGTATGCAGAAATACAGGTTTGACTTCATACTAATGAAATCTGCAAATCATTAGGTAAAATTACAAAAGAAAAGATAAGAGAAATATAAGTGAGAGAGATGACACTGTAGCTGCAGAGCAAAATCAGTGATAAATAGTTAAAAATAAAAATACACCAGATAACTGATGAAAAAAACCCAAAACATTCATTAAAAAGAAACCAGGCTCTGTTCAGTGGTGCCCAGTGCCAGGAAGAGAGGCACTGGGTACAGAATCACACAGGATGTTTGCTCTGAACACCAGGAAGCACTTCTGTGCTGTGTAGTAATAAAGCACTAACTTGGGGACCAGAGAGGCTGTGCTGCAGGATCTCATTGGAGATGTCCCAGAGCTCCAGCCATTACGTGGTCTTGCATGACACTGTGAAAAAGAACTGTAAGGAGACTACTTTTCTTTGCATGAAGTGAAAGAGAATCTAAATACATAAAATACTATGAAAGTAGCTTAGTAGGAAACCAAATTATTTGCTGAGTGAAAGTGATTATAAAATGCTTCAGACTGAAGCAATAGTGCCTCCTTAGAAATAGTCATTCTGTTATGAGCTACAGCCCTGAAATTACCAAGAGCGTAGACATCTAGGCATTTATTTCAAGTATTTGATCAATGTTTGATTTGGATACTCTATGTCTTTGCCCAGTGTCTTTTTAAAAAACAAATTCAGCAAGATTGTGAAAAAGAGTAGTGAGGAAAAGATTATTTCCTGTACTGAGAAGCAGAATCATTTTTTTCTTGATAGATTGAAGAAGAGAGCTTTTTTAGTTCTCTCCTGTACAGAACAGTACTGCATCTTTAGTCCAGGAAAGCAATCTTCCATGAAGATTAACTATTAATAGTAAGACAATTTCTTTTGGTTTTTTTTGGTCTGAGCAATGAGCAAATGAGTACATGTGGACAGCAGAGATGACATAGAGGAAAATCTACTGCTTTTACTCAGTTTGATAAGTTCGGGGTTTTTTTAATTACCTTTGTTTTCCCAGACCCCTCTGTCTACTTATAAGGAGATCCTATAGGATCAAGGTGAGTTCAGGGCCTAAACCTTTACATTCTTGTGCACTGTTCCCAGTAGGGGAGGTGCTCCAGCCCTCTGAGTTCCACAAAGATGATCAGAGGGCTGAAGAACCTCCCCTGAGGGGACAGGCTGAGAGTGAGGGGGCTCTTCAGCCTGGAAAAGAGAAGGCTCCTAAAAGGACTGTATAGCAGCCTTCCATTACCTGAAGGGGGCCTACAGGAAAGCTGAGGAGGGATTTTTTCTAAGAGCACGTAGCAACAAGGATGAGGGGAAACAGCTTTGAAGAGGGTAAATTTAGACTAGATATTATGAAGAATTTATTTACTGTAAGAGTGCTGAGACACTGGCACAAGTTGCCCAGAGAGGTCATGGATACCCTCTCCCCAGAGGCATTCAAGGCCAGGCTGGATGTGGCTTTGAGCAGCCTAGTCTGGTGGGAGGTGTCCCTTCCTATAGCAGGGGGTTGGAACTAGATGATCTTAAAGGTCCCTTTCAACCCAAAGCTTTCCATGATTTTCTTGAAAAAAAAAAAAAAATGAAACACCATTTTCTACGTTGCTTACACTTAAAAGCAGGGAAAAGATCTTGTTAAGACTTCTAAGGAGTAGTGAAGTAGTGTCACTCTCTTAATGTCAGTTTTTCCATCTAAAACTATTAACAACTACAGTTCATAAGTTTCAGATTGTGTTACAGAATGAAAACTTATGAACTTACGAATGCAGACTAGATTTTACAACAAAATCTGAGACATTGGCAGAGCCTGAGCCTTGCAGATGATTTGTGCATTTACAGCTGGAGCTAGTACAGTCCAGTGATGCAACTGTAGCATTAAAAATGAGACAGGGCAGCTTTAAGACAGAAACAGGAAGCTGTAACTAGAATCCAGCTGAATTCTGAGCTGGGGCACTTTACCGTGAGGCTGCAAATCAAGCAGATGTGCTTGCTGTGAATTGCTACAGTGTCTGGACTTTTCTATACTGAAGGTGATAACACCTTCCTTCTTCTGTGATTTTTTTTCCATTGTTTTATATTGCATGTGTTCTTCATAAAGGGAATGAAATGGAGAAGTTAAAGAAATATGCATTGCTGAAAGATGAAGATCAGTTTTATCACGAGGGAGCTGTGGAGCTGCTAGTCTTCAACTTTCTGCTCATTCTCACAATATTAACAATTTGGTTGTTTAAAAACCACCGATTCCGCTTTCTGCATGAAACTGGAGGAGCTATGGTTTATGGTGAGTATAAATTCAAGTGCCATTTTAACATGGGACTAGTTGCATATTTATAACTGTGCACTTGATCTCAAGTGCTGACAAAGCTCAGAAAATGCACTGAATGAAGTGCCATCAGCCCCTTAAATGTGCAGTAAAATAAGAATGTAATATAATCTCTTGTGAAGTAGCTACAGGTTGACTTGTTGAGTGAATACCATGGGCTGAATAACCTCAAGATGGGGCAGGTTATGTTCCTGTACAGGCAGACTGCCACTGAAGGACACTCCATGAGTCAGAATTTATTATTTCTAAAAATACAAACACCCACAGTCAAATAAATGATTTAACATGCATATTCCACACACTTGTTTTGTGTAACAAAGTTTTAGATTAAAGAGCTTTGTGAATCTACTCATGTTATCTAAATGAAGTTTAAATCACTTTGAGACATTTTTTTTTCCTCACAGTGCCTTAGAAAAGCAGACTATGAAGAATGCCTCTTGAGTCATCTCTGAATGCTGACATTGTACTGTAATTTCAGTTTGCCTGTCCAGTTCTAATCTTCTTTTATGCTGTTTTTGCAATACCATGCATCACTTTCATGTAGAATCTTTTGCATTTCCCACCAACAAGAATTACTCACAAGTTGTATAGACTTATGTGTATAAGGGTTTTTCTTGCCATTCTCTCCTGATACCATTTCATTTTCTCATGTGTGATTTTCTATTCTGTAACCGTAAGACACACGTGCAGCCTGTGTATAATTCTCAAAATGGAAGAAAAAGATATAAATCTACAGCTCTGTCACTGCTCATCTTAATCCAGGACTATTTCGATTGACTCATTCTTTGCACATTATAGATACTTCAGCAGTGTAATACCAAAACCAATTTTCTTAACTAAACTAGTAACTAAGCAAACTAGTCAACTTGTAAACTAGTATTGTTACAATTGCATGGGTAACTTCTATAATAGCTTTCTCTGTTATTGTGAAGTTTCCTGATGATATCTGCTGGAAACTGATAAAAAAGCATACTTACCATAGCAGATATGAAATGTGAGGAACTACATTAGACAAATAAATTGGGATTTAGAGTTCTATCTTCTTCTGCTTTGCCATCTGCTCTAGCTCCATTTTGCTGCCTGCCTAGAACACTTTCTACATGTCATGAAGATACCAGCTCTCAATATTCTTTTGATCAGCGAAGAGATCAGTGCTCCAGCAGGACAGAGTTTTTGAATTATTAAAACAGTCATGAACCAACGAAATGATCCTCATGGTTGCAAATAAGCTATTTAGACTTGCATTATTTATGGTGACCTTTAAACACTGAAAAATGTCCATTGATAGGATCTAGAAAGTTGATCACGCTCTTTCTATTCTTCCAAATTTTGAATATGAGTTTGGGTATTTTCAGTATTATGAAATTGTGATCATGAAAAGAAACTTGAATTTCTGAGGTAATGATAGTGTCAGACAAGCTGACAGCAACTTCAGGAAAAAATCAGTTCAGGAAATCCTCATAGCAGCAAGTACTGACAGGTAAATCCTGTCTTCACTCACAGTGCAGCTAAGCCTGAGTGACTTTGCTGCAACTGATTTTCTCCTACACAATTTGTGTGTCTTCATTATCAGAATAGTTATTTTTAGGTCTGTTCAGTATTATTATAATACATCTGCCCTGCAGTTTGCTTTACTGTAGTCCATTGAGCTATTTACTAGATATATGAATGGCAGCAAAAGAAGCCAACAGTTTTCCTTCAAGTGATAGAATATTGCCACTTTTTTGCAGACTGTGTCCTACAGTATGATGGATGGGTCTGCATTCCTTATCAAGGCAGCATGCCATCAGATATATAGCAATGGATGGCATGGGGAAGTGAAATACAAGGAAAATCAGGAAGAAAGAACAGAAATACAAACACAGGAAGTTTTGAATTTACTGCAAAATGCTGAACAGACACAGATTAGGCACTAAGAACATACTGATAGAGTGTTCTATTTAAAGTATACATAAATTTTTCCCCCTTCATAAACTTCCTAGGTAAATGTATCTTTAGGCTGAACAACAACAAGAAAATACCGTACTTGAAAATAGTCCATTTAGAAACATTAAAAATTGAAAATAATTGATGTATTAATCAAATCAATGTTGCTACACTAAATATAACCCTATTTACATCCATAACCTTTCTGTATTTACCAAAAAACAGAAAAGAACACTTTTAGTTTAAGCTCATACATGATTTTTTCTTGTTCAAATAGCATTTACCTGTAGATATATAAGCAGATATTTCAGGGTGTTTAGCTTTTAGTTGCTTATGCTCTCAAGTTGTTTTGTTTCAGCACCCAATAGAAAGGTCTGTTACTTGCAAAAAACAAGGAACACAGACTTACTGCTTTTTGTTCACCACTCTGTTCTCTGGGATCTTGGGGAACAGGTTTCTCTGTATACTATAGCATTTTTTGACAACTTACTTTCAGGTTTCTGTATATCAAGGAGGCAGGTGAATATGAAAGAGTACTGTTGTGCTACCCTGAAAGGAAAGAGCAAAATTAACATATTTAGAAGATAAGCTCTAGAGTAAGCACTTTCTCAGACACATTGAGGGTGCACACACAAAACCAATTGAAGCTTCAAAATAAATTGTGAATGGCTATTTCTAAACCCTAATGGTCAGTTCATGCAGGGCTGAATTTCCTCTAGGTTGCTAAATCATAAATGAGGTCTGTTGCAAAATTTCCCATAGAACATATAATTCACAGCCCTCTATTTTAAAATGGAATCATCCAGAGCACGATGAATGAAAAAAATAGACTGTAAGCAGCCAAAGTTCTCATGCACCTCAGAATTTAGGTATCAGAGCTGAGGTGCAGATGCTACCAGTTATGTGTGATTAGCAGGTTAAAGTACTGTTAATTCTGGTTGCCAGTCTCCAACCTTTACCAAACACTATCAAAAACAAAACAAACCATCATTCCATCAATATGTTGACGTTATCTGCTAGTCTCATTAACTCTAGTTAAGAAGCATTCTCAATTTGAATAATTCTCACACTAAGGAATACAAGACAAAGGTGAGGCTGATGAAAGGCACACCTGCTTTTAAAGCTGTGTTCTATAGAACTGATTTGCCAGAGTGAAAGGAAAACAAATATAAGAACACTGTCATTTACAGCACTCAATAGAAAGAAATGGTTCCATGGTGAGAATTCTGAGCTACTCCATGAAGTTTGGAAGGGATAGGAAGGCTGAAATTGGAGGCCTAACACTGCCACCCATCATAGCTGAACTCCTGACAGGTGTGCAGTGGGAATATTGGTAAAGCATTAGGCTCTTCTGAAGGTTCCCTAAATAGCCTCATTTAAAGGAAAGCTGACCAGACAGCAAAGTCCTGGGAAAAATAAACAAATCTTGTTTAGCTCAAGAATTTGGTATGGGTGACTTAGAAAATCCCCTCCAACACTCTTCTGTATGATTAAGGATTTTATTCTGCTGACAGAATAAGCAGATGGAAAAATTACATTAAAGTTGAAACATGGCTCAGATCTTAGAAATTGGCTTTTTTTCATGGAAAATACATTGAAAATGGTTACCATGGTATTTTCCAAAAGCTTTTTTTCTTTAAATAAACAATAAGGGATGTTTTAGAACATATGTTACAAAAGCACAATTTCAATTTGGAAGGTGGAGTAGCAGAAAGAAGAATCCATTATCCATCTACTTAATAATGAATTATTTATATTTGAATATAATCTGGACTCCTGAATGTTATCATTAAAGAGATTATTATGTAATAATTTAAAGAAGAAAGTGCATTCCATAAACCATAACCCTACTAAAATATTAAATATGCTCTTCCCAGATTTTTAATTCACCAGGGTTTTTTATCTAGGGCCTTTAGCACGTTTATTACTGAAGGGACAATACTATCCCACCACCCTAACCGATCCCTGCAGCATGCTGTGGTGCTATAGCAATTGGCTTTGTCCAAACCTTCCATAGCGAATTTGAAAACAGTCTGAAGCAACCCATCATTAGAGATCCCAGTTACAGTTTGTTCAAATCTAAAGCGGTGTATAATGCACTTGAAAGCTAAAAGGACCTCAAAGCCCCATTGATGCCCTGAGATAATCAATAGTTAGAACGTGCTGTAATATAATTTCCCTAATATGTGTATGCTATTGATGATTCCCAGTTTCCCTGTGCTTTCGTTATCGTTTCATTGTTTTATGGCTGAGTGTATTATCCAAATCTGAACTTCATCTGAGGGTCAGAACTAAAGCTGTAGAAGAAAATCCAAAGGCTGACTTGAATGGCAGTTGTAATTCTCAATCAGTATTGATCATTTCTTTAACAAATACTGTTGTCATATATATAAAACAATCATCTTTTGCCAATTGATTTATTTCTAAACAAGGGTTATCTTGTGTGACTATAATCAACAATATCTGCATCTGTTTGCATTCCAGAAAACTCTCACAGAGGTAGCTTTAGTCTGTTACTGAAGATAATGCCTTATCAGGACACAAATAAGAACAGTCCCTATTGACTCCTAGCCTAAATTTGACACTATATTTTGAAATATTTTTCCCTCAAGCAGTTTTGTAAAATTACACTTCTTTAACAGAGGACAATAAGTTATTTTCATCTTTTCAATTGCCAAGCAGAATTTGGTTCAGGGTACATGAAGAAAGCCCTGGCGTTTTCTGCTGCACATCAAGATCCTGTTTCATTGAAAGAGACCACACTAAACAAGCATAAGTGCATAACACGAAAAATATGCAATACAGATGTCATTCTGTGGCAGCATCAATCCAGGAAGATATAAGTTTGTGTTGCATCTATTCCAGAAGTCTAGTGGAAAATGTGAAAATAACTGACACCTGTCCAGGTGCTAATAGTCATTTTCATTATCCATGGCATTACATAATAAAATCTATCTTTCAGATTCCTATCAGCTATTTCCCACAGTTAATCATCTCCAGTAATGCTATCTAGCTAAATAATAGTTACTTCTCCTAAAGTAATCATTCAAGCTCCCACTAGTACCAAGAGAGAAAAAGAAACGCACCTCCATGAAGGAAGTGTGTAAAACCACCAGGATTTCTTCACGCTCAGTATAGCACTGCAGTTATGCAGCCATGCCCCTTCTCACAATTCCTATTGAAAACGCAGAATTTGAGCAAATCAGCTGCTATAACAGAATGATTCCAGCAACTGCATTGCAAAAGTAGAAGTGCATCTGAGGACACAGCAAACCAGCATCAGTATTCCGATGAAATTACCTTGTTGAAAGAGTATTTTACATGCTAAGTGTAAAGCTGTGAAGGTAGAAACACTGAGAAAGCAGTGTCCTAAATTTAGTAGAGCAAGAGCAGGGAAGTTCATTTTTCCCCACATCAGCAATTGTGCAGCATCAAATACTTAAACACACCTGAATCTCTTTGTTTTGTTGTTTGTTTTTTTTTTTTTACTCTCCAGGCCTCATAATGGGATTAATTATACGATATGCAACAAAAACATCAGATGTTGAAAGTGGAATTGTTTATGAATGTGAAAAGCTGAAGTCTGGGCCATCTAGTCTACTTATTAATATAACTAATCAGGTCTATGAATACCAATACAAAAGGGAGATCAACCATCAGAATGTCAACGGTCACCATGGCAATGCAATGCTTCAGAAGGTAAAAACAATTTTGTTTTTGTTCTGAATTGTACAAGATACTTTTATTATTTCTTTCCTTTAGAGTCCTTTGTAACATTGTGGATTCTTCTGTTTTTCAGTATGTAATAATTAGAATATACTAAATAAGTAAAATAGTTTTTCTCTACCTTTGCAACATTTGCTTCCCCTTATAGTCTGTTAAAAAAGGATGGGAACTTAAAGAATTCATGAGTGCAGACAGACTTTCTAAAATCCCTCTAAAACTTTGTATCCAAAGACATCACATACTCATACACAGATCCTAAGCCCTTACAAATTTCTTTTACAATATTTCAATGTATTATTCTGCTTTTTAAACTAGTACTGTTTATCTACTGCAGCAATACATGTTTTTGTTTGTAGTAGTGGTGTTAATTATACAAAACTTTTAACTTAAGCTTGGAACATACACTGGGCATCTCAGCAGAATTTGGATTTAACCATCTGCTCAAAGTGTTTGCCAGTGTGGGACAATTGTGTGCCTGCCTGTAGTTGCTGCCAACCTCCAAACATTGTAAGAGAGAACTCGACTAGACACTGAAAACTGAGAGCTGTGGTGGGTGGAGACAGGAAAGTACTGTGGCAGCCACACTAGCCAGATTTTGCTGAGTCCTCATCCTTTTTCCTGCTAGTTGGTTGCAAGAGGTTTGTCTTAGTTCAAGTGTTTAGTTTCCAAAGGTTTATGTACTGATCTATTACGTTTGAACGTTTTTGTCAAACTTGGTATACTGAAGCTGTCTTATATTATGGGAAGGGAGAAGGACTAACACAGAAGTTCCTGTTGCCCTTACAGGGGATTGCCTGTTCCTGTTTCCATGGTCCCAATTTGCAGAAAGATTCCTAAGACTCCACTATGAAGTGTGGGTTTCTCTGAATTGCAAAAGAGGTCTGAGCCTGCTAAGATTTTCTCTTTAAGACGGCAAGTGCCCTATTAAAAAGAAAATGAGTAAAAAGGGAAAGGAGGAGGTATTTGACTGTATTTAGGAGACAAAACAATGCCTGGCAGCCTTCCTGACCAGCAAAACCACTGACATACAAAACAGACAACACGATCACACCATGCTCTGGTTTTTGTTCAACTGCAGTTCCCTTTTGACTTCAGCGTATGAGCTTATTAAGTGCATTTATCAGAAATAACAGACAGCCCTGTGACTTACAAAGGCACATCCTTCATTTTGAATGTAAAACATTCGTTCAAGATTTCTGATGCTTATGGAAGAAATATTTTAACATACTTGCTGAATTACTTCCAAAATCAACACATGAGTTTGCAAGTGAAGAGAATTCACTCTTTGTCACGTGTTCCATGAAGTTAACAGCGCGTTATGTGCTAGCTACGTTTTTGTCAGCTTTCCATTTCTAAGCAAGCAGAATGGAAAAAAAAAGCTAAGCTCTCACATCCTGTTTATCAAATCAAGCTATCTGCTATTGAGAAGACAAAATATTGCAGGCAGCTCTCACTCTTCTAAATCTAAATAATTCATCTACTACACACAGCCTTAAAATACCATTCTATCTGAACAAAGGAGCTGCAAGCCATTGCTCTAATTGCATTCTGTCTCTTGTAAAGGTACTGAAGTAGCACAGCTGCTGACAGAACAGTGAGCTGTATACAGGCTTATTAAAATGTTCTTTTCTTCTCCAGCAATGCTGCAATTTTAAACAGCACTGTTTATTGAATGTTACTTGAAGCATGGTGTCTGAGCATTGTTCTTGGTCACTGCCTGTGCCTAAAATTGAAGGCAAACTTGAACAGTGCACTGACAGCTGCATTGTATTTTTTCTACCACAGCCAGAAACAGCAACTAATGTTTCACATATATAAAACAGTATTAGGTATTAGAAAATAGTATTAGAATGCACTTTATGTGAACTCCAGATTATTTTCCAGTTTTATGACACTTCAGTATTTGCAATGGCATTCAGAAAACAAAGAATGAGATAGGACTGAAAAGTTTTCCATTTTCTATGGTGTTTTGCTCTTTTTCCACTGCTCTTATACCTGTCTCCATCCACTTGAGGTAAAGTTGTTTTGCCTAGGTTTATGCTCGTGGCACTTTTTATGCTAAGCATTTATCCCATACTAGATCAGGAAAGGAGGACAGGAGGGCAGCTTTCTGAAGGCGGAGCTAGGTTGTTCTCTGTTAGTTTCTTACTGGAGTACAGTCCAGAGCTTGCTACCAAGTGGCATAAATCAGTTTTCTGTATATGCAAGTAGAAGAGCACCAGGAGAAAACAAAGAAGCTTTAAGTATTTCTTCTATGGAAGATAAAATGAGACTGAACATATTCTAGACCAAAATCCTTACAAACACAATTTAGTACCAAAAAGAATGTTTGCCCTGCATTCATACTCTGCAATACTCAGTTTAAATACTTCACCTTGTAGCTTTTGATAGCTGGTACATAGATTTCCCTACTAACTGAAAGAGGAAATAATGAACTAGCTCTATAGTTCATATGCATTGATACAATTTCTCAGAAATTAAAGAATGTAAAGTATATTATACTGGCCTAAAGAAATGTAGCCTTGAGAATATTACAATGAAAAAATAGTTACAGTGAAATGGGAAGAAAGTTACTTTGGTTACTAATCTGCAAATGAATGATGTTCTTATTGCTATAAACAACAATCAAATCAGCTTCTCAGTTAATGTTCATCTGACAGACTGTACAAGCATGAGATTTCTCTGAAGTTCTTCACACTTTCGCCTGGCTTGTGAAGCAGACTTGCTTTCTTAAGTATCAAAAGTAAATTTTAATTGATAAAAAGAGTATTGTAAAGGCTTTGTCAATAACAATATAAAATAAGCAGAGTCAACATAGAAAATTACCACTGACATCTGATATCAAATCTGTCGTCCAGGTATTGAAAATAAATTGGACCTCAGTTTATTTGCAACACAGAAGTAAACAATGTTAATAAGGTAGAAAACAAATACAGACTGCTGTGAAACTCACTTAAAGGAGAGATTTGTGCATATTTTGTATTTGCTCACTGAAATTTAGTCATTAATCTGTATACAACATTTGGCTACGGAATGCTATCAGTGCTAATGCTTTATCCAAAGAGAGATGCAGTACAGTGCTTTCTGTTACCAATTAAAAAAAAATCCTTAGCTCTTGAAAAGATATATTGGCCCAGTGTCCTTCTCACAATTTTTACTGTAGCTCTAAGTAAAATTTATTACAATATTCATGAAAATCCAGCTGCTAGCAAATGACTTTAAAGTTTCCAATGATTGAATGATCTGAAGTAGACAGGCATTCTAATTTATGAGTGCATCTGATTCAGTAAATCTCTGTGTGAGATGATGAAGCTTCAGAGATTGCATAAATTGCTTCATAAGTTTCGAGATCAGTTCAAACTCATCAAATAACCAAAATAAAAACTTGGAATACAATTACTTAGACATTTGGGGACTCGTTTTATAGGTAACAGGATATATTTGAAATGATGCTGCCAGAGGAATTTAAGTAACTTTAGCAGAAAGCAGTATCCTTACTCTGGAATTTTGGTGGCCATTATTTTGTATATGGTTTTAGAGAGCCAAACACCAATTTGGTACCTTCTTTGTAATACTACACACTTCATCTCTCATTAAAGTAAGATTTGTATAACTCCTTTTAAGTGTGGGAAACCCCCTCATTATTCCTACTATGATCAGTACAATATCTTACGGAAACAAAAGCTACAGACATCTGCAGAAATGCTACATGCTTGGATGCTGATCCCACATGTTTTGTTGAGGAGAACTGTACTTATTGACATAAGATACCAAGACTGATCTGGAGAGTGAGTCATTCTTCCAGAAGACTTACACCTAGATGTGTAACATTATACCTTGACATATAGCAACATTAGTGCTGCCTTCACTCCCAATTTATAAATACTTGGGTAAGAAAGTTGACAGAATATCTGAAGGCAGACAACAGCATTTTAAATTGAAGACTTCCATTCCTAAAGACTTCTAATAGAGTTCAGTGTACAATTTGGCTATGTGTCCAGAAGACAGGATTGCTGGGGTGAAGTTGGAACCCCTGTTCTCTGTACAAAAGAGATTTCTCAGCTCTTTGGCTGAGGGAGAATTGCTGTAGGAAACTCAAGAAACTGGGCCTCTTCAGAAGATTACTGGTGTCTCCCAGCTACTTTTCTTGGTATTTTTTCTCTCTTCATTTCATGTCCCAGCATTAATTGAGGTTACAAAACACATGATCAAGTGAGGTCAGTGATAAATGGTCTACAAACAGTATTTCTTATCTATTATTGTAGTGAATTTCCCATACAGCAGCTTCAGCTTTACACTGAGGAGGCAGTGCAACAAGTTTGGTTCTTACAAAATAAAAGAGACAGAGGCTGTCTTGTCCCACACACATAAGGAGGTTCCAGATGCAGTACAGGCAGACTGTGCTCAGAGGGGATCTGGAAATGGGGCTGTGGCTACACAGGAACCCAAGTGTAATGAAATGTGTAACAGAGTATTGAAGTGCTGCCTGCTGCTGCACCAGGCAGTGGGATGGAGCAAGAATCACAAATAACTTCAGTTCTGAAAGCAAATAGCATCCTAGTTCTTCTATTGCAGAAAATCTAATTAATTTTTGTGGAATGCCTGAATCATATTGATGTTATTGAGGTTAAAAGAAAACCCCTTTGCCTGTAAAACAGAAACACAGAAACAAGGTACATAGGCAACAGGACAGAGTTAATGGCATGGTGGAAATAACACTAGAGAAGCTGTGTTAGCAGGTTTGTAGCTAAAAAATTGCAGTTTTATGAGTAACCTTGCATCTGAGCTACATTATCTAGTCATAGACATATTTCTTACTTGTTAACAATATGAACTAAAAGTGTTTGTGATCACTTTTAGTTGAACTTGGGTGAAATAATGAAGATGGTCAGGGTACACTGTTTTCATATGCATTAGTTCAAGGAAGTGTATGAGAAGTGACAGCCAGTAGCTCATCAAGCAACATTAGCTAGCTCTGTCTGGAACTACATAGACATGTTTTGAAAGAAGCACTAGTTCAGTTTGGGTAGCTCAGATCTTTTCTGTTGCCACTGCTGTGTCAGTGGGGAACTGAGACACATCATACACAAGTCTTTCCTGAAAGAGCTCTCAAAGCCCACACCTGAACCAGGAAGTAAGCATGGGACTGTCATGTAGGTTATTACAGTAATGTAATGACATCCCACAGGTAACACTACTTGTATGTTTAAACATTCAAATAGTATTCTACATATATAAGCAGTAAAACACCACTCAGGTAGCATTCTGCCTCCTTACCCTCCCTTTTGTCCTTTCTGCAGATGACATTTGATCCTTCCATCTTCTTCAACATTTTGCTGCCACCTATCATATTTCATGCTGGGTATAGTTTAAAGAAGGTAAGTGCTTCTTAAATTGCAGAAGGGGCTTAGTGTGACTGCTACTTTTTGGATCCAACAGTCCATTAACAAAAAAAGTCAGTTAATTATGTTGCATGGTAATAGTTTGACAGAAATAGTAAAAAATGCAATCTGCTCCCTGTCACCGAGCAAAGATTTGATTGTGCAGTTTGTAATTCTCAGACATTGCTATTTTCAGAAGAGGACACACTGAATCTGGTAACACTACAAGTAGGCAGCAGTCATTCTTTTATACACTGCATGGTATAAACTTAGTTTATTCAAGGAATAAGGTCATGATACAGTTTACATCAGACACTTTTACCGTGAACCTGGAGCATCCAGCCAGATACATAACAGGGGGAATTGCACAGGTACTCCAAGAGACAAAAAAAATAATCAATTTTTTCTTTCTGAAACAACTTCTCTAGCCTATATTGTTTCATTTTATATATATATATGGGTTATAGCTAGAACAAGAATGGATGGAATGGTACTTCTACATGCAGTGTTTCAACTTGGTTTTAATGTTCTTTTACTGACTGTATTACAAAGGACTTTTTGTTTTTCCAAACTTTCCTCCCCAGAGACATTTCTTTCGTAACTTAGGATCAATTTTAACCTATGCATTTTTGGGAACTGCAATTTCCTGCATTGTCATAGGGTAAGTGAATGCCTTCTGCTATGTTACTGAAGTTATTATCAGCGTTATGATTTTTGTTTTGTTTTTTTTATTAAAAACTAAACTGTAAAAAATTGCTCACCCTCCATGATCAACAGAAGTCACAACCTGTGTAATAGATACAGTACTTTTGTGTCAGAGAATGCAGAAGAAACAAAACTGTTGGATAGTAAGATCTGTCTAAGGCACACAGGAAATCGTGCCCTGCACTTCTAATCTATGACTGACAGAAGCACGGCCTACTTCCTACAACCTTGTAACCTTAACCACCTCTCCTGAGAATGGGAACCATTTTCTCATTTGAAATGCTGTGCTTCTAACCAGAATTCATTCCACAGGAGAACAAGTCTCCAACAGAAAATGAAATACCATAAAGCTAACAAGGGGGATGGGACAGAAATATAATGTATTATGTAAAATTAATGAAGTCATTTCTAAGGCCAAATGAAGCTTTTTAAAATGAAGATCATACTAGAAGTCTTATCACATTACGTGTGAATTGGATATGACTACATAATTCTGCAGAAAAAGAGGAAGAGAGAGAGGGGCAAAAAATGCCATTTCTTCTCCATAATTAAGTAAAACGTTTCTGATTTTGTTCCAAGATTTGCCTAATTTACTAGTCAGAAAAGGATTATTATTTCTAGATGATTACAATGTGGAACTTTTGTCTGGTTAGCTCAATCAGAAGTGAAGAGACCATTTAAAAATCCTTTCCCCTATCTTTTTTTCACAGTAATATCCGTGTGAGTAAGAATTTAGATCTTAGAATTGTTTCTTTCTTACCCCTGAGAGGATAATACCCTGAAGGTTGAAATTATAAACTCAGTAAAAATCTGCATTCTGATAACACTTTGAGCTGGATGCTGCTATGTTAGCGAGGGCTCCTCCTGTGGTTCTTCTCACTTGTATTAACTATTGACTATTTCTCTCATGTTAATTTCTAATAGTTCTGTGAAACTGCAGGAAAGCATTAGGGGTGCACAGCCTAGTAAGGCTTTTAAACATACATTTGCTGACATGCATATTGACATTTGCAAATAGAATATGCCAGAGCAGTTTTGAGAAGCTTGTTAAAAGAAATATCCTAATTTCCAAATGCTGCCATTCCTGTATTCGTATTATTTTTATCTGAAACAGAGTAAACACAGATGGAATTCACTACAACAAATTCCTACTAATATTAGTAATTCAAACTTCAAGCCCATAGCCAGGAAACTCTTAGGTAAAGAAGTAAACACTGAGTCTTGTACTGTGTTCCATACAAACCCCCTGAAGTCCCTTCAAAGAACGAAAGCAGATAACATACTCAGAACAGGGCCTTTTTGAAAGTAAAGCACAATGGCCTAATGTACACACCAGGATAAGACTGAGGCAATGAGCTCATGAAGAAGAAAGAATTTTAAAAACTTACTAAAAGGAACTAAATTTACTAAAAGATCCTCAAAGAAGGTGTTCTAAGAGAAAAGGGATAAAGAGCTATAGTTGTTACTAAAAAAAGGGCCAAACCCTGAGATACCTCTAGATTGCACTTCTATAGGAAAAAAGACTTGTGCATAGGTGTAAGTAAGAATATATTCACTTGTTATTACATATACACAACATATATGAATATATATAGGTTCCAGTTCTGCACATTAGCAGCTACTCACTGAAACTGTCCTCTGCCTGTCTCAGAGAATTAAAAAGCACCCCACTGTGAACTCCCTCTGTGGCTTCTGCTGTAGAAACTGTACAGCTGATAGCAAGAAAGGACTAGACCTCTCTTTGTAAGCCAGAAACAGATGGGAAATATCTTTAATAAAGAACAGGAACAGCAGCAGGACTATGAAAACAGTAAGAGTGGTCAATAAGAGTGGTAAAAAGTCGCCATAGAACACACTTGCAAAGCTGCTGCAACGGTGCCTGTCTCCTCTTTGTAAACTTTAGCAGTTGTATGAACGCCTTTCCTCTGGCATCAAGAAAGAGGAACAGTGTGAAATTTGAGTGAGAAGTTATAACCGAGCGTAAGGGCTGTAAAGCAAGGAGACCAGCATGAAGAAGGAGTTGTTACAGAAAGAGGGAAAATGAGTGCTCACCTGTCTCTGAAGATTTAGGATCACTAGGAAAGAACTCCAAAAACAAGGGATCTCCAACAAGAGATCCTCTCTCAGTGGCAGCAAGCCCTTAAATGATGTCTAAGAGGGGTGAAGCCTGGCTCCACCCCTTTGGTCACACGTGTGAATCACCTTCACCTGTGCTCCCAGGGCTGATCGGATCGTTCCTTCAGGTGCTCATTCAGTGGTTCATTTCTTTTTTTTTTTTCCTTTCAGTTTTTAGGAAGAAGCAGGGAGAATGGCCTAGCATTAACTTATGTTAAGAATGGTGTTTTCTTCCCTTAAGTTTTATTTTTCATAAACTCTGTTTTCTGCTGGCAAACCTTTTCCAGAATTGATGCCTGTACTGGATACTTCTAATTTTGATGCTGTAAGAGAGCATAAAATTGGCTGTATGATAACAGTCTATCAGATCAATATATGACAATATCAGATCAGTATGTGGTAGGGAAATAAAAAGATTTCCATTTTTTCCCTCTTGAAATCATCCTGACTTTTGACAACAACATTTTCAGTCTCAGTGAGAGCCAAACTGTCCGTGCATAGGAGCACGGAGTTCATAAAGATAGCCTTGTCTCTGAATTCTGGTTCTGTTTTGCTTGGACTCTCTCAAACTGCAAAGACAAAACCACATTTTAGATACTCAGAATCAGGCATGTTTGCAGCCATTTATTCATATTTTTCTGGTCTGTGCTGTAGATTTGTCAAGGATGGATTTTTTTGGAATTTAAAGCCGTGTGAGTGTGCAACTGAAATGCAAAAGTATTTGAAAGCAACTGAGGCCAAGTTTGATCTGCTTTCATAGCTGCAGTGACAATTCTGTTTGAATAAAGCCAAGAGTTTTAATTAAATAGGGTTTGGATCAGAAGAAGTAGTGTAGCTGTATTTTCAGGACAGCGAAGCTGTGAAATACAAACAGCAGATAATATTGATGTTAGGATTAGGTATTCCAAGATCATTACTGCTGCTTGTTCAAAGCAAGGTTTGTAAGAACATAGCACTTTACTCTAGAAAATGTCTAATGCCTTTTTGATTTCATCTTCCTATTTAACTACACTTAGCCATTTTTGAAAAGTATGCAATTCAGGTAGAAGTTTTATAGCTATTATATAGCTATAATAAGATTTGTAGCTATATGCTATAGCTAATTTAGTAGCAGAGAAGCACTAAGCCTACAACAAGCTAAATGAGGATGCTTACTCTTTCTCATGAATTCTATTCTGTTATGAATCAACTGCTTCAACCTGGTGGTTTTGCAGAAGGTATCCCTTTGTATGCCAGCCCATTATGGCTGTCTCTTGTTTAAAGATCATTTCAGTTTTCTATCATTCTATCTTGGCATTTTGTCCTTATGTTGTGTAAAATTCATTTACTCAAGATTAATCTTTATTCAATACTGAACCATTAGGCAATAACCCAGAAATTATCTATTCTGGAAAAAAAAAAATCCAGCCTTCTTTGTGGAGCACTATTTGAATGACATGGGAGCTCTGAAAACCTAACACGTGCAACTTCCTCTAAATTCAGTGGGAAAGAGGAAGGATACACCACACTTTGATCTAGAATACAATAATAGCTCAAGCTAATATTTATCCTGTGCATTGTAGTGGTATATACATTTTTGGGTGTACAACTCCACTTAAAAGACATAAGAACTGGAGATTCCACATCTGCTGAAACACACTGCCCTTGGATTGGAAGACAAATTCTCTAGTTATCTACCTTCCACAGTTTTCTTCCCTATGAAGTCTGTAGTTTTTCCATTGTTTTCCTCTTCAACAGTTCCTTTCTACTTTGCTTCATACTCTTTGTATCCTTTTTCTTTCTGCTCTTTCTTGTACTCACACTTTCTCTCAGTGTGCTCTGCCCTTTGTACCCTTACTGTACCTTTGCTGTCCTTTTTGTCTTGATACTTCCCTGGCAGCTTCCTCTGACTTCATAATATTGAGACAGAACTGTCAATACTGATATATTGATGCATTGACATATTCTCAGTACACATAGGTCCCATTTAAGCATTTGGCAACACACACAAGGAATCCAGCATGCTTCTTGTGCACTGCAGGACTGGGGATTTGAATTCTCTTTTTGCTTACCATTTCCAGAGATGTCAGGGCAGTTTGGCAAATGTACGGACGTTTAATTAGGTTATGGACGTGTTCTTTATTGCTTTCTGACTGAAGCTTATTGGAATATACTAATGGAATTGACTGATGTGAAACAGCATTGAGCTTAGAATCTGATTACTCTTTCTCATCTGGGGGATATGGAAAGACTTTACAGCTTGGAAACTGTTCTGTGGTTCAGCAGAGCACAACCAAAGAATCACACAGCACAGTACATTAGATTGAAGCCAAAAAAATGTTTGGCTTGTATCTACTGTACTGCACTGCGTGATTCTTCTGGATTTTAGAAACTTTCTGCAAGGAAAAAGGGGGCCATGTTAAGGGTAACAAAATCTCTCTGTGTTACAAAGGACTCCATAAACTAAGCAAATACCTTTAAAAAGTTTATCTACAGCTAAACCACCTAAGCTCTTACCTTCCCAGTGGACTATTTCTGTATAAGTTCAGAACTACTCCATGCCCAAGCAGTATTTTTTCCTAATTTAAAGATACCACATACTCCTACTGAATAATACAGATGTAGTTTTCCTTCATACACCACCTATAAATAGTAAACGCTTACACTTCTCACAAGCAGGAATAAAAGCTTTACGTGGGTATGAACGGAAACTGGTGAGGGGAGCCTTCCAAGTATCCTGGTGCTGAAGAAATTAACTGAGAGAGGAGGATATCAAACGTAGGCAAAGATATAAGATGAAAGATGTAGGCAATTTACCCACTCCAGTGATAAAATATTCTGAATATATTTCAGATATTTGTCTTCAATAATTTCCATTAATATTTCAAAGCCAGGTGTTCAGCCTGTGGCTGGAAATAATGAAAAATCTAATAACCAGACATTAGTTGTGATGCAGTAAGGTTTTTGTGTGTGTGTGTGTGTGTGTGTGAAAGTATAGTACTTGTGTTGGTAACTTTTTTGCAGGCGTTTGTTTCTCATTTTGTTTTAGCTTTTTTTTCCTACTTTCATGTCCCACCTGGATTTAATGCAAAGAATTTCCTTCCAGTCACGAGGCAGTATTGTACCACTTCTCAATGACTTGAGGAAACTCAACAGGCATGATTTAGGTTAAAAACCAAACCGCGCCTCTCCAGAGCAGGCAATGCAACACTGAGGAGCAGCAGGAAAAGCTGTTGTGTTTGTGAACATGTAGCTCAGTGCTCCAACCCGCTAGCTTCAATCCTTTGGTTAGTGTGTATCTAAAGTAATTCTGTTACCACCTGTGGAGTTACAAGCTGTATCTTGCAGTTGCAAAGGGCAGCTCCTGCTCGTAACTTCTGTTTAAAGATGTTTAACAAATCCAAAACAAGTTAATGAAGTATCAGTTTGAAAGTTTGAAAATATACATTCACTACATCATCTTGAGCGTGGGAATTTTGCAAAGGGAGGAAAGAGGGAAGAAACTTACTTTTAGACAGAACTGTGAATTCTAGCATTTCTAACGTTATAATGTAATTAAAAAAAAAAACACTCTACCTTGTCAACTTGTGGATAAAAAGCTGAGTTAACGCAAGATACTAATGTAAAATAGTGCTTCTCATCAGACCTCTAGCACCCACTCAGAGATCAATGTGCTTCCAAGAGTACCAAAATGCATTCGAGTACGTTCTGCTGCAAGTTCACTCTTAGTATTTGTAGCCATTCTGCAATAAGCATCTGACGTTGTTTACTGCAGCAGAGTTGATCGTGCAGAAAACACAGTTCTCATAAGCAGATGTGGTGAACAGCAGGGTGTAATTACTTCTATCTTCAAGAAGATAGACTTTGCATACTAAGGATATAAAAAAATTCATATTCTTGGGAGAGGTACACGGCTGAGGAGACAGTCAGAAGCCATAGTACCAGGAGACTAAAGGCAAAAGGATGTTTGGTTTTGGTATCCAGAATGTTCTCCAGGGGGCTAGAAAGAAAAACATAAGTCCCGCACTGCTCTGGGAAAAGAGCAAATGTCTTTTGTTGCAAAACAGGAATAACACTTGAGTCTAGACTTTTCCTCAAAAGAAACTTCTGTCTATGGGCAAGAACTCATTTATTTTGTTGGCTTATATTGCCATTGTTTCATAAAGTTTCTTTCCAGTTTCATGGCTTTTTTATTATTATTTTTATTACTTTTTAACTGTAGGAATGAATATTCTTGCATAGATCTCCTGGCATCTTCTTCCCTGGTCTTCATAGGTCATTAAAGAACTAACATCCAGCATTGTCTCTAAATACCACCCATTCATCTCTGCAACCCAGCTCCTTGGCTACAGCAGCATTTAGAATAGCATACAATTCAGAGAAAGATTTCTAGTTCAGCCTACACTATGCATTGCTGCAGGCCATACAAAACTGTGCAGCTTTACTAAGTTGTGGCACATAGCATGCAGCAAGAACACTGCTTCCTTCTGAACCAACATGAGCAATGACGTGACCTCTGTTATATGTGTTCTGCCTCTAGACAATTCCTGTCACACATTTTGTACTTCTATCTTGTTTTCTCTACATCCTCTTGCCTTAGTCCCCATCTTCCCACATCCAACAATTAGCTTCCCAGGGATCATTTCTTTCTCCTCTCTTTCTTTAAAAATACAAATACTACAATAAGATACACACACACACACACACACACACACACACAGAGTGTGATAAAAGAAGGCAATGACAGTACCTTCAAATAGGATGCAGGCACTGTGATATGACAGCAGGTAACAAAGAAAAGTAGCTCACCTATTCCAACAACCAGCAACAGCTCAAAACAAATACAGTCTCTATCCAGAGATACTGCTCCCTCAGCTGCTAACCCTTAAATGAGGGTGAGGGGGAACAGATGCTGGCTCCACCCCTTCCAGTCTCTCAGGTGCATCTGCTTGCAGCTGAGCTCCCTGGATTAGCCACACCTCCTCACCTGCAGCCTAACCAATGGTTCAGGCTGTGACCTGGCAATTCCTCTGCACTTACTGACAAAATATGACTAGGATTGTTGTACTTCCTGCTGCTCCAAGGACTTTATGCACGTAGGTGGCTCTTGAAATGCTTATTAGTTTCTGCTCATAGGCAGCTCCATACCCTATACAGAAAAGTCATCCACTTCTTAAATATACTGACTTGGCCCCTGCTTGCTCTTTGCACCATCACCTCTTCCAACCTAACCAACCCCTCTGTAAAGCTTAGCAGAAAACAAAACAGATGTGTTACGACACCACAATCCCTGCTCTGTTTTGGCCTCTTCCTTACTGGGAGGATGAATGCCAATATGTGTTCTGTGGTACTTATGTGCATACCACACACTGCAAATTTAGAACAGAATGACATCACTGATAAAAACAGGAACAAACAACAAACATGACTTTATCTGTACAAAGGCAATGACTAAGAGTGAAACTGTGCAATAAGAATGTAAGGTCATATACAGATTAGACACACTGACTGACCTAGATGCTGCACTTTGATACCGTTTTTGTAGTCTGTGATATATGAGCAATTTAAACATTGGTTCAGATTCAAAATGCAAAACAAAACCGTTTTTGAAATTGCTCACCTTATTTCTTCCTTTCAACTGTCCTTGCAACCCACTTCATTCATTTGATTTTGGGATAAGAAAGAGTGTGTTCGTGCTATCTCTATGGAACATAAGTATCGTTAAATTAATTTTAGGAAAGCAGAAGGACTTATCTGGTGTTGTTTGGTCCTCTTGCAAACAATATTATCTCATTTATGCACTTGCCCTCCATTGATCAGCAGGATGTGGGTACGGCTGACTGCAGTTTCTCTCTCTTCAAACAGCATTTTAAGTGAAGCTGTTCTTCACCACTCTTTTGTCAAAGGATCATAGAATAATTTAGGGTGGAACTGGCCTCTGGAGATCTCTGACCCAATGCAACCCCTTATGGGGGAAAACTTTTGAAGGAAAAAGGAAAACTTCAAGGTTAGAACAAGATTCTCTCAGCCTTCTCCGATCACATTTTAAATACCACCCAAAATCCAGCTCTGAGGAATGCTGTTAGTAACCCAGTGCTATATGGATTTCAAACCAATGTTCATTACTTTCTGAGCCCAGCAGGTGAGGGAGTTTTCAACTCACTATGTCCTTCCATGACAAGTGACTTGACTCAATCAGCTTTCAGTAATCTTATTAATGCTATTTTATCTGGTATATGCACTTTAGATGTGGAAAGCATAGGTTAAGGGGTGGGATGATTGGCAGAGCTGTGACACAACTCTGATGGCCGATGCCCTGCTCCTGTCACTGGCGGCCATGTGATGCACAGCTGTGGGTATCTGGAACGCCCTTCTCTGCCGTCACCCCGCAGGTACTCACATCTACATGTGTAGTGGAAGAGAGAACAGCTGTGCTGAGGCCGGCATCAAAGTGTACTGCGAGAGCCAGAGGGCTTACAAATGTAGCTGGGTTACTACAGAACCTAATTTCCTGTCCAAATCATAATCCCATTTTGGCACTTCTCCCAAACAGCCCTCTGATATAGATAGAAAGCATTTGCTTGATCCTGAGTCAGCCATTCGGTGCAAGAGCCTTACTCATGGTTTTAATAATACCGTGAGTGATCCCATTTTGCTGCTGGACTTGGTCACGCGTGTAACAGCGCGTTCAGTTGAAGCTTCCGCGGGCTCTTTTTTTCCCTGTTGCAGGGATACAGGCCAACAGCATTTACTTTCAACTGGCATCAAAGAGAAGGAAAAAAAAAAACACAACTACCGTCAAAGTTTCAGTGAGAGAAGTGAGAGAAACAGCAGATACGAGTATTTATCGTTAGCATCCAGCGCTGCGGCGAGAGCGGTTTCACGCAGCGCGGGTGCGCTGCCGCGGCCCTCGGGCGGCATGAGGCGCGGCGGGCAGCAGGGGGCGCCCGCGCTCCGCCTGCGCACGGACGGTCCGGGAGCCGACCTCCGTCCGCCGCTTCTTCGGATGTTCAAAGAAAAAGGAGGGCTAAAGGCGCGCCGCTGAACCTCGAACAAATCGTCAAACCAAAAGATTTTTCTTTGTAGCGCACCACCATAGTCGTGGTGGGTGAAGCTGTCCACACTGTGGGCCTAATGATCTGGATCCGGGCTCAGGAGGAGCCGGTGCCGGCTCCGTGGCCATGGTGGGACAGATCAGCTCCGTCAGCCTGCGCAGCCTGGGCCACTCGCTGCTCTTTTCTCCAGCTCGGACGCTGGTTGCGAGGGAAGGCTAAGAACCTTCCAACACATGTCAGCCTTGACACGTTGCTTCAAACATTGATCCAAGGACTCCAAATAATACTGCAAACGGTGCTGATGAACAGTTATTAGTAAACTAATGAACTGTCAGAATGCAAACAGTCAGCCTGGTGCTCAGATTACTTTGCTTAGTTTTGTAAGTACTTCAAAGTAGTTATCAGAATTGTAAAACAATCTGAGCCCATGCCCAGCAAAACTACATTAGTTACAGTAACACCTGTAGGCTCGGGAGTGACTCAGAAGTGCTGAACTAGTTCTCCCCTTGCACTTTCAGTAAAAGAAACAGACTGCAAAACCTGATACAGTTCCAACCTTTCACTGGGAAATTGCAGCTTATTTAGCACGCTTGGCAAGCTGCTGGGGGTTTTACATTACTGATCCTCTTGGTAGCCCCTCAAGGGTGTGACTGAAGCACTCTTCTGGGAGCAGTTTGTGCAAGTGAATGTTGTAAATATATTTCCTTTATAGGCAAACAGATGCTCCCTGTCCTTGGGGCTGTCAAACTGGCACATTCACAAATGAACAACTCAAAAATAAACGGGAAGAGAAGGTAGTAGTTAAGCCTGACATAAATTATCTAATGACAATTGTAAGCACATACATTTTGTCATTTTTTTTCCTCAGGGCATCAAGACACAGAAAGTAACTTCTGCCTGTCCTCCAGCAACTTTATCAACTTGTTTTTTCAGTGATGTGGATGGGGATTCTTATATAATATTTATTTTGTGACATCCACACACACAATAAGGATGTTGTAAATAATTTGCTTTTAATGAAAAATAGATTAATCTATTAGTGACATGGACCTCATACATAATCTATAATTATAAATGCACAAGACAGCTGACAATGGTTACCTGTGACTTTGTCCTTCAAAGTATTCACCCTTGTTCTCTTGTGAAGGATGAACATTCCCACAAACCTTCTCAGGTAATGTCCCCCCTGATTAAAGAACCTTAGTGAGAGCATCTCTGCTGAGGAGAAAAAATGCACACCATGAGGTCTGCTTATCATGGCCTATAAACAAGGAGCCTCTAGCCATACCATTCAGAACTTTTTCTTCTCTGTATTCTTCTTCTCTTCATTAGGTCCTGGCCCTGCATGGCTTCAGCTTTAAAAGAATTAATTATTCAAATTGTGTCTGTACATCTCTTTTTAACAGCAGCTTCCAGATACTAACCCCACTGTTCTACAAGGACAGCATCCCTTGGTAACAGCCAGGACAGAGGGATGAAAGCAAAGTTACACTTTTCAGTGGAGTGCCACACCTTGTGCTATCAAGCTTGGTTTTATTGGCAAACCTCTTTATCTTTGATACTTTAATTAAGGTGCTACACCATGGGATATTTTTATTATTCAGAAACCTCCTATTCATTTGTTGATGTCTCACTGTGAAGAACTGGAAAATGTTATCCAAATGTAAACTAAAAGCTGCACAATCCAATGAAAACAAACTGCCATTTAATGAAGATCTTGTTTGAAGACTTATTTTTTTATCTTTTGCTGCTTTTTGAACTTGGAAACACTACCATGTTATTCAGACAATATCCCTGCAGGAATGCTGTCTATTTTTTTCTGTAGCAACACTGTATCAGCCCCCATCTCCAGGGAATTTTTAACAGTGTGGTGCAAAGATGACGTGCAGATATATTTGTGCCTTCGTAGTTCATTTTCTGCAAGGGTTTCTACCTTTAAAGCGTGCCAGAGTTACTTTCCCCTCTTTTTCTTCCTTCTTTGATCTGTTTGATCGTTATGTTTTTTAGCTTATTTCTAATTTCTCTTGACAGACAGTATAAAAACCCTCATGTATGTTTTTTAGTTGATAAAATTGCCATTAGGATGCCCTTTCTTTAGCACTGATCCTTGTCATTCAAACATATGTTGGGGAGGCCGATGATTTTTCAGATGTAGCAAGGCAGACTATAAGGAGGGTGCCTGGAGGCAGATTCTACCACTTAGAAGCATGTAGTCACACACCATGGTGTTAGCTTGCTTCGGGTAGGGAGTGGAGTGAAAGCTGAACATAAAAGTACAGAGGAAATGTAAAATCCTTAGTGCCACGATTTTTCCTTTCATCTGTGCTTTTTCTTCTTGGTAAGGTGTTGCGGACAGCTCTGCTTTCTATGCCACTAAACAGATTCAAGCTTCACTGAACATAGATGAAGCTTCTGGTTGTGGTTTTTTTTTTGTTGTTGTTTTTGTTTTTGTTTTTTTATCCTTTGGAAGTTCTAACACTCACTAAAATTAATTTGAGTTTGAAAATATTGTCAATCAACTGAAGCAGGTGCAAATTCTAGAACAAACAAGTCTATTCTTTGGCTGGAGCTGCAAGAAGATGAGAAAGAGTAGGAAAAGTTGGGAAAAATCCATCTGTAGGAACTCTGTAGGCTGAGTCAAAGTCATGTGCTGTATGACAGCAACAGAGTGGGTTGGGGCTTCCGTGCAGAATCCTGCCCATCCTTTTGAAGCTGTGTCCCATCCCAAATGCAGTCAGCTGAAACGTTTCCAAAGAAGTGGCAAACAAAAAGTACTCAAGTTGTACTTACAACTCTTTTTCTGGGTTTGTACTGGGAGATGAGAACATCCTAGAGCCAAGCTCTTGTAAAATTTTGTGAAGCAGAAGGATACTGCGAGACAAATATACCCACTGTGTTCGTTCCACACCCAGAAAACTTTGTAAGAGTCTGCTTTGAACAAGGTTTTAAGTAGACAAAATGAGTTCTGCGTGGATACAGTTTGGACAGCAGGGGGTGGCAAAGTGCAGTTCAAACACAGGCTCTGGAAAGTAGAGCTGCTGATCCCACTCTGGATGTGGCTTCATGCAGCTTCATGAGATTGGATGGATATTTAACATTCATTTCCAGTCTTGAGGCTTCTTCATCTGTCAAACAGGATCAAGATTTGTTCCCTGATCTCTTATCATTAATGCTTAGCTGCAGGCAGCTCCACTGTGTTCTTCTGTCTTGTCTTTTGTATTCTTACTGTACATTCATTTAATGGGAAAAAAAAAAAAAAAGAAACCACATTATCATCATTATTTCCATGTGCAGCACAAACTTCTGTCAACCTCAGGAGGTGTTTGACAAGTGGAAGTCGTTCTGTAAAGTCTTTAACCCTTTCAGTGTTACTAAGCCTAGACCATGGTTTTTCCACAGGAGAAATCATCATGAAAAAGAGAGCAGTACACTGAAGTGTAATTAAAAATAAAAATAATTAAACTACAACAACAAAACCAATAAATAAGTTAGCACAGAAAGAATTCCAGATTGAAAAGATCTTTAGGCCGCTGGTATCAGCTCTGCCTGAGCCCGGATCCAGCACATCAGGTCCACAGTGCTGACAGCTGCCCCCACCGCTGCCATAGTGATGAGCTGCAAAGAAAAAGTTTTGTCTATAAATTCCCAAATTACTTATTAGCTTAATTACTTGGAACTATGCCGATGGACAACCTAAAACAGCTTATGTTTCTTTATTTCTGAAGCATTTCTCACTTTCGTAAATAGCTTCAAGAAACCTGCATGTCTGTAGAGGTCCTGTCTGCTTTAGGGAAGAGTTCTCTGATGTGATACGAGCAGGATTTTATGCACTGTTCTTCAGCCTGTGGTACACGCTGCTACCGGCAAGCATTTTGAGTCATCGATTGCCCACGTGAGATTTACAAGACAAAGGATTTCTGCAATTTACAGTTTACAATGAAATCTAAACAGATGCTCTGTAAAATGGTGTTAGTGCATAAAAAAAACTTGACTACAGCTGCTGTATAACAATATCAAGAACAAAAGTTACCATAGTTTTTAGTAGGCAGCGCTCAGTGATGTAATATCAGTGTCCTCCCAAGAAGGGAATGTTCAGTCTGGCTCATTTAGGAATGTAATCTTTTTTCTCCGATTTCTGAAGTCAGAAAATGGACATGGAGGCAGAGAAATTAGAGCAAGAATAGAGCTATTAGATCATATATTATAGCTCATTATTCCCTTCCTAAAAAGGCTACACTGCAGTATAATCACAGGCGCTTTGTCCAGTATACATAAAAACCTGGGAGCGTGGAAATAAGAAAGAACAATCCTAGTGTGCAGAAATGTCGGTTCTTTACTCTTCGCTTTGATCCATCTATAGGATGAAGAGAAGCTGTAATTGCTGCCATTATGGGGAGCAAATCTATTTGCATTTCTACAGCTCTACAGCTCTAGCTGTGAATGTCTAATCAGTCCTACTGCTGGAAGAATATTTTCCAGCCTGTTGTCAGGTCCGTGTCTGATTGCAGCACATTATCACATAGATGCTTTACTCCACCCACGTCCTGGGCCACGGCTGGGGAGGGCTGTGTTGTGAACTCTTGGAACCAATGCAGTGGTGTATGAAACAATGTATTTCACACAGCAGTGTTTCACACAGAGCTCCACTAACTGCTCCGTTCACCTTAAATAGAACAGTCCATAGTACAGCCTGCAAGGCTAACTGTGCTTCCAGAAGAACTGTAAAGCTGCTTGATGTCCTGAATAATGCATGTATACACATCCCACGGCACACTTTGCAGGAATAGTGACATTTGCCCCAGTGTCCTTATCAGCCTAAGCCATAATAATTACATTGCATATTTCTCACCCAGACTTCTGCGGTTTTGATGGGAAGCTTTGTTTCTCATTTCCTGTTCTACACGGTATTATAGGGATGGTAAGCACTATGGAGCATCTGCTGCGTTCTGATGCAAATGCAGCAGCACAGTGTGAGTGAGGAGCATTTATAAATGTAACCTGAATCTCAGTGAGTTGCACCTACTCTTTTCCTACTTGGTATAGTGTGCTTTTTTCACAAACTTGGAAACTTGAGGTCAGTTTAAGTTTAGCACACAGTTTTTGTATCTGAAATCCTTTTTCTTGTCGTCCAGGACGTGAGTGCTTTAGCTTGGCTAGGTTAAAGATAACCATGGGAAAAGGAGGTGGCCAGAGCTGTACAGAATTGGCACACTGTCACCTGCGAGAGCAATAGGCAAGGTAGACGTGAGGACAGTTAATTCATTACACCTAAGTCACAGCTCTGCTTGCTCCTTTATAGCCCTTAGTCCAACTGCAGGAGCCCTAATATGCCAAGTGAAGGGGAAATGCCACGCAGTCCATCGGGCCACCACCACAGATGTGGTAGGGAAAAAAAAATTAAAAAAAAGGTGTGATCTCCAATGTAGTAAACAGCTTGCACTTACAGGGGAAGTAGGCTTCACTTTCCTCTGTTTTACTATCTGTTAATTTATTTTCTGTAAACCCTGTGTCTTGTAAAGAATTATATCAGAGAGATTTGGTTTACTGACATGCAAATGTTTATGATTCATCTGATAGAATTGTTCTTACCTAGAAGAGAAAGGGAGACTCTTTCTCTGAGCTCTCCAAATACTCAAAGATCAATAAAATATTTGAAACTTGTGTTGAGACAGGTGTCTGGGACACGCAGTCATGCCTGGTGAGCAGCAGAACCAGTCCCACGTCAGTCATGAAGTTACCCTGCAGTTACACCCTGTGGACAGGGATCAGCTTCTAGTGACATTCAATCTGAGCAAGTGAAAAAAAAGATACGCAACTGATTTTTATTTTCAGAGAATCCCATAGGCTTGCCTTATTCACCTCACTAATCTCATTTAACTTGGTATTTCACATGAGTTAGCCAACAATTCTTTGTGTCCAGGTTTGATGGTTTTACATACGCACTTATGGTACTACTTCCAATGTGATCAGTCATGACTGTGTAAGAGCTGTCCCAAAGTCAAAATATTTTACACAAATATCCCAGATTTTCCTCATCAGACCCATTTATTTTTCATATATTTACAAAGCACATTTTCTATGTGAAAGCAGCCAATACCTCATGACTGCATTTCCATTTAATCAATTTAATTATCATTCATTTGCCTCACCCAGGAAACATTTAAGGCAATTTTCTATTTAATCATTTCTACTAAAAGCTACAGGAGTAGCTTTATATTTTAAAGACTCATCCTTTAAATGGTGGATTTTATTTGTTAGACAAAACACACAACCATTATGAAGACCTTGCAGTGGAAATAGTGTGTCCCTCATGAGATGCATCCAGTCAGCTTGTCCTAAGGATATTATTCTGACAAACTGCCTGGATATTCTGTCAGAAAACTGTCTTTTATACAGCTGACTGTTGTGCCTGTTTAAGTCTTCTTAATCGGATTTTAGCACTAGTAAAATAAAGCACAGTTATTTACAAGTTTATTCAGCCTTTGGGGACAAAAAATGAGAAACTGGAGAGAGAGTGAAGTAGATTTATTGTAAAGGTCCATTCATATATCCTACAGGATGTTATAGGTTTATATCCGACAAATGAAAATGAATAGGCAATAATTTCTACCTACTGACATTTACTAGCAATAACTAACCACGTTTCCTGGCAATTCCTAAGCTGTGGCTGAACAAGTCCAGCATCTACAAAGCATTGAGTTTCTCTAGAAATCATCTGCATGTGCTTATGAATACACAGTGAGCTCTTCCGTGGGAAGCTTAATGTTGCGGTTTAACCGGGCAAGCAGCTGAACGCCACAACGCCTTCAGCTCATCCCCCTCCCAGTGGCATGGGGGGAGAACGGGAAACAAAAGAACGGGAAAAAAACACACTGTCAAAAACCACTCCTTGTGGCTACCTGAGGAGCAGGGACTCGAATGGACTGTGAATCTGGAAGCAGAAGTCTTTCTTTCTTTCTTGACACAGTTTCAACTCTTCCACTGTTTCTGTGCTCCTCACATACAGTAGCTAACTGAGGCAATTTTGCCATAGGTGTTTTGCTGCATCAGGGAGAAAAGTCAAACCTGCAGGACAACAGTAATCCTATCATAATTAACCATAATTAAAGAATTTAACAGATCCCTATTTGATGGATTTTTGGTACAAAATGAAAAAGTTACAGTGAAGAAAGAGCCATGTCCCACAGAGAAAATCAGCAACCGTGAGAGACCTGATGAAAATATTTGTGTACCATTTAATAATGTGATCTTTATGATTCAGTAATATAATAATGGTGGGGAAGATGCAACTGTCATAAGACCACAGATTCATCACTGCGGATTCAGTCTCTTTATAGAACACTGATAGTAGTCAAATTAATTCTTTATTACAACTTCAAAAGCCACAAACCTATTAAGTATGAGCTTTTTTAAAACACACTTATCAGGACAGTAGGCATCTTTAGGACTCTGCTATTATGCTTTAGTGCACTAAAATAGTATTTCTATCCAACGCAGCAATTAAGAATAGCAGTGTAAAAGGAGGTAAATTATTTGCCACAAGTTTCAGCATTCTGAAACTTCTTGCCCACTGACTCATTCTGAATCATATCAGGACAAATATATTCACCCTGAGAAGTTATTTACTGGCCTGTAAGTTTCCTATTCATGAATATTTTTCACTCTAGTTTCATGTCACATTAGACATATTCTTTGGTTTATTGTTCAGTTGTTTTTTTGTTTTTTTTTCCTTTGAGAAAATTCAGTTTGCACTTCATAAGTAAACATCATTGCACAATAATACTCATATCCCTGAAAACAGAACCTAGTCTGCACACGGGAAATCTTGGCATTCTCCTCCTTCATTGTCTGGTATAGCAGGGATGCTGGCTCAGTCACCAGACACAAGTAATATTTGGTCATAAACTTCTGTAATTTTGAATTTTGTCTCTGTCTTGTTTCACCTATTCCAGTCAAAAGAAGTTTGATTCATAAGTGGAAAGCTGTAGGTACAGAAAGCACCAAGGTATAGAGAAGTCAGCATAACACTAAGTACCAACTTAAAATGTGACTGTCTTGGAATAAGGGCCAGAACCTAACCTAAATGAAATACAAACATGAGAATGTAGCTACTACCCAAACAAGGTCTTTTCCAGACTCTCAACAGTTTCAGTTTTTCATTCTGTTTAATTTATTTTATTTAAACCAGGCTGGATGGATGGGTTTCTTTTTGTGTCTACACACTTACAGAGATTCTCAGACTTTTAGATATCTAATGTTTGGGCTTCAGTTACTGAAGAATGAAAGAGAGAACTGTAATGTGGGAACATGAAACACACAAAGATGACATTCATATGTCCCTTCCTTTTTGTATGAGACACTGAACCAAACACAGGTAGGTAAATACCTGAAAACTCTCAAAACTTAGCAAGGTTCCAGTCTGTGCTAAAAATATGTAACTGATTTATCTAGAAGTATATTTTACATTTCAAAACTGCACTATAAATTAAGTGTTCATCTAGAATACCTGACAATCTGCACATGAGGTATGAGTTCTTTTGTTGTTCTGCACTTTTATCACTATTTGACTGAGCTAATCCAATAAAAATGCTAAAACAGTTTCAAACATATTTCTTTATAGTTCATTTCATGTCCTATTCTACAATAGGTTATTCTCTAATCTAATTTACATTATACTGAAATCACAAAATGATCATAATTGTCTTCGAAGGCAATAGAAACTCATTTAAAGGGAATATGAGGTGCTCCAGTGAGAACCTATTGTAACCAGTTCTTGCAAACCTAAGATCATAGTTTTGTTTTTTTCTGTACGTTGATGGGAAATATTAAATCAAAATATTTTTTTTATTTTAAATGTAGTAGTCTTCAAATTTGGGGCAAAAATATTGCTGTTTCAGAGTTTTGGTTGATTTTTATTCTGAATTTTTAGGATAGCAGCTGACATGCTCATTAATTAGTTCAGAATGAAGGGTAAACAGGGGCATGTCTGTCTTCCACACAGACTGATAACACTTAGCAGTGTTTCAATACTTGGGGAGAGAGTTCATAACACTGATTCTCACTCTCTTGACTCTAAATACTTTCCTCAGAGTTTCTGCTGATTCAGGTTTTTAAATTCCTTTTAAATCACAAAATCATTGAGGTCCATCAGTTTTGAAGACCTTCCCTCAGCAGCTCTTTCTGCTAACATCCTTAGTTGTCTTGAAATGTATTTCTTAAAGTAGGATTTTGCTGTCCCATGGAGTTCTGAAGAAATCTCAATTATGACTTTTTTTGACAGAGGGAATGTTTTTGAAGTAAAAAAGAAAAGGCAAAATGATCCCCACTTAATTCCTCTGCCAATATAATAACGATAGCACATTTGAAGCTGTCCAAAGGTGAAGATATTAGATAGAAACTTTTGTTCTTAGCTCATAGCTAATCTGTGATACTTACTGCTATCAGATGTAGTTAACGCAATGGATTTAGCAGACTCTTTTATAAAATCAGACTTTTATATTGATAATGAGATGGGATTAGATGCCTTCACATTTCAGAATACAAAGCACCCGCTCATCTGGGGTCCAGAAAGAAAATTCTCTGATAGGAAGCAGTTTTCTGATTGTCTGTAACAGGTTTTCTTGAACTTGGGAAATCTCTTGAATGTTTTGACCAAGCCGTATTCTTCTGGTTATCAATATCTTCTAGCTGTAGAGAGAAATTTTCATTGATGATTGCTATGATAATGATAATCACTGCAATAACTAACTGGTGAGCTAAATCACTGCTGTACAAATGAATTAACCAGTTCAGTAGTGACTCTCATTTACCTAACACTTTCTGTTCATTATGTGTCAATAGTTCTGTAGTCATCATCAAATTATCATTTCGAATTGTTGTAGGGAATATCCTATCAACATCTTTTCATAATCTCTTTGGCAAACTAGGTATTTCCAGTCCTTATCTTCTCAAATGGAGGTCTCTTAGGTCTTATTTTTCTCAAAATTTCATCAGCGTTTTTGTAAGAGCTGTTCATGGATTTCTAAAATAATTTACCATTATGGTATCTGGAAAATCTTACCTCTCATTTTTCAGATTTGTTTTTATTTTTACTTTCATGATGATGCCTGTCTCAAAATATGTATGTAATGTTGTCAGTTATCTAGTATTTATTGTAAGATTTCTCAATAAATACCACTGAGTTAAGTAAATCTTGATGTAATGTTTAAACCTTTGTGTGCAATAAAATATTCAGTGGTAGTATATATTGGACACAGTACAGCTGACAGTGTTTCATGGCTCATTTACCCAAGTAATTATGAGATTGTAGTCATCACTCAAAGACCAAGTGCAGCTTTTTCATTGCAAAGACATTCAGGTTTAATGGCTCTGATTTAAATGGAGCTCAGGAGCAGAGGGATCCTGCAGTTGTGTTATATTCATTACAAGAATATTTTAAAAGCATTAAATAATATTGTGCCGTTGTAAACTGTGGTGGATGGGTTGGTGTGACTTCAATGTACTGGGTATCTGTAGTACAGAAAGGACTATTTGAAATCCAATGTGAAATAGGGTGAACTTCGTGGGGAGCTTTTAAACAAACAAGCAAATTGGAATCCTGTTTATAGGCAGTTTCCAGCTATGTTCAGCAACCTCAACTGTCTTTTCAGCTCACTTAGGCACACATCTCACTAACTCACAAAGAATGAGTTAGTAGGCCATAAAGTCAAAATATAAGCAACGTATGGCTTCAAAACAAGGTGGAAAATATTCAGCCTGGAGATACCACGATTTAAGAAACATCTTGAAAAATTTTTAAGAAAGCATTCCATAAGAAAAAAAAATAAAGATTGTTCCATTTTTCTAGTTAACTCTTAGCTAGATTAACTGACAGACTGTGACATAACTGTTCGTATGTAGACTGATTTACATGTGGTAGAATATGTTTGAGGACAGCTTAGTAATGTCAGAATGAGATGTGCATCATTCATCTTGACTTACTTTTGCCACCTTGTTAGCATTACTCAGAAAAATCTGCAATCCAAATTAAACACATCTTTGTATCACTACAGGCACTTTCAATGGACCATATGTATTACAGAAATCTAATCAAAACACTGACTTGTAGCAATTCCTGTTGTTTTTGAGTAAGACTCCATAGGGAAGTGTTGTAAGCCAAGGCTCACACTCAGCACGTGCTTGAGTTGATCTCTCCCAGTACTTGCATAAGAAAGGACAGTCTCTCTCTTTGGTCCTATATGAATAAAGAGGGGTATAAAACCTAAGATAATGTTACTGCAGTGCAGCTCTTCTTACTCCCTTCCACCTAAATCCTACCTCTGAGGTGTGTGCTTTCTCTCCACTAGGCCTTCCTATCAAAATTTCTGATTTAAGAAGGAAATAAGGGATTATCAGTGACTACTGAAAGCCTTGGATGCTAGATGTTGCTAAGCAAAAGCTCTTCTGACACCACCTAATGCCTAGTCAGGAGCACAGCTGTGCTCAACTGAACAGTTCCTGTCCAGTCTACAGATACTAAATAGTCACGATACTCATCAGCTTAGCTGTCATCGTGCCTCAGGTAACCAGGTGTGCAAAGGATTAGTAAAGTCCATTTCTCTTCTGTTTTTTCCAATCCTACCTGTGTGATTTACACAGAATACTTTAAGGCAAATTTACTGTTGGTTCACAGTTACATGAGACATTTCAGTGAGGTTTACAACTGCCTTGATTAGCTAGCTTGATTTATTGAAGAAAAAAAAAAAACATAATAACTTATCTAGTGACAAAACTGATTGAGATGACAAAAAGAAGAATATATTGGTGCATACTGTATTTTGGAACAGTGAATCTTTGTTGCCAAAACAATGGTGTGAAGAAATCCGCAGTACAGAAAAAGCTCCAGGAATATACCAGTGTGGAAGAACTAGAATGATCAGATTGAAGGGAGGAATCTTTCTTTTTCATCTCTTCTATTTCACAGTATATATTTTAAATTCTGACTGCTTTTATTACTATTGCAGTATCAATCAGTCAATCACTATCTAGCTTCATACACAGGCAGGAATAAAATCTTCCTTCTCTTTTTTCATGTTATTGGCTTATTAATATTGCTATTCATTGTGAAAAGAAAGAAATGCCACCCTCAGGTTTTTTTCATCTTTTGCTTGCATGATTGCAATCTGTAGCTGTGTTCAACTGGCTTCAAGCTACAAGCTAATCATATCTAGATAGAGTAAGATTCTTTGGGGAGATAAAATATGAGATGAAAAATTCTCAGTAGATTCGAAAACATATTTGGCAAGAAAGATTTAAATAACAAATCTCAGTTGTACTACATATCACAACTGCACACACATTTTAAATCTAGAATTATGCTTTTAAAACTTTTAACACAATAAAGTAGGGAAATTCAGCAGGATTGCTGCAATAAATCACAAAACTGAAAAAGAAAACTGCTGATAAAGTCATCAGGCAGATGGGTCTATCTGTATTGAGGACATGGCATGTATATTGTACACCTTCATTTAATGGTTTCTGTTACATTCTAATTGTGTTCCCTGCAGATTTAAATTGGGAGTAGAGTCTTGTGGAACTGATAGGTTTTCCCCTTAGCTCGCGCACAAAGCTACAATTACTTATTAAAGAAGAAACATCCTGTAAACCAACCTGGCCATCTGTATGTATGGCTTTCTTTTTTGTTTTTTGCAAGGGACAGGTGCAGTGATACCACTGTCTGCAGCTGAGCATTTGGTCAGGAGTCAAGGCTCAACACAGGTTTTCTTTCCTGACTGCAGCATTCAGGAACATTTTTACCATGAGCAATCTGTAGGATTTCTTTCAGCTTGTATTTGTCTCACATGTACCTAAGCTACCTCATGCAAACAAAAAAAACCCTATACTTTTGCATAGCAGGCTGGGTCAAAGCTCAGAGGCAGCACTGCCTCCCAGAGCCTGTCTCTGGAAATATGAGCAAGCAGAATTTTCTTTTGTGTAATTTTGTAGTATGAATCATCTGCTGCATTGATGGGACAATATTTGGTAGTTGCTCTTGCTTCTTTTCCTTCTCTCCTCGTTTGGATTTTTGCGATTCTGCTATTTCATCCTACTTTTCTATATGTGCATGAGACTAGTAAGAGTGAATTGCTTTTACCATTATATCTTCAGATGTTTGACAGTGATTCTGCAAAAGGTTTTCATCTGAATTAGCAACCATCAGTTTTGTGCTAAGTGAAGATAGAAAGTTCACAGTATGTTTGCTTGTAAAAGGTGAAAATGCATAAAATTAGGAGGAGTGATAAGGTTCTTCTGCCGATAGCAATCTCTGCCTGTCACTGTCACACTGTTCTCTACTTTGTTCATGCAAATGTTGTCCCTCTCCACACCATGTAGTCTTGCATTCACAGATATGCTGGTAAATTGAGCTGGTATTTGCCAGCTGCATTTAGGTATGGTAAAGTCTTTTTTTATGTGTCTAGTTATTAGGTATGCTGCTTATTGACACGTTTCTTATATAGCCTTTCTTGTCCACTCACATGGCTAGAGCTCTTGCCAGGCTCTCATCTTTCCTGTCTTGGTGACTCCAATATCTTTTTCCTCATGTCTCCCCTGTTGTAATCTTACCCCATTTGTGGCTATTCACAGTGTTTCTGTTAAAATTGTTTTCTCAGCTCCTTGACAGCTTTAAATGTTTTGTACAGCCTTCCCATTCTATTGCACATCAAACACACCCTGCTGGTTTCTACTGTAAAACTACAAATAATTTCTTGTTTACTAGCTGTGTGTTGGACAGATGTTTTAATATTCAGAACTTCCAGAGCTCCCCCAAAACCCCAAAGCAATTTCAGTATCTTTTCACATGATTTCTTAAAACCAGCTGATGCTAAAAGAAACTCTTGCAAAAAAATAGTTATGCACAGTTTATGCTGAGCATTTAAATAGTTTCTTGAGCACTCATTACTCTGTAAAATCTTCAGGAGAGGGCTCTTTTCTTCCTCTACATTTAAACAGCAGCTGGTCTAGAATGTCCCAGTCCCAGACTAGACTTCCTTGAGAGCAGCTGTATGCATAAGCTCTCTGTAAACTTCCAGCAGTACCCAGATGGCCAACGTGCCCTACACACTCCACTCTTGAAGGCACAGCAAAAAAAGATTTGTAGCAACTGAACTGTGGCAGTAAAAACACTAGACCTCTTTCAAAGGGATTATTTCCCCTTTATTCACACAGGTAAGGTTTAATCCAGGCTACGTGCTCAGAACCACAAACACCATACAGAATTGTTGTTCTGGTTCTTCAGTGATTGTTATTTACTTTGATTTCTTTTTTAAGTCTGAAGTTTGTGTTCTGCCGCAATTTCACGTGGTCTACTTGTTTATTCACACCAGAAATACTTGTAATAAAAGCTCAGTTTCCCAGAAAAGGATTCTGACCCAAAGTCAAATATTTATATGGTGTTTCCTCTACTGTGCAATGACAACACTGTACGTAGCATATTTTAGAGATGAGGCATTTTGTACTTGCCAGTCTTGCATAATTTGGAAAATTCTAATTTCTTCTGTGTTTCATTTACATTTCTGTTTTTTCCCTTTTCTGTTAAGTGGTAGAAGTACTTGTTCTGGCTTGAAGTGCTTTTCATCTGTGTTGGATGCAGAAAATGTCAGATCTCTTACAGCACAGCCGAGTTTTTCACTCCTATCATATTCCTTTATTAATACTCTAAATTGTTGACCAAGTCAGTTATTCACAAATATTGCTTGCAGCTGTGAACCACCACTGAATCTAACTGAAAGTCTTCAGTGATCATCTATGACTAATCAGCTTACACCCTTTTTTTCTAAAGTATTTTTCTAATCATCTAGTTACTGGTCATGCAAGGGATTTGATGGATTTGCATATTTTTTCACAGTAAAAAGCTAGGACAAGCCCAAATAAATTCCCTGCTATATTTTGATTTTACACTGTTCCTTTGATAAATAGATCCAAAATAGATATGGATTGATACACTTTGTCACCTAGCAAAATCCACATTTTCAAATTACCTAAACAAAGCTGAAAGAATAGAGAAGAAAAGAGAGAGACATCAATGCGTGGTAGCCTCATGCTCTTGATTTCCCTTACCCAGGCGAGGACCCAGGTCATCTGTTATGACATCAAACTTTTATATTCATGCACTTCATAACTGTCTGATTTAACAAATAATGGCTAATGCTAAGCAAGGTGAAGCAACTTCTAGGCACTGGGAACCTGGAATCTCTCTTTGGCTCTTTAATATCCAGTGAAAATGAAGGTTAACCAGGTGAAGCAAGAGTTTAAATCTGAGGCTCACACACCTTATGTACCAGAGAGCTGAGAAACAGGTGGATGTAAAGTGGAACTCTTTCTTTTTCATTCATCTCTGACCTTTGTGCCAGCAACTCTCTAACAGACTTCTGTGGCAAGACAGGTCATTCACTAGATCGGGAATCCAAAAAGGTCTTTGAACAAGCAGTACCTTCATTACAAAGTGATGGAAAAGCCTCCTTCACCTTTCAAAGACCTGTGAGGAGTTAAGGAGCTTTACTAATGAAAATGAAGTATAAAAGAGTTCTAGGCAGCAACTCTGAGAATTCCAACTCCTAACATAAGAGCCTTGTATTTAAATCTCTTCTTAGATCTGTTGCTTATATTCTTTTGTTCTATGGAACTGTACATGCTATTTCATTATGGGAAAAAAAGAATGACATTTTAAGTGGCTAATACAGTATTCCAAATGGTGCATATGTCACAGTATAAATGCAAAACCAAGACTTATATGCAGAAAACAGAAGTTACTTTATAATGTTTATTATCAGAGAAGTATCACTCAGGGCACAGAAAGGTCACGTAGTTGAAGGAGCATCTACTTTCCCAAAGAGTTTATAAAGTTAAAATAGATTAAAAACAAGACTTAAGAAGTACACGAATTATGTTGTGAGTATATTTTAAAGGCAAGATTTTCAAAGCTATATTGGAAATTAGGATTATGTTGGTTGTAGCTTGTAAACAAAATTTAGCATTATAGATTAGTAACAAAGATTATTTGACAGATAGAAACTGGAAGAACAGAAATATTGTTTTATATTGTTTGTTAACTTGATCAGAGCCAATAGCCTACTCTTGGTAAACAGCGTGCACTAGACTGGGAATGCGTTCCAGTGGGAAAGAAACATTCTGGAGGAGGGTAGTTTATAGTGGTATAGTAGTTTATAGCAGCAACAGAAACATCAGCAGAGGGTGTTTCCTTGGGATTAATATGCTGCTGTCATTGCTGTATGCTTTTCTCCTTGGATTTCCATTAAGGACAGTTATGTTGTGCAGCACTGTATGATGTTCAGTATCACTATAGTTGAAAGCTCAACTATCCAGTTGAGATCTGAGTTTTAAGTATGTAGTGGAAAAGTCATACTAGATAATTAACTATTATTGTAAAGAGATTTGTTGTTAACATTTCCCATAGACAAATCGCTTTATTGTTTATATTTGTCTACACTAGACCGCATCACCTGAACAATTCTGCTTTATGGCAATCTGAGACCTCCTATGCAAATCAAAGACTGCTGTATCCAAGTTTGTCCATTTCATCTGCAACTTTTGTAAAAACAGTGGGCAAAATCACTGAAAATACTTGGTATTGTATAAGAAACAATGCTAAAGATCAGAATGATGGCTACAGTAGGTATTTAAAGAATTGTCATGACTACATTTTCCAGATAGCAAAAACCTCATTTTATTTATTATTTTAAATTATTTTAACTGAGTCACAGGATTATCTCTGGTCAAAACTACAAGCAGGTTCGGGCATTTATTTCTAAAAGGCATGCATATGTTAGCTTCAATTGTTGACTTAAGAGAGAACTGCAAATCAAGATAGCAGCCACCACTGCTTTTAAAGATCTCTTCCCTTGAAGCATATGTATTTGTGCTTCAGAAATGTTTACCACAGGGTCTTGTTCTCTGGGAATGGAGTAAATAAAAGCTTGTCAGCCTGGGACACTCCCAGCTGGATGTGTTATTTTAGAACAATTTGTGATTAACTGTTTTCTAGGCAGCCTATATAAATATATACAGGATACTTCTGACCACTGGGGAATTCAATGATGACCTGTTTCCCTCTTTTTAGGTTTTTGTAGCTGAGCATTTGCTCTTTCAAACAGTGTTATTGTGCTCTTTGTATCAGTAGTAGTTTCCATGAAAATAAATAGGAGGCATTACTTGTGGAGTGAACTACATTTTAACTAGATCCAAAAGATAGGAAATTTTTTAAAATCCTACTACAGGTTCTGACAATTAGTAAATCCCTTTTTTAAAGATACTTCAATATTCTCCTTAGGATGCGCATCTCTGATATTATTACTGAATTATATAAGCCAGTGATAACACTTCCTGTGAAGCTGTGGGAGGTTTAGCAGTGTGTTCTGAAGAGTGACTTTGTTGCCTCACTATCATTGTGAGCTGTAAAATGTCTGCCTCATTTAGAGACTCATCTGAAATTTTGAATACAGCATTTAAAAGCTGATAGCAATGAAGATGATTAATTTAGAAATGTTAGAACAAACCACGTAGCTGATTTTTACTGGCTCTGTGTAAAGGTTCTGTAACATTAGGCAAATCACTCTTGATAACGTCTTTTTAAGCTTACATTATCTTTCCTTCTGAAAAATAAACAACTTGAAGTATTGTCCTCTGCCAACAGCAGAGGATTTTATTCATAAAATCTTTGCATTTGAATTGTCTATGAAGTTTGATACAATGCTGGAAGAGTTTAATAGGAAATCGAATTTTTATTACAGTAGTTTATGTTCATTATACAGATGGTATGGTTATTTAAAAGAGATGAAGAGAAAAAGAAACTGCTTAATATTGTGAAACAAGTGTGTTATATACTGTGTCTCAATGACTGTTTCTCTTTCCTATGACAGGTTGATAATGTATGGTTTTGTGAAGGCCATGGTACACATTGGCCAGTTGAAAGGATGGGAATTCCACTTCACAGACTGTTTATTTTTTGGATCACTGATGTCTGCCACAGATCCAGGTAACAGTTATTATTTTCAAAACACAGAAGAGCAAATAAGAAAATAATGTCTGTGTATGCCGTAAAAATGCTTGAAGTGTCAATTCTTCTTGATTTTGATTCCTTTAGTAGATAAATATCTGATATTCTGATTATCATAAGACAGTGCCTCCAAATATCCCTGGTGTAAATTGTTTTAGTAACTGGTTTACCTTTGTTAAGTTCACACACCTTATAAATGCAGTTACTGAAGTGTAAGTGATTGAAATAATATTTTTTTCCAGTCCTCAAGACACCAATCTGTTTATTGCTGGGCCTGGTGCACCCCAGGCTATGGTTGGCCCTTTGGGCTGTCAGGGCACACTGCTGGCTCAGACTCAACTTGCTGCCAACTGGAACCTCCAGGTCCCTTTCTGTGGGGTTGCTCTCCAGCATCTTATCCTCCAGTCAGTACATATTTCTAGGGCTGCCACATTTCAAGTGCAGAATCTGGCAGAATTGCTCTTGCTAAATTTTATAAAGTTGGTGATTGCCCAGATTTATCAAGATCTCTCTACAAGGTTTCTCAACCCTGAAGAGAATCAACAGCTCCTTCTAATTTAGTACCATCTGCAGACTAAGTATGAATTCAAGTCCTGCATCCAGATCATTTATAAAATGTGTGATACAACCCAGTTTAAAGATATAGGGAACTAGCTTTCAGATCTCACTGTATTTTATAAGGGATCAATTTAAAATTTGAATGTGGTGTTTTATGCTAAGTAGTTCTGAAAAGATAGATGCCAACAGGTTGACCTGAGCTTGCAGATGTTAGATTTAAAGCCTAAAGTTACAGAAAATATCAAAGTGTGAGAAAAATAGATTCAGTGAAATTTGGAATTTTAAAATGAGAAAATCATTTAGATTCGAAGGGAACTCTGGTGCTCTTACTATCCACCTTAATAATTAAAGCAGAGCTAACCTCAAAGTTATTCATAGACTGCAAGTTTTTGTTACATAGAATATGTTTATAGCGAATACTCTGGCAATAAAATAAATTACTGCTTTTTGCATCTCTGGAAAGAAAAAGGATGCGAAAATATAATTTTCTGATATCTTATGTACAATGCAGAAAAGGACCTAGGCATCCTGATAGACAACAGATTAGCCACGAGCCAGCAGCGTGCCCTCGCAGCCAAGGCCACTGGTATCTTGGTGCACGTTAAAAAGAATGTGGCCATCAGGGCAAGGGAAGTGATCCTCCTCTTCTGCTCTGCCCTGGTGAGGACCCTCTCCAACAGCTCCACATCTTTCCTGTAGTGGGGACCACAGACCTGGGCACAGTACTCGAGATGGGGCCTCTCAAGGGCTGAGTAGAGAGGGACAATCACCTCCCTGTCCCTGCTGGCCACTTGTCTTCTGATGGAGCCCAAGATACTGTTGGCCTTCCAAGCTGCAAGAGCACACTGCTGGCTCATGTTCAGTTTTTCATCCATCAGGACCTCCAGGTCCTTCTCCAGAAGGCTACTTACAAAGACTTCTTCTCCCAGTCTGTATACATAGTTGGGAGTACTCCAACCCAAGTGTAAAGCCTTGCACTTTGCTATGTTGAACCTCATTAGGTTCACACAGGCCCTCCTTTTGAGATTGTTGAGGTCCGTCTGGATGGCATTCCTTCTTTCTAATGTGTCAGCCACATGACTCAGCTTGATGTCAAAGTTGGCAAACTTGCTGAGGGTGCCCTTGAGCACATCTGGAATACTGTGTCCAGTTGAGGGCTCCTCAGTTCAAGACAGACTAGGAACTACTGAAGAAAGTCCAGCAGAGGGCTACAAAGATGGCAGGAGACTGAAGATTCTCCCACATGAGGCAAGGCTGAGAGACCTGAGACAGTTCCCTGCACCTGGTGTGGTAGACCTGCTTTGGCAGGGGGGTCGGACACAGTGATCTCTTGAGGTCCCTTCCAACCCCTGTGATTCTATGATTCTATGTTCAGCCTGAAGTGTGAGAGGGAATCTTATCGATGTTTACAAATATCCAAAGAGCAAGAGACAAGTGGATGGGGACAGACCTTTTTCAGTTGTGTGCAGCAGCGGGACAAGTGGCAATTAGTACAAAGTGGAACACATTAAATTCCATATGAATATGAGGATAAAATTATTTACTATGAAAGAGTACATATTTCATTTTCATTATTATGTTTACCACTGAGACAGGCTGCCTAGAGAGGTTGTGGAGTCTCCTTCCCTGGAGATATTCAAAATGCATCTGATAATTTCCTGTCCCACCTACTCTAGGAAAGCTGCTTTAGCAGATTCACTACAGTTCTGTGATTCTGTGGATACCATGTAAAAGAGATGAAGCAAAAAGAATAGATAGGTAGACAGGACTTTTGCCAAATTTCTACTTCAGTATTTAAAGGATGTGGAACAAAAAGCATTTTATGATGCACATGTCGTGATGTGTTAGCATTAACTACTCCTGACAAGCTTCTCTAGGAAATGTATGAAAAATCTTTCAAATTCTTGGTTAATGACAGAAGCAACAAAAAGCAACACTGATCCACAAATTTGTTCCATTCATTAAATGAAACCTCAATATTTAACAAAAGTCTTTGACAGCTTGTAATTTATCATTCTGATAGCTTAAAAATATGGTGCAAAACAATTTATTTGTTGTTGCAAGACTGCTGTAAAGGCTGCATTAAATCATTATTCTCAAATTAAATGAAACATTGAATACGTTGCTATTTATGAAATCCCCCAACTACTTTAATAATATTCAGACCATGATTGGAGCCCATCCTTACAGCCAGAGAAGAACACAGAAACTAAAAGCACAAATTAAACATAAGAAAAGTAGTTGCATCTCAAATAAAAGGTTGCTTAAAGCATCTGAGTACATTTCTTGATTGTACTATGAATAGAGTCGTGTAGTTGGCTTAGTTTCTTTTCTCAATTTCCATTCCAAAACTATTTAGATCCATAAATGAAAATGCTATAAGGAGATATGTAAATAAGACAAACACAGTGATTTTGATTATAATAGCGTTAGATCTAGAATAGTCATGAGGAAAAAAATAAAAATAAAAGGAGAGAGAGAGAAACTTGGACTGGAAGTAACAAGGACTACTTTTCCCAGCTAATAACTCCATTTATGAAAACATTTAGCTGGACAAACTATTCACTGTTTCAGCTATTAATGCCATTTTTAATTATTCTCCCACTTTTACAGAGTGTCTGTGCGTGTGTCCAAGAGTTGTCTGAATGTTCAGTCTTACTCTTTCTGAATCTATTTACAACATTCAAAGCTGTTACATGTTTAAGTAATCGTATCAGTGAACTTCCAACATACATTGTCTTAGAGAATTTTAATGTGTGTAAATGAAAGACATTGTAGAAATTATTACATTGTGCTGTAGGATTTGATAGCGAATTTTGATCTCAAGCCATACAAAGAACTCATTGAAATTCCAAGATCAATTAAAATATGGGGACTGATAGATGGTAGACCATATTAAAAATATCAGCCTAATGATTTTGTGTGTGATATCTGGTTTTAATGAAGAGAAATTTCTGCAAAATATTGGTGTTATGAAAGCAGGATAGAATAATGAATTACAGTCCTAGAGTGAAACAAAAAATTCCTGTCAGATCTACTACCTGATTTTTAATTTAATTTTTCACTGGCAGGATTATAAATTCATTTCAAAAACATTTTTAATTTCCCATGGTTGTGAAAATCAATTAAGTATCAAAGTGGTTAAAACAGATCTGTTGACTTGAGAGAAGGTTTTTTTTTTTTTATTGAATTCCTTATTTGTAATAGCAAAAATGATGGTAGGTGTTTACATGTTAAAAGAAGAATTTTACTACCAGGACAGTAAACAAATGTACGTCAGTTAGTAGTTCCTGAAATTGTCAGGAAGAAGAAAATAAAGACATGACATTCTGTATGTGAGTATGTGAAGATGTATAGATGCTTCTGCATAAAATTAGTAGAGAAAAAATATTCTCCAATATTCTAGAGGTCCCTCACATAGAAAACTTGCATTTGATCAAAAATTAAGAAATGAAATTGTGACTGGATATACTTTGGATTCTGGTTTCCAGTAAATAATGTTGAATTTTCACAAACTAATACAATATTACATCAAATGTTCAACTGAAAAGAAAATCAAAGAGAAAACTGCTTTGAGTATTTCATTTTAAGAATCTTCATTCCTTAATGTATTTACTTATGTTTCTACATTTTGCAGTATAGACTGTTATCCCTAAATGTCTGTCATACTTATGGAAGTCCCAAAAAATTCAGCTTTCTAGAAAAATTAAAGTAGAAAAAAGATGAGACAAAGCAAGGTTACTTCCAAGCTAATCACTCACTGTAAAGATAATATCTCCCTTGAATATCTTTTCATTTTCAGCAGTAAAACTGCAGGTGAGAGATTTTTTATTTTTTATTTTTTGAGAAATTGGATTTTAAAAGTGCACCAAATTCTCCCTTCATCAATCTTTAAAATAGCTAACCAATACATGTAGTGTTCTTCATTCTGATCAACAGGTATCATTTGTCACGTATTTTGGGAAATCGTATCTTCTTGTTATTTAATCTGCTTAAAACAGCACAAATATTGTTATTGCAGTGTTTTCACTGTTGAGAGGGTTTCCCTTGTCTTAGTACTGTGTTTGACTTCTAATATAACCTAACTCTGAAGCATGAAAGGTTTTTTGTTGAGATTCCTTCAGAAAGGATGGAGCAGGTGTTTATCCCTGCATTCTGGTACATGGTGTCTTTCACCAAGTGCAGCAAAAAGGCTGTGGAAAGGGGCTGATGTGGGGAGGGGAGCCCCAGCTCCAGGCCTCAGTGAAATTCAACTGCCTCATGTGTGAGTGTGGATAAAGTTATTCTGCCATCAATTGTCCTCTATGGTCAGAAGGCAGATACAGAGTGAGTCCCAAAACCAGGCTGCTTCAGGGTAGCAGTAATTGTAATAGAATAACGTAAATAACAGAACAGAACAAGACTGACACATGAACAGAGAAAGTGACTTCTGCCTTTGCCACCAAAAAATAACTGGAAAGTACAACTTTGACAGTTGACAGTCTTTGTTGTTGTTAACACGTTCAGCACAGCGACCTTCCAATCCAGAGACAGTTCATGTATCATTAGCACTTCTTTTTGATATTTCAAGCATAGAAAAGAGATTTGCCTTCACAAGATTTGCTGAAGCACAATTATTTCTGAGCTACGTGAACTCCCTTACCTTTGGTCATACTGATAATCATGAGGCACTTTTCTAGTTGAAGTTACTATGGTTACAGCCGAACCTAACATGCCAGTTGCAATTCTGTTGTCATTGATAAAATTGGGTATTTATTGCAAACTGTGGATCTTGTTTCACACAAAATCAGAGGATTTTACACTAAAAAAAAAAAAACTTATAAATATAGCACAGTGATACATTTTTTGCATGGATACATCGCCTGTTTATAAACGTGTTTTAATTTAATGTATTCTAATACTTTCCTCTTGTTCATCCCAGAACTAACCCATGAGTAGTCTGACAGATTAGTTGGGAAAGGAGCCTATAATTAAAATTGTAATTTTTGAAAAAAACTTGATGGGAAACATAAGTGAGACTCCTCTCACTTTCTTTACAGTTGATAGGACATCAGTTATGAAATATATCTTTTCTATTCAGATTATGAAGGTAATAAAATACCAGTACTTTATGTAATGGCTGTGTTGGTTTTGTAGGAGGTAAGAGGAAGGAGAGGAATGTGTAGAAAATCTAATTGGCTTGACCTGCTATACTAAAATACCAACAGTATGCTAGCCTTCAAGCACTGTTTTATTTTCCTTCTATCATTTTTGGAGGAGCTATTAATGTAAGCCCAAAGCAATTAACTAATGAGCAATAGCTGGAAGTGGTGAAGTGTTTTAGAGAATAGGTCTGTTGTTATGCCAGTGGCATCAAAGAATGGGAGACTAAATTGGATCCACATTTAGCACATTAAGACAGCAATGCCTAATCAAGCAAAAATCTGAATATAGATATTCACAGAATCACAGAAAATCCTGACTTTTTTTTTCATCTACAGATTATGCAGTGCTAGGTAGGTCTAGGAAGGGATTGTTATTACCTGTTTATGGGTTAGAAGACTGTGCAATAAGATAACTAAGGTGTTCTTTAAAATCTATAGGATAGAGATACCAAATGTGAAACAAGTATCTAAATACCCTTACGGATGTGAGTCTAAATGATTTACCAACTGAACTTAAATTTGGCACAATTAATTTTTTCCTAATGCAAGATAAAGTTAAATATCAAATATAACATATCACTATAGTAGAGTTGAAAGAAATTTAAATTGATTATATCCTGAAGGAATGTTAAAATGTGTTGTAAGTTGTAAGTATCAGTTGTTCTAGTCTGGATGAGCAGGCTTTATTTCTTGAACTGCCAGAGGAATACAAAAATAAGAAATACACTGTTTTGTCTCCATACAGTGACAGTCCTTGCTATTTTCAATGAGCTGCATGTGGATACAGATTTGTACACACTTCTGTTTGGAGAGAGTGTCCTAAACGATGCTGTAGCTATTGTGCTGACACAGTAAGTACAGCCACTTCAATTCTTTGCTTGATGAGCTAATTACAAACTTTAATTGATATTATTCTTCACAAGCAGATACAATTTGTGTGAGTACAGATATATAGCATTTGAAGTTTTCATTATAGAGATTTCATTCTGGAGTTTGTCTTCATTTATTAAAAACCAGAATTCCAATATCTCTCAAGGCAATTGTTTACCCAAAATGCAATTCTGTTCATTCTCATTTTAGAAAGTAGTATATTCTGAAAAATATGTAAATTTAACTTCCTGTGATTTCTTTACCACTTTACAAGATACCTTGAATAGTGCTGAATAGGCACATAGGACTTATAGCAACCTGTGCAATCTACTAATTATTTTCCAGGATTAAAATAAAAAAATCACAAAATCACAGAATTGCAGGGGTTGGACGGGACCTCTAGAGATCATCGAGTCCAACCCCCTGCCAAGCAGCTCCCTAGACCAGGTTGCACAGGTAGAGGTCCACACTGTAACTCAATTTATCTCCTTCTGCCTATTAAGTCTGACAGAGTTTTAGATGGTAATATTATCTTAAGTTTATATATAGCCTTTTTGTTCTCCGGAATCAAGTAACACAGATGATGGGCAAAAGTCATTTGTTGTCCTAAAACAACAAATGCTAAATACATGATTTACACTATCTCAAGTTAGCTCTGCTCTACATGTATTACATCCTTCTAGAGATTTCCTAGAAATACCAATAATTCTCTCAGACAATGTTAAAGTAACACAAGTGTTATAAATCAAATTCAGTTTTCTGGAATGCTTGAAGATGCTTCATAGTAAGTCTCAATTTGTTGTTGCCTTTTTTTTTTTTTTTCTAATACAGCTTTTTGAACTAGGATTTATCCTATCCTCAAGAAGAACAGACTCACAGAGATTAGTCTTGACAAAAAAAAACCTTAATTTAGTCCAAAACACCATAGGGAATCTTATAGTAGTTGAATTAAAAAAGATTAAATATAAAAATTAGCATTTCTATTTATCATTCTCCATCTACAACTATCAGCCTAGTTACACTTACACTAAACTTGCATCGATTTTAGAGCAAGAATAATATTTTCAAACACTGCCAAATATCTGAGCACATCTGTCACATTCAGTCAGTGTGAATGGAGTGCATCATGTAGCAAAGCATCTAGTTGGACAGACAGTGAAATGCACTAAAGGAAAACTAAGCAAATGGAAACTTTAGTAGGGAGAACAGATAGAGAAGTACCCATTAAAGCTGTTGTCAAAATTAGAAAGAAGCATGTATGTGACCAAAACTCTTGAGATCTTTTTCTTTATTTAATTTGGTTTTGTTTAATAGAGAATTAGGCAAGTATAGCTCATTAAGACTCTTCATCTCTTAGTGCAAGGTGCACAGGCTGTGGAAAAGTTAGCTACAGAATCTCCTTAATGTGTCTTGTTTTCAGTCACTGTGATGTCAAAGCACATGGATCTGTTCAGCAGTGAAACTCAACTGCAAAACAAATCTAGGAAGAAAATACTGTCAGACAGTACATGATTCATGACTTTATCCGCTGCTCTTTCATGTACTCAGATCTTGGTTAGAACTCTCTGCCTGTAAACTGATATTCAAATCAGCAAGAAGGATGTCTGCTGCAAATGCTGCTTATCTTCTGATGCCTTTGCTATACATGGAATACTAGAAATTTTTTTTTACTAAAGAATTTCTAGTCATTGGAATGCTTTTGTATTGCCTGTATATCCAGTGTAATGCTTTGACTTCTCTAATAGATTTAGTAATTTGCAGAAACTGAAGAGAATACATGTCATCATCAGTTCCACACTTCATTAGTTTCTGGCTTAAATAATCAGCTTCTGCATAAATGCTATGTTTCTGCAACCTAAAATGAACTTCCTTTCTGTAGCTTTTCAATTAAAGCTGCACTATTAATAATGTCAGCTTCAATGTGTTGATACCACTGTAAACCAAGCTGAGTTTAAATGAAGAATATTATTTTTCTGTCACTATAAAAGAACAGCTAGGTGTTTTTTTCTCTGTGACACATTCCACTTTCCAGGATGGTGCAAACACATTGTATTCATAATTACAGTGATAGGGGACTATTAAAAAAGGTGTGGAGCAATGTTAACAAATATGGAAAAGCAAAAACAAGTTACTTTGTACACAATGTAATAGTAAACAGAAGCCTGAATAAGAGTACACAGTGTGTTCCATCAACTCACAGAATAACCAAGTTAATGTCTGCAAGAATGACTTGTTACAAGAAAGGGAGGAAAAGAAGGAATTCCCTTAAAGTAGGGCTATCTGCCAGCAAGGCTTTATACTAATACTTCTCTTTTCTTCCAGCTTCTCCCTCCAGCCTCTATTTTCCCTGTGCTGCATATCATTAAATATAAAAACAACAGCAATGGGACCAGTTCCCCTGTGTTTCACATTTCCAACACTGAAAATGAGTAATTTGAAATCCTTTTTTCATATAAAGGATTTCAAAATATTTAAGAAAAGCAAGAACAAACAAGCATACTCAACTAGCTGGCTAAACATGCCTGCTCTTATGCAGAAAAATGCATACGAACAATTATGCCATGAATATTTACTGTGCACTTTGTTTTGCAGAAAATGGACTTCAGTACCTGCGCCAGCTTTCTCTATTTACAGCATAAGCTTTATCTGTTGAAGTAGTACATGCATGCTAAAATTAAAAGACAAACAAGACATACATGAGAAGATATTTGAGCTTCTCTTGAATGTGTTAAAGTATGCTAAAGATAGTTTTTGTGATTAGAGAGTGTTTCATGGTTTGGAATCTAATTTTAAACAACAGATTATGGCAAACTTTGATGAAAGCCATAGGACACAACATTAAGGCAATATATTTCTTTCATAGATTTCAGACATTCAGAGGAATGTTTATCATTGGGATAGGGAATCACTAGGGATTTGACTTAGTAGTTCAGTGGGTAGGGATGGTGATAGGAGGATGGCCGGACTAGATGATCTTGTAGGTCCTTTCCAACCTAATGAACCTATGAACCTAAGAACCTATTGCTGAGGAATGCTAATAGTACTTACAGACAGATCCAATTATCTGTTTGTGTGCTTGGGCACTTAATAGCTGTGGAAGGCATTCAAAAATCATAATCTCAGCTGGAGTTGTGTGATGAAGACTGTTGAATCTTTTTGAAAATTTATAATCTAATTATATCTGGCAGCAGATCTTGAAGATTAACCTTCTATTTAATTTTCATTCCTTTATTTTTCTCTCTCTTTATATCACCTGTTGAATTAGTTTTGAGCACATGTGCTGTAGCTTTGGACTTCCTATAAGTTTTTGCATATCTGTGTGAGAACGTGCTGAATAAGATGTTGAAATAGCACTAAATAGCTTGAGATGTAGCAGAAGTGTAGTTGAACAGGTCATTAGAACTGAGATAATATATTTAGCATAACTATTTAATATTTCTCATGCTGAGCAGTCACTGAGTGCAGGATGTAGAGGCAGTAATGAATATTGATACATTCCCTACTAACAAAATTTCTAGGAGAACACTGCACAATAAACGTTTCCAGTGTAATCAGCGTAAGAAATGTTTGTATCAACATTACACAAAAGACATGCCTCCATTTCTCCATTGGCTCTTGCACTATTTATTGCTCAGTGGACCTGATGGGTCCTCCTTTCCTAGAAACAATAGCATGGAAGTCATAAGGCATTTTAGCTTTCAAAACAAAACATCAGCATATAGCTTTGTGTTTCTCTGGAAGTGTTCAAGGGCAGGTGTGATGGGGATTTGGGAAATGTGAACTAGTGAAATGTTTCAGCACGTGGCAGGGGAGTTGGAACTAGATTATCTTTCAGGTTCCTTCCAACACAAACTATTGTACTGTCTATGATTCTTGATTCTAAGGCACTGTGACATGTAACAAGAAATTAATTTATTAATTCATGTCCCCCTGTTATATGCAACTAAGAACAGTTTGTTACATGGATGAAGTGGAAATCTTGAACATGGAGAGAAGCCAGAGAACATGGATTCTGGCTGACACATGAAGAACTCCTTTGTCAGAATGCTAATTTCCCTAGAAAGGTTGGAAGTGGCTGGATATTCAGAGATGGAGAAGAAAGTAATATTACAAACATAGTTTTCATGTAAAGTTCAGCTTGCCATTTTAAAGTACCTTAAATGATACATAAAGGAAGAGATGTTTTTGTGACAGCATGGCTAGTTATTGAGGGGAAAGGTGAGGACAAATTTATATAGGTGATGATCAGCTTTATGGTGCCCAGAAAGTAAGATCCTGCTAAAAGAAATTTTGCAACTACTTTTAAGTATTTCCAGGGTGGACATGTATCCACATTTTTCATAGCATAGCTCACCTCTGTTCAAAAAATACTTTCATTCTAGTGTAGTATTATCATATGCAAATTAAAGTTACGCTCAAACCATTTTTTTGTCTGTAGTTCCCATGGAAACTTTCTAAAATAACACAGCAGTGGTAACTGAGACAAACTTATTGAAGAAGCATCCATTTCAAAGGAAAATAACTTTGAGGCCCGAGTTCAATTCAGTTTATGCTAGCTCCTTCTAAGGTGGACATTTCTCAAACAATGATCCCTGCAATTGCCTTAGGAACTTAAGAGAATTCCTTCTGTCACACTGGTGATTCTTACTGATAGATACAGTCATGATACGACTAATTTTAGTTCAGCTCAGATCTCTTCAGAATAGAAGAAACTCTTATTCAAATGGACCTCAAATAGAACCTCCAAATCTTTCTGATTTTAGTAACTTCCTTGTTTACCAGTATTTTAACTTCTGTGGTTAAAATTATGTTGTAAGATTGATCAACATGAAGATAGTTTACAAAGGAGGAAAATGTAATCAGAAACTGAAGCAATAAAAGTTTGGCAAACACCAGATACAGGTACAAATATTCATCTTACGTTTCATTTAACTTTTTCACTGTGACACAACAATCCCTTATCTGCTAATGCTACATTCCTACTCTTCACCAGCATGCTTTATTTCTAATTCATTTATTAAATATATTTAATATATTTAATATTATTTAATTATAATTTAATTATTATAATATTTAATATATAGGATATATTAAAATCAGCAGTCCTATACAGGACATGATAAGATGCTGTAACATTGCTGCTGAATAATGAAATTGGGAACTGGGATTTGCAGAAAATAATATTGGTTTTGAAAGGTATGATGTGTGTCTTCATGATGCATATGTCTCACAAGATGTGAGGCTGCCTTTACAAATATTTTAAGCTTTCTTCTTTTGTCATGGAATGTCTGTGATTCAAATTCTTTGACCTTCAATTTCTAGAGCATTATTCTGGACAGAATTTGCCACGCTTTGATCCCCAGACACACTGAATAATAAATTTAACAGAGGAAAGATAGCTGAATATTCTCATCTCATACTTTTCTATTATACTGCACTGCAGCTGGCCATTACAAGGAACACCATGGGATTCCATATACACTATCTCAAAACTTTTTGTATCATATGCAGTCATTTAAGGCTTTCCCATACTTTGTTTCAATTTCCAAATATCTGCACCAAAGTGGGAGTTCAGTCAGTCTAAGAATATGGTGATGTCTGTCAGCCTGTATCCCATATCTCCTGCTGGGATTTATTAGGAACTGTTATCAAGAAGCAAAAAAAAAATTGCTTCAGTATTGAGTCAGAGAAAGTAAAAAAGAATGACTGTTTCTCCACTGCTCTTATTTTTAACCATTTTAACCATTTGTCCACAAAACTTCTTAGTGTCCATTGCCATATAATCTCAGCTAATGAAGTGGAAAAAAAAAATAAAAACCCACCTCATTTAAGTTCTATTTCTAACATATACAAGTGCAGCGATGTTACTCACACAATCTAAGTAAATTAGCAAGTAATTAATACTATTAAAAAAACCTCCTATTCATAAGTGGGCACTTATCCACACACAATTGATAGCTTTAATATACCCACACATAAAATTGTTTCATCTATTTCATTCTTTTTCAAAAGTGTATATGCGTCATTCATTGCCAACCACTGTACAAAGACACATTTCTGCCCGTGGAAGTAAAGACAGAAATAAAGGTGGCCGTGCCATCAGGCAGAGGAGAAACAGATAAAAGGATTAATACATTTCCTGCCTTAAGAAAATAAATAGCATATATACTTCTAAGGGTGGGAAGAGATGGTGAAACAGGGATGAAGGAGAAAGTTTCTGAATTTGTGAAGGCAAAACACAGACATTGCAAAGATATGGCTAGAAAAAAGAAGCAAGGATGAGAAAAGGCAAGGCATGATGAGAATTTTAGATGTGATGTGCAAATACAGCTCATAATGTTAACACAAACCTGTAGACTGTAATCTCTTAAGAGGGAGGAAAGCTTGCTCACTTAGGGAGGCAGAGGAAAACCTCATTTTATATACAATCTATTTTTTTTTTTGTGCAGTTTTGCAGAATTTTATGTTCTTTTATTAGGAATGTCTGCTTTAGGAATCCTTAAGTAGTACTTGAAAAAGTGCTCATGAAGTGGAAGGAAACTGAAAAAAGCATAGGAATTAGGTCTGCCAGTTCTAAAGAACAGGGCACCCTCATCATGTAATCTGAGATGTTACCAGATACAGAGGGATTTGTCCCCATACTCTCTTTGAGCTGTTGTTGCATAAATAAATTTGGCAGAACCAGAACATTTGTTGGCCCAGTTCTAGCAGTGGCAGGCTTAGACAGCTGATTGGTGTGAAACCTGACCTAGAACTTGGAGAGCAAAGAGAAACCAGCCTGCTTTGCAACAGGCAAAGAGTCGCTTTACTGTGCTGATTTGCATGTCCCTGAATCCTTGACAAATATTTGGGGAAAGTCTGTGAGCTAAATTTCTGGAAGAATGTCCAGGTGCATAATTCCAGATGAATTCCTGTTTGCGATTATTCCCACAAAGATTCCTAGGAAGGAATAACTGTTATTCTGCAGAAGGGAATAAAACAGAATTTGCTGAAAACTTGTAAGAGAGCAAAATGCTGGATGGAAGCTCGGCAAAACATTCCACTACTGGTTCCCCTTGGAAAAGATGAATTTGGCTACTCTTCACAGTGCTATTAGAAAGCTTACACAGCAAGCAGCAACTCAGCCAGACAAATAACAGAGTAACTGATAAATTAAAACAGCGAGGAGTTAATTGTTCAACAAGTTAGTGAGTGATTTTTAAAGGTGAAAGAAGAATCTTTTCAATTTATTATTTCTATAATAATGAAATTATGGTTGCCCATCTGCTCTTTTTACCTTTGAGGGAGGGTTTAGTTCCCTGCTTATTTTGTTGATGATAATTAGAATTTCACGTCACTGACCATCTGGAACAGGAGATGCAAGCTCTGGGAAGCTGACCAAGCTTGCTATTAGCAGGAACTTTAAAAGAGCTGATTTCCAAGAATGGAGGAAATCCTCTGTAACATAGTGGTGCCTTCGCTTAATAAAACTTCCTTTCTTTTTTGTCTATGAACCTTACTTTACAGAACAGTTCTGTGCTTAAATTGGCAAAATAAGTATGGAATTTCTGTAAATTCAGTTTGAAAATGTAAATTTTGGACAGAATGTTGTTAGGAGATAATCTTCATCACTCTATTTCTTTCACTTTCTAATATTTCAAATCCTTATTTCCAATACTAGTTCTGTAGTAAAATTCTGCTTATCTTCTCATTATTACATATAAGGTTCTCTCCAGCTATAGGTTATCTAATTGGCTGTATTTGTTTATGCAGTTTATTTGAATAGGCAGCCTTCAGTTGTGGTCTGGCAAACTAGAATAGATTTCAGTAAGTACTGTTATGGAGATTTCCCTCAGGGATGTATGAAAATATAACTTCGCTCAAATCAGCTGGGAATGTCTGTACTTGTCATATCCAATCAAATCAGACTAGCTGCAGGTATTTCTGTCCATTTATACACAAACAAACTGATAACATTTTAAAATATGAAATGCAAGCTCAGAATTAAGAGCTCTGCTTGCAGTGCTTGCGAATCACATCGAGGAGGCAATTATTTAGCTACATTTTCCATACAAATGACCGAATTGACATCAAAGCTTCTTCATTTCAAAGATTTCTATTGGGAGCTCTTTATAACTGAAGTACACCCTGGTACGAGTCAGCTTGTTTTCTGAGTTCTTCCAGATGTTTCTGTTTATCCAAATAACCTTTCTCTAGTGAATAAGACAGATTTTTTGAGAGGAAGATAATTACATACAGAGTCTAATTCCACTTACAGAGGCAACTCCCTCAACTCCCTTAGAGTTTAAAATGAATGTATTGATGCTATTCCTCTTGATCTGTTCCAAAAGAAAACTCATCTAGATGAGATACTGTCTGTAAGAATCTGCCTGGTACTTGTGGTAGATCAACAACAAGTTTTCAAGTCTTTTTAGGAGGGCAGACAGAAGAGGAATATGTGTTGGAAAGGTAAGGGAAGGTTTCCCTTTTTATTTACTTGGTACCAACCAATACCTGTTCACTGTTGAAAACCCTTCCAGAAATACAGAATCAAAGTGTGGCTATTTCAAAAACACAGAAGTTTTGTTGCACAAGTATGAAACCTCATGAAAATTCTTTTATCCCTTCTAGGCGTGGTTGTGATTATATGAAAAAAAATAAAAGAGCAACCTGCTCACACCGTGTTAGAGTGTACTGCCTATTTCCTGATCCCCTTCGCCCGAACTCTCCACAAGCTATATGCTAGTTTCATTTGAATTTTATCACTCTAACTTGCTGTAAATCCTATTTTTTATTTGACTACCAGCAGCATCAGGTAAACTGTTTCCAGCTGCAAGCCTTGATCTTTTAAGACTCAAATCCATAAGCTGCTGAGTCTGTTAGAGTGAAATGACATCACTCCACATGAAATTCTTTTGCATCTGTACACATGTACACACAGATTTTTGTTTGCATGAGGAATCATCCATAAAGTACATCAAAAAGGCACAAACGTTATCAAGTACTCAGTAGTTATCTAATGCTCAAAATATGTTTTCCTATTTTACAGAAGACAAGTTGAGACACACCTTCTCTAAATATTTTAATCAAATGTAATTTTTAGGGTTTATTTTTCATACACAGAAAATATTCCTCCCTTCATACCTAAGGCATTACTTCAATGTGAATGGTTTGACATTTGAATTAGAAACTTTAATGTTTTCAGAATATACTTTTGTCACTTGAGCAAAGAGAATAATTAATGGCACCAGCGTGCACCTGCCTTCCCTGAGTGCAAGGCACAGCAGGAGCAGGACTATATACCTCCAGCAAGTACATTTCATAGCTACTTAAACAGTGAGACTCAGCAAACTTCTATTCTTAGAATTTATTCCAATGGAGTTCCACTCTTTCATTTCCACCTGATTATTTTGGTCTCAGCTCCTTCTCTTACATTTTCAACAGGCAAAGGCCACTGTCTCTCTTTACCCATTCCACTGAATTGTATGACCTACTCCACCACTACTGCTGCAGTTACATGTCATTTTGTCTCTAATATTACACTGATAGAAATTATTTCTAAAGTGTCACCAAGTGCTGTTATCTGTTAATCCAATCTCCTTTATTTCCTAAAGACAATAGATAATCCCACTTTATTTCTGGTAATCTCTTTGTTCTCTACCTCATTTCATTGTGAAAAACAGAGGGGAGAGGAGGGCAAGAGAGCGATGCTGCTGTTCAGTTCTGAAGGCTGGTGTAACAGCAGGTGGCAGAATTTGGGGAGCAGCAATTGCAGAAGCACAAGCCTAATGCAAATGAGGTCTTAGAAGGTTATTAGCTGATGACATTTGTCAGATCTCTGCTGAGATTTGTCAGCTAACATTTCAGAAATCTTAATGTAGTAGATACAGACATATTTTCTTAAGGGTGAAAGACAGAGGAGAAACAGATGTGTAAATTCCTTTTTCCTCTCCTGAGGAGAGAAAAGTCTTAACTCAGGCAAGGATTTTGTCAAAGATGGAGAAAAAAATGTAGTTGCTCTATACTGCTTTTGCAAAATGAGTAGATTTCTGCTTCAGTAATTAACAAAAAGTTATCCTGAAAAGTGTGAATGCAAGAAGGAAATGTAGTCTAAAGTGCTGAACTGACAAAGTCACAAACCATGGAAAACCAGTGCATTACTTGACATGCTGCAGGTATGAACTCGGCTGAAAGATGTCTGATTGTCTGAATGATGTCTGACATATTTCAGACAATTGGAGCAGCAGTGTTGACAGTGTCCCTGAGAGAATCCAGCATTACTAAGCTTGATGGCTTCTGCTGTGTTTAGGAAAATGGGAGTTTGAAACTGCTGCAAAGAGTATTAAAGAAAAAAAATCCTGTCCTATCAATTTCCTCTTACTGTGTTTGGTACTTCGATGTTCCCTATCTAATTGCTAATTACAATGATCTACATATTTTGAATGCAATATCCATATGCATAAATTATTTATAGTCATAATGAAATTTCGATACCTAGTGATATGATCAGAGGATGATCTAAGAGCTTGGAGCACCTCTGATGAAGACAGACTGAGGGAGTTGGGCTTGTTTAGGTTGGAGAAGAAGAGGCTCCAAGAAGACCTCAGTGCAGTCTTCTGGTACTTGCAGGGAGCTTGCAAGCTGGAGGGGGACTGACAGTCTGATAGTGATGGGACAAGGAAGAAAGGCTTTAACTAAAAAGCGGGGAGATGTAGGTAAGATGTTAGGAAGAAATTTTTCACTCAAACGGTGGTGAGGCCCTGGCACTGCTGCCCAGATTGCTGTGGGTGCCCCCATCCCTGGAGACATTCACGGCCAGGTTGGATGGGGCCCTGAGCAGCCTGAGCTGCTGGCTGACAACCCTGCCCATGGCACGGGGGTTGAAACTGGGTGATTTTTAAGGCCTTCTCCAGCCTAAGTCATTCTATTATTATATTATGATTCTACAACATTAGAATTTGGATTTGAAAAAGAAATTTTAAATATGACTAAAACTTCGAACAAAACAGCTTTCCAACAATTTACTGATTAAACTGACATGCACTGTTGGTTCTTTACTTATTTCTCCACTACAAAATTTCACAGAATTAAAATCATTTTTAAACACACAGTATTTTCATTCTGTATTTCCATTCATTGCATACTTATACTCAAAAAAACCCCACAATTTATTCTTCCTTTCTATATTGTTCTACTGTGTAACAATTATAGCCAGAAACAATAGCAAGAGAAATGAGAATAAGAGCATACATAGCAAACCATTCCTCTCTGCTTTAAACAAACTGGAAAATAGTTATGGGTAAATTGACATATTCATGAAGAAAATAGTTCTGACTCCTTAAACACTTTTACAGTGTCATATTTTTATTACAATATTTTATTCCTACATAATAATGGAAAATATATGTTAGGACAACGTTATGATTCTTGGTTGCAGCACTTTGTTCTACTTTTTAGAGTTGGCATGACTGATCCTATAGCTAGGAAAATGATTCTATTGTGCATTTTTACTGTGTGGTGAATGCGTACATTTGTGAGGAAAGACCTTCATTGTAGTAATTCTGATGGCGATGAAGCTAGTGATAATTAGTTTCATTTTATTAATAGCTATATTTAAGACTCAAGGTACTGCCAGTCTAGAAAATAATCTATTTCAAAACTAAGTGGCAGCTATTAGTGTGCTGTAATAAATGTTTAGCCATAAATCAATGGAATTTTTACAAATCAAAGAGCAAAACTTGTTTGTGTATTGTTTCTGTACGATTTTTCAGCAGTGCATCAAAGCCACAGCTAATGGTATTTAATGGTAAGCAGGTATTTTGACTTTAAACAAAGGGAGATCTTCCTTAACTCTTCAAATCTTGCAGTTAAGAAACAGTTCATGATCAGATGCATGTCCAAAAACTGTAGCATAATTATTTGTGCATATTGCATGAATGTGGGTAGCCAGCTACAATTCAGAATGGGTTCACCCAATATGGTCTTTTGCAATTCCAGGCAAGGAGAAAGACTGATTCAAAGCCACTTTCCAACCTATCTGCATCCAGCCCAGCTCCTATACTCAGTCAGGCTAGACAGTTTGTCTTTAAACTCTTCCCTTGTTCATGTTTTGGGCAATTAATTCCTGCTCTGGGATTTTCAATCAGCATGTGTTAGAAATAAAAGCCCATACTTTTTTTTTTCCTACTTTGAATAAGTTCAGAGTTATTCTTTTGTCACATTCTCAGAAGTTCTCTCCTTAAACTTTTTTTCTCTAAGGTGACTTAAATGGATTACAAACCAACACAGTCAGGCACTGGAAAACTGAACTATCATTACTTGTGTTAGGAACTTCTGGATTAGACCTTCCTCGTAGTGCACCATCTCATGATAATAAGTTAATATACTGTGTCTAACATTAAATGTGATCTTAAAAAACCTCAGGATACAGAGTGGTAAGACAACAAATATATAAGATTACGATTTGAAAATGTCTACCGTGGCTTAGATTTTTCTTTCTCTTTATAAATCATAAATACCAAAAAGGTTAGCATATTATCAGAAAGGTAAGTGAAGAGAGCTTCAGGTCTACCTTTCTCCTCCTACAGTAATATTGCCATCATTCTTTGTGAGAAGCTCACAAGCTTTTGTAGCAAGTGAAGTGCATTTCCCTAAGGTAAATTTCATTCTGTTCATTTGCTATATTTGGATCAGAAGCAAAGCCCTACAATTCCAAATATCCCTAAATCCCTGTCCTCATATATCGAGAAGACAAAGCATGTAACTTATTTTGTTTCTGACATTATTATTGCCAACATCAAAGCATGCAATTCACATCTGGATTTATTTTAGACTTTCTCATGATAACAGCTGCATTTCTTGTCTTCACTTGGACACATTTTTTAAAATGAAAATTGCCATGGCAACAACTGCAACCATTTATTATACAGCAACAGAAGTGGAACTAATATCTGTGAGAGAAGCTCTGCTATCAAGATAGTATTTCATTCTGACAACACCAGAGTCATTTTTCCCTAGTCTTTCCTTTTTTATTTTTATTTTTTAAGAAAAATATAGAAAATATTTTCAATAATGAAATGTAGGTGGGATAGAACAGCTCAGGCGATTATAAAGATTTTCTTCTTTAGATTACTGGCTCATCTCAAATCCAGATTAGCAAGAGCCCAAAATTATCATCTGTTTGGTGAGGCCTTGAAAAAAATTGATAGGGTACCTAGATTTGAAAATCTCATTCCCATAACAGCTACAATCTCAGCTGCAGCACAGAGACAGCAAATAGTACATATGAAGGGTATGTATTCCCTGAGAGAAAATGGATTTTATCCATCCTTGAAGCGCACAAATATCTAATACAAAGGAAAAAATCATAGTTTGAAATACTGACACAAAATAGTTCAAAATCAGCTACACTTCAAGTTTTTCATTCATATCAGTTGCAACCTACTGGGTTACCTGTGGTAACGGACTATGCACTCCCCTGCTGAAAAATGGCTGAAGAGTATTGCACCAACCTCAAGCTACATGTTGTGCCAAGTCAGGATTTAAGTATGGTCATCCAGTGTATGGTCCAGGTACTTTAGGAATCACAGAGCCCATTTTCTTTGCATGTTTCCAACATAAGAAGTTTGTTTATTTGTTTGTTTTACAATAAAATTAGGGATGCTCTGGCACACGTTGCTCAGAGAGCTGTTGGGTGCCTTGTCCCTGGAGACCTTCAAGGTCAGGCTGCACGAGGGTCTGAGCTCCTGATTGAGCTGTAGATGATCCTGTTCGTTGAAGAGGAGTTGGACTAGATGGCCTTTAAAGGTTCCTTCCAACTGAAACGATTTTTTTATTCTATTGCTACAAAGAACAGACTATCCAGACTCTTAAGCAGCTATGAGCATTCTCCAACAGCAGACTACTCTGTCTAGGATGCAGTATTTTCATCAAGAACTGTATCTTACAAACCTCTTAACAGACAAGGAGTACCCATACTTCACTGTCCACTTAAAAAGTTCTAGATTTTCTTTGTACAAAGACAATCATTTAATTAAGATTTATTCTAGTACTTTGTGTCACAGACAATTTATTTCAGGGAGATAACATAAAGGAAAAATTGAGGAAACAAATAGAATAACTTCAATTGTAACTAAAATAAATTTGCCAAAGAAAATCTACCTCTAAAGAGTGGGGTACTTTCCTGTTTTACTCATACAGAGGAGGGAAATAGTGAAAGAACAGGCAACTTGTTCTTCCCAAGCTGGGAAGCACTGAGTACTTAAAACATTGTGTTTCCTCTGGGATCACTGAGCTGCACATCTCCTGTGAACCTGGACTGCTCTCTGGGAGAAAAAGTTGGACTCGTCACTCGTCACAGTAAATTAAGTCCCATAGTATCACCTTTTACAATTTTTGTACAAATAAAAATAGTATGTGGATAGAATTAAGCCTTCAAGAGCACTCTGAATTCTTAGCCCTATGTTCATAGAACCTTCACAATTACACTTGAATTCAATTTTTATCATTCAACAAACATATTGTTTTCACTGAATATCCTTTTTTTTGTGAACACATCACCCTGGACTAATAATATAAGAACTGTCACATAAATGAAAGGTTGTGTAAACATTTCTGACAAGTTTGGAAGCTTGGATCTAGGGACATGAAATCTGTGAATAGACAACTACTCTAAGTCGGAGGTCAGGAGTAGAGAGACAAAGAATAGTTTAAACTCATGGATTAGTAAAAGTGTTAACTGAGAGCATATCTAATTCCCTTAATGGCACAATATATCCCTTTGAATTTGAGGTTCTCTTTTTATATTCTACCATTTTGAAGCATTTATTGGGGATTGTTTCACTTACTGGATGCCTGAAGTTGCTTTTACAAGTATGAAGTGTTATACTTGCTAGATAAATTCTTATCAGTCATGTCTGGTTGCTCAAGAAGCATGGTGCAGAAGAATTGTTTCAAATACCATGTAGGACTGTATTTCTGTTACTCCTCTAGAGACCATTTAGAAGATATTTCTTTCTTGTTAAATCGTAGGATTCCTGGTTTGATAAATCACTGGTTTGTAACTTCTACAGTCATCTTTTCTATGCAGAAATACTGCACTATTTTTACAGGTCCGTTCTTCCAACTTGAAAATTCTGTTTTGGGTAAGTGTAAGTGATTAGAGGGATTCAAGGGGCAAGAAAAATGCAGTCCTTAGCTTACATGTTTCTTGGAGGCTGTTTCTACTTTCTTCCCATTACAGGCATCTTTGCAGTAGCCACTCAAGGCTCCATAAATGGGAGGACACACTTCAAGCCACTTTAAATATACAGACCATTTCAATTTATGCAGTGCTTGAAAAGAATGGAAGTTAAGCTCTGGGGTGGATTATAGTTGTGGCATCCAAATGAGAAAGGATCACATTTTCACACATAGCAGTCTCTAAATTATGTGCCTTTTGATATGATATACTCAAAAATAAAGACAGTCAGACAGTGGTAATAGTATAACGCAGAATGCAGCATATCCCATCACAAATGAACCACTATCAGCCATCTGTTCAATGCTGATGTGCTTCATTCCTCTAAAAGATATGGGACAGGTTTTTTAGAACAGAGTTGTCACTGGAAAATATGTAGATCTATGAAAATTAGACATTTAGAAGCAATAGCAATCATTTAAGTATAAAACATTCCTGTACAAAGCCCCAAATAAATGCTAAGATATTTTACTATTAAAGTCAAGGAATTTTAAGTCCAAGTTGCAGTTCATCAGGATTTCTTTCTATCAAAGATAAAAATAAGGTAACATTTTCATTACCTTGTCTGAGACAAATGCTAAGACATTTGTACATATAGAACATACAGTTCCTAGGAATCATGAGATTTTTGCTTTCACGTTGGTCAAATAAACCAAAAGGAAGAAAGAAATAAAACAGTTTATTTAATACGTATTTATAATCACTGATTCCAAATCATTCAATTAGCAATCTTCTGCTGTTTATACACATTTTTCCCCTGAAGCTTGAATACATTCTTTTTTTAATAGCATATTGTCTTTTTGTAAAATGTATCTAATATGTCTTGCATCACTTCGGTTTCTTACCATAACCACTTTGCTGTTCTGTTAGTTGCAAAAGATTAACACCTCTTTATTTGACCTTGCCACCCAAGCTTGAGACATATCAGGCCTCGAAAGGTACAGAAGCTAGCATACAAGATTTAACTTCATATACAGATTTTTCCTCAAAAATTGTCACGACTTCCTGAAAAAAATGTTGCTCTAATCAAAACACATTCAAAACTTTTCAAGTAAAATACTATTCAGCAAGAAAAACATCTTAAGAATGCACAAGTTATTCCTTGATGTCATGGTTTTATGATTTTTTGGTATTGGTATTCCACATCATAACATCATATAGTGCATTTAGTGTTAAAGAGTTAATGCTCCAGCTCCGTGGATCATCAATAGTTCCAGGTATACCTCATAGGTACATTAGGTTGGAAAGGACCTACAAGATCATCTAGTCCAACAATCCTCCTATCACCATCCCTACACACTGAACTACTAAATCAAATCCCTTAGCACCTCATCTAAACGCTTCTTGAACCTGTGTCAGAAGAAAAGAAGAACTACATTCCCCAGAGAACTGTGCGATACTTGCGCTTTTACGTATTTACGCTTAGAGGGAAAGATAAAAGCTGTCTGTGGTCACAGGACACTCTCTTTCCTTTGGGATGGACTCAGCAGTGGGTGCTCGCTGCCGTCCACCTTCAGCGCTTAGCATAAGGTCTTCAGACACTCTCTCTTGCTCATTTTATTTGATTTATTAGCTTTAATTCCAATTATATTGTATTATATTGTGTTATTTTGTTTTCCAATATCTTATTTAGTAAATTAGCTTTCCTCCTCAGATCGTTGCCGCTGTTTTGTTCCCTTTTCCCTTTCCCCCTTCCCCTTTCCTGCGGTGTGGGTCCATGGGTCCCCCGCACCAATCGTCACAGAACCAGGCCGAACCTGCCCGTAAACCGTTGACACTTGAGAATTAAGATGTAAATGGCAAGATGACTATGCTCCTTATAAAGCCTTACATTCCCTTTAAAGCCTAATGACACATTCTTTGTCATACCAATATATCATCTTAAAACAATCCTGACAGGTCACGGAGGAAAGAAGCAGAATGATCAGCATGGAACAAATGGCACAAAGTGTAAATCCTTCTTTCAGTCTCAAGCAAAACCCACAGTCATAACTTGCAGGTTATTGTATAAAAACATATTGCCTGTATTTCCTTTTCTAAAGCTGCAAAAGCTCTTAGCCCTGTCCATTAGTATTTGATCAAGGAAGCCCAGAAGAACTAGGAAGAAAAGGAGATCAGTGAGATAGTTTACTACAACAGAAAATACAAGCTAATCCTTATAAGAATCAGTGAGTAAGCTGTTATTTTTAACTCTACCCAGTGCACAGAAAAGAAGAGGCAGAAGATACAAAACATACGTATAGATGGATAATAGGGACTGGAGGAGATGTTTGTGATATATGTCTATTGAGCATTCATTCATCACCTTGAAAAAATGTCTCCATTCCTTAACTGTGTCTAATTATGGGTTGTAGATAAATTTCGATCTTTATCAGTTCTGTTCAGTTATCAATCTCTGATGACAGTTTTCTATTGTATTTATTTTTAGGATTTGTCTAATCCACCTTTGATATAAACTTATGTAAATACCTCACTTTTGACTTAACCTATTTCAACAATAAGGAAACTTCTAACTTTTTTAAGTTTCAAATTTAGTATCAAGATTTTACACACAGCTTGTTAATAAACTGAGATCACCCCCTTTCAGAACAGGCGCCCTGAGTGGACTAGCAGAAATAAGCCATGCCAGCACGTTTCTGGAGTTGCTTTCTGAGGAAGAAGCAGAAAAGCAGAGGCTCTGTAAGGTTAATTATGGTTTCCTTCAGTGTTAAACTTTGAAATTTTGCATTTAGGTAAAATGACTGACTCAGTAGGAAGTGATGAAATAAGTAGAACAGGATTTAATACTGTTTAAGTATAGTTTATGTAAGAAAATTATCAGGTAAATGAGCATGCATTTTAGATGCTTAGAAGGATTAAAAGATAGTGTTATATTAAAAAAAAATCAGAAAAATAACGAAGCTAGCACAGGATAATGTAAAATCAAAAACTGAGGTATGTAAGAAAAAGATACATGTGGAAAACCTGAGTTTTGGAAACATTTAGAGCAAAAACTATAGTTGCCATAATGAGCATATGTTTTGTTATGGTGGTTAAAATTTCGTGTTTCTGGAGGGCATATTAAGTAGAAAATCTCCCAGTGAAAGTCAGTTACTCCATATTTGTTATTGAAATAACTACACTAAGAATAGGATGTTTTTTCTGAACCTGAATGCCTTCGGTAATTTGGAGGGTGAACTGGAATCACTTTTGACAAGAAAATACAACTTTTTGTCTTAAGTTTAGCATGCTTAATAAAAAAGTCATTTAATGGTTATAGCTGAAGCTTGACTAGTAAACTTTCACTCCCTGCCAATACTTCTTTTCTTTGGCTTTTTATTTCTGAGAATTCTTTTTGTGATCAGAGCCCATTAATTTAATATAACAGTTTTGCTTGATTTTAGGATGTGGTCAGATTCACCTCCCTGAATTCACCACTCAAGTAGTACTTGTGACACAGAATGTCAATTCCTAATTTATAATCCATTAATCAATATATTTTAGCAGCTGCAGTCTCTGTACACTTACTAGACTTAAATAACAGAGAATCAAGTTGCTTCTTTACTGTCAAGAAATGCCTTAAGTTTTAGTTCTAGCATTTCTGATCACACTACCAAATATTTTCAACTCTAAATAACTAACTAAACTGAAGCCCTTGCTAAGTATACAAAATGCACTCAGTACATTACATTACAGAATCACAGAAATATTTTGAGTTGGAATGGACCTTAAATATGATGTAGTTCCAAGTCCCTTGCCATGTGCAGGGATATATTCCTCCAGATCAGGTTGCCTAAAGCCCCGTCCAACCTGACCTTGAATGCTTCCAGGGCATCCACAATTTCTCTGGACAGCTCATTCCAGCACCTCACCATCATCATCATAAAGAATTTCTTTCTAGTGTCTAATCTAAATCTACCCTCTTCTAGTTTAAAACCATTACCCTTTGTCCTGTCACTACATGCCCTGACAAAGAACCTTTCTCCATCTTTATTGGAAGCCTCTTTTAAATACTGGGAGACCACTTTAACGTAATATATAATAGAATCAGAGAATACTGCCTAGAGCCTTCTCTAGGCTAAACATACGCAGTGTCACAGCTGATAGAATTTCCTTTGATACACAGTTATCTCATCCAATTAGCACATGTGTATATGTCTTAGTATAGTACTTTATGTCCTATGGGGTCTTAAACAACAAATATTCAGTAGGCCAGAGATGAAAAATATATCAGAAGTTATTAGAGAGGAAAGAAAATTATAACTGATCCCTGGTCTAAGAGATTCACAGCTGAAAGAGGACTGTCAGTTAGCATTCTGGGAGCAGCATTGTGTGCAGATGCATTAATGACACTTTCTGCTATGAATCATTTCATTAGTTTTGTGGTAGCGCATCACCATAACTTGACATCAGATTTTGATGATCAGTGATTTCTGTTCTAGAGGTTATGTATTCATGACTCATATTTCATGATGCCCCACATCATATACTGTTAGAAACCTTGTGCCTTTTTTTACTGACTGAGAATGTAAGATTTATTTTCATATCTTCATATTGTATGGAAATTCCTGAATTAATAAAACTGCTTAGAAAATCCTTCATACAGAACTGCTTTTCTAAACTTTGTCTCCAGATGGAAGAAATCACACTGCTGGGGCCGTATACTTAATATGCAAGAGCTTGAAAGATATTTTAGGAATTCTAAATTTTTAATGCTTAAAATACCAATCATTATCCAGCAACCCAAGCTACTTTCTGGAATCCAGTGCCAAGCTCAGTATATTATCTTTGACAATATACATGAAGGACCTACAGCACTGAAAGCAACAGAAGCACAGAGGTCTGAAATGTAGCTTAATTAGTGTCTGGGAAGCTTAGGACTACTGTGCATAATATTTTCAGAAGAAAAAGAGCATACATGTTTAGTATTCCTAATGTGGACAATTGACTAGTGGCAAATGCTAGATTTGAACCACATAAAAATAAGTGTGCGGTTTCCCCTCTTGTGACATCATTTCCCATTCAAAAATACCCTTGAGGGGTGCACTCAGAAGTGGGATGTGGGAGATGACCTTTGACAACTTCAGCAATTTCTTTCAGTAGGACAACATTCATCCTGTCCAGAAGGTTTCCTGTTGTTGAGCTCTTGCTATGTTTTCAGTTCTATTTATGAAGGGTTACACCAAGAAGGGAACCACTAGGTAGTTTATGACAAGATTGCTGCTGCAGATATTCAGTACCTACTGTGATTTGTATCACCCATTTGAGCCTCAGCCATAACGTTGCAGTTTTTATCAGGAATATCTGTGAATATATAACTGCTCTGAAGACATATGGTCAATAAATAATTCAGTTATCTATCTCCCCTGCAGATTTCTCATACACCTACCACCTATTAATGTGTAGTTGGCCTAGAAACAATATTCTTTATGGCACTACTAGTATAAAAATGTTTACTGACTGGCAGCAGACTGTTGATTTCCATTGCGATACCTTGAAAATAAACTGTTTTCCACCCCAGTCTCCATCTGCTTTGCATTCCCATCTGCTATCAGCCCAAAGATGCCTTGTTTTGTATTTTGAGTCCCTAAAAAAGCCTATTTCCACTTATTGATTCCAGTATTATACGATTGTGACTATATTCATGATTGTATTTTCTCTCCTTGCCCCTATCCCTTTGTTTTCTTTTCAGCTCTATATCCATTTACAGTCCTAAGGAGAATCCTAATGCATTTGATGCTGCTGCTTTCTTTCAGTCAGTGGGAAATTTCCTGGGGATCTTTGCTGGATCATTTGCTATGGGATCCTCTTATGCGGTTGTCACAGCTTTAATATCCTTTATGGCTCATTTTCAGTAAGAAAATCTATATGTGTGGTACCTGAGACTGACTGCCTTTACTTTCAGATTAAACCTTTCCATTGTTGCCTCAAGATTTCACAGTCAAATCATAATGATAAGTCACTTAATTTGTCAGAATCCACAAAGAACTTACATCAATCTCCAAATGTTGTGCACATCTGTTTCTAACATTAGGCAAGACCGTGGTCTTCAGGGCTTGTAAATGAGAAACTGAGGTTTTTAAGCATTCTGAGGTCAAATTAAAAATTTATGACTACACTAACATGCCTATGACTGCACAGACTACACACCGGTGGTAATCATAGAAAAATATGACAAAGTCCAAACTACAAAACAAGACAAAGTCAGTCTACCTAAAATAAAAATAAAAGATATATCTCTCACCCTTCACTTTTTCTTCCATTTTACGATTTGTCATGTAAAACACTATAAAGTAGGAATAGCAGCTACTTTCATCTTTCTTGCATCAATATAAATGTTAAACAAACGCCAGTCAATGCAGAATCAGACAAAATAAGTTTCTTTCCCATTTTTCTGAGAAAAAATGCAACTGATTAGGCACTGGTTCAAAAACTACAGACATACTTCAAATGGCAGACTTGTAAAATTAAGTTATTTATAACCTGAGCTGGAAACTTCTCTTTGAGAATTTAGAAGTGGTGTAGTTTTTTCCTGAGTTCACATTGTATGGAAGAGTATGCTGAGTACTCTTTCTTCCTTTTATTTTTTTTTCTTCAGTATGGGGACAATTTTAGCTTATGAAATAGTTGGGTTTTTTTTTTTACTTTTCCTTAGTAATATTTCAGCACTTGACAAAATTTACAAAGCTGTGTGAGTTCCCCATGTTGGAGACAGGTCTGTTTTTCCTCCTATCTTGGAGTGCCTTCTTATCAGCAGAAGCTGCTGGTCTCACAGGTAAGTGTTAACATTTTATTGAATAAGAGGAGTTTCATAAAGTACCTCTAGCGTGGAAAAATTGCATGTTTATTTTGGGCATGACATCTTATATAAAGCTTCTATGAGCCAGTTGCTCTACTGGACGTTATTTCATCTCCAAGAAGAAATCTGTAGGGACATTGCACAGTTCTGCCAGAAAAGGTCTTGTTAAATTGGGCTGACCTCCTCAGTCCTCTCTCTTGTCTATCTACAATTTCCCATCACTCTATTAAACTCATTATTAATCCCACTATTAACCACCTCCTATAGGGCCAAAGATGACAGGAAACGTGAGGAAAAAAAAATATAGCGTGCTGTGTGACATATACTATTCGGGATGGTGTGCTTCCCTTCATGCACCGTGTCCTGGTACCTCCTCCTGATTTCCCCACCATAGACACTAAATATCTCTATAAAACACCTTTTACAAAAAGACTAAGTTATGCTGCATCCCTGTGAAAGGTGAAAAGACAGATCTGATTGTTTTTTTCTTTTTTTCCTCAAGTAGATTAGGAGAGAGAATGCAATTGTAGTCAATTTCATACCCAGGGACTGCTTTTAGAAATGTAGAGAGTCCACAGAAATTAAGGCACATAGTTTATCTAGATAGCAAACTATTGTGTAGTGTGATTTGAAAGAACAAACTTCATAATAGCTTGATCATTTTAATGTTCTTGATGCTGTCACCTCTAAAATCTAGTGCTCTAATTAACATCATGGAACCAGAGGAAGAAAAGCACTTAATGAAGTGTTAATGCAGCCCATGCTGTTTTGTTTGCAAAACTGTTCAATGCTTTCCTGAAGTCAGGAGTTATATTTCCACTGAGTTCTGTGGAACCAGCGTGCTACTTCTTAAATCTTAGCCATGCTATTAACTTATTTTCCAATTAGTATTACACCTGTATCTTCCAACATCTTTACCATATTAAATACAAAATGTTGTGCCCTGCTTCCTGCCAAAAACTTCAGGCCAATAAATATAGAGAAGGATGCACGAACTGAATGAAAGAAAATACTCTATCACATGGAGAAAATCAGATTCCACCTTGATTAAAAGTCTATTTTGTTTCTTTATGTGTAATGACTTTAAAATGTGATACAATTACTAAAAATTGCCTTTTATATTTATTGATTTAAAATACAGTCCAAACTGAGAAGAAAGATACTATATTTCATCAAGGAAAAAATGCATACCTACTAAACTATACATTAAATCCAAAAAAAGAATTTGTAAGGGAAGTACTATCACCTTTTGTAGCCTTAGGTGCTACACCAAAGGTTGGATTTGTTGGGCATAGGAAAAAAAAACAGCACATCCAGAAAGAAAAAAGACAATATAGTAGCAAACGTGGTAACTGTAGTACTGTAGTCTCTCCTGGTAGCCAATGTGAAGACTGCTTTATTTCTCCTTCATTTAATAATATATAAAATACATAAGAAAAAAGAGCAACAGGACTATTAAACAACATTAGCCTTGGAAAGCAATTTTAAATGTACACATGTAATGTCACATGTAATGTTGTGTGAAGGCAAAGTTTAATCTTGAGAGTTTTATCAATTAGATTTCGTCTTTCAGTTTCTGTGAAAGGCTTTTGTCAAAAGCTGTTAAGGTGGAAAAAGCTCATGGAGCCTTTCCTGTAGCTTCATAAGCCCAAAGCAATGTTTTCTAAGTACATGAACTTATTAATAATTCCAATATATTTTATTTGTCTAGTTTAAACAGCTTTGCTGTTCCTTTAACATTTCCTCAGTCTCATCTGAAATACCTCTAACTCTGTTCCTTTCATAGTATGATCTTAAACATACAGTTCAGCAAGAAAATTAATATATTGCCTAATAAATGTTCAGCAGACTGAGTTTCTGTCAGGGGTACAGATTCCAGTGAAATCAGGCTCTGATTTCACATACCCATGCTAATGGAATCTGTGTAAAATGCAGTTTTGCATGTAGTATCCCAAATGGTGGTATGTAATGCACAAAGTACCTGTTGGAGGAGGCACACGGAGTCTGGGAGGAAGCCAGTTGGCCAGCTGACCTCCAGAGTGCACTCAGCTTCTAATGCATACTTTATTATTTCCAGTCTTTTCCAGTTTACTTGCTTTGCCCATTTTCTAACTTAAAACCAGATCATGCATATGTCATTTTCAAGTGTGTTTGCCCTCAAAAGTAATCATTAGAATTAAGAAGTGTCATAACCACGCAATGGCTGTGGTGGACTACTTTATTTATTGAATTGAATTCCTAGTTAAAAATCTTTGACTTCAGCAAACTTGCTTCAAATATTAACAAAATCCATGGTACATCACTTACACCTATATTCTTCATTTTCCCTGGATGTTGTGTCTCTTCTACTCAGTCTTTCTGAGTGAACTTCAAAGGCTTAGCACTTTCACATCAGTATTTACCTGAAGCTATTAAGTAACGTAATCTAAAAATAATTTTATTCTTATAATACTTCCCACACTGCCTCATCAATCACCAAGCATCTTTTGAACTCTAATACTGAAGTTTGTCATAACGCATAAATAAAAGACTATGCTGTGTTTTGTGTAGGTGTACTGTAGGTAAAGCAGAGTGTTAAGCTTGCAGATTTTTTTTTAATAAAATGTGAATTAATATAGCAGTATAGGTTAACATTGTATTAAAAATATATATACAATGGGATATTTTGTGGTACAGGATATAACAAGGAATATATGGCTCTGATCCTAACTCTAAAGCTGATGCAATCAAATTAGCAAAACAAAATGCAAACCTGAGATGGCTACACAATTACTATTGTACAGATAACTACAAATTCAAAATTAATGGAATGGTTATTAATCTTATAGCTGTATTGTCAAGCTATAACACATTTAGGGTAAATTGATTCTTAAACAGTGGAGTATAAGCAATTTACACATTTTCTGATTTGCCCTGAATTGTATTTCATTCCTAACAGCTGAGTGAAGTCATAATAAGGGAGTCCTACACATGTATTCATTTAATGCATACTTCTAAGTCACATATAATTTAGTAGTGTAAAAGCATCAGAATTACAGCCAACTGCTCTACTTTCCTAGTGCAAAGTGACTCCTGAGCAGATGTGAGAGATACTGAATGAGTTCTGTATGTAAAGAAAGAAGGATTTCTTGAAACCTTTTCAGCTTATTTTACATGCCAAACAAAGACCTGGTATAAGAATCTAAGTCTCAAAGGAAAAAACTTTGGAAAAGATCATCTAGTGCAGCCCAAAATGTCTTCTGATCATTATGGGGAAATTAGTTTGTCATAAAAAAATACTGCTGCTTCCTCATCCACTTCAACTATTAACTGAATGTTCCACGATATGTCTGACACCCACCATCTAACACAAGGGCTAACTTGGGAGCACAGTCTGCCTAGTAAGGAAGGTTTTCCTCCAAAAATAAGTAAGCAGTTTATTTATAACACATATCTAGTCCAAAAAAAGAAACTCTAAACATGTTGGACAACTGGGCAGTTTTGGGCTATCTTTGTATTTAGGACATAACAAGAAGAAATGCACCAATTCCCAGTTCCTTTATCAATGCTGACAAATTGCTTTAATCCCTGCGGCTCTTCACTGCTCTCATCTGTTTGCTGTAATTTATCGAAGATCCATCCTCTACCTCATTGCTTTATTGAACTGTTGGAACCAGTTCCTCACATTTTATCTCCATCAGAAGGGATCATCACATATCTTTCTCCCTGCAGTTCTGAGCAGTGTGAACACAATGTAATTTAGTACCTAATTGTCTTTAACTCGCCAGCCTCACATTATTCTATAAAAGGAGGTTATTTTGGGCTTTAAATTTTCAGATTTGTGATTTTCTTTCCTTACTATTCAAAAATACTTGTACAACACATGACACATTAAGTAGATAGACTTTCCCAGTAACAAGGTAGAGGGAGTAGCATGGGCCAAAAGGAAAGAGACTTCATCTTTCTTAAGCTGCAGTTCTGCCACTCCTAGAAAGAAAAGATGGAATCAGAGTCTAATTAGAGAAGCAGTCTCTAGGTGCATAAGAAGATGGCACTTGCACTGTTACACAGAGACAGATGACAGCTGAGCAGATTTGCCACTTATTACTGACACTACAGGACTTCAGAGATAGCCCTGGATGATATATGTGATAGACGAGATGTCAGGAATGAGTTCTCTACTTGATAGGATGCCATACAAATACTTCCCTGACAAAAATGCTAAATCCAATACTCTGTGCAGTTTCAATTATCCCACTTACCCTTGTAACAGCATCACCTGCCTAGATGTGCATATACTTAAGGCCATGCTTGGGTCCGGCCAACATTGGAGCTGCTGTAGGTACAGCCTTTTAAGACAGTAAGAGAAGAGGAGAAAGGTCTTTCTTTTTACTGAATAGTACAACACATTCTTATGTGGCATTAGGCTGAGACTGGTGAACAGTTGCGTAAAATCAGAACAGTATCACTAAGCTGATGGTAATTGTCCATATTAATTTGAGGTGTTACCAATAGACAACACTGTAAGGATAAACAAAATACAAACTCCTAGCACATCTAGAATAAAACCTGGCATGTGTCACCACAGGAGTTCCAACCTAAACGGAATTCAGTAATGTTTTTAAGGTTACAGAAGTACAACACAGAAGCTCTGTTCCTATTTGAAGTAGACAGGGACAGTATCACAGCTTATTCCACAAATGAGGTCATACAAGATTCCCTCAGCTCTGTCTTTTGTTGTTTTCTGACACCTCAAGTCACTCCAACATAAAATCAATTTAAGACAATTCCAGAGGTGAAAGCTCTGTGAACAAAGCAGGAACTGGTTTTACATTGGTGTGGGTCCAATGAAAGAAGCCTTAAACCTTTGCTTCAGGATTAAGCAAATGATTAGTCACACTGTACCCTCGCTGAAAACAAACTGAATAGGGATATTATCACTGTTGAGTTTATAGCCTTATTACTGCAACAATTTCATGCAGAAGACAGTGTTTCTTTTCCTGTCACTCACAGATTCACACTGCACTGGAATATGCCCTCTGGGCTGCGTGGAGATTTCCTGACATAAACACAACTCCACATTGTTTTCTTTATATATGTTCTCTATTATCTGGGTGCTCTGTATTGTCTTTTCCTACATTTCTCTGCCTCTGCTGCACAATTGGTTCCTCTCACATTGTACTGTGGCATGTGCATGTTGGGAATCATAGTGCCATCCCAGAAGCTCTGGGAAGCTTCAAAGTTGTGATGAAAACCTGGCAATTTAGCTGCAGGTCATTCCACAAGTTCTACATTTTATCCAGTCATTCACTCCTTTGTTTTCCCAGAAGGTAGGGAATAGGGTTTTTTGTTTGTTTTCTAAATTCTTTCTTTTACCATTAAAGGATCTGACAACTAGAGACACAGTAACAGATTTTTTCTCCCAAATTAGAAATTTATGAAGTTTAAATTTTGTCCAGTCACTTCTAGACTTGCATTAAAAAACACACTCCAGGCATGCAGCCCCTCTCTGACAAAATACGGGGTTTTATTCTCCACTATAGCACCAATTATTGAAAAATGACATTGTACCTTCACCTCCTTGTGAAATAATACGTAATGAACATTTATTCTCTTTTGCTCATAATATAAATTATTTTAAGATTAGCATTTATTTTTATACATGTTATCGTTTGGCCTTCCTATACCATTCCTGAATATTACTAGCTTTTGTCTTAACAGGGATTTCAGCTATAAGTATTCAGGAAAATCAATGTAAGATCTCAAATTACATGAACAGCTAATAAGCTGTTTCCTCATAGATAAAGAGCAAAAATCAAGCACAATGGTATGCTTTTATGCCTAATGAAACTTCTTCAAAGAGATTAAGCTGCAGCTGAAACTTCAGAAGCATCTATCAACTGTATTGTGAGGTTCCTCATTTTTTATATCAAGTGAAAATTGTAGGTAATATTATCTATAGAGCTGTAATACACTACACTCAACAGCTCATTTCCCCTTTCATCTCTAAACTGCTCTGGTTAACCTGTTCTGCAAGTGTAGTACTAAAATTGTCTCTAATCCCTGACTTTTCCTCTTTACAATTGAAATATTATAACAACACTGAAATTGAGCCAGACCCCAGCGCCCTGAAATTACAGCACTGACTGCTAGACTGGTAGTAGGGACCATCCCACTTGTTCTGCCTCCCTGCACCTAATAAATTCTTCCTGTTTACAATTCCAGCATTATCACATTTGTTGTCCTCTATTTCCCTGTGAAAAAAGCCTGCAAAAATTAGACAACTCAGTTTATGCTCCATATTACATTTTGCAATCCAGCTAACTTTAGAAATAAGCTTTTTAGTCTTACAAAGAAGGAAATCCAGATTTCATTCATTTTGTTCCCTCTAACTAATAAGACTTTTTTTTTTTGCCTCTTGAGGTACTGTTCTCCTTTATCCTTTGTAGTTACATTAGCATGTAATTGATCATTACTCTTAAGTAATCCTTTTTAAGAAAATTGATTTTTTTGCAAGCTTTTTAACGAAGCATTCATTGTGAAAGGCAAGGCAGGCTGGCACATATTATGCTTCCACTTGTAGCACCTGAAACATTCCACTGCATTCCCAGGTTTCTAGTTTCTACACTTGCATAATTACATGGTTCAGATCATTTATTCCTATTGTAAATCAGATTTCAAGTATTTTATTCCTTATGCCATTCTCTCAGTTCTCCTGCTGCCAATAATTAACAGTTTCTTAGCAGTCAAAAACACTGTATAATCATCACAGAATTTAATAATCAATTTTAAAAATGCTGTGCTTGGCACAGCAATGACTCATGTAGAAGAAAATGAATCACAAACTCTTATCTTTGCTCCTATTACTGAGCCCAGAGCTACTGGTACTTACAAACATTACTGATCAGGTATGTTTTTTTTTTTTTAAACTGAAACTTCATTATTTGAACATCCCATTGCATATGAGAATACCTTGAGAATGTACAGACTCCCCAGATTACATCTGCGCAATAGTTCAGTTAGTGAAGGGAAAAAAAAGTCTTACTGAGGAACACAATTATACCTCAATAAGAACAGTGAAATTCCTGGAACATATTTAGACAGTTACAGTCACAGTCACATCACTACCAGCAATATTTACTGCAAAGAAAGGCCTTAGTACAGTTAGAATAAATACATATCAAAACAGGCATAAGAAAATAAGCACTAAAAACAAAGACAGCAGATAAAGCTTGCTATGATTTCTCTTGGCTATAGAGATTGTGTAACGTAGAAAAAATACAGGTAAGTTTACAATATAAAGAGAACCCAGAAGCAAAGAAAATGTTCACACTGCTTCATGAGAAGAAAAAAAATGCTTTCCCATTTTCTTCCCTGGGTGCCAAGTACCTATTACCATTTTGTACCTCCACACTACTTTCATCAAGTGCATATTAATGTCTGGCCTCTGTACTTCCCTGCAACAAGAGAAACTGGCAACTAAAAACAGTTGGATTCTGTTGGACAGTACTTCCATGGTTAGCAATTCAAAAAGAGTGAGGAACTTGAGAAAGTCATTATTGCCTCATCATGCCTAACTGGTGTTTGTTGATGTCTCATCCCACACATGTACTCCCCAAGTGAACTAGACAGCATTGTCCTTTCTCCTGTTTTCTTAGCTCTGCTTTGATTAATAGGAAGAGGATATTTCACCTACCCTAGAGTCCCTAAAACTAGAACACTTAGAGGTTTGAATAAACTGTTAAGAAATGACTGAGGCAACAGCACTTTCACCTGACGCTTATTCAAAACATTACCATCCTTCTGCTGTGGCTATGTTAAGCATGGCCTACTTCCATTAGTCCTTTTTCAAATGACATTACTTTACATCAATTTTGCCGTACTAAAGTCCAAAACACTGTAGATTCTGCCCTCCTAAGTGCCTTCTTGCTGGCCTTAGTAAGTTCAGGAGCCAAAATGGTGGAGTAGATGAAGGGAGCCTTAGTCAGCTTCAAGAATAATGGCACAGAACTGAATTATTTTCACAATTTTAATTCATGTTGTTTGTTCCCAGTAGAACTTGTTTATATGATTCAGTTCATGCAAATTTAATTTGATAAATGTCTACAAAATCTCCATGCAATCACACTGTGTACAAACCTGGACTGTATAGTTTTGTTTGCTTTGTTGCTTCAGTGAGTTTTCCAGGATTCACCAGTGCTGTTTCAGTACGTCAGAGTCCTGTGAGCCAAAAGTTACCTAACAATTCACAAAATAGCCCACAAGGAAGAACTTTAATGCCAATTAGGACATGTTGTAGATCTTAGATGGGAGGCAGCATGTAGAAGCATAAGATCTAGAACACTGTGGGATGGCAGAAAGCTGCCTGTATCAGAGCCCTGGAGGTCATAGGCCTGCTATGATCATCCTGCAAGCTGGCTCTGTACAGAACCTGTGGACATTACAGAGGTGTCAAGAAACCAAGCAGAACTTACATGCTCTATGTGCTTCGAGAAACGTGGGTGGAGGTTTTCATGGAAATGGTGATTGCAATGAACATGAACAAGCCCTGAGCTGTGCAAGTAATCACCAATGTAGGCATGCCACAAGTTTAAGAAAAATACATAGTTTTCTTCTGTGTGCATTAACTGATCACTGGTAGGCATTTCTTTTTGAATTTCTACTACTTTATGCATTTTCTGTTTCCAGAACTGAAAGAAAATTGAGGTTACAGTCATATCAGCTATTCTAATAAATACTGCATTGCAGTGATGTATAACTCAGTGGCTCTAGTGAGTTAGGAGCAGGTTCAGTGCTGGGGAGGAAGCATTCAAAAATCATAGCCTTTCTGTTCCGGCCCTGCCAAAATTTTGATGTTGCTTGAAGTCCTTCATCTTGCAATTATGTTAATCTTGCCTAATTGTGAGATTATGACCAGATATTATAACATTCAAAAAGATTATCACATCTGCTGGGTAAGTTCACAGCAGTGGCAATATTGAAGACTCAAGATCTCTATGGTTTTTAGCAAAGAAAAAAAACTAGTTTGAAATATTCTCTTATAAAGCATATCTTACTCTTGCTACAAAACTCCTTTTAACAATCTAGTTACCTTTTTTATGCAGCCTTCTGAAAAATCTTAAAGGAAATGGAAGCTGCTAACTGTCTTTTCTTTGCACTTCAGGTATTGTTGCTGTTCTTTTCTGTGGAGTCACACAAGCCCATTATACCTACAACAATATCTCGTCAGATTCTAAAACGAGAACTAAACAGGTAGGATATGGAAATAACAGACTTAGTGTTTTCAGTGTATACAAGAAATAGATAAAATGTGAAACATAGCTCAATGGAACTTGTTAATGCAACTGAAAAAGCCTATGTCTTCAAGAGTGGGGAAAGAGGAGATTTTTCCAAGGAAACAATAACAGTTCTCTGGCCAAACAAACAAAGTAATAATCTATTCTTCATGAGATACCTGAAATGTCACTCAAGAAGATAAAGTATAAGGAGATAGTAGTCTAGATCGGTTTCCATAGAGAAAGGCTGCAAAGTAAGAAAATCCAAGAACTCTGTTAAGAGAAATGTTCTGGGAGGTTGGATCCATGTGGATTTTTGGAAGAGGACTATGAAAACTGCAGTCCAGCCCACTGTCTTTAGTGATGATATCACAACTGCTACCTTGATAAAAAATCTGATAGAATTAGAAATATAATTCTTATTTTGCCGTTTAGAGATGAGAAGCTACATGGCCTGTCTTTGTTAGGACAATTGAGTAGTACAATTACTGAAAAACATAGGGCTGTCCTCTGCATCAGAATGATAGCATTGCAACATTGAAAACCCGTTCCAGCACAGAGAGTAACATCAGATGTCGTTGCTACCTCGCTCCCGTGACAAGTTATTTAATGTTTCTTTCTTCACTTTTAATATTGATTTGTATGTCCCAAGAACCTCAGGTTACAGAAAATCTATCTCCTGGAGCAAAATGGAAAAATACGGCCCAATGCTACAGTTTTCATGATGCAATCTGGTAACTTTTTCAGCAATTCTTCTGTTTTAAGCATTAGGAATTGCATATGGAAACTTTTACCTCTTCTTGCACATCTCAAAATCAATTTAATCAAAAATCCAATTTTCTATAAAAAATGGTTTGATAGAAAATCTACCAGCCATAGTATTTGTTCAGACTTTAAATCAGAAAGTTTTTGGTTAGTACTCCCAGAATGAAACATTAGCTAGTGAATGGGATAGGTCTTCTGAATTGCATTTCCTCGTGCAAGGGGAGGCTGAGGCTGCTGCTTTGAGCAAGTGTTCATGCAGAGAAGGGGACTTTTTTCTGGTAAATATAAAAAAAATAGCATTTATATTGCATCTACTATAGAATTGCATTTACTTTGAAGAAGTACTGAATTCCATATACCATTACTACTCCTGCATATAATTGTTAAACTTTGAATACAAAGACTTTTTCAGAGGTCAATCTGCATGATCTATTGATCCATATCAAGAGAGAGATCGGCCATTGAAATTTTAATTACATATTAATCTTTTCAACTACAGAAATAACCAATATTTAGTTCAAATGGCTACTGGTTTTGTTTTCATGATTTTATTTCCAGTCATTCAGCAGTTGCAAACAGAATAGTGAAAACAGACTGAATCTATGCTTGGACACAGAAGAATTCCATGTTTCGTTATGGAACTGAATTTTACAGACTTTTTCTATTCTGCTTTTCTGTTCCCCCCCATAAAGCTCTAAATCTTCAGCCTTTCTTACAACATTGCAGTAGAAAAATCCAAAAGAATTTGTGAAGTTTATTTTCTAATACACAGATTACCCTTGCACCTACAGTTGTTTCAGTGAGATATGTACTGCCCCTTTTTTCCTTCCCACCATCCCCCCCCCCCCCCCCCCAGTATCATCCTGAAGAAAATTTACCAAGCCACAGACTCAGCATTATCATAATTATGTATGACTTTAGTACATTATAAACAGATGTTGTCACTAAAGATGATGGCCTTGCTCCCAAATTAAATCATTTCTTACTGATATTCACTGCCAAGAAAGAGGACTTTTTAGTTCACCTACGTAATTATTCCAGGTCATTCTGTGTCATTTTTTTTACAATATGACAGGGCCTTCAGTATGGATTGGTGAGCTGTAACACATGCTGGCAAGCCAGTGAGATAGAAGTTAAAACTAATAATAAAAATTGTATATCAGATATAAAACTGTAAATCAGACTGTGAAGTTACAGATTTGTCTAAAGACTAATACTTTTTCCTCTCTGTATTGCAAATTTTAACAGCAAGCTGTTAAAATTTCATAGCTCAGTGATAAAGTTCAGTATACACTGATACTGTTTGTGGCCATGTTGCTGAGATCTGTCTTTCTCATAATACCTTGTCATTTGCTATAAAGAGCAGATACGAAAGAAAACAGGTATGATTTTCTTCATATACTGATATCAAATTAAAGCCTATCATTGATTCTTAAACAAGAATTTAGAACTCTATTAAGAAAGTCTGTTAAAAGATGCCATATAATTATTAGTCTCCCATGTATTCTTTATTATCCAGTCAATCACTGCCTAACATTCAATAAAAGAGAAATACTACATTTTAAGGATCTGAAACCTACATTACCTTCTACTTTCAGCTTCTGTCAATCTTGTCTTAGACAATGGATTATTTTAACACTATCATAAGATGAAAAAGATTTAGTGAAAACAGACTTCAGAGAGCTAACATTCAAACCAAACATCCTGAGTCTCACTAAATATTGATACAAGTTCACTGTGTGTTCTTACTCCTTGTTTATTAGCAAAAAATGATGCCTTACGGTAGTATTTTTTAGTCATCACCATTGACCTGATGATGGTCACAGTGCTTGGAGCATTAAAATTGGCACTCCCTTCAGTGTCAACAAGATTAGGACAAACAGAGCGCTTGAATTTGATACATGTAAAGTTTAATTTGTCCAGTATATCTCCAGTGAAAGAAAATGGAACTGCTAGCACCTTATCAAAAAGTATTTGATTCTGTGCAGTTTTTGCAATAATTATTTATAGCTGGTAGTATAACCCCACAAAAAGCTGCAGGCAAATATCTGATTCTAAGTCTTGCAACACTGTAGTCCAGATTTTGCATTGTGTTCCTCAGAGGTACAGATGTGTTGGGCTGATTTGCTCAGGTACGAATAAATCAGTGACTGGGCAGGATGCTGCTAGATAAAGAGAAGTTAACTGTTTGCTGAAAGTGAGCAGACCATAAATCTCTACAGGTCAGCTCTAGGAAGGAACGCGTGGACAGCACTGTATTTTCTACAGGAAGATAGGATATTCTTCACTATTTTGTCTTGTCACTCCAGGATTTCCACTCAAATTCCAAGCGTAGATCAGCATAGTTACCTAGCAATGAAGTATTAAGAGAAGCTTCTAACTTTCTCTAACAGCTAGAAATATTATCCAACATGCTTACAAGTTACCTCATTTCCTAGTCTTTTTTTTTTTCTTTAAGTGTTTTTTCCTTTAATTCCAGAGAATAGTCACAATGAAGAGACTAGAGAAAAGATCAGTACCTCTCTTTGGATAAGCTCACAAGGGCCTTTGCTTTCAAACAAAATACCAAACCAGAAAGTTATAAATTCTGGAAAGGGAATTAAGAAACCCATCTCCTATAGAAGCAGAAAAGGAGAAGTAATGGAAGGCACAGCAAGTTATGTCCAGCCAACAAGGGATTGTGTTGCATACTACCCTAACCTTGCTCCATTTATTCCACCTGTCTAATCCTTGTTTATGTAGTGACCCCTGAAACACCTGTGTCTAACAAGTTCACGAGAGCTGCTTTATGAAATTAAATGAAAGAGCCTTTCTTACTGCATTACTAGTTAAACAGTTACTTTTTTTGCTGTTCCTGATAGCAAACCATTTGGAGAACACCCACCCTTACAGAGAAAAGCTTCTGGCCTGATTGTTCAGCTGCTCTGGGAGTGCAGTATGTATAAGATGTTGTGTTAAGATTTCAGTGGCCCTTCACCTTCAAGGTCTTTGCACAAGCTTGGAGTAGGGCAAAGGTAAAAATGAGAACTCAGTGCTGTATAACTTCTGAGAAAATTTAATGGAGCACTTAGTGTTACCAGGACTACTTCAGGAAATTAACTGATGCTGAAGGATTGAAAATTCAGACTGAGATCTTAGTTTTTTGCCCACTAATGGACTTAGTACTGATTTATTCAAATTTTCGTCTCCTCACTATAATGCAGATATGATTATCTCTGATTGTGGAAAGTCATCACCATGTAAAGAAGTAGCTCATATCATCTGAAAATCTCTTGAAAATATATTTAGTTTTCAAAATTTGATAAGCTCATCTATGAAGTAGCTATACATTTTTCATCACGTTAAGGATTAATCAGCTATTTTCTTCATCATAAATTGTGCTAAATTCCAGGTGGTTGGGTGCAGCAAAATATGCATTTTTTTAATTCATAAAAAAACTAAGTCAAATCACTATAGTCTCTGGACCCTGGTCTGCTACTGAACAGCATTGATACAGAGTTTAGAGTTAGCTGTTCCACCTTTAATTATAGACCAAAGCAAAGCGGAGCATATCTGAACAAATCCAAACAGCAGAAAGTCAAGTATCACAACAGATGTCCAAAGCTACTGGAAGAGGCAGGAAGATCTCTAAGTTAAACAGTTCCCAGATAGCATCAGACTGTTTAGTGAAATTAATATTCTAAAATCAAGGAGGTATCTAGAGTCAGATTTAAGCTGATTGTGTCCAGGTGAAACAATCACTGTGGACTAGTCATTCTACTGCATTTCTTCTGGTCTAACTACGTAAACAAGTTACACAAAAGCAGTCCTACACTCGCAGTTTAAACAACATGTATGCTCTCTCTGGATACACAGCATAGTTATTGTTCTTAAAGATTCTTGTCAGCTTCTTTTCCTAAGAAAAGAAACAACGTACTGTAAATTTGGCTCCAGTGGCAGAATACTTTCACCTGAGTTTGTAGCTGCTGTCAGAAGCACACTACGGGACTGTAGCTTCTGTTTCTATCTTCCCTGTGAGAGAAGGGGATTGGCAGGGTGGAGATGGTCATGTCCTAATACTGCCACAGGTGAATCAATGTGCTGTTGTCAGGGGTCCCACTCCAGACACCCCGCACTCTGTATCTGGAAGAGGCAGCCCCCTCGAATTGCAGGAAGCAATAATGCAAAATGAAATGAGTACTGTGCCCCTTAGCTTAAAGCCTCCACAGTCACACAGGATATGCATGCCCTGTGGTTTTGGTCCTGCTATTTCTATGAGCTTTTAAGAAGTAAAACATTTACAGCTATGAATATTTCAAGTGTACAGCCTATATTATTTGTCTCTGGTTAATGCATACTATTATCTGTTATCAGACATGGGATTGCTTATAGATAATTAGTTTATACTTCTGGGAAGAATAGGCCACAAAAATGTCAGACTACAATGGCTCTTACAATTCAGCCTCTTGACTTTTAAAAGGTTCAAGTAAATTTCCAGTCTGAGGAAAACCTTCTTAGTACAAAATGTCTTAGCAAAGCGGCAACCACCACAACACACAATTCTCATTTTAAAATGAGCAGCCTAACTGGCAGCTGTTGTGATTTGTTGAGGATCACTACTTAGTAAAAAATGACCTTTAATGTACTGAAAGATCAATGTGTCCACATAAACAATTGGCAAGACTGAAATAAATTTGTTTTGAAACAAGACTACCACCAGTACCAGATTCTCTTCTTTCTCTGCCTAAGTGTTGTGCATGAGGAGGTATCCCACAATCACAGGAAAATTTTATACTAGAAAGGTGTATTTATTTTTTCCTTAGCTTCTAAGTGAAATATAGTATTGGCTGAAATAAGATGACATATTTGATGATTAATACTGTGAGAGTAAACTGGAAATTCTGTTTAACTAATACATGACACTCAGATCTGGCACAGAAACTCAAAAATGGAGATCCCAGCCTACAGGAGCCGATAAGAAGCAATAAAATGCAAATTCCTATTTAGCATTGAACAGGTTGCGTGTATAATGTACATTGTTCCATTTTAGTGGAGACAGAGTAGAAGTCAGGCCTGAGGTACACTGTCCCCTTGTTTCTCATTGTTCTCTTTCTGCAGTTGAACAACTACTGAATCCCAGTTTAATGATTGAGTATGGACTAGCATGGCCTATAAAGACAAGAGCTGGGCTTCAGCCAGCATTGCTTAGGTAGGAGTCCAGTCAGCACAAAGGTCTAAAGCACCTATTTCTCATCACAAGTAAGAGCTAATTTTGCTCAAAGATAACACTTTGGAAATGTTACATTAGGGAAGAAAAAACTACTATATTGCATGTACTTTTTAAGACAAAACCTATAGCAAAGCCTCCATTTAACAGCTACTTAAAATGAACAGGAAGAAAGCAACATTTCTACTTGTTCCATAATCTGAGATTTAACCAACATTCACACTGTTCTGCCATGATTTCAGTGTCTAGAGTAGATATATGAACTTGTATAGAAATTTCTCCTGATTTTGAGACACATGAAACACCCTTGGTGATTTACTGAAAAACAAGAGAAGTCCCAGAAAAAGAACCTTCTGAAAGTTCAAAAGGATCACATATGCTTAGGTATTCACTATCAATACAGCTTTAGCTTAGTACCCAAGAAGAAACTCCTCAATTCAGGCTCCTCACTCCTGCTTTCTCTTACAACTTACAGTGTTACCTCCTGAGTCTCTAAAGGTTCAGCTGCACCACCAGCATTCTGGCTTAGCAGTGTGTTCCTGAGATGGACCATCTCTCACTAACTCAATGCATTGTATGCAGCCAGTGGGCCTGCTACGAACAGACTGCCCTAGTTTCTAAATTGCCTTCTTATCTCAAAGTGAATATTACAAACACTACGTATGTGGCACATAATTATTACCTTTAGAATGGATTGGGATTGACAGGAAGCATACAATGAATTCCAGTTCTCTACAGAGAGATTTTCTGTGTTTATAAGAAAAAGCTGAATGTTGGACATGTGCCAGATGCATTATTTGACCAGATGTACCATAAGATCTTATGGAACCCCACAGAGCAGTATAATGCTATAAAGAAAGCTAAAGCTGCTTACTGTACTGGTTTAACAAGAAGAATGATAACAAGAAAAATCTTGATTTCTATAAAAGGAATTTTACTACCACATATTTCAATCTGAATATCTCAAAATCCTTCATTATCTGACTGATGTTCCTGATTATTTTGTCATGCTAAAAAATTGTTAATCTACAGTCTCCTTACATGAAACTCCTCTTAAATTTATGTGGAGATGCCAGTGCTGTTTTCTCTCTTCTTACCTATGAGCTACACGGTTGATGGTAAGCAGCTAAAAAACATTGCTACAAGTAAGCTGATAACAATAGTCTTTATAACCATGGCATATCAATAATTACCTAAAAAAATCATTTTCTCATTTTCTTCTGTAAAAAATAATACTGCTATGCTAGAGAATACTGAAAATACACATCAGTGCTTATATACAGAAGTCTTGTCTGTGTATCCATTCTTTTCCATATTCTTTAATCTCCACTGGTTTTTGCATACCAGCTTTAGCATTTCCTTAACTCAGAATGTGCAGATTTACCCTGACCTCATTAGCTCCCATCAAGTGTATACCTTACTGTTAATCAGTATTTTATAAGGAATAGTACCTCCAAGTATCTTTCACTCACACAGACTCATGAATAAAAGTAGTGATTTGGACATATGGAAAACAGATCTTGAAGAACAAAGGAAGCAAAATGAAGGAAAATTGTTTTAAGCACAGAAACTGGAAAATACAAATACTCAAAAGCAATTGGTCCCCTGAAGAAATCCAGAAGCATAGTGAAAGCAATTTGTCTACAGATAAACTTGTCTTCAAAAAATGATGTCACTTCTGATGCTAGTGGCATGAGGGAGTATAATCCCATATGCAAAATAGCTTCCAAATGGTTTCATTAAAGTTTTTACAATATGTTTAAACATTATTAATAATTTAAGGAAAATGTCTAAAGTTCCTTGATTGTTACAGTTTACTTTTACAGCACAGAAGCAGATGCCAGCCATTAGCTAACATATACCAGCTGGAATTAAAATCTATAGTCCAAATTCTCATCAGCATGCAAAGGAATACATATGTGAATTCCAAACTGAGGTGCATGCTGTACTTTTTATGAAAGAGGCTCAAAGTCTCAAATGAGTCTCTCAATCTATACATAAGAATAAAATTATACAGGACTATGTAAACTACTGCAAAACCAAAAAGCTGAGTCATACTGGAATTCAGGTCATGTAATTTTACTTCATGTCTGTCATTGTGTCTCTTAATCTTTTCTCAAGAGCTTTGAAGAATGACCTCTGAAGCATTTCACTTTACTGTGAATATCTAGCACTTATCTGCAGGTTTTAGTTCTGTGCCCATGCAAAGATCCAGCCTTGTATGTCAGCTCTGCAAAGCACATCCTCTAGTGTGAGAACTTTCCCTAAGTGTATTGACCCTGATTACTGCTACCTCATCACTGCAAATTGTGAATTAATAGGAAAAAAAATAATATTGGCCTACAAAAACATTGCTGCCTCAGCATGAAGAGCTGAAACAGACCAGAGCAGAGCTTAACATCACATTCTTAAAATATATTTGGTTCATTTTATTTTTAAATTATAGTTTCTTTCAATTCCTGTGGCCTTTCCTTCTGCCAATGATAATAATCCTGCAGCTGTGGGAGGCCTGAAGGAGTCTGAGTTGTGTGATTTCTGGCATTACCAAACTGCTGTTGACAAAGGTCCATTATTGCAATCTCAAATATGTTTTGTGCATCACCGCTCTTCATTTATGCCGACAATTTGTCTATCCCTGCAAAACTCAGAATCAACTAAAAACCGAACAAAAAACTGTTTCAAAATATGCAACAAACTCTCATACAGTAAGCTGCAATAGGAAGAAAATAAATACAAGAAAATAAGGCAGTATAACATTCTAAAGCACTTGCCAGTATCCCATCTCTTTAGTAGCTGCACAGCTGTGTTTTCATTACACGATTAATGGATTGTATACCTTCAAAAGAGAGATTTGTACAAAATGGTAGCACAGTGCAAGAAATACTGAACAGCTAACTGGAGCTCACCAGTTTCTCATGCTGCCTCCTGTGGAAATCATCAAGGGCTAAAATGCCCTTAATCAAAATCTTTCAAATTGAATCCCTATGTCACAATTCAGATTCAAAGAAGTGTATTCTGAGAAGAAAAAGTACATATCTGCTTCCATTCAGCTAAAATACGAAGAATACCGTCTAAGCTTGAGTATCAATTTCAAACTTCAATTCCTACCTCTGCTTGACCACCCCTAAATTAGTGAGACAACACCATGTGCCTCCAGTCAACTTCTGAAGAGTTCTGAGTGTTCGATGATTCAAAGCAGACATTTGGCATCCTCAGAAACTTACACTAATTCAGTGACTAATACTTTTCTCGAAAACCACTTCTCTGGATTAGGTGCCAAATGATACTTCCCTATTCCAATCACCTTCCACGTTCCTGTAGTTTCTTATGAAGTGTTATTTTTAAGGTGCAAAGATTGAATAGTTTTGTTTGTTAAAATGCAAGTTTTATTGTTACATAAGAAGCAGCCTGAGTTCTTGTATTTCAAATTTCAGTTGTAGATGTGTAGGATTACACATTATTACACTCCACTGGACATTGGACTGGAAGGACATTGAGGCCCTGGAGCGTGTTCAGAGAAGGGCAACAAAACTGGTGAGGGGTCTGGAGCACAAGTCTTATGAGGAGCGGCTGAGGGAGCTGGGATTGTTTAGTCTGGAGAAGAGGAGGCTCAGAGGAGACCTTATTGCACTCTACCACTTCCTGAAGGGGGGTTGTGGTGAGGAGGGGGTGGGCCTCTTCTCCCTGATAAGTAATGACAGGACGAGAGGGAATGGCCACAAGTTGCGCTGGGGAAGATTTAGATTAGACCTGAGGAAACATTTTTTCTGTGAAAGAGTGGTCAGGCACTGGAATGGCCTGCCTAGGGAGGTGGTGGAGGCACCATCCCTAGCGCTGTTCAAGAAGCGTTTAGATGAGGTGCTAAGGGATTGGATTTAGTACTTGGGTAGGGATAGTGAGAGGAGGATGGTTGGACTAGATGATCTTGTAGGTCCTTTCCAACCTTATGAACCTATGATTTTTTCTGCTTGGTTTTACAATGAGTTTGTTTGTTTTTCTGAGATCAGTGGCAGAATTAGTAAAATGTCACAAGTAGCATTACACATATTGTTACAACATTGGAATTCTTTACATTATTTTCTTCAGCCATTGTTGGTTTCACATGGAGTCATTACAGCCACAAAGATACAGAAACAATCCTGTCCTAATGAAATTAATTATGGAACTCATTTATATTCAGTCATCTGCAGGTTTCTTGTGTGTGCACATACATTTACTATGGGATTAAGATTTCACCTTTCAGTTTTTGCACCACAGTAATATCCATCTAATGTAGCTTTTTATATTTTTGCCATTTAAAATATGTCTTGGTTGTTAATACTTTTACGTGAACTACTGATTTATGCATACATACATAAATATACACTGTGCCACATAAAATCTACTTATAAACATTGCTGATAATTTCCTTGCTTTAAGTTCTTCTCCACTTATCATTCATATGTAACATATTTTAATGTATCTCACAAATGCACATGCAGGGTGTTAGCTCTTCACTACAGCCAGTTATTTAGAGTTGGAAGTACTACAATTGTAGCCTCTTCCAAGCTAACTTGTATTTGACAAGAACTTCACTGTGCTGTTTGCATATGTAGATCCTTTTTATTGTGTGTCACCAGGGAGTATTCTCTGTACTTAAATAATTGGACTTTTCACACTAACATTCAAGTAAACCCCCATCACATTCTGTGCCTCAGCTCCATACAGTCTGCACTCTAGATTATATCATTTAGTGTAGGCAACTGCTAAATTGGCAAAGATAAATAATCCAATACCCAAGGGGAAAAAAAATAAGACAATTGCTATTCACATTTGTCTTCTTGCACGAATGGATCACTAATTCCTGTATAATATCTTACTTCAATAGGCAGGTAAGCTCTCTGAGAATGGCACTAGGAATTAAAAGAAAAAAATTCATTAATTCCTACCCATATTGAAGCAGAGGCTCCACTAATGCAGTGTTCTGCTTCAGATTCTGGTACTCAAATCTGCAGAGTAATTTCAAGTACTGCAGAACATAACTAAAATAGAGTAGTGTTCTGCAAAGTACTGCTAATAAACCAACGTTTAACTACATTAAGTTTCTAGAAGAATAAATAGAGATGAAATAGTCAGAATATCATACAATTCAACATTAGTTAGAGCAAGTTAGAAGGAAGGTGCTTTCCATATGTTAGTAAAGGGTAAGGTCTTGAGTCAGTCCACAGAGACTTGAGGAGAACAGACAAAAAAACAGCACATGTATGGAGATCTCCAAACACATAGCTACAGCATGGAAAGTAGCTAAAGTACTTTGTAAGCACTCTTCTAATTTCAAGTATGCCCTGAACAAAAATGGATTATTCTGTCATCAGAAAACTACAAATAAATACTGCTACTGTTTCCTGGATGAAGATAAAATAGGTCCTGATTTGTATTTCTAGCACATTTTTCACAGAAGTCTTACATATTGTAAAAGAAAGCATTTATATGGGCCAGCAGAGGCTGCAATACAACAATTTCTACAGAAGAGAGAAGAATGTCTTTACATAGAACGTTGGATTTGCAAGGGATTGAGTTACTATAGCCATGGACGTCAGAAAATCTTTGCGGTCTTGATTTTTCCCAGAAAGTGTGGAAAAGAGACACCATGGATTGCAAAAGATGAATTTTTTCTCAGGCTAAAAGGGCTACATAATGATTAATAGTTCCTAATATGCCAAAGGCTATGTAAATGATTTTTTTTTTTTCCAAACACTCAAAACTTGGCAGGGAATAAACTGCTTTTATGAACACATTGCTAGAATTATTAGAAAATGTTTCCTATCAGCAAATTGAAAAAACTGTGATTGTCCTCCTTGGAAAGTGAATTGATGGCTTGAGGTTTAGACTGTGAGAGCAAGTCAAAAAAATGCTCGAGGGATGGGAGTGAAAAAAAGATGATATTGATTTAGTCGTTTGCTTTAAAAAATACAACACTGCAGTTCCAAATTCTAACACATGCAGAAACTCCTTTAGCATAATTATTCCTCTATCAGCTAACAGAACAGCCATCAATGTTCCTAAAAATGTCCAGATGCATCCCTAAACACAATGATTCCAGCACTACTATCAATTGCTGACTAGCCAAGACTTCTTTAAATCCCTTCAAACGATTCTACAACTGCAACCTGTTTTGCCCCATCTTGAGGAGAACTCTTAATACTTACAGAACAACACAGTACTGCTAGAGGAAGTGTACAGAATGCTAAATGCTAAAACAAATGTTTTAAGTACAGTAATCCCTTTGCATGTTTTCTTGATGCAGCTGAGCACTGAGGATTTCTCCCTCCTTTATACCTGCAACATCTCAGAGAATTGGATATTAAAAAAGCTCTTTGATGGTTGTTTCCATTTTTTGAACCAAATAAAAACTTAGATTAGAAGTTCTAGGAGCAACAGCATCATACTCTCTGCCTTGGCAATACTTTCCATTAAGGTGACATTCTCAGGTCACTTTTAGGAACAACTTAATCACCAATTTATAGTTGTAAAGGTTATTTGTACTGCAGGGAGAGGAGGCAGACTTCTAAAAGACTTCCTCTGTTGCAAACATGTCTGGAAGTAAAAGTTTGCAGAAATCCCCTTCCTAAGCAACTTTATTACAAGAATAATTACAGAAACATTAGTTTTCTACAACTAGATGTAGAGTTTATTGAAGTCAGCATATAAATTCTCATGAGTTTCTGATTCGGTTAGATTATCACAAGAGCATACCAACATGTCTACTGCTCTTCATGCCTTACACATGTAAGTAACAAATATATTGAAGTTTAAATTTTGAACAGTGCCTCTGTTATTCTCTTTTATCAAAAAATTGATGAAAGTACTTTATGAGGGCTGATTTTAATCATGTAATTAAAGATTTTCCCTTGTAAATACAAATTCTATGCTTTCTTACACTCTGAGGTCAAACTTCTAAAAAGTAAAACGTACAGAACTTCTAAACATCATCTCCTTTTTGCTCTCATTGATTGAATTAGTTAAATAGCAAGAAAAATACTTGAATTTATCTTCTTAATCTTAAAAATTTCTGGTTTAAACTTCGTTTGTTCAGCAAAGCAATTCCAGACCTATTAAATTTTAAGAAAGGATTTGCATTAACATCTGAAACAAATATTTTTCCTTTTATTTTTCCTTTACTGTTGCTAGTCAGAAGTTAGCATGTTCTACGCCTCTAATACATCCATCTTCTTGAAGATGGAACTTCAGTGGTGGCGTGCAGATTATGCCACAAAGAATAATCAGACTGTAAAAATACAAAATACTATTGACCTTTCTTCTCCCCTGTTGCTGACATTTTCTTTATTTCTTCTCCCTTATAGTTTCCCACTTCTTCCAGAAGCTTTAGGAATCTTTTACATGTCCCAGCTTTAGAGAGAAATAGAAAGTTATTGTGTGCCTTCCATAAATCTGGTGGGATAAAGTTTATTGAATTTAGTAGCAAAGTCTACTGATAAAAAAAAAAAAGAAAGACCAGAACTTTTCACCAAGACAAAAAGAAAACTTGTAAGAATTTTCCTCTGTTAGTGTGTTTGTAACCTCACAGTCAGAAATGCTCAGATACCAAAATTGTACCACATAAAAATTATAATCTATCATGAATTTGAGTTAGTTTTACTGATTCTTTCATCTAAGCCTGTTATTCTAGAGATGAACACTATATCACTGTGCTGCAAAGATTCATTACAGCTGCATAAAAGATTTCAGGCAAGAGCTTCAAATTCAATTATTCTTCTTCAGATTTTGAAACTTCTAATCAAAAGAGAAAGATTAAATAAAGTAATTATGCTATAATAAAGACCTCTACAATCTTACAAAAAGTAAGATAGCCTGAACACTCACTGCATTTTAATTCAAAATAGGAAAAGCAATTTTCATCAACTATTGATTTACCAATATCCTTGACTTTGTGGAACATTTTTGACAGCTGTGTTCTAATTAAATAGCATTATTCAAATATCATAAATTTTAAAACCATCACTTAACACTAACTACTTGGGATTTTTTAATAGCTCTCTGTCACCTCCAAGTCTCTCCTACAATGTAAAATCAATCTTACATGTCAGTTTCCCAGCTGATCTTGGCCTACTGCAACTTTCTCTACTTCAATGGTATGCAAGGATATATTCCTGTAAGATATAACCCATATACAGGCGGCATTCCTCCATGCTAGCTAAACTGAATACCTACAAGAGGTGGATGACATTCCTTCAGCAGGTATTAAGTGGAAGAACATAACATTACCATGAGGGAGTAAAACTCAGAGGTTTGCAGGAAGCAAGTTCTTGTGGATGTCATTCAGTCTTTACCCATTACTCTCATACTAACATCGCTCCCCTGAAAGAATGCAAATTGTAATTCTGCCTCAATCAGTACTCTGACAAATTTTACTCCCTTGAGATGAAAGAATGCTGTTTAAACTATTAATATTTGAGAAACGTTACATTCTCCGTTTTCTCAGCAATAACGGGATTGTGGCATTGAATACGTTCATTTTCTCCTTCATAGATTCTACTTTTACTACAGCAGAGATGGAAACGTAATGTGTTCCAACCTCCAGGTGCACTAATTACTTACCAAGATAATCTCTCTAATGCTCAGTGAAAATTGTAGTTCTATCAAATGGATCGACTTGCAAAACCTGTTATGCTGTAGTTCCCTGGTCTGAACTTAATTGTGAGGGTTGGAAAAAAAGAAAAGAAGGTGTTTATCTAAACTTAGTGTTGTCTTACTGTAGTAAGACCTAAAGCATACGTAATTTACATTCATTCCTCTATCAATAAGATCTGAACTGAAGCGATTCTTCCCAGAAGACTGCAACTCAAAATAGATTTTTTAAATGTCTCTCAGAGCACTTATAATGGCTAAGGGTAATAAAAACAACAGCATATTTACCAAACACTGAGTTTTTAAATGCTTAAATTACATCTTAATTTTAATAGCTATTTTTCATATCATCTTTTGTAATATCCACTTTTTACAGATAAAAGAATTAAAGTAATGCAAATAGTGTCATTAATTTACTCAGCTAAACTTAAATCCAGTGCCCAGATTACACTTTTTCTTTACTCCATACAATACTCGGCTCTGAGAAATGTTGACATTACTTCAAATTTATCTTAATTTATCACAAATCTTATTTTAGAACTATAAGAAAATTTATAGGCTTTATGGAGAAGTAGAAACTGCACATTACAGATGAGAAGTTATTTTGTTTTATACAGAAAAATAACAATGCTATGTATACACTGAAATGGTTTCTAGTATAATTTTCTGGTAGCCCTAGGGAAACTAATGGCAGCATACAATCATTTTAATGTCAATTTCATTTAAAGTAGAAAGAGGTTAGTTGCCTGTGTGGGAGACAAGGGAAGAGAATTTATGGTTATGAACAAAATACTTAAGGACTGTGTCTAGACAAGTTTGCTGAGAGAAAAGGATTGAAAAGTGTAAAATCAATAATGTCATGAAAGTACTTCAGGCAGGAGTTAAAAGCATGAATCTACTGTTGAAGACTATTGAATAAGAATGTATAGCAAAGAAAACAGTGATACAGCAAACCTATTTTCCTTCAAAAACTATACATTAAAAAAAAACTCTGAAAATAAGAAACTTTAGTTTCAGAAACTACAAGCAGAAGATTAATTTTACAATACTTGTAAATACCAAAGTTGTAAATACCAAAGTCTGGAGTGAGATTTTATAAGAGAAGAGTGAAACACCACCAAGTCAAAACCTCTGGAGAAACATCTCATTCCATCAACTAAAGCATACAGTGTGACTTCTCACAACAATGTCCCTTCCTCCAAAGATTTTTTTTATAGATACACATGTATAGATACATAAATCCTGTCATGACACTCCTGCAAGACTGTTTAAAAATTAGAAATACTCATCAAGTGACATGCCCACAAAGCAAAAGGACCGCATTTCCCACAGTAGGGAAATGCAAAGATGTATGACAACCCTTACTGGTCTCTAGATCTCATGATTTGAGTCTTCTTGACAAATAGTTTCTCATTTAAATTTAATTTAAATTTGAATAATTTAAGTCTACTAAATTGCAAATATTTATTGTGTTTGTTCTCATGTTGTTCAGCAGTGCAGCACAAAATGGGGACTATAGAATGCGAGCTTGAGATAACTGATTGTGCTGCCACAGGTTCCACAAAGTCCTCCCATACACTACTAGGCTTTATGCCTCTTCCCCTCTGAAAGAGAGTTTAAATAATGATTCTGACAGCTCTCATTTTTCCTTTGTTAGATCTTAGTGACTGCTATTAGATAGTTATTTTTAGAAGCATAAACATATTACAAAAAGTACATAAGCCCATGGAAGATGAAGAAAATATCTCCATAGTAACATTCCTGATAGAATGATTTCTGACTGTTTGTAGACAAACTGACGAACTTCAGCCTTAATTCTGCATCTCCTGAGACACAAAGTGATTTCAGAAGTGTAAATCCTCATCTTCTCTCCTCTCTAGTTATTCTACAGCAATGACTGATTTTTTTCCAGATATGAAAGAAAAAAATTATATTAGATTTTATATAATCAGCTGCAAGGGCAATCATCCCCACAAAGCAAATGAACATTCTGGCTTTGTTTATTTGGAAGCTTTTTTTTGGTACAGAAGAAATCCTACCATAATATTGTATTCTAGGCTTATTTTATAATATATTTAAATGCTATACTAAATACACGTACTTTGGTTTGAAAGGAGTATTTCACACTGATTTTCAAATAATGCAATAAAATTCTCACCTACATAATTATATTTGTAATAACAATAAGGGTTATGTTATATTTTAAAGGCATAGGTACTTTAAAGTCCACTCTAGATTATTTTTTTCCCCTTTCTTGCCATTATTTTTCTATCCCCATTACTGTAGCATGCAGTCACTTTACTCAAGTTCAAGCCATTTCCCAGGCTCACCTGTGTCAACATGACCAAAGCAAAATCCCCTCAGCTTCTTTGCAGTTTGCATTGAAAGCTGTATAACTTAATTGCTATTGCGGCAGTTTACCAGTATCCATACCAAGCTTTAATACACACACCTGAAAAAAAAAGTGTGACTTTTAAAGGAAAGTCACTAACTATACATACCACTAACTGGTTTTCAGATTCCCCCATGAAATGAATTTGAATTCTTTTCCCTTAATCCAAATGATTCTGTATTCTAAGGTACCGTCATGATAAAGAGTGTCAATTACGACTCTTGTGTTTGTGTTCTCTTTCAGTTGTTTGAGTTCATGAATTTCTTAGCCGAGAATGTTATCTTCTGTTATATGGGACTTGCACTGTTCACCTTTCAAAATCATATCTTCAACCCTCTTTTTATATTTGGTGCATTTGTATCCTTTGCAGTGAAGAACTTAAAGTAAGCATTTATATTTATGTGCATGTATAAATAATGTGTCCCATCTTTTAAAAAAAAAGTCAACAAGCTCCTTAGATCTCGAAAAATCTAGTTTTCATCAGGTCCAAAGAAATCACCTTTATTATGGGTATCTCAAAATCTGGCTTGATACATCTTAAAACTGCTACTGTTTTGCAGATTCAATACGAGGTAAGAAGCTATAAACAGTGGCAGAGATCCCCCAGTTGATTTAAAAGTTTGTACTTGGAGTGGGAAACTGGGACACATCTGTGTGGACAAGTGCAGGACAAACAAAACTATATGTTCCTCACCCAGTGCAGATCCTGAGATTGTAGAGCTGCCTCCATGTAGAAACATGCCATAAGCAGAACTTCCCCAAACCTACTAAAATCATATTGTCCTGAGGAATAAATTAATGGCTGAGTATTGCTCAGATCTTCCCTTCTTTACAACTATTTCCAGGGCACACAATTATTTATATCACATGTGCCATAGAGAAGAGTAAGAAATTGTCTTTGGTTCTGCCACAGTTTCTCAGCCAGTCAGTGGTACCACATACAACACAGCAGTATCAGTTCTTTTCACCCTAACCATTCACATAATGATTTTTCTTCAATTCAAAGCAGCAGCCCTTCTGCTCATCGCTTTTTGATAAAAGTCAAAGCTTTGGAAGTTGGAATTACACAGTTTACTTGCATTGAATTCTTGTGTAATTTCCAAATGAATAAGATGTGCAGCACAGTTCCATTAGCAAAAAGTTGTTTGAGATGGCAGAGTGGGCCCCGGGAGCCACCCACCACCTCAACACAAGGGAATCCAGCACTAGGTGTGGGGAGAAATTGAAATGTGAGAGCAGCTCTCAGGAGCCCAGCTGGAAGCCTGTGTTGCAGAGCACCATCAGGACCTTTGTTTCCACTCTCTAGTCTGAAGAGTACAGGGCAAGTGAAGCAACTGCTAATGCTTCTTCTCCCAGGTATGTGGAAGCTTTAAGCAAGCCTTGGCATCAGTGCACTCAGACACTGCCACTCAAGTGCTTCATTGATTCTACAGTGCACAGCACATCTCAGACACTTATAACCATAATTTAGCCCTGAGAGTCACAAGGCAGAGGAAGTACGGAACTTGATAAATGCACATATAACACATTGTAATCCAGTTTTTTATATTAACCTGAAATAGCCACATTTCTTAAAGAAATTTTTGTGATAGTTCCACATACATGTAATAAAGAACTTTTGTTAAGAAAAAAATGCTGAATATAGACAATAGGAGCTGTCAGGAAACAAGAAGGTAATCATGTTCAAAAGCATATTCTTTTCAAATTGCTGCTGAAGGAGATAGTGCCATCTCTGCAATTGATGGCTTTGATTTGACTGAAGAACTGTAGATGAAGTCGTGTGATACAAATGTGATGAGTGAAAGAAGAGTGATTGAAGTGGGATATGTAGTGATGAATCTGAAACCAGGAAGTCTGGGGAAGATGGTCTCTTCCACTGTACAGTTCTATAATGAAATTGGAACCAGAAGGATGTGATACATAAAATAAAAAGACATTATCTCCCTTTATATTTTAATTACACATTTAGAACAACTATTGTAGAAAAACTAAGTTGAACTTAACTTCAGGTTTCTTTGTTGTTTTTCTCTCTAGTAGTTCCTCCACTATTTTCCTCAACATCTTACATTTTAGGTAGCTGTCTTTGTAGCCAGAGCTTGCAACATATATCCGCTTACTTTCCTTTTGAATATTGGTCGAAAACAAAAGATTCCCAGGAATTTTCAACATATGATGATGTTTTCAGGTAAGTGCAACGCAATTTTGGTATTGTTCCTGTTTGCATCACTGTCACCATCAGCTAGCAGTAATATATCACAAAGAAGTCACTGTCTTAGAATTAAAGATGCATCCTCAAAGCCACTGAAGGAAGTGAACATTCTTGGCAATTCTCTTTGCTCTGGACCTGTTTTAGTTAACTTTCTTGGAAACCTATTACCCAGAAAGTCTGCCTTATTGCCAGTTTGGAAATACTATGTTTTTATGTTAGGTTGGTTTGTAGTTTAGCTGACAGAATACCAAGCAATGAATATCAAACTTTCAAGGTGACCAGGAGGCATTAATTCCACAGGCACTTCCACATGTATTCCAGCTGCTATCTGAGAAGTTTACTCTAAATTCAGGTTTACTTTCATTATTTTTTAAAAACTGTTTAGCATTGTAGGATTAAAAAAATCCAAGAGAAAGCCAAGTTCTATCCTCAGTGCATTGTCCACTGAACTGTTAAAATCACAGCTAGAAGCTGTATTTTTGGACTTGCACAATCTAGAAATACCTCCATTTGATTTTCTGAAGCAACTTAGAAAAATTCCATTTTAAGTAAGAATATTTGAGAGCTGAAAATATTTGTTCACTGAAAGACAGAAAAATGGATCCCCCAATGACACTTATGAAGTCATTTTCTAAGGTTAGAGACACAGCACTTCTTTGTCATTTTCTTGCTTTTGATACCAAAAAAAAACCCCTATTCCTACTTTTATAGACTCAAGTTCTTGATTGACATCCCTGCAATACACTGATCCATTTAGGCAGGTAACAAGTAGAACATTTGAAACTTCCTCATCAGGAATACTCCACATCAGGGTGCCTCATTTACGCCTGTATAATTCCATGTATCTAGAGAGCAGCACAGTATTTCATTTCTATATCTGTTCAAAACTTCTGCTGAAAGCTGCCACTGAAAATGTCAGTTAATGTCAGCTAGATTGCAGTCTGAGATGATGACATATATCCATTAGGAGCTGGCGTTCAGACTGCCTGCTCATCTACAATTGTTAGCAGGGTAAGATAAATATGTAGCTCACCCTGGTGAAGCTAGCAGGTGGCCAATTAGACAAAAGCATGAAAAAAAGCTTGTGATCATTGCTTATCCAGATTCTACGGACATTTTCTTTGTTTTATTTTTCTTCAAAGTACAGATTCCAAATGTTGAATAATATATTTTTAACAACTTTGTCCTCATTTCTCACAGATTTCATTCTCCACCAGGAGAGAGGCAGAAAACAGCCAGTAACTCAATGCTGAGAACTTGCACACACACACTTAATTCCAAATACAATCTACAAGCTGAACACTGAAAGTGTCTAAACTGCGAATGTTAAAAATATTTTCTGACTATTTTAATTGCTTTCAGAGTTTGCATTTTGTGCTCAGTTACCAGTAGTGTTCTTCCATACTATATACTGTGCTGTATGATGTCTAGCCTGTGTACAATGATAAACAGAAGATTACCAGAATAGACACATCTCTGCTATGAGTAAGCAATAGAGTGAATCCAAGTTGGGAGGAACATCCTTATTGCCTATACAACATCAGCAGAGCTTTTGAAGTAATATTTTGGTATAGCTCAAATTTGAGTAGGTCATGAAGAAAACTGGACTTCAGCCACCGTGCCATCACAAGTATAGAAGTATGGAAACAATTTTGGATCATGTTCGCTTGCAGCCTTCTTGCTACTAAATGCAACATTTATTATTCTCTTTACTGAATTTCACAGCTAAGATCACTGTGAATATCAATGTCTGAAAAAGCAATTAGGATTGGGTGGATGAATTAGACTTGGAAGGGGATTATGTAGCATTTTGATATATTACATTCTTCATCTGTTTATCATAGGCCTCTAGCAACTCATTATGAAGGGTGGATTCACTTTTACAACAATTTTTAATCACGATTCCTGATAAAAATCCACTGTAAATTAAAACTACATCAGTCCCTGCATAATTTAGCCAGAGCTTCTCAAATTAAATTCAACATCAGCTAAAACATGAAGGCCAGCAGTCTCTACTGGCAAGAAAAGGAAATACTTTAGTGTCTTCAGTTTAATTTGAATTATTCACCTTACTACATTAACCATTGCAAAAAATGAACTTCCCAATGGTGGCTCATTCCCTCCTCCCTTAAAATGAGCTGATACTTTTTCTCTATGAGGAAATGGAGAAAGCATAAGCATCCTTGGACACATCTTTTACATAAAGCCTACTTGTTGACTTCTGTGTCATCCTTGTGAAAGTAGATATTTCAAACCTGCTGCCACTGAACCATGCCAGCTGGTTTAACCACAGTTAAGTGCTTCCTTGCAGAAGCAGCCTTCTGTTGTACTCTGCATAAACTGTCCATCTTCTATACCAAATAATGTTCATTCTAGCCATGCACTCCTAAAAGCTTTAGAGTTCAAGTACAAAAATAGTTGCTTGTTAGCAGGTGATTCAATGGCTCTGTATAACCTTTTATTTCACTCTGGTTTTAGTTAGTAGGTTTAATCTCCCGCAGAATATTTTTTGATTCAGTGTATATTGTGTACATATAATGGCTTTGCTCCCTACACATGGTACAATTGTTTTAGGAAACAAATTAAATTTAAGCAGATAAATGAAAAGCATTGGCAAATACAGAGTGTTATTTGTACAATGTATCCTGAGGGCTGGAAGCACTGATGGGCTTTCTTTTCACTCTTTCTTTAATGTGTCACTGTGTGAGCACCTATTTAGCCAGCTTTGTGCTACCCAAAGGGTTGTGCTTTGTTTTTTTCTTTAAACTCACGGTTAGCTTTCACATTAACTTTTTTGTTTACTCAGTTTCTGTAGGTGTATAACTTTATAACTATGGAATATTTCAAGTATTCACAATTTCAAATATGTATTCTGCACTCCCTTTTCAATGAATTTTAAGTATCTTATTAAAAATATTCCTGTTTTTAAATCATTTTTAAGACTGTTCTTACATAGAGAGGTCTGAAGAAATGAAGATTTCTACTGCTTCAAGCAAGAAATGGGTATAGTATTTAGTTACAGATTGTTTTTTCACCAGCCCTTTTTTCTCTCACCTGCTCATTTCATGAGTAGTTTTACAGAAGTGAATAAAACAGGGAATAGACTTATTTTTAACACACAAAGACCAGATTACTGTTCAATATGAAATTAAAGGCAAAGAATTTGATGCATAAGACAAATGTGTGATTACATGTGAATATCAGAGTTGTTTCATTGTCCAGTTTCGCAAAGTTGCTCAGATTTGCATTAAACACCATGCTTTCAACTGTCTTGCATAAGCGTATTATAAATGGAATCAGTTGAAAATTCTGTCTGCCCTTGGAAATGGGTTTGGGCTTGAAAGAGTAAAATTCTTCTCCCTCAAATTCCACTGTTCTCATTTGCTTTTCAGGTTTACGTGGTGCAATTGCATTTGCATTGGCTATTCGAGACACAGAATCCCAACCCAAACAAATGATGTTCACAACAGCACTGCTCATTGTGTTTTTTACAGTCTGGATATTCGGTGGAGGTACAACACCAATGCTCACATGGCTTCAGATCAGGTTAGTACTCTTCCTACAGTAACAACCATCAAAACATAATGTAATCACTATCATCAATCATTAAATTCTTACAGCTTTCTGAAACTCACATTTTTAATAATTCGCAAGCAAAAAGCAAGTACTTGGTTATCTGTTAGAGATGGGTTCCAGACCACAAGGAATAAGTTCTTCCCAGTTTTATTAAGGATTCAGACCTTGGTCAGATAAATCCTCTTTTCCTAAGAAATTTCACTACTGTTCCTTCTACCATTTACTCACAGTATTTAGCATCATCCTCCTCACTGAGGAAGTAATTGCTATGAAGGGAGCTCTTGCACTCATCTATAAGTGCACATTTTTCATAGAAACCTCACATACAGTATACTTACAGGAAAATCAGAAATGCATTAAAAATCTGCCTACATTGCTGCATCATTCAGCTATCGATTTATTGCTCATTATCTAACATATTTGCTCCTTAACAGTAACATTTTCTCAATAACTTGATAGTCACTTGTAATAACAAGAGGTTCAATAAGAGGATGAGAAAGCTGACGAAGTATTTAATTTAAAGACAGTGCCCCACCCAAGATGCTTTTTTGAAAACTTACTTTTAACTACAAGAGTCTGATGTCAAGTTCTAGTTTCTACGTCATTCATTTAGACCTTCCTGCCATAGTTCATCTTATCACCAAAAAAAAATCTCTATATGAATTTGGTTAATATTTCAAAACTCTCATTTACTCTACATATAACATATATTTATAAAATTATACCTAATTAACAAGCCTCTGTATCTTACTTTTGTTATAAAATGCCAGCTGAAGATAACTAAACTGAAGCTTTAATAAAGAGCAGAGAAAAGTTTGCAGACAAAATAAGGAGTACAATCACACTACGTAAACATAAAATGCACTGTATGAACATAAAATGCAGGCATCCACACAACAAGGGGTCATTCTACTCCTGTGATGTTCACTGTCTTTATGATATCTCTGTTAAGCACTGATGTCAATTACGTAGATTGGGTTTGGATATAGACCTCTACTATCAGCCATCTTTCTGAGACTTGAAATTTATTCACTGTCAGCAACAGAGCTGCTCTGTATGGCATCATGAATGTGGGTGAGGAGGAATAATCCCACAAGATGTTGTAGACTGTTGCTATAGTAGGAGGTTAAGAAAAAAGTTCAAAAATACAAGATCCAATTTAAATGTTGCCAGTTGCATAGTACAGTAACAAAAATTTTCTGAGCAGAAAGATGTACTCATAGTCCTTGTATTAACTGCTGGCATTCTTAGAGAATAACTGATTACACCACAGCACTAAATAATACGTTATTTTTCAGTTTATCTGAGAGTTACAGCAAAAGAAAAAAAATAAATACCACCTTTACTCCCTAAGTAAAAGGGCTACAAAATTCTGCTCCTGTCAGACAATGAATAAACCCACACCAGTGTATGAGAATAATATCATGACATATCAACAGCAATACAAAGATAGCCATTTAAGCACGAGCTAACAGTCAAATTGAAGTACCCAATAGATGTGTGTTCAGAGATGTTGAGTATTACCCACTAATGCTTTTGGATATATGTCTCCCCTCATTCCTCATATTCTGATTGAGGACAGCAAATTACATTTTACAGTAAATCTGCAACAAGTGGTTTGGGGATAAAGGATTCTCCAAACAGACAGAAGAGAAATACAAAGCTGTTAATAAAACATGTCCTGTGAAAGTATTGTTGTGCTAGGTATTAGGTCCTGCTTGTTTATCACCACCTCCTGTGCAAATGTTTGTCAAGGGATTTTCAGACTCTGTGCATCTTTCTGTAGCAACTCCACAGTGAATAAGGAGGTTTTCAATCCATGTTCCAAATAAATACTAAGCAGCACTGAGTGGTAACTTTCAATACCATACCTATCAGCCCATTACCTTCGGCAAGTATTTTACAAACTGATTATATCCACATACCTGGCTGCCCTTGAAATACACCATATCTAGTTCACCTAAAGCTTAAAGAAATTTCCAGAACTCCAACTGCCTCTAAATACCTTTGCCAGAGTACATCAAACATTTTCAAGATGACTGCATCAATTCCTATTCTCATCAGATGTATCTCCTTATTGAATTATTCCATGAAAGAGCTCCAACCCAGCAAAGGAAATTTATCAAAACAAACTACTCTTCTACTATTAAAGCATTACCTTCTCTAACTTGTATTGAACTCATGCAACATAATGGAAAGCTCAGCAACAACAACAGAGCAGCAAGATCCCAGGCTACAGCAAGCAAGGATTTTCTCAAATGCAACAGTCATAGGCAAAAAATAAAAATAAAACAGCTGCTTACCTTCAGAAAGCCTCAGGTACACAGGAATCTCCAGAGAGCTACCCTTGCCTCTGCTGCCAACTCTTAAACGATGTCTGGGAAGGGGGATCCTGGCTTTACCTCTTCCAGTCACTCAGGTCCATTGCACACACCTGAGCTCCCATGGGTTGGTCCTGCCTGCCACCAGCTGCTCCATCACTGTTTCAAGCTGTGACAGCATTTCTGCTACAGACCCACATTTTCAGATTTGCTTCCCAAGGTTTCCCAGAGCTCTGCTTATTCTCTCCACTGTTCAGATTTCAAACTACTTTCACTTGTTTCTCACTACTCAACTAATCAAAACGAAACCTGAAAACGTCAGGGTATGCTTTCAAAACTTTCCTTACATGGATGAAGACAGAAGATTCATACTATGCTGGCATAAATGAAGTACAGCTTACTGTAGACAAGAGTTCTCTCAATTATGCATTTGGTTCTTCAATCCATTCTTCATATGCTGAATCACCTGACCAGCCCAAATATATAGCCCTTGTAGGGATTTATCCTTATCCATTTTTCCTGCAAATTTGCATTGAATATAACAAATCAGACTAAGAATTGCAGAAAGACCTAATTAGAGGAATTATCACCAATTCATAATATACTTATATACTAGCAAAGTATAAACTTTTTTAAGTTTTAAGGTTTTTTTCTTCCACTTTCAGAATTAGCAATATAAAACATCAACAGTCTGGATTACTTTGTGGGTTTTCCATATGGTATGGCTACAGCACTGCTTTCTATATATATAATATATATGTATATATATAAATTTATAAGGTTTCATTCAAAATATTTTGAGAATCTGACTTTTAAATACAGTCAACTATTTGACTGAATCTCATGTGAAACACAGAATTATGACATTATTCAGTGTTAGGGTGTAAAAGTATGAAGATCAAAACACTGCTAGCTTCTAAATTCCTACCTATTTTCATATATCTGGATAGGATAGGAAATGAATGTTCAATAGACCTAAGCAAACAAAATACATGAACCAGAAGTGTATGGGAATGCTGCATCTCTTTACTCTTTACTACTCTTTATCTCTTTACTATTAAAGTATTTCTTAGATCACTTATTTTTCCAAGAAGTCAATATTTTGGGACCTTCAGTAGGCAACTCTAATCCATAAAGTCTGCAAATCATCTTCTTGATCTACAAAAAGGGGAAGGCTAAAGCAGCGTGTTTTCTTTACCAGAATATCTCATTAGGGATGCAGGTGAGCAGCAGGGTTAGAAAATGGGCTAAATGCTGTGTCTTGACATCTTGTAACCATGGCAGTGTCTGTCTACCAGAAAAACAAAATGAAACAAAACAAAAAAAAAAAAAAACAACAAAAAAAAAACCTGCTTGTTAAAATAAGATTCCGTGCTTATCCCAGCCCTTCATCAACTGGTTATAACCTGCTAAAAGAGAGAACATTCTGACGGAACAACTATGACACTGGCCAGTACTGTAAGTGCTACAGTTTCAGTAACAGAAATATTCTTTTCATTATTCCAGAACCCTATGGTTGTATTTCCATACCTAGAAGCAGCTGTGTTCTAAGAGATGCTGCAGAGAGGCAGTTTACAATGCCACAGTGGTACCACTCCTAGCTGCCAAGTGGGAAGCTTTCATCAGATTTGGTCAGTACTTTAAGCTTCCAGTACTATTCAATGACAACTTGTCTTTTCGCTTCCCAGCAGAGGCCTTCAAATTTAAAACACAATATTGTGGGCAGTGGAAAGAATTCTGCCTTACCTAGAAAGACAGCTGCTGTAGTAAGAAATTTAGGGGCTGAAATGGAAAACATGTGGCTGAGCCTCAGGGCTCTTGAATAGGCAGTGCTGAGAAGGACCCTTTTTAACACAGCCTAAGAATGAGGAAGAATGCAATTTTAGATCTAAGAATTAACAGACAGCATCCACTTAGCAAAGTGGATGCTGTTGCCTAAATCTGCTGTGCTGTTGGCACACAGCTGGAATCATGTGTTACTTAACACTGTGCCAGTGATCTAACCATTACCACAACTTTCACCTTGTTAACAAATTAAGTGAGTTTTCTGCCATTGCTATCCAGTTTGAGGTTCTGTATCTTTACCTGATGATGAGGAAGAACCTTTACAAATAGTGAGATAGATACAACATGCAGTTCTCTGTTCTGTGGGTAAGAGATAGGCACCACCAGTCTGAGGTATTTGCAGTTTAAGATGGTCAAACAGCAAATTCAGGCAGGAGTCACACCAACCTCAGCCTTAAATTCATCTGAAAGCATTGGCACATACTTGACAACTTCTCACCACAGTGTTTTAAAAGCAAACTGTACTGAGCCCTTTTTATTGCTTGCCAGCTGGTGACTGAGCACCCCCAGCTCCAGAGTCACGCAAGTAATGAGAATCTCAGCTCTTCTGACCACATTTGAACCATCAGAGTGATAAAGTAATTATTTTCTGTAGATTCCTGGACTATAAAACAAATAACAGTAAGCCTAAAGTAAGTCCACATTCCACGTCAAATTGCAAAGTCCCATATAGTCAATTGGCTTAGAAACCCGAAGTACATAAAAGTTCAAGAGAGCTGAAGTTCCTAAGTTATTTCAGAAGTTTGATTTTGAGTGCTTCATGTGATGCTCAGAGGAGCAGTGCCTTCTCAGATTTTCCTGGTGTGAGGAACATCTCCTTACAACAGGTCTTTTGTATACAGGAGAGAAAGATGAAACTAGATGGTAAACCAAAGTTTATTCCCAATAGTTGATACATGAATAAGTATCAGCTTCTGCTTCACATTTCTCCTTCTTGCCTTCCACATTGCTTTGGCCACTCCTTGGAGCACTGCAGAAGCTGCATGCTCTCATAACAGTGCTGGGAACATCTATGGGGTTTCTAACGCTGCCTCTCTGGGAATAGAAAGAGAGAGGGCAAAATGTGGAAAGGAAAACTGGTGATGTGCCTACTGACAGCCAACCAAGGCCAAAGGACTACAGTCAGCTGAGGTTAGGAGTGACTTTTTAGTCTGATTCAGAAGAGCTCAGCCTGAATATTGTGCTCTAACACTGACTCAGCTCATATAGAAGAGCATGAAAGAGTGCATCTCCTTGCAGCAAGTAATCATGAACAAGATTCATGCAGAAATTTGGTTTCTACTACTCCTCATTTACTCCTAAATCAAGTGGAAAGTTTCCCTCTGAGTAAATGAATTTCAGTTTTCATTCTTAAATCTCACATAGGCATGTAAAGATTTTCCCTCCTGAAACACAGCTAGTCCTTGAAATACAAAGAAACCAACAGCCAAGAGTATGTGTTCATATCTTCAAATGATCCATAATTCAAGAGCTATAAATTATTACAAACCTTCTTAATTGTTTTGCTTGTATCCCTCTGAATACATTTCCCTTTTGCCATTTGTCAAGAGGAAGGAAGGTCAGTTTATAAAAGGAAGTTTAATTAATTTTTTTTTCTCTTGGCCTTGGCACATTCTCTTTTTTATAACTGTATTCCTTTGCATAATATTTCCTCTTGAGTCCTGGGAAACCATTTAGTGAAAGCAAAGGATCTGTTGATTTACTATTGAAAATATAATGTCAGCCTAAATATCTTCAACAGTAATTTGCTAGTGACCACAATATAGTTAAATTAGAGGCAGTGTGTTTTCAAGTGCTGTTCTATATGCGTACTTCATACTGCTTATTACTTTGTTTTGTTTTTAGAGTACTCATTTTAAAATGAGTACTGTACTTAGTTGGCCAGCTGTCTGTACCTACATTTAAAGGACTACCTCTCAACAAGCATCTTTTATACTGAGGATAAATTGAATGCCACTGTGCTAACATGAAAAGCAGGCACACATACAAGAAGCCACGGTTCTCCCTCAGTAGGTTTTCCTTGCTAATAAGATATTGCTGATTTATGTCCATTACAAATTACAAAAAACTTTGGTTTTAGCTACCTAAATGTATTTTTAACACAAAAGTATTGCCAAATGTGATTATTTCCCTTTGCCTGGTTTTCTTTGCCACTGATCTTGGACCTGTGTATATGTATACTCCTAGTGTGTATGTACCATCTACTAGAAACAGAGAGTGGTCTGGTATTCCTGACTAAACACATATTAAGGAAAGGTATTCTGCTTCAAACACTAACATGAACAAAGAAAGCTCTTCTAGGGGTGCACCCGCACTGAAAGTGCTAATACAATAGCTGCTTTTATAGAAGTAGCTAGAACAGGATTAGGCTGGTAAATGCTATAAATCAAGAAGCAGTATAAAATTAGATATTAAATGTATTGAATGTTATTATAAAAAGTGGATAATTTCCCTCCATTTCTACCTGAAAATGAGAAATCATCCATGGAATGAATCTCAATGATCTGCTGAAATGCCTATCATTTATTTGCAAGATATTTTTCTGCTAAGATAAGGTGTGTATTTGATTTACTGAATTTATTCACTATAGCAGTTTGCCTGAGTGATACTAAACAAGGTTTATAAACATTTGCACTGTAATAGTCCTTGTTAAAAAAAAAATTGAAGAACAAAATACACAGGGCTCAGACTTTCTGACTCTGACTGTAAAGCCAGTCCAGGGCCATTTGGAAATGGGAAATTTCAGATTGCAACTGTGAACTGTACATGAAATGTACCTGTCTCCTGCTGTCAGCTCTGTTGATTCTTATTGGCCAGAGGGGTCTAATTTTGGGCAGTCTCCTAAAATAGCAGACTGATCATTAAATCTCACATTGTATTTCTAGCTCTGCATAACTATTGAAAACAGAAGAGGAAAGATGAAAGATAAGTTTTTATAGCTAGAAAACTTGTTACTAGGAGAGGGGATTCCATAGCAGTAGAAAGATCTATACCTTTCAGTGTACTAGGAATAAAGGATATGTGAAATTTCCAATCAAAATCCTGGGCAGTTTATTAATATTCCCAGAAAATTATACATAATCCTACAGCTTGGAACATAATCTACCTAGTAGAATTTTAGGATTTGTGTCATTTGAAGATTGTATTAGCTTTTAAAATACTGTTGCATTGATATGTCTGAGTAGGCAATAACAAACAAGTGTTCTCCCATTTCATGCAGTAATATTGTTCTTCCATTAGAACGTATCCCCTTGTTGCACAAGGTAGCAGTTGTGCAGCAACGAAGATGATAAAACTGTACAATCTACAAAAATGGAATGAATCAAACCATCTACAAATACTGCTATAAGGAACTTCTTAATTACCTGGGACTGCAGAACAAACTGCTGATTTATTACTTTATGTCAAAATATGCCAAATTTGGACCTCTAACTAATTTACTGAAATTAAATTCATGCAAGTAAAAACACAGTTGACCTCAAGCATATGCAAAAATTGAGAAAGTAGAGAAAAATAATTTGACCCTTTAGAAGTTGGAGATATATCTATGGATTAATTAATCTTGGCTCTAGAAAAAAATAGTGATCAAATTTCACTGAGATACATCTTATATCCAAATACTGTTGCTTTTTGTAAAATAACTGATGTGGAAACTGACAGAAATTTCTTGTGTAAGGAACAAACATGTGATGGTTCAAGCTGGTTTTCCAGGGCAAATTAGTGAAATAACAAAACTCTGTGACTTCATCTTGTTGGTGAATAATATGCAGTTCTCTCCATAGAGGCTGGCTGCTGCTTAGGATCACAACTTAGTAGTTTCTCCATGAAGCTGCCTTATTACATAGGTCACTCTGAAAGTAATGCCTCCTATTAATTTTCTTGGGACCTACAACAAACACAAAGGACACAAAAACTTTTTGCTGGATAGAGCAAATTCTCAGCTACAAAACACTGTCTTTCAACACAATTACTCTCACCATCACCACTGCTGAATACACCACTCACTGCATCCTTGTGCTCACATCCACTGCTTGGTTTCCATAAATGTTCAGCAGAATGTTAATGGGTGCAATTATTTCCACATGGAGGAATTCAATGACACTTTTACTTCATATGCACGTCCATTTCAGACACCATTTTGTTGACTGCCTCTCTGCTCCCATCTGTCACACAGCAATGAAATGTAACAGAATATTGGTGAGAATATTCAACCTCTACTGCCATACCACCAGCATCTGCCTCTGACATCATGAGCCAACACAATAAAATAGGATGCATTACTTTCAGAGCAGCCCTTGCAGTTACATAAACAGTTCACAACAGGAGCAAACCTCAACTGTCACTAAACATTCCACCTGATTTTTTTAACTTTAGTCTTTTCATTAAATTCAGATAGAATGAAAGCTCTGGGACCTTTGATAACAGATCTAGCAATTTTGTGCAGAATAAGGTGAATACAAAAGGTAAATTCTAGCAGATATTTAATCACCTAGCTCTGTATAGCAATATGGGCTTTTAGTGTTTAGTAAACAGCTAATTACACTAGAATACTGGCTTTTTAAACTGAACGATCAGTGCAAAAACAGCCCAACAATGATTTACGAATCAGTACATCTCTGAGAGTTAAATGAGAAAATTACCTCTTAGCTTAGCAAGGAAGTAATTGATTTCAGTCTATTTAAAATACATTGTCAGTTTCTGTATTTTCTTTTACTTCTTCAGAGAGATACTTTAATGTCACATAATGGCAAATAATACATAACAGAACCTTGAAATTGCACATAAATTATCCTTTTTTAATAAATCCAGGATGTTTTCTGTGTAAATAAAAATATATAACAGATGTCAAACATCTGATCTTTTTGTTCAGGTCACTGCTTGGAACATTGTTTGTTAGAGTATAGGTTTCCCTCTGTTTGTTTGTTGTTGTTGTTGTTTGTTTGGGTTTTTTTGTGTGTGTATGTGTGTGCTTATGGATTTTATTTTTTTTAGTTTGGTTTTGTTTTAAATAAGTATATTCAATCTTCTTTTTTTTCTTAGTAATAGGTCTGACTTAGTTAAGCAAAATACTCTTTCAAATATGTCATAAAAAGATCAGAGAGCCTTCTAAACAAACTGTAGTCAACTTCAGCTAACTGAAAGACAGTTGGCAGCGCCTGGAAAGATGTTTAAATGCAATAAACTAAAATAAGTTGTATATTTTAAGATTTCTTACAGAGATCTGCTTTGTCTCCTCATTATCCACTTTGGACCCTTTGTCATATAGCAATATTACTGTATCCCAAAGGAAGCTGAAGTAAAAAGGTAGAGGAACAAGACTCATGCCAAGTCATATATAGACTTCAAATTTCAAATTAACATTAAATTGAATTGATCGTGTAAATACAGCTGACTTGCAGTTGTTGCATTTCAGTTTCTTTAGCATTTCCAATTCACTGATAAAAATGCTTTGCACCACAGTCAAATTAGATTTGCAGGAGTTTCTGACCCCTTTCTGGAGAAAACCTAGTCCAAACCTCATCGTGTTACAGACAGCTCCCTATAAATATCCATATGTATTCATGACATGAAGAAAACAGAAAATAATTTTAATCTACTGAACCAAAGATGAGACAAAATTACTGTGTAGACTAGTGGTTATCGTGTTCACTAAGGAGGTTCCACCTCTTGTCCAAGTAAGTATTTCTGTTTTATGTAATGAGTCATCAGCTAAAGTACTGTAATATTCTGAGGAGAAAAGAGCAGAAAACAGGTCTTTCTTCTAGTAACCTATTCAGTAACCTACAAGATAATAATTGCTTATATGTTTTCTGAACTGGTGACTGATACATGCAATTTGAATTCACTTAAGATCAAGTTTTCAGAAAAGATAAAAGGCCAGGACTTTTTTCTCCTGAAATTAGTAGGCCTGTATTATCCAATAAATCAGACTGCCCTTTATTGGTCTGATGTTTTGGGTGACTAGCTCCTATTTTAAATGAGCACCACTTAGGCTCCCAAGTGCTATGTTCCTTTTAAAACTGATGCTGAGAAATCATTTTACATTTCAGTGTTTCTGGAAGTATTAAGAAAACTTCTCAATCCATAAAATAAATTGTCAAAGGTGCCTCAGTATCTATGTATTCATTTATTATATGATGGTCTTCAAGATCCCTTCCAACCCAAGTCATTTTATGACTTCACATCTCCAAAAATCATATTTAAACGCTTACAGATTGATAATTAATAAAACCATCCGTTCATCCAACTTGATTCTAAAAGCCTGAAGCCTAAATCCTTCCTTACTTATACTCAGTAAAATACTAGAAAAACAGTCTACTGAACCCAGCACCAGAGCATGTCTTTGCATTGCCAAATTGCTTTCACATTTAATTCATAATGGCTGTGTGTCATTTTGCTATCAGTTACACTGAAAATCTGAATTACCAACACAGGACCAATTCTCCAGTTTACATCAAGCAAATGTCACAGCTTTTGATCCAGCTTATTACAGATAGCTCAGCTTGCATTGTGCTTAAATAGAAGGATGCATGTTCCCAGAATAGTAAAATATTTAAAATGAAAAATTTGTCTTTCAGTTTCCTTGTGTACTTTGCCTTTCTGGATTTGTAGTTTATGTAGTAAGCTTCTGAATTATTCTGTACAAAACTCTCAGTCATACTAAGCTAAACAGACTGTCAGCATTCATCCTAAGAAATAACTACACAAAATCCATTTCAAAAAGTTCAACTAATGAAGATTTTGTCAGTAAGTCCTTTCTAGATAAGAGCAAAGTTTTATTTTATAGGATTTTTTAAAAAATTAGACATCTTTTATGGTTTAAAAAGCAGCACTCACATATATACTCTCCCTGGATCCCAGTGTAATGTCTCAAATATTCAGTAAATCCTGTTGACTTAAGAAGTATTGTCTTACAATATTTAACGACTTATTAGGAAGCAGATTGTGTGGAATTTTAAACAGCAGACTTGCCTCTGAGCTACCAAGTTTTCTCGCTCCCTTCACTAAGGTATGAGCCTGAAGCCTATGTCAAAGTATCATGTATTTATGAATATATTGACAGAATTAACATAAGCCTGAAGTCACTGGCCATAGAGAATTACTTACAGACCCAAGAAAGATGAATGTTGATGGATAAATGAGGGACAGATTCTCAGCTGGTGCGCACTGCCAGCATAACATTCATTTATTTTCTTGAACTGCAGGCAGAAATACAGTATGCTTTGGCGATCTCTGATTGAGGCAGTCTCTTACTTTGTACTTTCTCACTTTGAATTTTCATTATTTTATGCAAGTTACTGCTTTCATTGTCATCTTCACTTGAATTCTGATGTTGGTTGATAGTTGCAACGTGCAAGTTACTATCACTTTTACAAGATAAAAACACAATGGGAATGAAGTAGAGTCTCTATCTTAAGCACAATGCAGCCTTGCACAGAAGGAAAAGTCAAACTGCTTACAGTACACATTCTGTCTCTTCCTTCCAGCACTCTTCTTCCACCACTTGCATCTTAAATGGCAGCCATGTGCTTCAGACTTTATACTCAATCTATATATGGTTACAAGTACAGGAAAATAAATAAATAAATAAATAATGCACAGGTTTGAAGGGCATCTCCAAATGTTCTTGTAAAAAGATGAAGCTTTTATTTAATTAAAAATAGAATTAGTTACTACTCCATCACAGATTATATATACTACTTAACAACAACATCATGAAAATGTATAGATACCGTCTGAATTTCAGCAACATAAGATCACTGTACCTGGGCTCTTGAGTCATTCAAGTCTGCTTATGGAGCAGTTCTCCTTAGATGAGTGAATTTCTTCAATATACATATCATGACAATAATTTGAGAGAACTAAGTTCAAGAGTTAGAAAAATAAAGCCTAATATTTGTATTTAGGGTATTTTCTGAACTCTCAAAAGTGACTTGACATGCTTTGAAATAAGGACAATATCTATAGGTCTGGATAAATTCAGCAGCTAAGGTAAAAGCAGCTTTGTTGTTGTACAAGTAAAATTGTCCTGCAAACAAAAAAGAAGAAAGGAAGAACATTTTATCACAGCTGTATACTACTCCTTGATTACTTTGTGATAAGTAAAACTTGCATTATTATGGATGACACCTTGTCCAATTTTGTTAATAGCACTTAAAAATATCTTTCTCCACTGGAAACTGTAGTGCAAAGTGTCAGAGACTTTGGCTATGAGCATGAACATCTATAGACACCTATATTAATGATAATAGCTTTGGCACTATCCAGCAATGTAGACAGTGTTACTACAGATCAGTATCTATTTTACGGTTTTCTATGAATGATCCTAGATATTATTTAAACAGTCACAAAAGAACTGAAGGTAATGCCTGAAAATGGTGAGCATAGCCAAGTTTCTGAAGGTAGGATTATACAGCAAATGCAAATTTAAAGTCATCTAAAATCATCACTAAACTGAACAGTGCAATCATCAGACCAACGTTATATTAGAATGAAATAATTAATGAATTAGAAACAGTGTGGGAGGAGATAAATACTAGATCATAAAGTGGGGCATGCTTTTCCAGCACTTGCATAGAGCCACTCTGTCAAAAAAACATTTGAAGTTTAATGAGTTTGTACAATATCAAGAGCATATAATTTATGTAGAATTTTTGTTAGAATAGTGGAGTAAGAAAACTACATGTAAGTAAAATGTCTCTTTTTGAGTCATTTTGCTACTCTTTGTTATTGAGAAGCAAACCATGGTAGAAGTGAAAAGTTAAATTTTCCATTAAGCAGTGCTTTCGTATGCTGTCTTCACAAATGCCACCGCTGTTTATCTGGCTGTACTTGGAGCAGTGTTACAGAATGTTTCAGCACCAATGAGTAGAGATGTTTACTGAAATGGTAATAATTGCTGGCAGACAACAAAAATTTATGCAACACTCTTCCATTCTAGCACACAGTATTTTACTCAGTTTGACACTTTTCCTTAAGCTTTTCCTCCATGAAGTTCAACCTATCCTTTAAAATATAAAAAGGTGAAAGCCCTGAGTTGGCATAATTTAATATGTGCCACTTTTATACAAAACTGTGCATTTTTTTGTTTCATAATTATTCTTGTCTTTGTATATATGACTGACTTGCAGCCAACTGAGCACTCACTTCCCTACAGTATTTACTCCTTGACAAGGAAGTGTGCAGAAACCCTATCAATGCTTACTCAGATTACCAACTGCAGAGTAAAGGCTATTGTGCATACATGGTTAAAACCACATCAAGCTTTCAGAATCATCATGTTGACTGACCATTTGATAAAGCAGTTGTCCAGTGTATCCTTGAAGCTATGTTCTCATATACCATTTGTTGATTTTTTACAGAAATGTGTATAAGTTCTTAGTATCATTTCCTGCTTATCTGAGCATTTCAGAGAGCATTTGGGAAACACATTGGAAGCTGGGAAATAAGTATGAACCTGAACAAAGCAACTGATTTCAAATCTGCTCATGAAAAGTGCCATCAAAATGTAAAGATCAATGACATTGGTAGCCTTTGTGCAAGGCAACTTGTCAGCAGTTTTCAGAAGCAAAGCCTTTTACACAGTGATTTTTGATTATGGCATACATTTAGTTCAGCCAGCTTTGTTCCTCACTGACAATGGCTGGGTAAAACCTCTTCATAGTACCAGCTGGGTATGATAAATCTCCAGTGCCAATGAGGAAGATGAAGTGCATGGTATTTGTCTCCCCACATTGGATCCAGGGAACTTGGAGTTGATCATGTCATTCTTTAGACAAATACCTCAGGAACACTTAATATTTTACTTTAGCTTAATCACATTTATAGTAATGTAATGCATCTATAATGGCTCGGGCTTCTCTCCAAAATTTTCTTCTGTTTATGTTCAAATAAAAAAAAGGAAAAGACACCTAAAGTGATTAAGGGAACAAACATTTTACTGCTCCAAAAATCACTGACATAATTCACTGGAGAGAACTGTTGTTTCTCAGCCAAGAATTAACTAGTCTCATCTGTAGAAAATTGTGAAAACACATCTGAGCAGTTTTCTTCCTCATACAGATCTTTTGTAAAATTTCCTAGCTGTCAAAACTCATTAGCAGTCTAAGTAAGAAGCCAAAAAAATGGCCTAATTCCTGAGGATTTGGGTGGATTTTGGTTTTGGAATTTTTTTTTTTTTTTTTTGTCTATGAGCAAAAATGATAGTTCTTGTAAAGCAGTAGTGTTTCTGTCTTTTTGTACCAACTGCAAATGCATTTTAAACAATGTCCCAAGTTGTTTTGTTTTTAAATAGATAGTCTGAGAATTGCATATGGGGTATTTGATCCATAGACTGCCTCACAGCATGGTGGTATGTATGGTAGTGCTGAGTTTCTTAAAGCACGTGGAGGCTGATCAATACTGTGCTTTGTGTACTGTCTCTTATAAAAGGACAATACAGAAATATGTCTCTATGTCTGTACCTCTCCATTTTGTAACATCTTAATTTTAAAGTAAAACTGCACCTAGCATCACTAGAATAGATCCTTGTCTCCGCATGATCACTTTTGCTTCACACATTTAGGCTGATATCAGTGCCACCAGGTGGTAATAAAAATACAAGATCATTTGGCTTAAGGTGAGGAAAATCAATATAGAGATTTTTTTATTTATTTTTTTACAGTAGTTACAAGATAAATAGTTTGGATGTGAGGAATCACAGTCAGCTCACGACAGCCTTGCCACTGTGTGCTTTGGCACGGTATATTTTAAAAGCTGGGCTTTGTTGGGATTTACTGGGTTGACAGCCCGAAGAACTACCTCAGTACCACTCAAAGAAGTGCCAAATCCTATCCTTTCCCCTAGGTCAGTGCTACCATATTTTGTCAAGAGATCTTATTGCAGGTGTCCCATCTCTTGCCTGACACATAAAACTCAGGTGAAATTTAAATAGCAAAATGCAGTCTCAATGAGGAAGTAGTTGCACTGTACGTCCCAGCTACTATCATGTATTTTCGTGAGGTTTTAGATCCTTATCCATGTTATATTATTTTTCACGTATTATTTTTTTTTAATGTCTCTAACCATGATGTAGTATTCCTGAGTAATGGGATCTTGGAACTGCATTTTTCTCCACTAGTGTCTGCATCTCAGTTGAATCTGAAAAGATTTTTTTTAATTTGGACCAAATCCTTTTTTTTTAATTTTTTTAATAACTTCATAGCGTATTATAATATCAAAGTTTCTACTAACATACACAGATTAAAATGCTTAAAAAGCAGGAAATAACATGCTCACCTTTCTCTATAGATCTCATTTTTTACATAAAGATGCTGCATGAGATGATCTTTCGCTTTCACTGACGTGCCATTCACCAGCCAGTCTGCTGCTGAGTGAGCCTAGTCCAATGCTCAGTGGAATATTCAAATGACCACCACATTCCCAAGTAGATCAGAAATGCTGACAGATGGCATAAAAATGCAAAGGGAAGGCTCTATGAGCACAATCAGTGCTAGTCTAACTTTCCTTCTTCTGAAGTCAATGAAGCCAGGGACATTGCCTTGAATGGGAGGAATTAGGCCCTTAAACCCACCCTCAAACTGTAAGTCAAGTCTGTACAAAAACCACAGGAGGTATTTTAGAAAAAAAAAGGGTAAAGTAGAACTTCTTTATCTGGGGAATGGTCAACATGCAAGCACACTACATACAGTTCAGTCCATACTAATGACTGGGGAACAGAATGAAGTTTTGCCAAGTTGACAGAGAGATACGAACTTCGTCAGGTTCCTAGGTAAATAGTTGATTCAGGAAGATCTGATTTCCAGATAAGAATATAAAAAGGGGTAAAGAATGTAGAGTTAAAGATACTGTAAAACAAAGTTTATTGATCTAAAGGTTATTGATCTAAATTCAGACTGTTAATCATAACATTTTATGAAGGCTTTTCTTCTCCCTTAAGCAAGTGTAGAAAAAAAACAATACATGAGTTGTTACATGGTCAGCCAGGACTATAAATGGAAAAATGAAGTGATAGCCATGCCATGTCCTGAAATGCAATGAAAACTGCAGAAACAACATGACAATGAGCATGCATAAGAAAGCCAAAAACAAAGTAAAACTACAAGAAAGAAAGAAGAAAGAAGAAGAAAGAAAGAAAGAAAGAAAGAAAGAAAGAAAGAAAGAAAGAAAGAAAGAAAGAAAGAAAGAAAGAAAGAAAGAAAGAAAGAAAGAAAGAAAGAAGAAAGAAAGAAAGAAAGAAAGAAAGAAAGAAAGAAAGAAAGAAAGAAAGAAAGAAAGAGAAAGAAGAAAGAAAGAAAGAAAGAAAGAAAGAAAGGAAAAAGAAAGAAAGAGAGAAAGAGAGAAAGAGAGAAAGAGAGAAAGAGAGAAAGAGAGAAAGAGAGAAAGAGAAAGAGAGAAAAGAGAGAGAGAAGAGAGAGAGAGAGAGAGAGAGAGAGAGAGAGAGAGAGAGAGAGAGAGAAAGAGAGAGAGAGAGAGAAAGAGAGAAAGAGAGAAAGAGAGAAAGAGAGAAAGAGAGAAAGAGAGAAAGAGAGAAAGAGAGATAGAGAGAGAGAGAGAAAGAGAGAAGAGAGAGAGAAAGAGAGGAAAGAGAGAAAGAGAGAAAGAGAGAAAGAGAGAAAGAGAGAGAAAGAGAGAAAGAGAGAAAAGAGAGAAAGAGAGAGAGAAAGAGAGAAAGAAAGAGAGAAAGAGAGAAAGAAAGAGAGAAAGAAAGAGAGAAAGAAAGAGAGAAAGAAAGAGAGAAAGAAAGAGAGAAAGAAAGAGAGAAAGAAGAGAGAAAGAGAAGAAAGAAAGAAAGAAGAAAGAAAGGAAAGAAAGAAAGAAAGAAAGAAGAGAAAGAAAGAAAGAAAGAAAAGAAAGAAAGAAAGAAAGAAAGAAAGAAAGAAAGAAAGAAAGAAAGAAAGAAAGAAAGAAAGAAAGAAAGAAAGAAAGAAAGAAAGAAAGAAAGAAAGAAAGAAAGAACTTACAATGTAAAAATAGGGAGAATTTCACAGGAGAAATTCACAGAAAAGATATAAGTGCAGAAATCTCTCCTTTTTTGGTAGTATATTGTATTCTGCAGTAAATTAGTCATATATAAACTTATTAATATATAACTTATAAATATTGTTTTATATGTAATATCTATATTAATAAAGGATTTTAATATACTTGAAAGTGTATTAATTTTAAAAAGAAAAGCCTAGGATCTTCATAGAACATTTTGTTCTTTGGTAATTTATAATCTATTGTGTTCCCAGCTGAGGCAACTTTTACTGAGACGCAGGCACAGACAGAACCTAGCAGAGCTGAATCCAAAGAGTATTTTTGGGAAGACGCTTTCATGAATAAAAATAAAGTCTTCAACTGGCTTCCAGCAATTTTGAAGCATGCATTTAACAAAACAGAGGAATTGCCCCTTCACACCTCAAATATTTAAGTCCAACTTCAGTGTTGCACACTTTATGGCATCTTGTAAAACAGTGAATGTACCAGTTAGTCTGACCTGGTTAGTTCGCTAGCTGCAGGTCATATGTCATGTCATATGACATGGTTAGTGTGCAGAGTGGGTTTGGCATTCTGATTTAACATAGAATTCAATGTAATTCATGCAACTGCTGTGTATGGGGAGATAAACATTTCCCATGTCAGCTAAGATTTGCTAATCTGTGGTGTAACAAGCTGCCCACACGTTACAGCGTAATGAATTGTGTAACATCTTATTCTGGACTGAGAATCTACTGTAGTGATCTGAAAACAAGCTCTAGCTCTTATGCTGTCACCACATATAACTAAGTTCATTTTGGTTGCTGCTGAGCTTCACACTCATTTTATTCCAGTTCTATTCACATGCACTGATAAATCTGCAAATGATGATTTCCAGAAACTCCACCGAAGAAGTTAAAATGATGCTCATTTAAATCAGTTTTGGCTGGTACTTTTAAGTGGGAGCCTTGATTCCTCACTGCAAGTATGTCCACATAGAACAATGGCATTTCTAACCTATTCTACATGCCAGAAGCTTTACTGAGAAATAAGTCACTGCTTCTCAGATTGTCATGTTTATAAGACATCCAATATTGCATTCAGACACACAGACATACCTTATGTTACTTCAAAGTGACCAAACTATTTCAGTCCCTCTGGTGATAGCAAGATAAAGCAGGATTAATGGAATGGTGAATCAGACACCTGATATTTGAAGATCCACTTTATCATTCTGGTTACTATCTGCATAAGTACATGATGTAAATGCAAATGTAAGCCAACACCTATTTTACTTCACACAGCTGCACAGCTGTAGGGAAGTGATTTGTAAAACTTTTAACAGTGATATTATCCATGCTTAACTCTTATTCACACAGTTTTACAGGTTTTTAATTGTATTCTTTGTTCTATGATATATATATGACAGAAAGCATTAGCCACATGACAAACAGCTGTCATAACCATTTAGAAAGTATCCTTTCCCTGATAATCTACTTTAATCTTTCTCAGCATGAAATTATGCTGCTTGGTTGTTTCTGCTGTGAGACACAAGCAATTATTCTTGCCTTGAACTTAAGCTAAAGTGTATTCATTTATTAATAAAATCAGCTTGATCTGAACATTGATGATCTGTACTTTTTTGGTAATTCCAGAGGAGTTCATGTCATTCAAAATAGTGTTCTGTAATTTTGAGGGTGACAATCCCCAACAGCAGCAATATAAACCAGCAATACAGCAATCTATAAGAAAAAGCACATTTTAGGTGTCAGTTTGCTGGGCATGCACATGACAGTTACTGCCATCTGGACTAGAATCATGGCCTGAGTAGTCATTATTTACTGCAAAGTTTTTTGGTTTTTGTTTTCTTTTGTTTTGGTTTTGGTTTTGTTTTGTTTTGTTTTTTGTTATTGTTATTATTTCAATTGTTATGATTTATTAGACTTGGTGAAACAATCTTTTGTGGATTATATTCAAGTTTCTAGTATTCTACAGTTAATTTGTACTGAATGCAATATGCTGATGATGGATAGCCTACAAGCTTTAGATTTATTCATGCAGAAATATTCAAGACTCCTGTTGCAAATTTAGTTTAATGGCCAGCTTTGAAAATTGGGTTATAAATCACTTACTCAAAAAACTTTTCATGATATGGACAGATTCTGAGATAGAAGCTGAAGCTTACGGACTGTTTTAGTGGCACAAAGACAGCACCAAGACTTCTTCTCAGGGGAAGACTGAGGCACTGAGAAGGATGCCTCTTCCAATGAAACTTTTGACAGTTTAGGAAATATGCCACTACTGCTATCATTTTACAACAGCACTCCTAAGGCTCTGAACAAAACCACAGCTCTGCTGAGCTAGAACCTGCAGAAATGCAGAGTATATTTGTAGAGCATGCATTTACAACCTAAATAAATGAGACAGATGAGCAATGGTGTGGAGCAACTATTATTATCCGTATTTTATAGTAAGAGATCAGAAACAGAAAGAATGCCAGACTTCACTTTTGGAATTCTGTTCTTCTTCCTACTTGGAAGTAGGAAGAAGCAGGAAAGGAGACTTAGCTAATTCTGACCCTTATCATTTCCCATCAGGTACAAATTCAGCTTTGTGCACTTAGAGCAGGGACAAGTCCTTTATGTCCTCCTAATGGGAGACATTTGTCTTGTAAATTTTTCCAAGGTTGATGTTTTGTTCATTGTATCCTTTACTGCATTATTCAGTGCAGCTTTTATGTGTATTTACACAAATTAATAAAACTGTTTCCTGGGGCTTCATCAGTGCTTGAACACTGATGCAGCAGAACAGCCTCAGCAGAATGGTGGACAGTGCCACCATCTGTATCATTTTCAGGCCAATATTTATGGCTCCTCCAGAGGTGTGGTATGGATCCACCCCAGGTTGGTGGAAGCCGGCCTTGTAGGACACCCTAATGCATCAGCCATAAAATTAAAAAGGCCTAGAATCAAATACTTACTATCATGTTTTCAACTTAATATAGTCCCAGCTTCTTCCTCTAGAGCACAGTTCACTTGTGTGAGTATATGGTAGGTCCAAACTGGACTAGCTGGGACATGATGCAGCATGCATAAACAAGGCACTGGACTGCTTCATTCTGCAAACACATAAAACCTAGACAGGCTCCAAAATAATGTTTCTGTAATTATAATTCAGATTTGAGAGAAATATCTCTCTTCAGAGATTTCTTGGCAGCTAAAACAAGGGAGGGCTGACTCATAACTGTAGGTATAGAAACCAAAAGCTACCCAAATGTTGCTGTACTTCCTTAGGTCCTTACAAAAACACAAGTTCAAGTTTTTCTGTGTCTTCACTGTAGAAAGCAGAAGTCTAATCCTTGAGCTTTGGCTTTGTGAAAATTCAAATGCAAGAATGAAAAGTTTGCTGAGACAGAATAGTAATTTTCTACTCAGTATTCCTATGGATTAGTTTTGTATTTCTTACTAGTGGTTCCCCTGACAAATTGGGATTTATCTTCCCATCCATTTTCATTGCAAACCACATCATAAAAGATGTTATTGACTGCTTTGTATTCAGCAACAAAATCCTCTTCTTATAATCAAATGCATTCTGACTGTTGATAAAAAAGTGATGCACTTGATAGCACACGGGGATTTAAATACTGAAAACTGCAAAGGGTACTTCTGCAGGCCAGTGCACAGTTCCTAGCAACGCTCTGGCCTAATTGCTAGAAACTGGCTGCAGTCACAAGCATCAGTGCCAGATTTTGAATATAGAAACTCTGAACAATGTCTAAATCCGGTTTGTGATACAGCCGTTATAGAAAGGCGGAAAGAACAACATAGACCAACTTCCTCCTTGAATTCCTAGGTATCAAAGACATTACTAAAGCCCACCAAAGTACATACAGTAGTTAAACTTCATGGTAATGTAGATTTGATTTAAAAGTCTTCATTGTATTTTTTTCTATGTGGGAAAAAAAAAAAAACCATGTCAATTTGTAAATCCTCCTTGTAACATGCACATTCCAACAAAAACCATTCTTAAAATATTCTAATAAATTCTAAAAGGAAAGTCTATGCAAAAATGAAAAAGAATACTAATGGATACTTCAACATCTAAAGTAAATACAACTTATTTTAACTCTGTGCAGTCACGGAGCAGAAAAAAATGTTCATTGTGACTAGCAGCAACTGCAATAAATCAAAGTGAGATCTGAAATGGAGAAATTGTCATGTTATTTGTGAACATTACACCTCAAAACCAGAACATGTTTAACAAATACACTGATGAGCATGTACCAACACAGAAGGAAGTATTCGCTGTGGAAAAGAAACCTGCACTGTCCTACAGCTACCTTCAGTCAGTCCTGTTGGCCTCCCACTTTATCTCAGGTTACACAAGAATAAGTCTGTGCTAAGAAATCTGTTCAGTAAAATGCTATGTTTTGTATTCTCAGAACAAGGCAATAAATTGCCTTAAACTATCATAAAACAAGACTGTTCTATGGATTTACAGCTGGTAATCTCAGCTGGTTCTGGGGCTAAAGAAGTCCACACCTGAACAGTGAGGATGAGATTTCCCCACTGGGACAAAGAGGAGGGGAAGCAGAGCTTATGGAGGCTGTTTAAAGTTATCAGTGGAGAAACAGAACAATCTTATATTGTGTTTCTCTAAGTGCACACCAAATTGTCTCTGGCACCATCCTGAACCAAACCACAGCTCTTGACATGACATTCTTTGTTTGAATAGGTAGGCCTGTTTCACAGAAGTGTGCACCTGTGATCTGCAAAATACTCCAATCATATTTAATATCTTCCAACCCTAGGCAGTATTAAATTCTGAAATAGTCTGACAAGTACCTTTTTTTATTAAGTCCTATGAAAAAGAAAAAAAGATTTTCAGATTATAATTCTGTTTCATTGTATCCTAGAGAGTCAAATCATGGTAAGCAGTGATTCTTGCAGAAGGAATCATCTTCGGTAACATTTTAACTAAAAGTGGAGAAAAAAAGTAAAGATCACAGTGGTACTAATGTTATAATGGAAAAAGGATAATGCAATGGTTACAGGAGGAAAGGGACAAAATTGACAGCAAGGAAGGACAACCAAAATAATACTAAATGTGGAAAATACATTTCTGACTTGTCATAGAAATAGAAAATTGAGAATATTCAAAGGGGAATGATGCTTATCCCAACATCAGCAATAGAGTATCTCTTTGAGGTCTTCATAGTAATTGATAATGATTTTTAAGTTTCCAGTTCTAGATGTTGCAGATCTACAGAGGTCAAGGATAGAGATCTCAAGCATATAATGGCTTCATTTCAGTTGTTTCGAATGTCTTGTGTAATTTGCTATGCTTTGTCTTTTTTCTTCAGTATTTGCCATTTAAAAATAGCATTCTAGCTCAAATCAAATTCATCGGAGTCAATTACAGCAGACCATGATTTTCAATAGTAGATGCCTGATGTGAGCCTTCCAAGCCTATGTTTGGGTATGAAAAAATCAGTTTCAGAATTGACTGAGCTGAGTCTGCTTAAGTGCACACTTAATGGAATCACTAACACTCACATTTTTACAATCAATTTCATTTTAATCCTTTAAGGAACATTACAATAAAATGCAAAGAATACTCTTGTTTTTCAAAGTCAAGTGACTTTGTATCAATGGATGAGATAATGCTATCCACACTAATTTCCAGTAAGGAGATTCTCCTTCACGAGGAGAGACTTCACATGAATATCTTCATATGCACCGTATTATCATAATCTATTGTCTACAGGACAATCAAGGTGGAAGTGCTAGCTAGCTGTGTAGCCATACAGACTCACGTTATATATACATATAGAGAGGCTGTAGCATACCACTGGAAAGAAAAACCTGCAAAACTCTTTAAGTCTAGATTTTTTCTTTGACAGAGGATTCTTGTTGTTCCTGATTACTTAGCAATTTTTTTACTGAGGCAGTGCAGCAGCCAGAAACTGGTTCCTGTTGATCCCACTGCCAGGTCTTTTTCACATTCTCTCTTACTGTTCTTTCAGTCTCGGGTTAAATGTTTTCTGTTGTCTTAGTTCATTCTGTAATAAACGCATCACAACTCCAGCACACACTATCAGTCAGAACTGGCAGTTTCTCAACTCCACTAAACTCAGAACTGCACGAAGGCTAAATTACTTCTGTCCCAGGAGACTGATTCTTTGAGGCCAAGTCAAGCTCATTAAGGAGAACAGTGTGGGGAAGTTTGTGCTGGAGCCTTTCAGCTATACCTATCATGCATAAATGCTTTGAATTCTCTGTATTATTTCTTTTATATAATTTCTAGAACTATGCCATCCCTTAACTATTGTATTACCAGTATTTTTCTGTGTCAGCCAAGTGACATTTCCTCTGAACACATCCAGTAAATAAGCACAGTCTGAAAAACAGGGCATATAATTGGCTTTAGGAGACTAGGATTCTCTCAGTCTGACCCACTTTATGAGCCTGGCATGATCACACCTCCACCTGCACCACTGTTTCCTGCTGTAGCAACCGTGCTTCAGTTAAGCCATCCACTGCAGCACAAGTCTGTCTCACACTGCTGAGTTTTACAGTGCTGAACATAGATAAAGCCCTAGACACCACAGCTCTCTATGTGACGATAACAAATTCAGTGTCAGACTGATGCTTAAACCTCCATGAACGTTCCTTTTTCTTTTCCCCTGTAAATGTTTCCATTTTAATGAAATGGAAAATACCTAGCTTGCTTTACTCCAAACTAATGAATAGGTCAGTACTGTCAGAAGACTTTTCTAGCAATTCAAGGAATAGGACATGAAGAAGGAAAATAAATAGCTGTGCAGTCTGTCTCCTTGTTGAGTCAGCACCAGGATCATTATTTTTAATAAAAATATGAAAGTACTTAGATTCACTGAAACTCAAAACCTGTGATAAAAACAAATCTTTTTCACTCTTGCATCCAGTGTTTACATACAAGAAGTGCCTACTCTGGATATAATTCCTGTGCTTGTCTCTAACTGAAGAGTTTATGCATATTATTTACTGAAAAGAATGCTGAGCTATTGTTAATGCTAAATATGATTTTAAAATTTATTTTTCTGAAAGCAAAAATATACTCAGGGGGTAAGACCATCAGAAAAACAGTACAGTTGCCTTAGATGAATATCTGGTGTAAGAAGACATTTTCTTTGCATCAGTAAATTCTGCATTAGCTGAGTGGCCCTGGTACTGTGTGGGAGCTTGTGAAGCACTCAGGGTCTGTTGGCTGCTGGCTGTAGGCTTCAGATTCCACTGATAAGAAGGCTTGCTATTAGTCACCCCTTGCTACTTTCTTTCCTTTCTTGAAGTGAACATCATCAGAAACTTTTGTTCATTATTCAGCTCACAGCACCTCTCAGTTGCAATTTCTCTTCCACTCTCAGCATCAGCCATACTCAAAATATGTCACTTTTCTCATTCTTTTTTATTTATTTTTTTCCATATTTGTAAAATACACCCTGTTTCTCATCATCTTATTTATCGCCCACTACAATGCCCTTTGGTTCCTTAGGATTGGCTTGCCAAGCAACACACTTTACAAATACTACAGGCCACGCACAGTCAAGAAGCTCCATGGTCCTGCAGTCTTCTCCTCCATTTACCTCTGAAACTCTATTTCCTCCTCAGATGACTTAACTGTCATTTGTAAGATATAGTGAGCATTTAACCTCAGTGTCTCATGTACATAAAAACTTACTCAGAACTGTCCTGATGTGAAAAGTGATCTCAGTGATTTGTCAGTTCTTCACTGCGTTTCTCAACTGGTAGGAAACGAATGGCACAAGGGTAACATTTCTTCCATCAAAGCTCCCAATTATACATCAGACCATTTACCACATTATCATGTCTTTTTTTTTTTAACAGAGTTGGTGTAGATCCAGATGAAGATATGAAAGCAGAAGCTGCAAGCCAGGTATGTTATGATTTCAGATGGATGTGCTGCCTAAATCTGAACTGCTCAAGCAGAGCATTTGACAATTAAAAAAAAAAAAAAGTGTTATAGCTGGAAATTTTTTAAACCAGCGAATTACAAATAAAAAGAAGGAACAGCAAAGTGTCTTTATAGTACAAGGTACAGAAAAGGAGACGTATTTCATTAATATTTTGTAACTAAAGGTGTTATACAGCTTTGAAGAAAGTAATAAAGAGGTGCAAAGATGTCCTGAGAATTCTGATAAGCAGAATAGTAGAAATACAGCCTTCATAAATCCAGCTATTTATCACCTTCCAGATGCTGCATTTTGGAAACTGAGACACTTTGGAACAACTTTCCATTTCCTGGACTAAAATAGGAAAGCATGTAATGTTCTGTCCTAGCAGGTCATGTTTCTGAAAGTAATTTTAACATGGAAATCTGTCTATGTTCTGAACATGAAAACTTCTAACTGAAGGAGTTTATTTAAAAAGCTGCGCCCTTTTTGTCACACATGGGTAGAGTTGTTTCAGATGCAGTATTGTCTGCAAGAGTGTAACTCAGTAAGGTTCAGTACACAGAGACATAAGGTGTCCTTCAGTATGCTGAACGGTGTAGGGATAATCGGCATGAGAGCTGGCAGATTATCACAGCAAAAATGAACAAACTCATAAACAAACAAAATGTGACAAATACTGTGTTCCTGTTTCTAGATTATACCGTCCCATGCATTCCTTCAATCTGCCCAACTGCAAATGAAATTACCCAGCAACTAGAAAAATGTAGATAGTAAGGGCAAAAAATGAATGAGATACCATCTTGACATGAAAATACATGAAAAATATCATTAAGCAGAATCCAGTATTCTTAGGTACTGAACATCTAAGTTGTACCCATCTGCACATATCAGAAGTCATTTAGGGTCTCAGCTTACACTGAGCTGAATGGAATTCAGATGTCTAGATGTCCTAAAGTTTCTCTGAAAATAACAGAAAAAGGTGATTCATATCTGATCTTATCCTCAGTTCTATGTCTCTGTCCCTTGTAAAATGATGACAGGCTGGCTGTGAGCCAGCAGTGTGCCCTGGTGGCCAAGAAGACCAGTGGGATCCTGGGATTAAAAAAATTTTAAAAAGGGTGTGGCCAGCAGGTCGAGGGAGGTGATCCTCCCACTGTACTCTGCTCTGGTGAGGTCTCACCTGGAGTATTGTGTCCAGTTCTGGGCTCCCTGGTACAAAAAAGACCCGGATCTCCTCAAAAGAGTTCAGTGGAGGGCCACAAAGATGATAAAGTGCTTGAAACACCTCCCTTATAAGGAGAGGCTGAGAGACCTGGGTCTGTTCAGCTTTGAGAAATGAAGGCTCAGAGGGGATCTGATCCATGTTTATAAATATCTAAGGAACAGGAGGCCAGGGGACGAGGCTGGACTCTTCTCAGCAGTGTGTGGTGATAGGATGAGGGGAAATGGCCGCAAACGGATGCACAGGAAGTTCTGCACAAATGCATATGGAAACTTCTTCACAGTGCAGTGACGGAGCACTGGCACAGCTGCACAGAGAGGTGGTGGAGTCTCTTTCTCTGGAAATGTTCAAGACCCATCTGGACACCTACCTGTGCAACCTGGGCTGGGAGCTGCTTTGGCAGGGGGCTGGACTCGGTGATCTCCAGAGGTCCCTTCCAACACCTGCAATTCTGTGATTCTGTGAAAATGGCTAGTACAGCACCCCATTGCACCGAACTATGATACTGATATATTCTGAAGCTGAGGGCACAGGTTACAAATATCGCTCTCCTAAGCATCTTGATAGCAGTTCTTGCAATGCCTCTGACCAAATTCTGACCAAATACAGGATACCAAACTGTATTTGTGTTGTTAACCTTAATCCACTCTTGCATGAATTTCAAAACCATTTAATTTCAGAACCATTCTCCCTTCCAGCAGTCACAAGCTATCAAACATAACAGAATGCTGAATTGAGTGGTACATAATTGACCAAGTGCACATGGTTTGTGAAAACTTAATTTCTCCAGAAACAACTGGGCTTCTAGTTTTCATCTTTTAATAAAAATGAAAATAATTGTTTATGAATAACAATCACACATGGAGTGCCCAGCTGTGCCCTGTGAATCAACACCTATCTCTGTTGACAAAACTCAGGAATGCAATTCAGAAGGTGTAAATAAATAAAACACATTTCATGCTCTGACATGTCTTTGTCTCCTTATAGTAGAAATTTTACTTGAAAAAAAGCCTCTCTGTTTTGATTTCTTCTAACCTGTCATCTTCTATTTTCATTTCTCTGATTTCTTTGTATTTGACATCTCAATCACTTACTAATGCAGATCTCTACTTCATTTTCTGTCACCCTCTTTGCTTTAACTCAGTACCTACTGGATTTGTTCAATCTATTTCAGGTTATTTCTTTAAAGGTTCTCTTTTCTCTCTCATCTCTTTCATTCCTCTTCTTCCACTTTTTTTCTTTTTGCTTTCATTTTATTTCTAATATTTATATTTTATTATTTTTATATTTATATTGTATTTTAATATTTCTATTTCATTTACCTACTTTACATTTTCCATGTTGCATCTCTTCACAATGAAACAAGTTGTTTACTTATGAAACTAGAATACATTTCAGCTTTTCATAAGTATTACTAGCTCATGTCATAGTTTGATTTGAATCCTGCGCAGCGCATATTCATAAACCTAACAAAGAACTTGTATAAGTAATCTATCAAGTGCCAGTGTCTCCTGTTGCCACTTAAATCTCTCAGCCAGATGAGCTGTGAGCCACCTGCCAACTCTCAATGCCATTAACTGATGCTTCAGGATACTGTACAAGAAGGACCGAGTCCACTCAGGAGTAAGATATTTAAAAGCCAGCAATGTGTGAAAAGTAAGCCTCTAGACTCACCCTTTCTCAGCCAGAATGGAGAGGCCTCCAGGTCTGCTGCAAAAGTTTCTGTCCATCTCCTCTGTGACCTCCTTGGAATGGGACCCTACAGTTTTAAGGATTAGAACACTGATATAATTATCATCAGTCCATTTATATGCATGTAGAAGTGTCATAGGAAAATAATTTTTAATGTATTAAATCTGAAGAAAAATAATTACATAAATTGGCTTTAAAATGCACAAAGAAAAGCATTCCCATTACAAAGAAATTTAACTTCTAGCAAAACAGAAACAAGAAAATATCTTTCAGAGAACGAACAGTCCCATTCCTACTGCCATCATGCCAATGGTATTGACACAATTCCCAGAGCAAGACTAAAAAAGCTGTCTTTGCACAGAAGACTCTCAAAAAAATATTATTCCAAATTATGACTTCAGTGAAATGACAGTCCATCTACCTGTGCAGGGTAAGCATCTCTGAGAGCAGTGTCATGGTTATTAGAATACCACAATCCCTCAGGAAATGACATTTTGTTAGCCATACGCTAAGAGCATCTGAGCTGGTAGGAGTAAACTGAAGTAATCCCACAATAGCAATTAGATCGAAATGTCATTTTATCGATCGTAGAATATAGTGCTTCTCAGCTGCTTAATAAAATCGGAATCGTTAGTAAAACTAAATGCTGCTTTCCTCCATTGAGTATACAGTAATGAGAAATGTACTGTATGTGCCAAATTGCTCATGAACTGATTTGCAGAGATGACATTCCTGTAACAGCTTTTCAGATTAAAAAGAAATGAAGTGCAGTAAATTGTGATATGGTTTGACATGTATTTTTAATATTGGAACTTCATATTTTTGTCATAAAAATGCTTTTCACTTTTTCATTTGTTTATTTGCAGAGTGCATCTAACTTGGATAAAAATACAACCAAAGCAGAAAGTGCATGGCTGTTCAGAGTATGGTATGTTTTTGATCACAGGTATCCTTTTCTAAGCATCAAGAGATAGTTTCATTTCAACTGGCACTTCCTTAATACCCAAAACTGGTTATACCTGCAGAAACAAAAACTAAAAACATTGAAATAAATTACGCTTTTGTAAGGAGAAGAAATCTTCAAAGTTCAAATACAAAGGAGTTCTAGAGAAGCAGAGCAGTGTGGTGGTGAGGCTGATTGTGAGAACCAGCTGAGATGCAAAGCTCTGCCCTGCAGCAGGAATCCCAGGAAGGTCGTAGTTCATATTTCCTAGATTTCTGAGTGTTTGTATGTCCTTTCACATTCATACTAATTCAACATTCATATATACATTTTCCCAGAGCAAAGGTGGAGCATACTCTCTTTGCACCCATGCTCTCTTACTCTTTACATCAGTATTTGTGACCCATGCTGTCACTAACACCTGTGCAAAGAAATAGTAGAAGAAACCATTGTGATTTATTGCCATTTCAAATTAACTCTGGAAAGGCTTTGTGTATCTGTCAGTGAGATCCTACCATAATAATCATGTCTAAGCCATTAACAGAAAATAAAATGAACACAATAGAAGTCCTGCTAATTTCCATGCATAGCAACTAAGGAGCTAAATGGGCAAAGCTTTACTAGAATTCTCCATTATGCAGTAGCATACCTACTGATTATTCCCTTGTCCTGCACTACTGAGTAAAAATTAGCATTCCAGATAAAAGTATGCTTTTCTGATGTGATCTGCAACAAACTAAGATGACATATTTCAGCTTCCTAAGAAAAGTTCTAGTGAATTTATTTTTCAAAGAGCTTTTTGAAGGAAAAAAAATCTTTCTGGTTATAAATGATTGTATTGAACTTATTCATCTATCAGAGCAGTTTTAAGGGCCAAAACACTCATAATATTAATATATTTTCTTATAATATTTACTTAAGGATACTTGTAAGTAATAGGTAAATGCAATATAAAGTAGGAAACATGCTTAAAAATTAATGTTGGGTACCAGTGTAACTGGCTTTGACTATGAGGACTCCATCTTTTTCAGAAAGAATAGCTTGTGGTTTATCTTAAAAGCTGCAGGTTGGAAGAGATAGATGAATGGGGGGGGGGAGGGGAGAAGTAAAAAAATATAATAATAATCGTGCTGTGAAAAAGAAGTAAGAAAGCAAAAGGCAAGAACTGGACAAAGGTATGAACTAGAAAAAAAGAATGAAAGAGACAAGAGTAGAACTACAAAATAAGGAAAAGAGACAGAGGCAGAATGGAAAGAGAGAAATCAATATGAAATAGTTGGACAACAGGGCCTGCAAATTTAAAAGACTGTAGAATTCAGCAGAAGTGAAAACGATGATCTTCTTTACAACTGTCTTCCCAGAGATTATCTGTGCGGTAGAGATCCTAAATCTTGGCTTCTGACATTTTATCTAGAAAGTGATTTTGAATCTGGGTTTTCTGATGCTTTTTGCTATGAAGTCTAGTCTCCAACTCTTTTGCATTTCATGAAAAATATTACGGAAGTGTGATTTTTTTAAGAGGCATAAAAAGAACACATTCTTAAGAATCAACCTCTCTAAGTCATAATCTTTCTTCAAAATTCAGATTTTCAAGTTTTACAACCATGCCTTTATCCTAAAATATATTTTCATTACAAATAATACACCTACAATTTCACAAATAGTGAAAATCCATATCCATACACAGTAATGGTTCAACCCACTAATGCTGTGATTCACAGCACTGAGCATTTTGTCAGTGTGGCATTTTCTGTGATTACACTCTTTTCGTGGAGATAAATTATCCACCCAGACTTTCTAGGTTTCTCTGTCTAATGTTACAAAGCTGTGCTACATTTAAAAGAAGAAACTGTCATGTGGCACTGTATTTATGTTCACTAAAAGGTTGCACAGAGGATTATGATATAGTTTCCAAAGATTAGATAGTGAAAAATAATACTCTGTCTGGTTATGACCTCGAAAGTATACATGACTGTGACATTTCTATAGTAGGAATTTCCTCTTAGGTACTAACACAAGTCTCCTTAGTTTTCTGGCTGTAACATCTCCTATGCCTGTTAATTTCATGGTCAAAAAGCAAAAGGAAGGAAATATCATTGAAGAAGTCAAAAAGTTGTGCTGTTTTTTGTGGTCATTCTGAATGATTTCTACTTATTCCAGCCAACCTAGATGGTGACAATGTGCCAGACTAGAGTAGAATTGTACAATCAGGAAAAAAAAAGACTTTTGAGAATCAAATTTTTTATTTGTTCTGAACAAAACAATAGGAGCCTTATCCAGAGCCAGCTGTTTTCAATAAGGATTGTTTAAGCAACTGTCTTTGAATCAGGTATTGACACCTAAGAAAAACATACTGTTCTCTAAAATCTAGGCTGGGAAATTTTAACACTGGAACAAGAAAAATGAAGAGATCATTTAAATAATCTTGAGACAACACACCAAAGCAGCTTTTGCAATTTCGTCTCAATTCATCAAACAAGCAAAATGCAAAACATAATACTTCGTATCTGACACTGGGTTAATTTCATTGAATTTATTTCAGTTTCCTTGTATTTACAACTTAGAGTGAATTATCATTTGAAGCTGAGATATACTCCTAAGGGCAAGTGGAGATGTGGGGAAAGAAAAACAAAATACTTCAATTTATTTTAGGAAACAAACAGCACAATACACATCCCTTTATATTGTTTTTGTTGTTTTTTCAAGGCAGGCGTAGCCAAGTTTAAGTACTGAATGAATAAGTTGGTGGGAATTTCATCTTGCAGTGACAATACCTGAGTATAAAGGGCAGAGCTCAAACAGGTGGCGAGCAAAGTTGTTCCATCCCAGATACATCCCACAACAAAACTGTAACTTTGCTCCCAACTGGCATCAATCTGCTTTAATTCTTCTCAGTTCCCTGCCTCTTTTACTTGCTTATAAGCATTGCTGTGTTTTGCTGCCTAGTCCCAAGAGATTGTGCACCTGTCTAAAGTTTGAATTCTCTTTTCTACAAAGGCCTGTATTCCTGGTCACAACCTACCCCTTCAAGTGAAGGTAAAATGAGTCTAAGTGTGACTTGCAAACAGTCTTTACATGCTTTTTGAGATACTTTAAACTAAACTTGTTCCATTATTGTTGGTTTGATACATTATTACACAAAGCTCCTTTCTCCCTCTGTATTCATGTAATCCTGACTTCCTCACATGGGGTCATTGTTGCTCTCACTGTTCTGTAGCATAAGTCAGTCAGATGACTGCACTGCTCTTCTTCTGGTAGAACACTTGTGTTGAGGAGAAAGTACTTGGGACTGCTACACTGACATACACTGTAATCCAATAAAATGGAGAAATAACTGAAACTGAAGATGAAAAAAGGGAACATAATGCATCTGCTAAGATTTTTCCTTCCATAAAGGAGAAGCTGATACCATGTTGCAGGATAATTATGTGAGCTCACTTATCACACTCTAATTTGCCCTGAGAAAAAAAAAAAATGTCTTACTTTGTAAAAGGAAAATATGTACAAGAGTACAATAAAGGGAAGTAAGAAGGAGAGGAAGAGAGGATGGCTTCACATGCTCTTGTTTCTTTAAAGAAGTGTTAAACTGCAAGAGATAAGCCTTGGTCCTACATACAGCCGAGTCTGATCTTTTCTGGCAAAGAGGTAAGATTGGATTGTGTGCTGTGGTCATGCAATACCAAATGAGCAGAGCTCTGCTGCTACCTATTTCTGGCAGACACGAGGGCTGAGAAGAGATCAGGCAGGAATCAGGTGGCAAGCAGGTGTACTGTAGGTATTGCAGTGATGCCTTCTGCATCTCTTGCACTGAGCAACCAAAACTGCACAGGAATGCAGCTGTCTGACTTCCTCAAAGCTTTGCTTTTTGATGCCTTCATGCACACTGCCACAAATAGAGTAGCAGGAGGGGAGGTTTCTTCTTCTTTTCAGATTTCTTTTGACTTTGAGGAACTAGCATTCAGTTACACTGAATAGAAAGAGGAGTCTGGTTCTGAGTGAGGCAATTCTCTGTGTAACAGCTGCTAAAAGCGTTTCTACTTGAACTGCAGTTATCTGTCATTCAGATGTACACCATTCAGTTAAAGAAAAAGGTTGTTTGTGTCCTTCACATTCACCCAAAATCAATCAGCCAAAAGGAATTATGTTATTCGTCGACTTCAAAAGTTTCTTCTCCTTAACTTATCAGGGCACCTATTTTTTATTTCTTCTGTCCTTTCTACACAGATAAAACAGCCATAATAGCTGCCTATAAAGTAAGATATGTACTTCTCTATGCTTGTGAGTAAATGGAAATACTACTCATTGCAAAAGTCCATTCCAGGGTGAACTGCCAATCAAATCAAAATTCAGAATTTTGTGGCTTTCAAATGGATTTTCCTTAAGGAATAACTTATTACTGTCATTTCAGAGACAGAGGTTTTGGAAAGAAAAGACAAGGGTCTGTAAACATACATGTACATACTGTTTTCTTTTACCTGCTGGAGAACTAAAGCTTTTTTAATTACTAATACTCTGATTTGATTCTTTTATCACCATGGTAGTATCAGTGAAATGACACAGTGTCCTAGCTTTGGACCAGGACCTTATTTTGTTAGACAGCTTCCAAACTGAGAAAAAAGCCCTCTCTCAGAGTCTTCAGTCTCATTACCAATCAAAAATAAGCAGCATCAAACAATGCAATGCAAGCACATTCAGGTAGCTCACAGGAACAGTGATGTAAAATTGGCTATCAGAAAAGGTAGGATTCATAGCAGAGAGATGCTTATCAAGCAAGGGGTCTGTTTTGCAGATTTTACAAGCAAATTGTGGTGATATCTGAGAGTAAAACACAAATCCCAGCCAATGGATTTTAGCGGACATCACAACAGAAGAATGATACAATAGCAGCTGACTACATCATAAAGCATTCTCAAATGCTACAGACTTGATAAGGACAGGAACCCAAAGAACATTTTATTATTATCAATAACTGCCTGAGCTTAGTTCAAAACTTATTAAAAGAGCAGATTTGTAAGCATCTCATCTGTGAGAACTCACTCTTCCTTTCTATATCCTGTCCAAGTATTTGTACATGAAAGTTCAGGGGAAACCTTCTCTCAATAACTGCCTGAAGGGAGGTTGTAGTGGGCTGAGGTCAGCCTCTGGTCTCTTGCAACTAGTGACAGGACTAGAGGGAATGGCCTTAAGATGCTCGAAGGGAGATTCAGGCTGGATGTTAGGAAATACTTCTCTGATAGAGTGGTCAGGTGCTGGAATGGGCTGCCCAGGGAGGTGATGGAGTCACTGACTCCAGAGCTGTTCTAGGAACATTTCGATGTTGTGTTGAGGAACATGGTTTAGTGAGAAGTATTGGTGATAGGTGGACAGTTAGACTGGATGATCTTGTAGGTCTTTTCCAACCATGTGATTCCATGATTCTATGTTTCTATTTCTAAATGTGATTTAACTACCAACTACAATAAAAAGTTAAATACAAAAAGTTAGATTAAAAATCTGTTTGTTTTTACACTGGTTAATGTATGCTCCTTTTCACCTTTCCATTCCATAAAGACTATTTATGACAGTTTCCTGATATTATTATTGCACAGTATGAATATTTTAACTCACCCTTTCCTCACCATGATCCTGAAGGAAAAAAAAAGAAAGCTGCAGGAATTTTGGTTCCACAAAATATAATCAAAAGAATCAGAAATAAGGAGCTGAAGTTTAATATTTTTACTATTTAGGTTTTTCATCCTGACAGTGAGACTCATACATTGTGGAAAGACCTATTTACATGTTTAGAACTGAAAACATATAGGGGGGAGGGGGGGGAAGTAATTACGAAAGAAAAATAGACAAAGGAAGACAATATGAAGATAAGATTCTTTTCTGCATTCTAATTTTATCCCTTGGAGCTATACAAAATAATATACAAACTAAATAATTCTGGAAGCAAACTGTTGTGGGTTTATATCCTCCAAAGTTTTTACTTCACTGGTAGCAAAGCCATTATTAAAAGTTTCTTTAAGTCCTTCGTACTTTGCATTGTTCTTGCCTATAAAGAAAGGAGTAGAGAAACATGAGGGAGACTTGATGGGATTTAGAAAAATCAATGTTCAAAATAATGATTAAACAGCGCAGGCACGGTACAAGTGAAAAAGGCAAGCATGTCATTGCTACAGTGATTTGAGAAAAGGAGAAGTGCTTTTGTGTGAAAAGCGATTCACAATGCCCAAAAAAACATCTTGTGAGCTGTTATTGAATCCTTGTTGCTGTCCTTCAGAGACATGCTGGGCCAGGTTCTATTTTCTGTACTTTGTGTCAAATGGTCATTGATTTTTGAAGGAGTTTTCATGGTTTCCAAGGCAGAATCTGGGCTTCAGCTTATTCAAGACACTCGGTGTAGAATCATCAGCTTTTGTATGTAACATCTTAGCTCATTTGACATAGCATACCTTTTGTTTTCCTTTTCAAGTGGTTCTCTCAATTTCTGATAACAAGAATCACAACTGAATAAAAGGAATGCTTCACAGAACCTACCAGCTCCAATATAAATGCGTGAGTCTTTGCACAACTACAACACTTTCTTTCATGTAAAAATATATTAAAATACATGAAAACCTGCAATAGCTAAAAAGTACAATCCTCGCTACACAAGAAGTTCTTACTTTTAAAAGCAGAATTATTCATAAACAAAATACGATATTTTAATCTTTCCAGTAAAAACCGGCTCCAAAGCTTATTTTAAAAGCCAGAATGTTATTTTTTGGATGGTTCTGAAAGGTTTCCAGTGCTCATCAACTGCACAGGGACTAGCAGCCCACCAAGTAGGTCAGAAAGTTGACAAAAAGTTGAAAAACTGAAGACTCTGGAGTCTGCCTTTTGCAGTGTGCTCAGCACAGGCACCATATACATGGGAGTGGAGGGGACAGGGGCAGGAAGCAGTTAAAGCTCCTGTCTAGTGCCAAAGCTTTTGGTTAGTTTGTCTTGTTTTGTTATTTCACTTAACCAGCCCTTTAGACACTGAGATAAAACTTGAAGATTTTTGCCTGGGTATGACCAATTCCCTGTCCTCGCAGCTGAAATTAAAGAAGCCCCTTGTCCTCGGGCACCAGTGCACTTCATGCCTGTTGGTGAGCAGTACGTGCCTCAGCCTAAGAAATTTTGCCCATCCCCAAAAGCTGAGACACTCAAGCCATTTCTCCCAGATTAACCAAGTACAGAAGCTGTTCAGCAGACTTTCAAGTCCCACTACAAGCACATAGCACTTCATATAACCAAGGCTCCTGTCAGACAATCCAACTTGCAGAACCACTTTCATTTTTCTTAATGCTTTCTCTTTTTTTCAGCCGCATTAAGCTGCTCTAGAAAGTTGTAGCATATTAAATCTTGATAGCGTCAAGATTTAGGCTTTAGCATAAAAAGAAATTCAGCAAATACAGTAACAAGATAGAGCAAAGTTCAGAGGATTTCTCTTACAGGCAAACTTTATGAAGGAGTACTGTGTTAATAGCTGTAGTCAAGTACTGTAGCACAGAGAAAATTTACAAGTACAAAGATTACTACTTTAAAAAAACACTTTGCAGTTCTGCAGCTTAATTCTACCTGTATAGCTGTCTGTTACAGTTCCTATCAAGTCAAAGTACAGAACTTGAAGGAGTTGCTCCAAAGCTTAGTGTACTGAAGTGCACTAAACTACCGAGTTTATTGACCTGAGCAAACTGCTGTTCAAGCCACCATAGTATTTACTATAGTTGATTTTGCTGATTATTATTCCTTGTGACAATTTTTAATTCTATTTTTTCCCTCCCCTTCTCACTTTATTATTACAGCACAGTGCAGCCTGAACATCCAAAGAAGCACCAGACTAGGCTTTTATCAGTCCACTCAAGCATGAAATTATAGTTTGTTAGCTAACAATACATAACAGTACAGAGGAGACCTAAATATGATATAAAAGTACCAGAAGCTCATCATATAGATGTAACCATAAGTTAGATCCTTCTTCCAAGGCCCCTATAATTGCATTTACAACCTTGAACGTGCAAAAAATTATTTTACATTACGTCTAAAGCATTTTCAAATGTTCTTATGCATGTGTATCTTTCAGTGTTGCCTTTCCAGCCACTTATCATATATCAAGATGCTTGGATGTGCATGCAGTACACACTGCATATGTAATACCATCTATAAATGATATTTTTTTATGGCAGCAATTGTCACAGCAAGATGTTGCTAATTATAACATTACCTAAGCAAGAGATTGGTATTGCTTCCTAGGAAGGGTCTGTTATTAATGTTAGAGCACAGCAGTGCTGCTGCAAAAGCTACAAGACTATAAAGGAATTCAGAATGATTAAGGTTATTACCAGGAATGCCAATGGGCACATTAATGATAGGCTGTGTTTTAGAATGTACTGTTGAATTGAGCTCTTTTACGGAAAGCTATTATCAGGATGCAAAACCCTAAGGTCATTGACAATGCCTCCAAAGGGGGTATGGATCAAACCCTCAATAGCTCTTGTTTGGAAGCTTTGTCTGTACATGGCACACTTCCCATTTCAGTGGTTGCTGTAGATCAGGCACTGCTGGTATTGGCTCAAATAGCTGTGAGCTGAATTCAACTATTTCAGCATCCTCAAACAGAAACACCAATAAGGGTAAGGCAAAAGTACAAATGATGGGGGCGGGGGGGGAATAAGAACACTCCAGCAATCAGTGATTCAAAATAATGCAGTTCTTGTCAGCAGAGAAACTCAAGCTGTTTTCTATTTTATTATATTGAAATATGTGTCTGATTCACCATAACATGTGCATCATCATGCATTCAAATATATGGTTAATCGACTGGTCTTAGCATCACATCTTGGCCCTTCTCAAAGAGATGCAAAGGGAAGGTGGAAGGGATAAATCAGAAAAATTAAAATATTGATTTATGGCTGACTGTAGGCTGCATGAGGTGATGTGGCATGACATATCATGAGTTCACAACTGTGAAGGATGCGTAGATCCAAAACAGGAGTCAATGGTGTTCTTTTGTCTTAACACTGTTCTAAGGGCTTCAAAAGTACAATGAAAGTCAGAGCATAAGGCCAAGAGGATTACAAACTATTAATTTATCTGCCTAGAAATGGCAGTCCTGAAAATGAAGGCTGACCTTTAATTCTTCATAAATACAGACCTATAACTCAGGAACCTCTTGGCTTCTATACGTTCAAGTCATCCTAATAGAGGGTGGTGGACTTCTTTTGAGTAGTTTTTGTTTTATAAAACTAGCATCATTCCTCCTAGCCAAGCATGTTCATGGCCTTCCTAGTAAAGGCTATTTGACAAAACTTATCATCCTGACCTTCATTGCACAATGGGATCTGCTTAGTTACTCAGCAAATACAGATTTGACATTTACATAAACTTTTACAAGGTCAGATGAAGAAAATTCATTGACAGTATATTTGATACTTTATCAGTAAATAGCTAGCTGTCATTATCTATAGGTCAAATTGGACTCATGCTACGTGGTGCAAAAAGAAAGTGTTATCATGCTAAGCATTTATAAGTTATTATAAAGAATGCTTTATTTTTTTAAGACTTTTTTTTTTTTTAATTTTGATCTTCCATGTAATTATGTAGTAGGGACACAGTCAGGCAATGAATGAAAAATGTTTCACACATTCTTCCTAAACAGTGGTGATGGACTTTGAATGTATTACTGTTTATTCACTAGAAATGCATATGCTGTATCCTATTCAGTCTTCAAAAACTAACCTCGTAACTTTTCAAGCTGATTCTTTACCACACTGTTGTACTTACAGTATTTAATTTTAGATGCAGAAGTAGAGAAAACTCATTAAAAAAATGACAATTTTCTCTATAACTCTTTGAAATATGGTAATTTTAAAATAATGTACTGAAATACATCTTTAAATGTTTAAGCGACAGTAAATAGTTATTTATATAGGACTTAGGAATAAAAAGATATTGGATCTTTTATTATCCCATCATTGGGCAAACTTGGCTCAGTACCACCTATTTTAAAGAAAATCCCCAACTTTTGGTTTGCAGTGTCACTAAGTAGTTCAAGAAGCAGCTCCTTCCTTGCTTCATTTTGACACACTGCTGAGGATCCCCAGGCTGAACTATGAAATGACTTCAGCTGTGCTTCTAACATCAGGGTAATATCACAAACTTCAAGGCAGTCTGTTAATCTCAGTTTGTACCAGTACAGGAGAAACTACGGAAATATACAGTCTTTAAGCTTTTCATTACATGTCTTTGGCTTCAGTCTAACAAGAGCCTCGTTCACAAACCATCCATGTTTATGTACAGCCTTTTCTAAACTAGTTGGAAGGAAATTCCCTTCCATTCTACATGATTTTAAGCTGGATTCCTCAATAAGAAAATATGAGAGAAGCAGATATTTCCTTAGCTGTTGCACCCTACCCTACCTATTCTTGGTCATGAACCTGCTTATGCTGTCTCATTCCCCAGCAGACAGCTGGCAGGTGGGAAGGGGGAGCACAGAAACCTGATTTGCACTTTAACTTTCGACAGAACATCTAAAATCAGTTTCAGGAATTTTGAAGCATACTGATAAACCTTAATATTTTCAATATGACTAAAATAAGAATTGATAGTCTCTTTAATAGGGAAGCACAGAAATGGTTTTTACTCATGAAAAGTCCAGTATGACTTATTCAAAATCTGATTCTTCATTAAAGATACAGAAAAGCACATGTCACAAATGGTTAAGGTTCTGAAATTCTTTGTGGATTATTCACTGAAATTTGCATTGCTACACAGTACAGACTATTTTTGGATTCTGCATAAATAGAATAATATAGAATCACATTATAATGAAATATGTAATAATTCAAGTACTCAAAGTTTTCTTCATGTACTGCAGGCATCCAAAAGTTTCAAATACATAAAACATGATAACATTTGCTGCACAAATGACTGAATATCAGGTTCATTCACAGTTAATTAAAACTCAGATTTGAAAAAATATAAACGCATGTATATATTATGCTAAGACATAGTTAAATTGCTATTAATATTTTGTATCTTGGCCATTGGGAAACTGGAGCAAATAAAGATGGGATTGTTCTATAGTGCTTGAGCCTTCCAGCCAAATCAGGGGCTGGTTCTTTGTGCTACTCAGAAAATGCTATTTATTAATAAGCTATGAAAATGCAGATAGAGCAACACTGGATCTGGTTGGTCCACACGTTGCTACACAGATTTAAAGGGAACATATAAGAAAATATAAGAACGGTATCTTTTTCTGCTACTACTCAATTCACAGAAAGCTTAAATTGTAAAATATAAAAAGTAATATTTTAAAATATAAGAATAAAAACTAAATGAAAAATAAGTAAGTATAAAATACATTGGCACTTCATTTGAATATTTTCAACTCTCTTTTCCTTTCACGTCTATCACAGTTATGTGGTGGTGCAGCCTCAGCAGCAGGATTCAATGGAGACAGCACAGCCTCACCAAAGGCTGCTCTGTATCTTGTTTGGTAGGATATTCTCTTAGGAAACAAAAGCACTTGATTCAACCCCTCTTGGGACACGAGGAACCAAAGATCCTCATTTTCAGTTCCGAGATTTCAGGCTATTATGTGAAAAAAGGCCAGTAACCCACCTGGCAGCTGAGATTTTTTGGTTGAGTTCACTGCTGTCTCAATGAGTTAGGGATGGTACAAGGACACCTAACTTATCACGTCAATATGGGAAATAAGGCATAAATGAAATACCTCCACAGCCATCTCCAATCTACAGTGATTCCAAGGTGTCTGCCTCCTTAGTGCCTCTCTCCCCAGACCCATTTGTTTCTTAGTTGGCATAGGGATATGAATAGGAACCTCCAGATATTTCCAGCTAAAAATGCAGGTGTTTTTATGGTTTGTTCTTAACAGTGTGAAATGCCAACTCTGCTAATTTTAATGGATTACGTAGCTTCCATTAACACAAAGGGTAGCTGAAAATTACATTTTTATTTTAATTTCTTATGTGTAATAAACACATCTACATGTCTGTATTTTTTTTTAAGACTGTTGCTGCACATTCAAAAAGATATCAATTTATTTGTGGATATTTTTAAGCATAAAGACATGAAAGATCACTAGCAGAATTTGCTTTACCCTTTAGAGATAATGCTTTCTGAGTCTTCTGCCTTTACCTACCTATCCATCCCTTATGCATCCCAGAAAAATAATTTGTTAATTATTTCAATAAGAATAGACTGATAATATTTTTCTTAACATCTGACATGTCTGATCAAAATAATCAACTCCTGAATCTTCCCACATTCGGTCCAGATGTGTGGTGCTTCTTCCCAAAGCACAAAGCTAATCTTCAGGGGCATTTACAGGAATATCCCTCATGTCAATCTGGCAAAAGGCATAAAGAAAATATGGGGTGCTCTTTTATGCATAGAGTGGTAGATCCACTCAAAGCAAATGAGCAAAAATGCCTACTCATTCACTAGCAAGCAGACACACGTTTTTCCTGCCTCCATGTGCATGGCAATTGCAATCTGACAGCTAAACTGAACACAAGAGCAGTGCCAAGGCTGAGCAAGAATCTCCTGAATGCACATGAAAGGGAAAGACCAAAAGGCTATGCTATGAAATACAGTGAGTAAGCTGTGACAAACAGCCATGAATGAGATTATGCTGGAAGCTCAGGGCAAATGCAGCACATGTTCATGGGCCTTCCCTGGAACTCCTAATATCCAACAGCTGGGAGCAGCTCCCAGGACCTTCCCTGAAAGATGTACACTAGCCTAGTTCAGGGAATTCCCCCAGGAAAAGATGCAGCAAGGCCTTGATCCCAAAACCTTCCTCTCCAACATCTGAAGCAGGCTGGGGAGATACAGCCATGTTGCTGCCAAAAGATATTTTCTCCACAAACTGGAGGGGATATATATAAAAGAAAATTGATATTCTGTAGAGCAGTTAATCAGCTGCAAAGCAAATAGCTATGACTCAGTTTATCACAAACAAAAGCAGAACATTAACATTAATAAGCTAATGCTTCATCTGATTGTGTTTTCCTTTTTTTTTTTTTTTGTGTGTGTGTGTGTGTGTGTGTGTGTGTGTGTGTGTGTGTCATATCTAATTAACTGTGACGGATTTAATTAAAATACTTCTTATTTACTTGGCATTTCATGTGTATGGGACCTTTCCTAATCATTTCTTCTCATAAGATTGTATGCTGCCAGCACCAGACTTAGTGAGCCCTTTTTCATTTGAACACTAGAGAACTAAGTGCTTATTTCCATTTGTTAAATATTTTTGATCTATTAAGAAGCTTCTATTTTTTGGGGGGAAAGGTTTTCTGCTTTTTGTTTTCTTTTTTTTTTTAGATGTAGAAGCTTTACTTTGACTTGAATATGAATGCCTAAGTTCCCATTTTGGCTGTGGGGCCATGTCCCCATATTCCTTTTGAAAAACCTTCCTGTGTTAGTTCCAGCCACAGCAGCTCAGGAACAGGCCTTCGATCCCTCTCTGTACTTTCTGTCAAAACACTTGCAAGAAACATTTCTGAGGCATTTCAGCTGGAATTAACAAGAGAAGACTGATTTCCTAAGGTATGCATTCCTTCTCCTGACTGAGTCAAGGAGACAAGTGGCTTCAGGAGAAAAATGACTTTTCTAGCAAAATTTCCTCCTTGGGATATATGAACAATTCTCATTAGCATTAACTTGGAATCTCGTTGCTTACTGGGGTGGGTGTAAGCTCCTCAGCAATTAAAATTTTTTAGAGCTACTGTGTGCAAAACTATAACCATCAAACAACACTCAGAAGTAATTCTAAAGAGCTACGGTTTATCACACACACTCAAATTATTGGATTCTTATGTTTCTGTGCCCTATGCCTTAATACTTGCAGTTCTGATGACTGCTGATACAATGCACACATTTCAGGAAATGAAAGCAAAAAGAGAAATCTTCTAACAACAAATTTCACAGTAAACGGCAGAGAGCTTGGAAGGTCACAGAGTATAATGATTCTGCACAGAATTTCAGTTAGACCCCATGAGCTGCACATTAATTACATTTGTAATAGTTGTGTTACTTGAGCATAGAGGTGAATTTTATTTAGTGTTTTACCTACCTATAGCTTATTTTAAAACTAGAGTTACAGAAATTGTTATTAAATAGCATACAGGAAAAATGTAGAGATGAATTACATGCAAAAGCAGCACACATTCACTGCCACCTTGTATTAGTGTCAATAAAACAACACACCATCCAAAGAAAAAGTAAATCAAAAATAAGTCCCTTGTAATGAACAGAATTGAGATGATGCCTGACATAATTCAGTTCTTGTGCCAAACACTAAATCCAGCACAGATGGAGCCAGTTACTCTGTGTTAACATTGCTATAACTGAGGGCAAAATTTTCTTGTTGATTCCTTCCTGTTATTACACTGGGTTATGAAAACAGATGTGATGGTGGCACCAGGCAAGGGTAGCCTGTGTTGAACAGTGCATGGTTCAGCATATGCTTTCAGTATTTATCAGTAAATATTCACTATCTGAGAATGATAGCCAAGATTGCATGCATGCTGCATGCTGACCAGTGAGGGAGTAGATGCTTGAGTGGATCTGTATGCAAGATATCTGTACGTTACAAAAAAAAAAAAAAAAAAAAAAAAACCCTAATCCTGCTCCCTTTTTACTGAACAGTTGTTGGAAGAGACCTCTGGAGACCATCTTGCCCAAGCTACCTGCTCTACCTTGAGTGGGTTGCTCGTGACTTCTGAATATCTCCAAGGAGATTCCACAACCTCTCTTTTTCCCCCTGAACGCAATAGAAAACATACAAAATAAGCTTAAATGAGCTTTTCTGTTACTGCAATGATTGTTGTTTGCATCCCAGTCCTTCCAAAGCCGGAGATGCTTTTCCATGGACTGCTCTGAAAGTAAACAATAATAATAAACCCTAACTGAGCACAAGGAATCTAAAAGCACCCTCCTCTAGAGTCCTGCAGAGCAGAAGCACAACCTTTTTATGTGAGTCTTTTCACAATGACTTCAAGTTCTACAACCCTAAGCTCTAGATGATCTAAGATGTTATCATGATTATGCACTGTTTTAACCTAATTTACATACACCATTTATAAGTTGTGTGGATAAGCAGAATGGAGAAGAGGTGATTTAGGGGGATAACACACATTAAAGAGAGATATTTCTTCAGACTGTGTATGCAAAACATAGTTGATGAGCATACAAGTAAAAGTGTCAGTCAGCTTCAATCTTCCCTTAAGATTCCTATACTATTAAATAATATATCACAATAAAATCAAAGGCAAATTATTACTGATGCATTAGGCAAAACACAAACAACCTACATGTTAAGCTGTATTTATTCAGTCATATTTGCTCTACTCACAGATAGGATGGCATTTTTAAATAACATGACCCAACTCTTTCTGAAATGCCAAATAATGATAATTTACAGCAACAGGAGGGGGTTGGGGAGCTGAGGACACTAATGGCTGCAAAGTTAACCTGCAAATCACAAGCCAAGACCAACCAGTGTAGCAATACAAAAACAAAGAGAGACATTAATGATGTGAAATGGGAACAGCCACCTTCTCAGCAGGAAGTTAACTCTGGAGGTTTGTCATTGCAATTTCAAAAGAGGAAGATGGTTCACTGAGAAGTAAATAGATAATCGTGATTTTTAAATTTGCATAAAAGCCATTAATGATGAGTCAAGCTTTGAACAATCATTAACCATCAATTTCAGTTTTGTCCTTCCCACGCAGGGGGGAGTTAATAATTTCCAGTCCTCCAACTGGTGTACAGGGGACTGTTTTGCTCTTTTGGTAAATGAATATTTTCACCATTTCTCTTTGGCACCTATATTTACTCACTCTAGTTGATTTAAGATTAATTATCTAATGAGTTTCTGAGTATGTTTGCATGCAAAATACGTGCATGTCAATATGTTCAAAATTTCCTTCAGTTACAAGAGACTTATATTTCTGCAATCACATAGCATGGGTCTTTTTGTTGGATGGCCAGACTCCTTCCAAGACATTTTTTTGCACATATGTCTGCTTTTTCCCTTATGATTTAGTAAATCTTCACCTCTAATCACCATACATTAATGAAAATACTACAGTCTAGCTGAAACTCTTCCGTGTTGCTCTGCAGTCTTTTTTTTCTTTTTTGTAATGTGTGGTGGCCAATGTCAAGTAGTATTCTGGTGTTTCATTCAAGCTCTTTGATACTCAGTGAATCAGTACATCACTTGGTTTCTCCAATTTTTGTTCCTTGTTCCTGTTCTGTATGTATCCAGATGCAATTGTATCATTTTCCTATGTAGCTGTACTTTGCCTTCACCTAATTCTCAAAGAGCCTTAGACCTATAGTTGAGCTTTAACTGAAGTATCCAATAGACCCTGATATTATCACGTTGGAACAGCTTTTCATTTTCATCCCTGTTTTTTGATATTTCAGAATCTTATTTCTGTGTATTGCCATTTGTTTTTTTTTTTTGTTTTCACTGTGGTTACTGCTAAGATATGCTCCTTAAAACTGTACTCTACTCTGAACAGGTAACCTTCAGTTTAAGTAGATACAGCAAGAAAGGACAGTAACAAAAGATCAGGAAGGAAACTAAATCTGATTAATTGTTACAACAACTCTTGCATGTTTTTCTGCTTCTAGTAGTACCATGCCAGTCCTAGGAGCTGGGTATACAGCCTAATGGTGAGACCACACTAAGCCACCCTGCCCCACTGCCATGAGTTGGCTAACACAGCATTCAATAGGTATTTAGCCTAACAAATCTGTTACTGCACTGTATAACTGAACATGGAAAATAACTAACAAATTAGAAGAATGAATTTGGGCATTTCAAAAAACAAAATGTCCTTGCTCACAGAGCTAACAGCCTTTCACCTGTTGAGACAAAGTATGCCTCTGGACTTAGATGGGGTGGGAGAAAGGGCAGAAGACCATATTTTTATAGGCTCAATAACCAGGTCTTTCACTTCTGAGTGAAGAGAGGAGCACTAAACTAAATAGCAAGCAAGAACTGGAGCAGAAGAGCTGTCAGGCTCACCCACTTCCTTTTCTGCCCTCTCTCAGCACAGCATACGCAGCTGATGCCTGATGGCTCCATGCCTCCAGCACTGGGCCTTGATAAAGTCCACCTGCTCCCAGCGTCAGGACTCTTGGTGCCTTCTGTGCTCAGACCAGGTAATTCCCTTGAGACAAGAACAGAAGGCTGCACGGAGACCTCATTACAGCCTTCCAGAATTTAAAGAGTGATCATTAACAGGAGTGAAATCAAATTTCTACACAAGTAGATAGTGATAGGACAATGGGGAATGGGTTTAAACTAAAGGAGGAAAGATTTACATTAGATATCAGGGGAAAGTCTTTCACTGAGGTTGGTGAGGTGCTGGAACAGGCTGCCCAGAGAGGTTGCAGGTGCTCTGTCTGAGGAGCTGTTCAAGGCCAGATTGGATGGCGCCCTGGGCAATCTGATCTAGTACTTGATTTAGTGGTTGGTAACCCTACCTGTGGCAGTGGGGTTGAAACAAAATGATCTTTGAGGTCCCTTCCAACTCAAGCCATTCTGTGATTCCATTTTCCCCATTAGCTGTTTCTCCTAAAAGCAACCCCTTCTGTGATGACAGTGAATTTGAAGTCAATTTTTTTTTTTTATGGGAGACATTCTCAATGCTTGGAACACTGAAATATCACTCAATGACTTTAAAATTGGTCATTACTGGTTCCCATGCCACTGATTCTATGCCATGTGGCATCAGTAGATATCATCCACTCCCAAAAATGAATCACTTTTCATAATGATTGGCATTTTCACTAATTAGCAATCCTTCCATGAGATGCACACGTCAAGACAGTATGCAAGTTTGTTTTCATGCTACAGCTGCATGTATTAATTTTGTTAATACTGCATAGACAAAAAAAAAAAGTACACCAAAATATTTATACTTTTCTTTAAGAATGACTCTTTTTTAGGAGGCAAACTTCACAAAATAATTCAAAAGTTGCTGAGTTATACATTCTCTGAAATTACAACAAGAATCTGTAGCAAGCCCCTATTTTATCACCTATTTAGGCATATGATAGACATTTGCAAGTTTAAGGCTTCTAGTACAGGCTGCACAACAGTTTCAGTGTGCAACTACCCAGACATTATGGGTCATGATCAGCATCACTGAAGTCAAGGGGAGATTTTCTGTCTATTTGTAATACAGGCAAGCCTGAGCTTTTCGGCCCAGTTTTCAAACCAAAACCCTGTAATGCATAGTCCAGAAATTCAGGTGTCAGCACAGGTGTCAAAACATTTCACAATACTCATTCTTCCAAAATTACCTATGCTGTAAATATTAACATTCCCTTCCTGCAGCTGAATAAACTACAATACACAGTAGTTTAGGCAGAAATTGTTGACCCAGATGTCAATTTCTACAGATACAACAACAGTAAATTGCACCCGGAGCTTTTCACTCACAAGTGATTCACACTGTTTAAGAATTGTTTAACTTTTCATTTAAGTTCTGAATGTATTAGCCAGAGATAGAAAAACATCTGTGTTTTGGTAGACAGTCTGGAGATACTGTTTAACAATGATGAAAGGAAACAAAATATTAATGTGACAGAGTATAAAATCCTGCTTTTCTTCTTAAGTGCTGTAGAGATTTAAAGATTCTAATTATTAATAGTTATATCTGTGAACACATCAAAGTTGCAAATTATATATATATGCAAATTAAATTATATTATGGAAACATTTTGGGAACATTCGATATCCTTATTTTGCTATTGTTCCAACTCTCAAACTCAAAACTTTCTCATCAGATTTGATGCCATCAGGGAGAAGCTACGAAACTGGCTGGTGAGCGTTTCTTATGCCATCAGTTCTGGCAGGCTAAGTGTTCTTGCTATGAAAAAGTGGCTAATTTTTTGAAGAAACAGTGCAAGAAGCATGTTTTAGAATTCTGCTTTTGTGCAGTTCTTATGTAATTGGAGAGAGGAAAAAAGCCACTGCATTCATACAGGTGAGAGTGATGAAAACATTAAAATGCCACAGTTATGCAAATATAAATCAATGCATAAATGAACTGAAAGTTTCTATATATACAAACATATGCTGCTCTGTCTAAAAAAATATGTTTTTCTGCAATCTGGAAGAGAACTAGAAGGGGAAAGAAAATCCATTGAAGGCAACTAATGCAATAAAATGGAAGAAAATATTAATTCCATCAGAATATGGCAAAAAATTGCCACTGATACTAGCAACATCAAGAATGCACTGTACTTCCATAACTGGACTGAAAGCTCTTCTTTTAGAATGCTGAGTAATGCTAACAGTGAAATAAATTTTGTGACAACAAAAGGCAATTTCCTAGCTGAAGGGATTCTAAATAAAAGTCAAAGAAAACTGCTCATAAGCTTGAGGTCAGGTTTTACGTGAGCTTTTGGACATGAAAATAAGGGAAAAATTCCTATTAATTAAAAAATCAACTAAAAAGTACAAATTTTGGAAGTCTTCCTTGACCTACTTGTGTGCAGGAAGACTGACAGTTTCACTGGACTTCCCACTGAGATGAATGCTAATAGCATCTGTCTTTTCCACAATGTCCACATTCGCCAACATTGCAATATCGAGATTTTTCTATTGCTATTCATTACAAATAGACATTACATTTTAACATTATGCAAAGAACTATCTTACAGTAGCTGAAAATATATAGTTTCCCTTAAAATGACAACCATCCATTGAAAAAACTACGTTAGACTTGTCCAGAATGCTGTTCTTAGAGAATCTCATTTCTCTCACATACCAAGCTGCCATTTAGAGGCCTCACAGATGAACCTAATAGATTAAAGCTCTGGCTCTTAACTAGCATCCCTAGATTTGAAGTAATTCTGGAGTCCTATACTTTGTTCTTATTAGTCTGTATTCTTCAAAGTTGTTTCTATTTTGGTATCTTCCAGTCCTGTCTCAAAAATAAATAAATAGATAAATAAATAAATAAACAAACAGACCCTAAAGCATTAGTTCTGTCAAAAAAAAAAAAAAAAAAACCAAAAACCACATCAAATACCAAAGTGGAATGAATTATATTTCTGCCAAAGCCCTAGCAGGAATGACACCAGATAAGACAGATCATTTTTCTGTTGTAACAATTCCCTATAATTAATCCAGTAAAATTCATAAGGTTCAGGTAAATTCATAGGGTGCAAGGTAACAGTATCCAACACTCCACTGTCATAGCAGCCCTATGCATAGTTGTCTATCTGGAGCACAATATAAACATCCTGGAGATGCAGTTGAAGCCTTCCTTGCTGCTGGATAAAGTCTTCACATGCACAAATCTGAACCTTTCTGACTTATCCCATAGTTAATGTGGCCACAGACAGCACTCAGCAGCAAACTCAGTGCCTGTTACACTCATGTTTCAACACTGCTTACAGTATGAACTGATGAGGGCAGTTTCAGAACATAAAGGAAAAGCATTACTTAGTGCTTTCGTTTTCATTCTATATATGCTACCCAACTCTAATCCACACTGTACAGTGGTTTAGGCTATTTTGGCAATTTTCTGTTCTCCCTCTTATTCCATCAAGCTTTGGTAGCAGCTGCTTGGTCACATTATGCAGAAGAGGCTGATGAGCATTGGTATTAATGTATTAGTGAATAAGTTATCTGTGGTCTCATGGAGAAAAGGTGTAAGTAATTCCAAAGATATATTTTGTTCAACTGTCAGCTAACTGGCAGGAAATCCTATCACAAAATAATGTCTTTCAGCATTTGCTGAAGGAGAAAGGTATAAAGCAGTTAAACTGTAGCTTTTGAGAAAAATTCGGTTTTTAGTTCTAGAGCTGTATTTTTAATGTATTTTTATGTATTTTTACATAATTCAGAGGGATTTTCATTTTTTGCTAGTACAATTCAAACTAAAAATCATGCAGAATATTTCACTAGGCTCTCTGTAAGTGGCAACTCCAATGCCTGTACCAGAGAGCTAAAGACAATCCAAACTTCCCAAGATACCAGACAGTCTGAATCACAAGTGTTAGAGAAATCCATACCGTGGAAACTAACGTGGCCAGTAGAGTGTTTAAGGGCATCAGAAGGCATCAGCTGCACTCCCAACTGCTAGAAAACTTTTGTTCATCTTTCTCAGCTTTGCTCTATCTTGGCTACATTTTTATCTCTTTCTTATTCTGTCTATATGTAGCAACTAGCAAAATGCAGTCAAGACTAATGTGAAGTCTTCCAAATGGTTCTATAAAGAGAATACCTTAACATTATAAATATAGAACCACATATCCCAGCCCCTTTCATATCTAAAGTTAATCCAGACTCCTACAATAAACTCAGTAACATCAGCTAGAAACATCAGTTAGAAAAAAAATCTCGCATAGTTCTTACAGAGATTCAAATATTGTTCCTCACCATTAGAAGAGCCTAACATGCATCTGTGACTTTAAATTATGATTTATTAATAAGTGTCCATTAAGGTCAGTTGAGTTGTTATTTGAGGTTTTTTTTTGTTTCTTTATTTAAGAAATTCGTCATCTGAGTGTCAGTCAGATATTTAGAAGGCTGGAGTTTTGGGGGGTGTTCTGTTTTGTTTTTGGTTTGTCTTTTTCTTTTTTAAGTTTCTTTTATCATTTTGAAGGTGTTTTCCTGTAGGGTAATATACCTATAGTGTATCATCTTCAGACATTTTTATCTTAGGCTACATTTAGCAACCTCTTCATCTGTTTGCTTATTTTCCATATTTTTGTGAAGCAGAAAACACCGTCGTCCAACCTGAGACAAATGGCCGTCCCCAATTTTGGCCTAGTAACATTTACCAATCATACTGAGATGAACTTCCTTGAAGATAATTTTTTTTTTTTAGTCTTCCTAAGGGTACAATGTCCTGACACTGTATCATGATGGCATGTCTGTAACTGCAATATCATTTGCTGCACATGGAGGAACAAGCTTCCATTCCTCTGGTAGGTGTGAAAGACATTCGTCTCATGACCTTCAGGACGGAAAGTGGATAAATAGTGCCAGTCCACAATGTAGCAACCAATCGCTTCTAGTTTTAACATCACAGTTTTTTATGAAAATGTAGGTAAACAACCTAACAAATTTAGTATCTCTGGTGAGTAGAGGTATTTAAATGCTCTTCATTCAAGAATCAGAATGTCTCAGAAAATATAGTATTAAATATTAAATAGATAATACTAGATAAAAATTTTAACTGGCTAACAAGCAAAACATTGGTCTCCTAACATTAATCACAGACAGTTCATAATTCCAAGCTAGAATGAAAAATACATCTTAGTGCTTTACTCATACTGTACTGAATGTCAAATTGCACTCAGAATTTTTTTCTCAATTGAGAATTTGCTTTCAGTACAGCAGTAGGTTGGTAAACATGTTTCAGTTCACAACTAAAGAGAACATTTAGATGTAGGAGTAGAAAATCGAACATTTCCTGCTGTTCTTTGTACCAACATCAAGCAGTGACACCAATTCCTGCTTTTCTAAAAGCCAAAGTAAATTATAACTAATCCACAAAATAAACCTGCATTCGGTACCATGCAAGAAATTTGTAGTGTAATTCACATACATAATTCAGTCATAATATCCTGTTGTCAGAGACAAGCAAAGAGCAAAAACTTCAAGAACAAAGGTCAGGCTTCGCAATCACAGAGGTCAGACATTATAGTTATTTTTAAAGTATTTACAGGTTAAGATACAAAGTAAAATGAAAGGGAAGACAATTGATATTGATAGTGAATTACAATGTGATATATTAAATGCAGAATTTGGGATATAGTGCTGAATGTGAAAATGAGAAGACTAGCTGTTATCTGTATATTACAAAATTGAGGCAAAGAAAAACAGCTATAAAAAGAGTAAAGAATTTGACTGAGAGGAGAACGGTGATTACAAGACATTTATTTTATTTGTGACTGAAATCGTGACACATAAATTGCCTTAGACCCAATCTGAGCTGTGAAATGAAGAATATAAGAGGAATCTGAGTGTAACAGTGACTGAGGAAGGAACTCAGCCTGCTAAATAGTCCTCTCCACTCTGTGTGTTGCCACAGAATGTCTCCTTGCACTACTCTCTCTCCTTTTTCTTCCCAATGGCTCAATATAATTACCATGACCTTCTTTCCAAAGCCCTGGCTACTGCGGAGCAGATCAGATCAGAAGAGGCAGACACATTCAGTTGATGAAAAAACAGTCCAAGAAGACTTTTAGAGATTTAATATTTTAGAGAACAGATAGATAAATCTGTTAATTTTTGAATTAGTTGGCAAAGCACTTTTACACATCTTTAAAGATAGAAAGAAGTAAGGCATGACCATTTTGTGTGTTTTTGCGACTTTTATGTCATTAAGATCACCCAAAACCAGTCCTGCAAAAGAACTGCTTAATGCTGTCAAAATCTAGGGGTTTTTTTTCAGAATTCAGAATACTAAATTTCTGTGAACACCTTTCATTGCTGACTCCACAAGCCTCTTTTTTCAATGTCTAGTTTGAAACACACAGATGATGTATCTATCTGAATACTAAAATAAAAAGGGATAAAATCTTGGGAAAGAGTCCACTGTACTAGGAAATACTGCATCCCACAAACCTGGCTTTTTCAGTACAGGAAATCCTTATTGTAACTAGACAGTAACCCTCTGGATAAGATCTCAGCCCACAGAAAGCAGTGCATCCCAGGACTGGACTGTGCTGCATTAGGAAGCAGAGAGCAGCAATCCCAAATTAAAAAATAGCTGGCAATTTTAGAATAAACACTTCAAGTGGCTAAGTAGGATACGTAGAATTACATAAATTTACACTTTGCAGGCAGATTCCTAAATAAAGTTGCTAATTCTAACAATAATTCTTAGACTTAGTAAAATATTTCTCTCCATTTCATCTTTAGTCAGTGACTCAAGGAGATCAATTACTTGCTGCTTTTAGTATATACTGACTTGATTTGCACTGACGTCTTGCATGAATTACTCCTCCTATTATTATGTTTCTCTATGTAGGTAATTTTCTCAATTGGGTTGCAGTACTGAAGTGAATTAAAATATTTATTATGCTCCTGGTATACTTAGGACTCTAATCCTGTTGCATATTATAGCTACAGCATAATTTATAGAATAAACCCAAAGAAACAATACCATTGAACTGAAAGGCACATTTTCAGTATATTACTGTTATAAGGGCATGAAAAACAGCATACTGTAATACTTCCCCAGAAGCATCCAAAACATGTTAGACACTTCCAAGCACTTGCATATTCTGATGCTCATCAACCTAAACAGCAGACATCATACTTTTTGTCTGTGAACCCTGAAGCAGCTGCTAAATTTCTGTCCTGGGTGTCTTGATTTCCACCTGAGGGCAAACAAGCAGCCCAACTGCTGCTGTCATCCTGGAGCATAACTCACAACACTGTCATCCCCACCTATGCCACCAGTCTGCTCCAGTTCTCTAAGTGTGCTCAGATGACAGGACTGCAGGTTTTCCCCGCCACAGCAAAGTGAGTTATATGAGAGCATACAGTATATTGTTAAAAAAAAAAAAGTTGGAATCCCTTCAGGTGCTTAAACCTCTGTTTCTCCTATTGCAGTGACTTTATCTTGCCTAAGTAATGAAATACTCAATGAAGTAGAAAGAATAATGGACTCTAAAGCCCAAGTACATCTTGTGAAGGAAACTGAGGCTCAAGGCTATGTCCAAATGAGTAAACATTAATAACATTAGACAGGTTAAACTGATTGTCACCACAGAACATCAGATCATTCTGGCTGTTTCAGACTTCAGCTCTGGATCACACAGGATAAAACTGAATGAAAGTCTTCCCAATGTGCTCAAGCCCTCTGGGCCAGGAGTTGCTCAGAGCTATGGGGAGGGGGCAATATTATCACCTAATTAACACCATATTCCAGTTCAAGGCCCGAAGCAGGGACAGAGATCTGCTACTAGGAGTACCTGATAGAGCAGAGACCTGAACAAAGGGAGGCACTTATGCTCCCCAGTCTACCTCAGCATTTAATTCATCTGCAGTTTCCATGGCTTTTCACCCATCTGGACCCTGGAGTACCTTATGCCTAAGTCTGGTTATTGCAGAGCCCAAAGCTCATGACTGCAGCAGGCACTTGGGGATCTTGGAGTTAGGTGGTACAACACTGAGCGTTACAATACCAAAGTACCCCCAAATAACCAGAAACTGTTGTAAAAGGGACCCTGCAGTACCTCAGTAGCCCACATTTTAACTCCTGCACACGTGCCTAAACAAATAAGAAAGTTCCAAAGGGCAATGAGAAAATGGAATACCAGCAAGGGCTACAGAACTGAATCCTCTGACCTATAATAACCAAACTGTATCATCAGTACATGTAAATCCTGAATCCTCTGACCTATAATAACCAAACTGTATCATCAGTACATGTAAATCCTAACATCTCTTATAATAACCACCATACTTACAACTGATAACCAAAATGAGGTACTTGTGTTCTCAGAGACATTTTGAGCCCTGGCAGAATCTGAGAACAGAACCCTCTGTCCAACTGTGCTGGCAAGACAGGATATAAAAAAGGGAAGCAATCCATCGTTAGAGGACTGTGTTGCACAAACTTGCTAATTCTTTTTAGCCAGCAGCTTGCTTTTTGTGACTACAGGTCTGTCAGCATTATAAAAAAAATCTCTTCCCCTGCTCTCAGCATTACCCAATTAGACAAGTTGGGGAACTTGCATCCAATGCCTATTTGAAGTCATACTGGTTCAACAGTGATATTTTAAAACTGATTGAAAGGGGTGCAAATCTTTGAGTGGACACCTGTAGTTCACTGAGCACTTAACTAACCCAATTTATGAGTGAATTGCTTGATTTAAGTTTCAGTAGTACAGCTCTGAACGTAAATATGCCATGAGCCAATAAATAAAGTAGCAAAAAATGGCAAAAATTCTGAGCAGTCTAGTTGCTCTTTGGAGAGATACCAAAATTTAATACCACAAACAGAATAAACTTTAAAAACAGATCACTTTTTCAGAGTTAACATCTGTGTTTTTCATTGGCTCCTGGTGTGCATACATTCATCTGCACACATGCATGAATAGCTTAAGGGGGATTTTGTGTATTCAAATGCACATCAACAAGTTATGTCTTCATTAAAGTGGCAATAAAAGTGGCAACAGAACTCCAGAAGTGTGTGAAACAAACTGAACTTTTTACAGTTGTTGCAACATTTTTTTTCTAATATAATTATGTCAAGTCCTACAATCAAAACCTGAGACTGTTCCTGTGATTTCAGTGATTTTTTTTGCAATGTTCCATATTTATAAGCAAAGATAATTAATCCTTTAATGAAATTTATTTACCGACATCAAGAAAGTTTTGAAAGGCTGCGGAGACTACATGACATTTTGTTGTGCTTGCTACAGAGAAGGAAGAAGTTTACTCCATTTAAAAGAAAAACCCTTGGAGGACTTAGCTTTACAAATACATAATAATAAGAATGCCATTCTGCATAATAGTGCCATCCACCTTTTCTAATAGCTCATTTACCACCAATTCCTCTAAAAGAGGATAATGAATGCACAGATTTTTACTACAATAAACTAAAGACCATACACCTATATGCCTCTGCAGGAGACTGCCAATGGCATCGACTATATTTCACTGAACAACATAATAACTGCTAGGAATTGACAATTTCAGTCCCAGTAAAACTCAGATCAGCAGCTGTGATTGACAGTAGCATTCTGTAATTCATTGCAACCAGTTTCAAGGTCTGATAATATTCAGTGGCAGAAGAAAAATCAGTGCATTCATACCCAAAAGTTAAAGGGAAACTCATTTTGAAGAAATCTTTCCTGTGCTGGATAAAAGGATACTGAGTAAGAGCCATTTGGAAGACAAAAAGAAAAGCAATAACGGTATCTTATTTCTTATGAGTTTGGTTTTTCAGGGGTTTTGTTGTAGTTTTTAATTCCTTAGTTCAATTTTGGGCTTTAACTGAACAAAGTAAAATCATATATATAGGAACTATTTTTTAAAATAATCATTGTAGCTGTAAAATTTGGGGGTAGAGAGTAAAATGGATGGGAATGTGGGTATAACTAAGTGTGTATGAATACTTTGTTGGAAAACCTACACAATATAAGTGCAAAACTATGCTTTGTATATTTATTATTTCTACACTGCTTCTCAGAACACTCAGTAACAAACTAGGGACTACAGTGTGTTCAACAACACATCAAAACCAAACAGACTCCTCTACAGTGCAGAGGACAACAATCTGCCAGACATTACTGTATGGACAGAGGGAGATACAGAATGAAACTACCAGATATCTGACAGGAGAATAGTCTGAGGTATTGGATAATTAATAATCATTGTGCCTTATCTGGGCATTTAGGGATAGTACTTGGTTCTGGAGGAAGTGTGAAGGAAATGGGTGACTGGCCTAGCAGTAGCAAGCTGTAAGAAAATATTTTAGGTAATTTTACCTATTTAGAGTTTAAATCACCAGTACTTTTCTAAGGAAACTCTCTGTAATGTAAGGCAAAACAAAGAGCATGCTTCTTGAAAATGTAATGGGTTGACCATGTGAGTTAGGATGGTTCAGCAGTGGCAGAAGCAAGACTCAGTGCAGAGGAAGATGAATGATAAAGTGAAGCAAACCCATGAAAATGATCTCAATCAGATAAAGTCTGAGGAAGGGGGAAAAAGAAGAGAGAGTTCTAGCAGACAAGAAAAATAAGGGTGGGCAGACCATGCAAATGAACACTCATTGCATTTAGCATGCAATTTCTTAGCAGGATCCCACTAACGTCAACAGCATAGCAAAACACCTCACCCTTCTTTCAAAGCTGCAGTGCTACTGCCTCAGAAGTTAGAAAATTACTATTGTCAGTGTCCCTTCTTCATTCAGAGTGCACTATGAAACAAACTGGGTAATGTTCTTGCAAAATGCTTCTGTCAGTGCATGGAAGTTCTTGTTCAGACTGTCTTCCTATTGCAGGGCTTTCACCACCTCCTCATCATCCAACCAGACATCAGGAGTTAGCAAGCATATATATCCATGACTAAAACTGGTGAGCCTCTTCTCTCACATCTAGCTTGCCCAGCAGACAGCCAGATAACAAGAGAGAGGAAAGTGAATCACAAGTCTATCTGAAAACAACTGTCCTTTGGTTATTGAAAGTGTTCAAAATAGAAATGATGTATTCTAATAATTTAGCTGCTTTCCTACTGCCAGAGAAGTGCCATGAAGTAAAGCTTACCAGCACTTGTAATGAACACAAGAGAGGTTATTTTCCACCATTGTGTGGATATTTAATTTCCTTGAAATAAATTTTAATTTGAGCATATGTTTCTTAACACATATGATTTCAGTTGCAACATACTACCTACTATGAGTGGGATGCTTTTAGCTAGCACTGTACTACAAAAAAGAATATCAAAATTATATTATTACTAGTACTGTGTATTTGAATCTTCCATCCACATTAGTCCTCATGGTTTCTTACACATAAATGCAAGCAGGGTCCTACTGCTACACCTTAACTAAAAATTAAAATGCAGGTAAATATCATGCCACAGAGAGCAAAAAAAGAATGGCTTCATACAGAGGGCCAGAAACACTCCCTGAGAGTTGCACCTGCCACCTGGAGCCTCAGTGAAACCTCAACGTATTTTCTGGGGATTTTTGATGCTGAAGAACCTGAAGATGATACAGCACAGCAGTGCATGACTAAAGACCATGAATTAGCTGTCTTAATTTCTCTGACAATGTTGCTGAGACACAGCTAAACAAAACTACTTTACATATAGGATATCAAGTGTCTGCTGTTCAGAAGTTCTGCCTCATCCTTAAACATAGGAGCACAACTCATCCATTCTGACATTACTGCAGCCATAAAAGATAATGTGCTGTTGCCTTTTCTTTGGGAGGTAGTAGCTAACTCCTTTGGGTCAGCTCACCTGACAAGGCTCACAGAACACCTCACTGACTGTCCCAGAGTGACAGGAGGGGAAGCATGCACTTCCCAGGCACCTTGCTCGCACTGTAAGTGCACTTTACTGTAAATGACAAATCAGCCTGACGTTACAAAAGGAATGACTAGAAATAACAAAATCAAGGAGGGAATTATCCAAGGAGAGAATGTAACTTGTGATTATGTATGCAGTAAATGATATTCACAAGCACAGCAAGGGACAGCCCTGTGCTGTTGCAGTACACACCACTACTTTGCCATGCTCTGATGCAGAACAGACAAATTAGGCTGTGTGTCTCAGTTTGTCCTCTTGTTCAGTTCTGGAACTCCTCTGCAAATACCTGCCAGAAAGGATAGGAACACTAGGAACTGCCAATGCATTTTTACCTATAGATTTCAAAGAGTTTGTCTTTACCTCTAATCTTAAAGATTAAAAAAAAAAAAAAAAAAAAGAGGGGTGAGGAGCAGACTGGAAGAGGTATGGAGATATGGAAAGCTAAGTGGCCCATCAAATATTACAAATGTAGTCAGTAAAAAAACTAGGAAGAATGTGGACCTTTTAATTTCATATATCATATACCTTCCAACACACCTCACTACCTTGTGGACCATATAAAAGCCAGACCAAATATTCTTTTTCACGTGTCAGACCTGCTGGATGCCTTGGAAACCACATGAGTTCACTAAACTGTTTGTCACAGGACACCAAAACATCATCAGGTGACTGATAATCACAGGGTCATATTATTCCAGTAACTGCCTCCAATAGATTCAAATAGTTTCTAAATTTCTTCTGTCCTTCATTTCTCTCAGTTTCAAGACTCTTTCAGCCTCAAAAAAAGAGGTAACTGATATCAAGGTCTTAAAACATAGTCCCTTTAAAATCTCATTTGTTGGACTTGCACAGTGTGAATTAAAAATAATTAATATTATAGAAAAAAAACATCCAGTAAGAACTGTCAAAGTCTTTTGAAAAATCTGTCTATTTATCCAGACTTTGAACTAGAGAGACAAAAGCCTCTGCATTTCAAATGGTACCTCTTTTTGAAGATATTTTAAAGACACTTTATTAATGCAACTCTCCCTGCTTCAGAATTAAATTCTCAGAAACAGAGCAGACTACAGAAATATACCACCTTCTGAATTCAGAACATGGGAATCTTAACTTAGTCAATAATTTGCTGGATTAGAATCATAGAATACTCAGAGTTAGAAGGGACCTTTAAAGGTCATCTAGTCTAACTCCCCTGCAATGAACATGGACATCCACAGCTAGACCAGGTTGCTTAGAGCTTGGTCCAGCCTGGCCTTGAAAGTCTCCAGGGATGGGGCAATGACCACCTCTCAAGGCAACTTGTGTCAGTGCCTCACCACCCTCTCTGTAAAAGACTTTTTCCTCATATCCAACCTAAATCTCTTCTCTTTAAGTTGGAAACCATTTCCCCTTGTCCTGCCATCACAGACCCTGCTGAAGAGTCTGCCCCCTTCTATCCTGTAGCTCCCTTTAGATACTGAAAGGAGACAAACCTAAGTCAATGTTATTCAAGTGGTACTTTCTTACAGCCAAACCTAGGAATTATAAAAAATATACCGAAAAGCTCTTACTGAGGAGTAATAAATCTCCTCATGCTTAAGTAAATTATCTAAGCAATTCATGAGAAAACTGCATCTGTTTACAGATGCTCAGAGCCACGATGCTTTCGCAGTCCAGCTACTAAGCAGCTTTCCTTCCCTTGCACGGTGATGTTACTGGCTATGTAATTGCCAGCTCAGGAGGAAAATGTATTAAGAAAGAATGTTTTGCAATGTGTTCTCTTTTTAATAGTCACTGGGTGCTTGATCGTATGTGATACTATTAAATTTCTTCCCTTTCTACTATTGTTGCCTTCAAGATTTCCTTTTTGCTAAAATAATCTAATCATCTTCTCTACTGCTGACACCATCTTAATTTGCAGCTGTTTATAAAATCCACTTGTGAACACTGCTTCATGCATCAGCCCCACTTACATTTAAAGGTTCGATTGCAGGAGTAGGGCCCAAGGCACACCTCACATAACCTCTCTCTATTCTTGGATGCCTTTTGTAAGATTACCCAAGCTGACTACAGGGGAAATCAATTTCTTTTCTATCTTGTAATGTGTTCTCTTCCCTTTTGTCTCTCTCTTAAATATCTTCCCCATGAGGCATTGTACCTCACATGTTTTACTTATACCTACATATATCTGATGTGTTACTTTGACCTTGCCTAGCAAATCATTTACCTTATCAAAAAAAGATTCTGGTCTAGCCTGACGCAATCTGCTTTTGTTAAAACACACTGCATTTTATCCAGTTTTCCATATAACTTAATGTCCTTGATTACTCTTTTCCTTCAGTATTCAAAGACTTTCCTTAGTACTGTGGACAGATTAACATTGCTATCTCTTACCACAAAATATTTACATTCTTCTGTCCTTGACAGCTATCCTAGGTCAGACAAAGCTGTATTTGTCTATATGGTTGGGCCCTAACTGTGCTGGTCAAGTATTTTCTTTCACAACTATTTTCAACAGGAAAAAAACTTTCTGAATAAAAATGAACTTGGAAAATACTGCCTTTTTTTTTGAAGCATTAGGCATCTGAAACCAGAAACATTTCTATCTGGGAAATCTAAGGTATTTATATTATAAACATTAACTTGTCACCTCCCAAGAATTGTTTCCTGAACAGAAAGAGCTTCCCTGGATGTGCAATGATCAAGAACTGCTATGACAGAATCCAGAATAATTTCCTGTCACACTTAGATACAGAAATTAATAGCTTGCATAGAGAAAGAAATATCTATTGCCTCCCGACTATGGAGATTTAGAAATAGCCAAGGGAGCTGCACTAATGGTAATCCAGAAGAAAACAATTAGCAACATGGGCAAAAAAGTATCTGTAGTAAAGTTGTCATAAGCCTTTGTCTGGATCACAGCAATGCCAATCATCCAAGAGGGACAGATAAAGGGAGATTTTCTTCTTAGATGTTCCTTTGGCTGAAGTAAAACTAAAAGGAGGCAATCACATTTAGGTCTTTCATGATACTGATACTGACAAGTCATCAAGTGCCTACTAAATACTGTCATACTGTTTAGCCTTCTGGATAGGGAGCTGGTCCTGCTTCTGGAAACTGTATGTCACGTCTCTCTCTTGCATCTCACCAACTGCCCAGAAGATTAACATCTGTCCCTAGGAGATGAACCGCCATGGGCAGAGGCACTAGAAATACCTTGCCCCAACACAGCTTCTTTCCCCCGCTTTGCTAGATCCAGATATCCCATCTGCTTGCTCTCAGAATTCTGAGTATGGGTAGCACAGGAATAAAGAAAGCTGCAGCATGGAGAGGCACTGGTCCAAGCTATCTATCCAGGGTGATACAGGGCCATGTACAGAGGTAGTATTATAGATACTGCAATAAATTAAAAATTTTTATATTGTTTAGCATCATATTTACATATAAGTACCTCACATACAAAGTCCTCAAGATGACAAATTATTTGTGACTTCTGCACTCTGTTGTTGACAGACTCCAAGCTAATGATTATAACTGAGTATAAAGACAATACAGATTTGTCAAACTCATTCAGTAACTACAGGTTCACACGCAAAGATAATGAAATATTTATTCTACTGGTAAAGAACAAGAAGGAGCTTAGAGGGCATGCTTGCACAGAATGTTACCAAGCTAAGTGAAGCAGAGCTAAGTAACTAGAAAGGCAGAGATTAGCAATTAAAGTTACACAGATGTAATCTGGGACAACAAGGTACATAAGAGATGAATAAAATACCTTAAAAAAAGTGCTTAAGTTAAAGATTAAATATTTCTTGAATATTCAAGACAGCTATTTTTTCAGAGAAAACTGAGAGCAGTTTGTGATCTTCCCTGTGTCAAAGTACTTCTCAGGTGTGAAATAATTAAATCTAAAAAGAACAAATTTTAGCACAAGGGGTCTCTAAATTATCCACTCTGACCTTCTGAATATCACAGACTCAAGTCCTATTCTGTATTGATCCCAGAAACACATACAAGCACATTCCAGGGATGTATCCATTTCTGATCACTAAAAATGTCAGCAACTGAGAGTTTATTACTTCCCTTAGGAATGTTTTTCACTGGCTAGTTGCTGCTAAAACATCACTTTTTTTTTTTCATTTTATCTTTTAGCACAGATTTAGCTCATCATCCTCTGTGAATTTACTGAAAATTTTCAGTGTCAGTTATTTTTTCGCATAGTGGTACCTAAAGAGTTCATTATGCCACTGGCTTACTTTAACTTTGCATTTAGTTTTAATATTTCTGAGGCAGAATGAAAGGGATTTCAGATTTTTTTTCAGAATGAAAGAGATCTTACATCACCCTCAACACTTATCACCAACAGCAATAAAGTTACTGATTATCAAATTTTCTACTGATTGATCTAAAATCTGCGTGGAAACAGTCATCATTCCACAGCAGTTCTCCACTGGCAATTACTGTTTCTAGTCTATCAACCAGCCAGTTCTTAATCAATTTAATTCACGTCTTATTGATATTGTAAAGAGCTAATTTCAATCCTAATGCCATTCCAAATGTCTTACACAGCTTATTAAATGCAGGACACTTTTATCAAACTTGTAATTTCTTCCAAGGATAAAATTAGATTTGTCTGACAAGTTCTATTTTCAATATATACAACTCTCTACAGTCTTATGAGTAGGTTAAAGTGATGTTATTATCACTCTATTACAGTTAAATAACTGTCTTGAAAGTTGCAGATAGAAAGGTTCTGAATACATGCTCTATTGTCCATCTCTAAGGACTACATTTATAGACATAAGAGAAGTTTCTAGTACCAAATATCAGAATCTAAGATCTTACTTTAAAAAATTATGTCAGGTGATTTCAAATTATGATTCACTATGCCTGGGGAGGTCCTTTTGTTTTAATATTTTTAAAAACCTATTCGCAATATTAGGCCTCTTTTGTACTTAGACCCCAGATTCCACAGTAAGCATGGGGAAGATAAATGTAGACCAGTTCAAAATCATGTCTTCAAAGTTTAGACAATGTCTAGTGCAAAGCAGTAACAAATTGCAGGAGAAATGCATTCATTTGAGCCTTATTGCTTTGGGTTTTTTTTTTCATTTTTTTCCTAGAAGAATGTGACCTTTCAGCCAACTCACTTCCTGGTAGAGCACTGCTAACTCTGTGTCTTCTCAGACACTTCATAAATGTCAGCTAAATCAACAATTTCTATACTGCGATGTTGTGTAAATTTCATTAAGTACTTAAAATATGACTACTATTGCTAAGATATCCAATGGGCTCACAAGTATGTTTTAGGTTTCCAAACTCACATCAATTCTTGCCTACTTTTTTTCTTTGTTTGGTTGGGGTTTTTTGTTTGTTTGTTTTGTTTTGTTTTTAAGTTACTATCTTGGATTTTACAAAGCTATTAAAGATGGTCATCCTCCTGATAGAGGTGATTTTCACTCTGGATTATTAATTAATGAGACAAATCTCATATCTGGTTAGGAATTCAGTGCAAGGATTCTGTCAGAGAGAGAAAAGAAAAGCAGTGATCTCAGTGAAACAAATCACATTCATAGAACTGCTACACTTGTTTGTGCACTGCATAGCTGGCTTTTGTTTCACAAGAGACTCAGGACTGAAATCCCAGAAGCTAACCTCTCAGTCTGTAATGGAACACCAAGAACAAGAAAACCTCATGCTCATTCATACTACACTGTACTTTTCCCCATCTCTACTACTGTTTGCATTTGTGTCAGTACCAGCACTGGTACATGTGCAATACATTGCATCAATAAACAAAGGAGAAAGATGTTAAATTACGTGAGACGTGAGGTAGGCAAGCCTTAAGAAACTGGTTTAACCTCTCTGAAACTGCTGTCTAATATCTGCATCTCTAGTAACACATCAAAGTTATCCCACAAAAAGGATTACAAAAACATTTTATGCTTTAGTCAAACACAGCGTCACAAGGACACAGATTTCCTCATACTGGAGCAGATCCGTGTACTGTTGTGCTGATGCTCCAGCAACAGATAAAATTTAAAAGATCCTCCAAGTAGACTTTGTAGGCTGTAGAGCAGGACGCCTAAGGTCTAGCACCCTGTTGTCTCAGCTTGCAAAGCTCTAAGTGCGTTACAGTAACAGATCATAAATCCCTTTATCACACAGTCTGTGATTTCTCCAGAAAACAGTTGCTGCAAGTTGAATACCTGCTGTAAAACTTTTCATCATTTTTTACCTGAAAGTAAGTACCTTTTCATTTCATTAAGTCCTCACACACCCTTAAAAATGTAGTGAAACAGTAGACGGTTGTATATTCTCAGAGCAGTTTCTAATCTGGAATACCTACATTTACAAAATAATATTCCTTCCAAAGCTTCAATCAAGCAAAAGTAATCCTGTTTCTCACATTAATCCAGTTACATTTCTAACTGTGCATCTCAAAGCTCTCCTACCACAGCACACTGTTCCCATACTGTTCTGTATAGTATTCATAGCCTCCCAGGAAAGTTTTTCGTAGTAAGATAGATTTGACCAAGAGTTTTGCCATTCCACTCCAGACTTGGCAGGTAATAGGAAGAATGAGAACAGCTATCCCAACTGGAAATATAATACCAGTTATTAGCTTTGTTCCTATGTTCCATAAATTTCTCCACTGATCTAAAGGCAGTTTAATCTCTTAATGTGGATCCTCTGTTCTGTTATTCTAGTCTGCTATTATTCCTAAGCAAAATACTTCATTCAACCAATTTAAATTTTTAAACTGTAATATTAGGATAAATACCTCACATTTATTTCTCCTTGCATTATTAAAGCTGCAATTATTCTTGTTCTATAAAAATCTTTCTTTTGCTAGGCTCTCTGTCATCATTCATTACCCTCAATTGTTATTCACTCTGAAATTCCCATATATCTTCATGAACATTACATTGAAAGTATTGTCTAAATGGTCTTTCAAAAAATATCAAAATATCTTTTTCAAAAGTGAAGATCTGGCTTGCCAGTAGCTGCCTTCTTTGGATTACAGTGGAACAGTGGAACCTTTTCGTGTGCAATGTCTTCCCTTCTTCAGACACCGAGCCCTCAAAACCATTAGAGACTTTCAACTTCATCCAGCTAGCTAATTGTGCACATAACGCAGGTCACACATCAGAAAAAGCTGCAAGAGAATCTGCAGACATAATCTTCGGGCTAATCTGCTCACAGGACTAGAGATTCTCAGAGGATGTATTAATCTAAACAAGCTTTCTATTAACAAGGCTTTACAGAGGCTATCCTGCTCTCAGCAGCTCAGCAAGATTAAAAGACTTTTTCTTTTTTGACACTACCAGCAGCTCTCTTATTCATTACCTAACTGGCTATAAGCACAATAAGTTACATGAGTAAGTAGAACATTATTCCAAAAACAGTGATAGAATGCACTCCAATTTTGTTACATGGGATTTGAATCTACTCCCTTATCTGGAAAGAGTATTGTTTTTACACAAGTGTACAAATAAGCAATAATATTTTATGACTACATGCTATGTAATTTTATTACTGTCATCTTTGCCACAAACTTCACCCAAAAATGATTGTCTGGGTACTCAGCTTTTATATTCATTAGGGATACATACATCTCTGATCACAGAGTAGCTTGTACTGCCAACCTGTCAGTCTCATCTCTGTGCCAGGATTGATCAAGGCACAGACTCTTCTGGAAGCTACACTACATGGAAGACAGGGAGGTGATGCATGAGAACCAGCATAGCTTCACCAAGGGCAAATCCTGCTCAACCAACCTAGGTGGCCTTCAATGATGGTGTAACTGCATCACATGGATAAGGGATGAGCCACTGATGTCATCTATCCAAACTTCAGTGAGACCTTTGACACAGTACCACACAACACCCTTCTCAAATTGGATAGATACAGATTTTATGAGTGGACTGACTGCAGGATCAAATCCAGAGAGTGATGGTCAATGACTCAGTGTCTGTGTGGAGATCAGTAACAAGCTATGTATTAGGATATGTATTAGGATAAAATATGTATTAGGATAAAATATCCAGTTTCCTGGAAAAAGCACCAAAGAGTTCCCTCCCTATTTGGACGTAGCTTTGATGCACTGGCTTCAGTACTCAGTCCGTGTCATGAGAGGACTGTAAGTGAGAATATTATTCCAGCTACTGCTTATGAAGTTCTAGCTGTCATGCCTTGCTTCCATTGTAGTATTTTACTTTGAGCTGAATTATACCCATAATGTTTGGAAAGTATTGCTCATGTTACCTTCTTCCTAGCCATTTCCGCTTCCAACTCCCTCCTGGTCTCTCAACTCTCTACTCTAATAGCAGGAGCCAGACATTCAGTGCTAATCCCAATAACAGCATTAGTAGATGTGAGATCATCATACCTGATATAATTTCTTTATGAGAAGTTGCTAGAATCTCTGTAGCTTTCGCTGTATTTGGTTTCAGTCTTTTCTCTAAGATGTGACTGAAGTTCTACGTTAGAACAAAACCAGTTTATACTTCACTGTGCTTAACCTTTAGGTTTAGTCTCTGCATCTTAGAAATGACTAGGTTTGTGGGCCACCAGTATTAGCAACGTGCACAAACACTGCCAGTTCTCATTTTCTCACATCTGTTTTTTGGATTCATTCTCAAGCAGGCAGTGAAGCCAAGGACATCCTCCTGAAACACCATCTTCCGTGCAAAGAGCACAAATCCCTGCTAACTTCCTTGCTCTTCTGCACATATTCCCTCTGCCAAAACCAGAGCTGAAGCATCTTATGCAACAAATGTGCTTCATTTGAAGAGCTTGAAAGTGAACTCATCTGAGGCAGATGGCATCAGTCCTTTTAAGGAGTTAAGGTTCTATGCACAGCCAGGTCACAGCACTGTTCCTCCTCTCTAACGCAACAGTTTTGCTTACTCATGGCCAATGCCATCTCCAGTTTTGAACCAAGCTAAAAGGTATCCCACAAGCAATTTTCCTCTCTTCAGTGAAGATCACCATTACCAGCACAGGTACTATACTCAAACAACAAATAAAGTTTTCAAGGGTCCTGTGAGATTTTCTACACCTTCAAATATGGCATGACTTTTTTTTTCCTTTTTCTTTATTTTCTGAGATTAAATACCTCCTATGAAGAAATATCATTATCATTTACATTTTCACAAGTTTAATGATTTTAAAGCCTTTATTTCCATTGTTGACTTTAACATCAAATTTATTTCATATAAATTTATCTTTTGTTTTACCTTTTTTCATCTTAATTTCCCTGATATGGAGAATGTTGTGTTTGCTTTCTGATATTTTGCCTGAGGAGCTCTGTTTTTTATGTACTGGAGACAGATTCATTACATCAAACTTTAGATAACTAATTATTAGCTAGGTCTAATCTAGTTAAGACTCTCCCACAGTCAAAGGGAAAGAAACTCATCCTTAGTTTCAATTCCAATTAACTCAGACACTGCAGGATGAGACTGCCCTGGGATTTGCCTGTGTTTCTTTATTGATGAAAGACTGCTAGATTAGCTTTGTTCTGCATGCCCTGTTATAAATTGTCTGATGGTGGGAAGATAGATCACATGAATTATGCCAGTTCTGAAGTATGCACTTTTCCCTGAAAAATCACATCCATACCAGTAATACTCATATTTTTCTTTCTTTTCCTGCAATATAGCCGGAAGGATCTCCTCTTACTGATGTTTTTTTCTTTGACACATTTACTATTGTATGCAACTCTTAGAAAGCTTTCAAGCATTATCCATTAATAGAAAATCTCTCCTTTGCATTGTCCTATACAGCATCTCATTGAAAGCTCTCTCTTTATTATATGCTTTTTTATAATTAATTATATGGCTGATGTCATAAGTATACCACAGTCTTCTCTCTTCATTGTATATTATCATGGTTTCATGGTTTTTCATCAGTATTCCACATCGTAACTTTACTTATACATAACCAGCTCCATTCATCCCCACTGGGGCATTTTCAAATGTAGATATATATATGATTATTCGGTTGTGTTTTGATGACAGTGGTGGCTGTTGTTAGACAGATGGTTGTTTTCACATTATACAGCTGTTGAAAGGGAGGTTGTTTCTTCTCTATAGTTGCCTCACATGTTCTGCATCTACCAGAGCTTTCCAACCAGAGCTAATTTCCTTGATATTCACATCTGTTCACGTATTCCATTTGAGTATTATATAAGCATTCTTCTACCCTTTCTGATGTGCTATCCTTCTCAAGAGTAGCTGCATTATCCACTCATCAATTATCTAAGCAACTTTCCATTTACATCTCAGATTTTTCCCTTTGCATGGAGATATTAAATTTGGGAAATAATAGGCTCCAAATAACTTGAGTAAGATGTCTCGATTTTCTTCTTTTCATTGAGCTCAGAACTAGAAACCCATGGTCTGCAAATACACCAGATGCAGTGCATACCTGATAACAAGCCACTTATCTGTCAGCAGCTACTTATTTGTAAAAAGACTCAACTAAGATTAATTCTATCAACTCCCTCCATTTTGCACACATCTCTACAGGGCCTCTTAGTTTCAAAGTTGCCAGCTTCAAATTTTTAGTCATATTCCGAAAAAAAGCCAGAGTTTGTTCTTTGGCTCTGAACTTATATCTGGCTTGGAAACCTTGCTGTCATACAGATTTTCCTGCGAGGATGCATTAAACTAGTTTCATTACCCCTGATTTTCATCCACCCTGCCTGCCCTCAGATGTGACTGAATCTAGTAATCATTAAAGAGACTCAGTAATTTGGCTTTGCTGATCTGCAGTACGATTCAAGTTATCCTCAGTTGTTTCATACTTCTGATGACAACAGTGGTGGATCATTTTTTTAATCCACTCCATAAAATCATAAAGAAAGTCACAAAGAGCCAGATAGAATTCACTAATATTGACTCTAAATTAAAATATCACTTAGAACAGATGCAGTCACTCCCTTCATCTTTCTGCACAATGCAATTAGGTTATCTCTACAATTTAAATCATCTTAGATCTTGTGGTCTTTTCAAAAATATACTTGTTCTCTAATGACTGAATTTTATATGATCCCACTCCTTGAAGAAAATTCCTTTGTACAGAAGGAAAGATCATCCTCTTCTATAAGAGCCAGGAGGAAAGACCCCTCTTAAACTTAATCTGCTGTGTATGCATTTAAAACCTAGAGATGTCTCCGTGCCTCACCAGCTCAGTCATGCACACAAGCTGATGTATAAAGTAACCAAGTAATCTCAGTCAGCTGTTAGTAGCAGCTAGCCACGTGCAGAACTTAGCCAGATAATCAAAGTTTCATGGTTTGCTTGCTCCTATGCAAACATTAAAAAAAATAAATGGAAACATTTGTTCTTTATGCTATCACATAGCTAATGTTAAGCTCCTTCTAAAACTCTACGGAGCAAAATAAAATCTGTCCTTATTAGAGAAAACACTGAATAAGTAGAGATGATATTTCCCTTAACATATTCTATGTATTTCTTCATAAATAAAAAAGAAATAATAAACTCATGACATAACTAATGTACAAACTCCAAGTTAAGTATTCACGACAGGGTAACTTTAAAAGCTGCAGTACTAAAGAAATCTTAAAAACTGCACAATGAAAAGATTCTGGGAGGAGCGATATTTACCTCTAGGGACTCATGCCAACAGCAGAAATGTAACACCTAGCAATGGAATATTTAAGGGCACACTTGTAAAAAATGTGTACTTTTGACACAACTTAAGTGCTTTAGGAAAATAGTCTCTAAAAAAAAAAAAAAAAGACTTCACGTAATTTTTACTAGAAGAACTCCTGCACTTTAGGGCTTTTTAATAGTCAATATTGTAGTGTATTTGCCTCCTTAGGGAAGAGTGGGATTACATTGAGTTACAGAGCCATCATTATGTGAGGAGGCAAAAGGCAAAAAATACCTTCTGAGCCAAATGCAGTACTTCATAGAGCTGAAGCTGAGCTGCCATATGGATTTATATTACCCGTGGCCACTTCTGCTCGTGGGATTTGTTCCCCCCCCTTTTTCAAACTATAAATGTTTTCTCTCAAAAGCTCGAGTAAAGCATACAGATGGCTTCAGCAAAGCCATCACAGTTAGACTGGGTCATGCTCTTTGCACAGAAGAAGAATGCATTTCCTTTAAGTCTTTGAGTCAAAACAGTCACAACATTTCAGCCATGATATTTTTCTCTTTGAACAGCCTCATCTCATTAAGTTAGAAACAGTGGTTTGACCAGTATTCCCCAAATTTTATCACATGATGACATTTTAAGAACAGTCATTTCAGCTTACTGTTTGAAAGAAAAATTGAGACTCTGATTTCTTCATTCAGGAAATAAGCAGAAATTGTTTTCAACTCCCAGAATTTTCTGCATAACAGAAATTCTCAATATATGGCTACTGACATGAGCATTTCTCATCAACTCTTACTTGAAGATTTCATCCATATTACCTACAATTTTGTGAAACATTTGATGTACAAATGGAAATTTGGAAATTTTCCTTAACAGTTGTTTCAGGCATATATAGAATTTCTTTTTGTTTTCTTTTGTTTTTTTATGCTGGGGTGTGGGAAGAGGTGCTGAGTAAAAGTCAAGTAATTCCAAGTGTTGCTACCAAACAGTCACCAAGAGATCATCTCTAAACTCTCTATTCTTAGTGGAAGAACCTCAAACTCCACCTTCGAGATCTGAAAGTTCAGTGTGAATATCACATTATGCAGCTTTGAAATGTTTGCTATGTATGTGCTTTCTACAAAAATTTCTTCTATTTCATAAGGAACTCTCTGAAGGTCTTGTAGCTTTTGAGCATGCTGAATCCTTCAACAGCCCCTGCTTCACTTGCTCAGCCTTGTCAGCCCCAGCAAACCAGCTGCCTGAGGTTCACTTCAGGCTACGTTGGCCAGACACATCTGCAGATGAGACTCAAAGTTCAGTCTTGCTATCTTCTCTGCAAAAGCCTTGTCTGCTTATTTTTGAGCAAGAAGCAGTCATACGATTTGAACTCCAAAAACCAGAAGCAGAACCAGAGAGTGAGCAAACACTGACTTAGATGCTGAGTTTGGTGACAGCGGGGAAGGTAGAGGAACTGCGCCCAGCCAGTGGGGACCACAGACTGGAACTGTCAGGCCAAAGGGATGTTCAAGGAACAACAAGGGCACCCAAGGGTACAGATTTGTGAGAGTAGAAGCCTGGACACGTGAGGACTCAATGGAAAAATTAGTATTTGATTACATGAGCACACTAACATGCCAGTGTTGCATACTGATTATAAGATGGACCATACTGTACATGCACAGGCATATCAAACTCACTTCCCAACTTCAAAATTGCCACACCACTTTTCCAAAAATAATAATGCTTTTAAACACAGTAGATTATCGGAGCCACGCCTGTTCTGCCCATAGAGAGCTGCAATGAAAGTCTAAGAGTAGGTTGTCTGATACATCTTTCTGCTGTCTTTCCCCAGTTCTGTATTAGGAAGGCATAGATTAGGTTAGGCAGCTAGTTCTGCTAAGAGTTATACCCTTTGGTGTTTTTTTCCCAACTTTTTAAGCAGCCTTAGTGCAAAATCAATCTTATTCTATTACTGTATTTAAACTTTCTCCCAGGAAACACAACCAAAGCAACCGGTGTGTGATAAGATCTTTTGCCAGCTTTAAAATGCTATAGACCCACGTCTGATGTTCTTTTGAAATGCCAGCATCACACATGGCTTAAAATTCCCCCTTCATGCTGCAATGAACAACGTGATTACATCTGTAATACTATTGTTGGCACAGTTTCTTTATAGAGAAAACATTTACAGCACAGATCATTAAAACATGACAGATAGGCCCAGCAAGTTAAGCTGTTTCACTGGACTGAATAATTAATTACTAGTTAACTAGTAAGAAACAAGAGGTAAATAATTTATTACAGAATCATAAGCATCATAACAAGACAGAGAAAAATGACTTCACTTTGAACAGCATCTCAAGAGACTGGAAAGCAAAAGCATGGACAATGTACAACAGATGTGAAAAGGAAAGGGATTTAGATCTATCACAGCCCAAAATGAAGTCTTCATCAATTTCATGCATAGTAACCGAATACTTGAAAGTTAACCCTAAAGGTATTGGAGGCTCAAAAGACTGGGGGTTGGGAAAGGGGTTAAGGTAGAATTCCCCACACTGAAGATTACTGTTGGCCTGGCAGCACACACCTGTTTCAGTATGCATCCCCTAATCCCATCCGGATTGGTGCTGAGCTTCATGCAAGCACACATGCTGTCTGTACAAAGCACAGGAGATAAAACAGGACAAGTTTGACTGAGGGCTACATCATTTGCTACGAAGTTGTAAGACTGCTTAGACATGATGCCTCGCTAAGAGATCATCACTTTAAAGAGGAAACGCAAAGAAATGTTCATCTTTCACTACTTGCTATGGAACAAATTAAAGAACAGAGCAGAAGGACTTAGTATAATCACATGAAGCTTTCATTAAAAGCCTGTCTTTTTCATGCTGGGTCTGAGAACTCAGTTCAAACAATTCCAAGTTGTTAGTACTAACACCACCAATATTTCCAAAGATGAAAAGTCTAGAATTAGGCACTTATTTGCAGATTTGTCTTTTCTAATCAGATTCATTTTTTGTTTTCTGAAGTGCTGAAAACAAAACAACTATAATTAATAACTTCCATACACTACATTTTAAAAATAGCTTTAGCTACTTAGCACTTGGGAAGTTTCTTCCTTCAAGATTTCTGAAGGAAATTGGATCAGGAAGGTTTGTTTTTTGTTTTTTTTCCTCACTACTCCTACAGAAACAGGATGTAAACATTCCTTCACAATTTGATCCCATCATACTGCCACTGTGATTGATCCCACTGGATTGTTTTGATCAGATTTACCTTTTTTTTTTTTTTGGTGGTGGTGGTGGATTCAATATTCATCTTTCCCACTAACATAGTTTACGAATGCATATTTGGATGAAGGAGTTATATGATCTTCTGATAGACGCAACTGAATTTTTTAAAATTCCACAGAAGAAAATACATATAGAAATAAAAGATTCCACAGAACTACGATGGCTGTAGTATAGAGGACAGCCAAGCACTTTATCTTGCCTTTCTATGCATAACTGAGATTTTGAGGGTATTTCACATGACTCAAGTTTCTTCAGTAGACAGCTGATACAGAGTGGATAGGACAGTGGTGCCAGACAGTAATGAAAGAAGAGGTGATACTGGAAGGACTATGTCTAAGATATTCACACTGCTACTCACTGAGTATTTCTAGAATATTTCTACAGAGCTCACGTCGTCATTCAAATTTTATATCTACTTTCCTCCTAAAGGAGGGAAAGGCTGAAAGCTAGAACAGGAGTAGAAGACAGAGGGACAACAATTAATGAAAAATTTCCCTTGCTTACAGAAAACATCTGACAGACCTACTTAACAAAGAACACCAAAAATTACTTGGCAAGTTAAAATAGTAGAAAAGATATGTCAGCTGCTATAGGCAGATACAAAGATGATGTATTTGCTTAAGGTGAGCAGGTTGTACTTCCATCTCAGTAAATATCTTTTGGATGAAAAAGATATTTATGTTTTTCATACAATAACATAAAGCATGCTCTTTATATATTTGCATGCTTTTATGTAAAGAAGCACTGACATAAAACAGATATGTCAAATGTTGTAAAACTGTAAAAAAAATGTATTTAATGCTGAAAATAGAGTATTACAAAGAATAACATATGTACACTCCTCAAGAAACATGAGATTTTGCGCAATATTCTTTGTCAGTTGAATAAATGTACTGATCTTATAGAAAACTGGGTATGTGTTTCAGAAACTGACGCTGTTTTTTACTTAAACAGATGATACAATTGTATCTTAAAGTATTTCCTGTTATAACTGCATAAAAGATTGCATTCTTACTGCAAACAGTTGATGAGAACAGTAAACAGGATAATCTAGTGCATATTGCATTAATTCCTTCACCATTTACGTATCCCATGACATTCACTTCAGCCATTCTATGCTGCAGGACAGATTTTGAGCATCACATCATCAAGACTGGTGAGAGGTAAAAATCAATGCAGTAACGGATGAGTAAATAAATGCTATTTTCTTTTTTTCCACCCAGTTAGGTGATTGCCCTTATTCTTTACAATGAAGTTTCCTATAGAAGCATCTCAGTATCAAATCCATACAGGACATTTTCTTTAACAAACTTCACAGATACCTAAAGCCTATTTTGACACATGCCGGTCCACCTCTCACAACGACGTTACCTGAATGGTGTAATCCTGTTGCCAGACTTCTGACCAGCCCCAGAGCATACGGTGTAAGTATCTAGCTTAGCTAACAGTATTTAATGTTTAACCAAAAGTCACTGCACTCAGTGAAACACTTTGGCACAGCGCTTTTCCTAAAACCTATTACTTTTATAGTGATTGATTATAGGGATTTCTCCAGTTGTAGGGAGGGGTCCAGACAATGCCATGTTGCATTGTCAAGAATGGCTACACATACTCCACTTCAAAACATGAGTGATGTTTTAAATAATTCAGTCAGATGCTGAAAGAAAGCATTGGCTGCTCCATCCCACTAACATCAGTGATATTTAAGCACTGAAATTATCCTGGAGATCTGAGTAATCAATTACACTTCCCAACACTGTCCAAGAGCTGAGCACGGGAGGCATCTATTTCTTGAAGATCATAAGTTAGTAATTGAAAAAATAAGCAAATAAGGAAATTAAGTGAAAGGAATTACACCTAGCCTGTTCTTAAATTAAACTTTAATAAAAATCCTCTTCAATGTTCCTTTCATTGGTATTCTTTCTTATCTGAAACATACAGGATCAGCTGAAGAATGAGGACACGGATTATATCATAAATAACGATGAACTGACCGAAAACTATGAAGCATCTGCTCACAGACCAGTGCCTGCGCAGGACAGAACAGGCTGCAGCCAGGCTGCAGGCAGGGAAGATATTCATGAAGGAGACCTTGGATTAGGAGCATACAAGCTCCAGCTTGAGCACGCTCCAGGTCAACCTCATCTGAATTCATCAGCATGAACAGTATAATTTTAAATCAAAATAAATAAGTAAACCAAAGAAATGAAAGATATAACTACAATATAACTACATGTACAAGAAGCAAGAAAATGTTCTAAGGTTTCTTAGATTTTCGCGCTAAAATGTTACCAAGTTCTGATTCCTCCACTGAAAAAAAAATAATATCATCTATACAACTGTAACATTATTCATTTTTTCTTTATTGCAGCATTTCACATTAAAGAAAGATAGAGTACTGCCAGCCCACTGTAAATTCATTACAGTCATGTGTTGTCTCATATTGCATTTGACCATATCACATCCCTTACACATGTACACTTCCCTTTGAACATTGCTTATAATCTTTAGTCAGCTGGGATGAAGAGAAATACCTTTCTAACATGCTCAGAGCACTTCTAATACAAAGCTCCTAGAACCTTTGTATTAAGACTGGATTCTCCAAGGAAAAATCTTTCCTGTACTTATTTTACTCTGTTCCATCCTGGTAGTGAGGTCAATGGTAGTTTGATAGAAAAACAAGAGGAGAATTTAGGTATGAAAGTATTATGTCTGCATAAATGCAGCAAGGGAATAAACAAGGGGTCAAACACACCACTAGGTGCCATATTCCCATTATTGTGCACCAATGCAGATCAGCATTTGTACCTACTAGATAGGTAGTGCAAACACTGGGATAGAGGCAAGCTACCATTAGGTCATGTGCTTCTCACCTCAAAATTTCAACAAACAGCACACAGTGTTCCCATCTAAGCTTTTTAAATAGGGTTATTCTTAATGTACCACACATAAGCAACAAATTTGTAACCTCTAACAGTCATGACGTCTTCATGAGTGATCATAAAGACGAATATATATTGATTTCAATGTAGATAAAAGCTGAAATAGAAATTTAACATAAACTTCAGTCATTCTTTTCAAGCCCAATTAATTAATAAGTGACACCAGAACAGCTGCCTTAAGGATTAAATTTTAACACTGGAGCACTATATGTGTTATGAAAGATCAGAAGTCTAGTTTGGCAATTCAATTTCTCCCAAATACTAACCAAGGAACTTCAATGGATCTTTGTCCATGTGTAGTGGGGAAAAAAAGAAAGGCACTATATGTTCTGAGAAAAAATAATGAATTGCCAACTCCCTGCTATGCCTTGTTCAGCTTCATGTGTGGGAGAAAAAAAAAAAGAGTAGCAGGTTGTGAGAAGAGATGGAGATGGGATGAGGAGATATGATTTTATGGCCTAGCACTGTACATCCAGCAACATATCATCGGCAAAGACAACACCAAGCAGGATAAACAGGCTGTTACAAACTGCAGCCAGATTAATACACAGCAATACCATGAGAAAACTATTGTTATGGTTGGGTAGATGCACAGTTCTGATTTCAGTAGCCAGTTTCCAGTTTCTATCTTCAGAAGTTCAAGCACTTCTCCCAGGTTTCCTATGTTCCTTGAGAAGCATGGAGCCCACCATTTGCCTATAGCACAAATCAATAAGCTGCTGTACCATTGTGAGGATGTCAAGTTATTATCACAACTGCTACTTGTACTGGAAATGACAAGCACTAAACCAAAAGTTCTGTCTGCAATGCATCCTACAGTATACTCTGTGGGATTTTTACTGATTTGTTTCTTCTACGTCCAAATTTCTCACACTTCTGTGAAACGTGATAAATGAAGAGCTTTGTGGTCTGAAATAGCATTTACTTTTAAAGAGTCAGTAGTGAAAACCCTCTTTGCTGTTCTGTCTGCATTCCTAAATGGCCATATTACTTGGTAAAGAAAGTCATTTCTTGTAACAGAAGTGTTCATTCTTCATGTCTTCACATATCAGATTTTTATGTTAAGCTTGTCAAGAGACTGAATCAGTGGTCCCAGCAAGATGGGTTTTTGTTCTCTAGGGCTATGCTCAGCCAACCATATAGAATTACTGGGTTTTTTAGGAAAACCAGTAATGTGAATAGCAAGAAAACACGAAACTTCTCCAGAAAGGCAATAAAAGCCTTGGTGATCCATTGCACTATTACACTATTCACTATTATTTCTGTTATATTCTTTTCATGACATGCAGTTCATGAGAGTTAAGACTATGGTAGAACAAGATGATGCATCTGCATCCAGGTAGAAATCACTGGCAACTACTAATTCTGCACAACCTTTTAAACAGCATAATGGATGTTGAGAGTCCTCTAACGTTAATTTATAGTTTGTACTCTGGAGATTTAAACTATTCAATATAAGTGTTTGAACATGCAAGTTACTCGTGATAACTGTGAAGTTATTCTTCCTATCTGAGTTAATTTAATAAAACAGTACTTGGAAAAAATCTAAAGTACTGTCAAAACATGGTGACTGCAAACGCAGTATGAAGTCCAAAATGTTATGAAACAAATCTGCTCAGTCACTAAACCTTTCAGGTTTCAGAAGTAATAACTGAAGTTTTATACTTAGCTGCTGCTGAGAGTGTTTGGCAAATGTTCAAAGCAGCAGAATGACTCCCAGATACGTAGAGGAACCAATTCCAAAGACATTGCACTAAAAATAACAGGTCATAATGCTAACTTTCACAGAGAACTGTAACATTTGGTAATCTCACTGAAGGCAGGGGCCACTAGAAGCGAGCATTTTCATTGCTGTGCTGGAAGCTTTGAATTTTCCATAGTAACTGTGTTAGAGCTAACTTCAGCAAACCGATTATGCCTGTGCAGAACTTCAACTGTTAAGTTAATTGCATTGAAGTCAAAATTACTCTTTCCACAGAGCAACTCAATTTCCTTGCTGAGCTTAGGATGGTCTGTACAATAGGTTGGTCTTTCCTTTTGAAAACTAGTTTGTATTTTGCTATCAGCCATCAAGTAATGCAGGAAATCCTCTTCAGTCTCCCTGTTTCCAATTATACCCTTCTAGCTTTCCCAGTGTTAACAGCCACACTGGCATCCTCCCACACAAGCCCACATTTGCTCTGGGCTGTCTTTCCCCAGCACACCAGAAAAGGCACAGCGTGCTGCACAAGCTCTGCTGCCTGATGGCTGTAATAGCAACAACATTGCTATATGCTATATATATTCCCAAAAATACAATTTTTCCATCAGAGCAGAAGAAGCATTTTCCCCACATAATTCACTGTCACTGGTCACTATTATTTCCCTCCAAAATTAGATTTGAGGCACAGAAGAACAAATATTTTTTCAGGCCTCAGAGGATTCCCAAATCTGAACAAGTCAAATTACCATCATCCTTCTGAGGACACAGCAGTGCTCAAAATCTTGGTGCCAGAAACAGTAGGGAATGCCCGGGAGTGTTTTCCAGCCTGTGTTCTACATCATTCTTTACTATACTGCTGTCTGCTCCTGTACGTCCATCAGCACAGAAGCAGATGGACATAAATAAAAAGCTACTTTATTCACTAAGGATTTGAAACTAGAGAGCAATACATCTAATAGCCTAAACCACAGACAAAAAGAACTTTATGCAGTGACAGTAGGCATTATGTAGGTCTAGGACAGGTTATACACAAGTGAATTGAAGTAGGACAATATCCCATAAGCATAATGAGATTTCTGACTCCAGAGGTACAGTTCCATCTAAATATAACCCAGTACTTCTGCATACATGCTTGACTGGAAATGAAAATATAAGAGAGTAAAGGGAAAGAATAAATGAATAATGAAAGAAGGAAGAGGGTAGCAAGGCAGGGAGAAATTAGCACCAAAGAAGATATTCTGATCGAAAAAGATCACCGAGACATTCTATAGCAGCTGCAGACAAATGAGGTATTGGCCAAGAGTGTGAGAAATTATAAACTAACTTGAAGAACGCTGCTGTAAGCTTTGCCAGAGCCATAGACCTGACTCAGTACTGTACTGTAAAAACTTTAGCACTCTACAGGCCTAAAGGGAGCCACATCTACAAGATGAAGATTAACCAAATTTAAAGACAGTGAAGAAAAAGGGGCTGGGGTGAAAGGCTAATCCTTCAGCAGCACTGTTAGCAAAGCAATAAAAGCAATACCTGCCTGATATTTGCACAAGTGTAACATAACAACTGAAGTTATAAGTTCTTCAGCCTTCCTCATTTCTTCTATCTCTCTTTTACCAGCTATTCATTTTTTCACTATTTATCTCTTTCATCTTCTAATTCATCTGTGTTTTAGAATGAAAGTTTCTTTTCCTTAGTGCTTTGACTAGAAAAAAAATTATATTGTTCTTTCCCCTTTAGTGTGATATTGTCAGCCAAAGTTATAATAGTTCTTCAAAAAAGAAGTCAAAATAATAACTGTCAGCTTCATATGTCTACTTCAAGTATAGACTGCTCAATGAGATAGATCAAGCACACTGTGGTATCCTTTGAGCACTTCAATATGGCTACCAAAATTAAGAGTAAGCACTTTAATTACAGGAACAACAAGAGTACAAAAAAGAAAAAATATGTAAAAACAACAACTTTTTAAAATGGAAAAAAAATGCTGAACACATCAACAAGCATGCAAAAAAAAAGTCACAAATCTGTACCTTAACTGCTTAGCATCAATCTTCAGACCCTGAGTTCCCAATATTTAGAGTTCTGAACACCACTAACGGAGAAACTGACAAGGACCTCTGAACTCCCTAAACTTGGTTAAAAACAAACATCCTCCCCACCTGAACAAGCTCCCCACACACCCACAGCTGGCGGGATTTAGCCGGAAAATGCAAAATTCTGTTGCTGTGATGAAGTTTTAAAACACTAGCAGAGGATTTCATTGCACAGACAGGAACACAGAAGCAGCATGCCCCACTTCTAGCCTAGTTTAGGTGCTTGGAGAGAGTAACTTTAAACTACCCTTGCCAAGAACTACTTAAATTTCAAAAAAAAAAAAAAAAAATCAGAAGCACAACCTGCAGAACTTTGTAACCAAAGGCAGCCATTCCATCTAGATTTCCCAAGGAAGAACACTCCTATGATCATATTGCTGAAGTTTCATACGTTCTGTGCATGCAGTTAGGAAGTTATTTTGAATTATTTGTAATGCTTATAAAGCACCTACAATGAAGGTGAAAAAATGCTCACTGCTCCCTATGTAGCTTTTAAGTAAAACAAAAACAGAGCACAAATGCATTTTTTAATAAGCACAATAAGCGCCTATTCAGACAATAAAATTGATTTCCATAGCAGCGTGACTCAGCTACAGTTTAAAGAATAATTCAGAGATCTAAGCTGTTCTGTAGCACTCCCTTTCAGACATTATGTTCTCAGCACATACCCCCTCAGCTTTTTCTCTCCCCATCCTCCCACTTGTTTTGATTTGTCGTTTTTTTTTTTTAGCAGAAGACTTGCAGGGAGAATCCAGCTGAGACCTGGACAGCCATGAGAAGAGCTGTTCTGTTCAGTATCCCAGTCTCTTCTCCAAGGCAGTGTAGAGCAGTCTGCATGACTTCTCAGGAGAGCCAGGAGTTGTGTGAAAGCCCAGGTTATGTTGCAGCTTATTTTTCTATAACCACTCCAGCATATGCCTCCTGTACAATTCAGCCTACTGTTCGCACCAGTCTTAGCTGACATGAACTTTGAGAAGCTTTCTGAACAGAAAGATATAACTTCAGAACACAGGAGTACAATGCTAGATATGCAGTGCTTAGAAGCAGGCAGCACCCGAAGCTCTCGGATTCTTTGAGCTTAACCCATGTTAAAAGCCCTGGTTGGGAGTCATTTAAACTATGTTTACACCACCTTTTCTTCCACATTCTGAAAACACGAAGAGAATATTCTCCACAAACAGCTACAAACACAGATGAACTCTGGGATTTTTAGGATACAATACATACAGCATACATGGAAAACAGTGTATGGAGTCTGTAAAGCTTCTCCTTCAAGCATAACTCGAGGATTGCAGTGCTAACACTTCAACTTTAATCCACAGAGAAAAAAATTCTTTGGTTTAGATGAGCTTTCTGTCATACAGCACCACATTATTAAATGGAGGCCAAAACTCTTAGAAACTAAGTCTACAAGATTTTCTAATTAAAGATAAATTGTCTGGCTTCTGATACATTATCTACCTGCACACAGCCCTTACAAAAAGATTTTTGTTATCTTTGAAATTAATATCTCTGAACGATTAGCTCATTAAGCTACAGTAAATTAAATAGTGTTTCAATACATGTATAGGGAAATATGAATATCTACCTTTCTGCACATACAGCTCCCCATCCCTTCTTCCTGATTTTTCAGTCCATTTGTACCAAATCACATCATTGCAAACTCTATTTTCCTCATGTTATGGGTGTACACTGCCTACAGCTGTGCTATGGACGAGGCCAAAGGTCTTTCCCAGAGCTAGCTCATGTGAAGGCCATTCCATAGATGACCTGCTGTTCCAGTCCCTGAGGGCGCAGGAGCCTGCCCAGATCCTTCCCACACTTGTACGGAGAACAGCTGTCCCTAGCAGCCAAGAAGCCCACTTCCCACTCTCTTCTTGCAGGCACTCACACTTACACATTTTTCTTACAGGTAAACTGGCTTGACAGCAGACTACCAACAGTCTAAAGAAATCACTTATTTCCAGGGGCCATCATGGTGTTATGCTGATATTTCCCTGCAGATGGCAAACCATCCTCCTGCACTAGCTTTGTTTCTTCAGAAAAAGCAGCTCTGCCTTAACACTATAAAAAATGCTATATGTGTATGCAGGTGAAGGCCAGCAAGCATCACCCCCTTTGGATACGACTGGAAGTTGCCATAAAACATCTTGCCTCCAGATTTGTCACATCTTTTCTCTCAGTACACACACAATGTATTTTGTCTTCTCTCAGTCAGATAGGCAACTCGCAAAGCCAGTGCAAAAGTTGATAGGACAAAATCAGAGCCCTCCATTCTTGATATTCAGTGATCATTTTCTGAGCCTTATTACTCCATTTCTTTTTGGAGACTTCACCTTGACTGTTCTGCTTCAGTACCATTTATAACCCACAGGATTCAGAATGACTTGAGCATAGTTACATCAGCCCTCATGAAACATTTTGATTGTTATTTCCTTTTGATTCGAGTTTGGAATACTCATTCCCTTATTGCATTAAATATTAGTATGGAAGGATATTATTCAATATTCCATACTTCACTTAAGTTCAAAAGTAAAAGTAAAGAGATTAAAGTTATGAAATAATATTGAATCTTGTAAGAGAACTGTGTTTTTGTTTCAGTTCAGAATGTGAAAGTGATCTCAGAAATTAGGATTTTCTATTCCCTGTGGATGGGCATTATATGATAACATCAGCATGGCCTCTTGAGCCCTGGCCAACAGCATCATTTCTGAGTGTTGCCAGGCCCAGAGCCCAACCCCTGCCATCAGCAGCCCAGCTGAGGATGCCGGACATGCACAGAGCTTCCAGATAAGGCAGGAGAAGTATCTCTTAGCTCCAGCAGAGGCAGGGCAGTAAAGAATGTCATTTATCATACAAAGTGTAGTGCTCTCAAAACAGTTCACTTCCTCTCTTTACCAGTTCAGGATCTCTTTCACTCAAATCAGTTACATCCCCCAACAGTATTCTTTTTCCATGACGAGGCCTCAAAACCCCCAGAGGCTTTGAATTGGAACATGACGACAAAACCAGGAAACTCACATTAGTTAAAAGGAAGGAGAACTGTCTAATAATAAACTCCTAGGCAAATGCATCTGTTAAACTGGAGCTAAGCCTGAAATTAGAAATAAGTTTAAAAAGGATTTACAAAACGAAAAATTTCTCCCTCATAAATTGTTCAGTATGAATTAAACACCCAGCTGCATCTAGCTGGTAGATTTCTGCTAAAGAAATAAAATCAGAAGTCATTCATAAGCTGTACAGTTGACATAAAAAAACCATTCCTTTTATCCTCTTACGGAGAAAACTGAGATATTTAATCATCACGACCTTCAGCGTCAAAAGAAAATCTATACAGCAAAAACCACATATCTGGAAGAGCTTGGCAAATTGTTTATCTGTTCTTCAAATAAAAGTTTGGGGAAAGAATGTATGATGATAGTCACCCTGAAGAAAATATATTTATTTATTTTTAAGAGAAAATACACAAATCCTTTCCCCAAAAAAGTCTCTCCTGCTAGAAGAGAATCCAGACTTATCCTAGCTTAAAATATCATGGTTTAGTTCTCTTCAAAGCTTTTCCTTTTGGCTTGTGATAATTCCAAACTAAAAATAATTTCAAAACAAAAGTGGAAGTTGATTAACAATTAGATTTTGTAGAAAGAAAGTACTGTTCATGAGAAAGCTGAGAAGATAGAAATTGAGGGGGGGGGAAAGAATCAAAATTTTCTGCAATTAGATTTCTTCATTTTAATTGAATTAGGGAAAATGGGAAATATCAAATCTCCATGTTTGAAGTAATATTCTGCTTCAGGAAGGTGAGGGGAACTAACAGACATTTGTGACAGTCAGAGGAGAGAAGGACCCAGCTGGGCTCCCACCTGGGCACGAAGAATAGGGAAGGAGCTGCAGCACCCACAGCTGACATCTCTGCCTTCTTGACACACACAGGTCAGTGAAAACCCATCCATCTGCCACCAGAACCGGTCCAGCCAGGACCTGCGCATCTATTCCCCACGTCACTCACCTTTATCTCCAGCACTGACAAGACAGATATCAGTGGTAATTTTTACAACAGCACTGTGATACATGAGTTTTAGTCACTCTTTTATAGTTGCAAGCAAGATGGATATCATTCAAAGAGGTCTGTCCTTTTGAACATGGATAAGGTTGGAGCTCCCCTGTGATCTTAATTTCACACTGACCTGCTGAAATCTTTCTCCATGCACGAGTTCAGCTGTAGGTTTCCATTGGATATGAAAAGCTTAATCCCACACTAGTCCCCCAGCAGTGTTATTTATTGTGCTAAGAAAGGGGCTTGCTTCGCAGGGTGCCAATTACCCTATAAATGCTTACTTTTTTTGTGGGGGTGCTTTTCCCTGAACTCAAGCCATTGATGCAAGTCAAATAATTAAAATAGATTTTACAGCAAACTGAAGAGCTGAACAGAGTGCACATCTAGACAACGCAACAAATTTCTCTCTATAACGCACTTCAAGGACTGTTCTGTTTTCCCAAGAGAATAAATCCCTCTAACTAGCAATCCTGTTCATCTGTGTTTGAAAAGGTTTGTGGGACATCAGGATTTTTAAAACTTGTAAGGTAGATATCAAATAATGGATTTCACCTTTGAACTCCAAGGGGATACCATCAAAAACTTCCATCCTGCCTCCCACCTCAAAGTGTGAGGGAATGGATGAGTTACAGAGCCTCCTCCTCACCTTATTTTGAGGAACATAGCTCAGGAAGATCCCAAGATAGATATTTCAGACATGTGCCACTGTGCACACACCCACTTCCTTGCCAGTGCTGCCAAGCCAGCTGCAAATAAGGCCACACTCCCCTTAGCTCCATTCAGGGAGGCCAGGCTGATCAACTTTTCTGCTGAACTGAAAGGGCCCCAGAATCAGTGCCTCATTGAGCAAGAAGGTATGAGAACTAAAGGCACTGTGTTACACAGCTGAGAGAAGTTAGTAAGAGCAGATAAGTAAAAATATGTCTGAGATATTGTTTATTCACAGCTATTTTCTTGACAACTGAACCACTGACACCAAGAAATTAGGAATAAGTTTGACCAAGAACAGTCAGCTTACTACATTCCTGCTCTTCTAGCCTTCGGCATGGGTGGAGATGAGAAACAGGTCACCAGCTGTCTTAAATAGCCTCTCCAATTGGATAATAGCCACTGTTTGTTTGATTACTTCCTATTCCAATCATCTCCCCCCAGAAAACTTGATGCAAATTCTCAATTTTATCTATTCTTAATTCAATGAAGCAACAAATTGCATTTGCTGGAAAAAACTACATGTAAATTGGCTACTGCTAGGTAACTCTAGCAAAAAATGTGTTGCCTCATTGCTGTTATATGATAAGCTGCAGATAGGGTATCTAGTCCTGTCTTCATACATTATAGTGGATGCAAGGTTGCACTTGGAGCAGAACAGCCCCATGTTACAGGCCCTGCACCAGCAGCTAAAATCTAAATCATCCCTGCCCAGAGTTCAGAGCGGCTGCAGATCCCTTCACAAGTCTCCTATTGGAACTATCTCCCTCATCCTGTAGCCTGGTCTCTGACACAGACAAGGTACCCATTCACCAAGCTAACACTCCAAATCTCCTTAGTTAGAGTTCAGTTTTACCAGTGGCAGAGGGGAATATGCTAACATTAAAACTGAAATAAGTTATTTCATAATCTTTACAGTGTTTCTTAAGCCTGAAACAGTAGACACTGAAATGGAGCTGTAGCTCAGAAAGCACTGCACTGTGGTTCTAGGGAGTGTTGCAGTGACTGATCTCTGCCACACACATCAGCACTGAGCACAGGAACACAATAACAACCTCATTTGCCCTGAACATAAAGGGCTCAGACCTTCATGTCACCTCCCAGCTTCTGCCAGAGGACCAGCAGCTACACAGCTCAGTGTTTCAGTTTTCCTACTCAAAAAAGCCAGCAGTTGCCCTGGTCTACCTCAGGAAGTGGGCCAGTGACATGTAGGCTTCATTGAAAGACAATGTTCATGATAAAAAGTCTGGATTTTCCGTCCCATCATTTCAGTCTGTCGCTCCCAGCACATTCCTTGTCATTATGAAAATGAAACCTTTATATTCAAGTTTTTGAGGGGTGAAAATTCCAAGACTTAAATGTTTTCACAGAAGATAAGTTTGCTTTTTGTTTATCTCCTCTTTGTAACGTCTGATCCACATTTCACTTAAGCTGGGAAAAAGACTGGAGATAAATGAAAGAATTTACGGGTAAAAATTTAGGCAGAGAAGTGGCACTTTCAGCCCTTACATATTCACAATCCGGGAAAAGTAACAGGCAAATCTCTTTCAGAGCAACCTACATTTACTGATCTATACATGAACATAATCTGTCACTCCCCAACATCTGGAAAGCATCAAGGTATTCTTTCTGTCACAAGTAACCAAGTATTCATGACTTCCACCTACCTAAATGACAGCAGAGTTTACCTGGCCTCATGGTGCTACAGGAATTTGTCAGGGAGAGCAGTGATACAGATGGAATCAACATGATCGCTTTACACAGTTACTTTGTTGAAGGTTGTTTATATGGGTTTAGTGCAGTGCTGCTTAGGTTTAGCTGTCACTGAAGAACCCTGAGTTGAAAGTACTATGAACTCTAAATAAAACAGATTATTACTACTACATGAGCTTTGCACCATCTTTCCAAGTGTTTCCCTTCCCAAGGGAGGGGATGCATGTAACCCAACTGAACATTTTCATCTGTCCAGCAAGGCTGCTGACTACCTCCTCCTGCCCCAGACAAAGGGCTGATTATTTCCTCCCACATTAATGGTGGCTCCTCTAAGCAGGTAGGCTGCCATCTATCACTCTCATCAGTGCCTTTTGCTTCATGAGAAGAAAGATCCCTCCCTGTGGCACTGTGGGGAACACAGAGCCCTTTGCACCACCTGCAGTACCTGACTGGCAAGAAGGGCCAGGGCTTTTACTGTTCTGAATATCCCCTCCTGAGACCAACTATATTGTCAATTCATTTCACCAAGCCACAATAATGTCCCCTTTGTGGAGGTCTGAAAGACAAATCCATTTGTGGTGTAATGCTACTGCCCTCAGTGGAGTTGTAGCAGAGTTGAATTTGGACCAACCTCTTTACTTTGATTTGCTTTAAAAGCTGCTTTTGCCCATGTGTATAATTAGTAGAGGCAGATTCTATCTCTCCCAATATCAAACCACTCCTCTGTACCTTCTAGTTCATCTTAATGCAGCCATCTGAGTTATAGACGTGCCTACGTGAAACAGGTCGATAGATGTTTTCTCCCACCACTGCCACTATTAATTCAACATCAGACACATCTCTGCCACTTGCCTGTTTAATGTTTTTGTGTAGGAGGTAAGGGGGCTGGGAAGTATTTTCATTAATTTGGTATCTTTGTTTATGACAGATGGAAATCTTGCCAACAACACCAAATGCTCCCAAATTAAAGTCAGTTCAGTGGCTGCAATTAGATGAATTCTTACTGACTTCTAAACCCTTCACTTCTCAGCCATAAATCCCTTCTGCTCCCTAGTCACCTGAAGCGATGACTAATGCCAGGTTCTCCTAGCTACACCACAAAAGGGGAAAGTGCCTGGGGAGTAGACACAAAAGTCTGCTGCCTCCAGCTTGTTTTCAGGCTTTCATCCCCATCAAAAAAAATTAAACATGATGAGAGAAGCCATATTAACTATACTGCCTCTCTCCTTTTCATCCCTTGCTGTGCAGTGGTGCACAAACAGCTCATTTTCCTTTCAGTTGATATTATCTGCCATTTCCTGACTGTTTCCCTGATACGTTCCTCTTCATTCATTTCCTGATTCATTCGTCATTATCATTCACACAAGGAGACTTTCACTGCAAACCCAATATCATCAATTAAAAAGAAAAAAATAAAAAGCCAGCAGAGGTCCAGTCTCCTGTCCCTGTTACTTCAATCATGCCACAATACTGAATAGATAAACATTTTTACTCCCAATTTACATTGGCAAGAAAAAACTAAATATCTCATTTTAACCAGTGCTGGGTATTCTTATCTCTCACTGAAACCTCTAAAAACAATTCTCCATTAGCAGCACAATTAGCCAGGTGTTACACGCAGCATATTAAGCCTTCCCCACAATTTGAAGCATAGTTAAAAAGATGAAGTAATACTTGTAATATTTGTATTGACCATGGGTTACTGCAGTACTAATAAGCTTGTCTGTTCTCATAAACATGAGGCCTTGTTCCTTAATAAAGTGAAGAAATAATCATGCATCTTCATTTTTACTAGCTGTAGGGAAATTGCCTCCTCCTTCCACATTTCCTCTAAAAATGGTTCCACAACACAGGGAGTGTTCGTTACACACAATTACTTTTCCTGAAGATGAGTGGCTTTAAAGATCAAGGCTACTAAAGTTAAAAGAAAACTTCTCATAGAAACCACACATTGGATGTTTTATGGTGTGATTTTCTCTGGGAACTCCTATTCCTATCATCCACCCAAAGATAACCTAATTGCAGTCTAACAAAGCCAGGCATAACAGACTGAAACATCCTACTTCTCAGCACAGAAATTTTCACCAACTAAGAACTCTTTAAGCACAGGATAAAGTTAACTCTTTTCACACAGTAAACAGGGCTTGTTAACAAAAAGCTTTCCCTCTTTACTTCTGAGGGAGTACAGAAAGCTTTGGGCTATTGGTTACAACATGGATCCTTGAGTGTCTAAGCACTACTGTAATCACTATAGGCCGGTTCTTCTCTGGTTTCATTATTATTATAAGACGGTTAAGGACAATTTGCTCCTTACTGTTTCTTTCTTCAAAGTAAAATGATCCAAGATAGTTGACTGCAGCAGCTGGATTGTCTTTTTGCAGTAACTCTGCAACAGATTATTCTAACCATAAACTCCTCTCCATGAAGAGAATCCTGTGAAGTTGATATTTTATCTTATCTCAAGTACTGAGCATAGCATTTCCTACAAAAATCCTTAACCTGTATGATATGTTCCGGACAATACCAGCCATAAACACTGGCTAATATCTGCCACAAAACATTTCATCCTAGAGCGCACTGTAGTTCTGAAAGCCAAGATGCACACAGAAACACCTTTTTTTCAGTGTGCCTGCCAGCAGCTGCTAGCCAACCATTCAGGCACACAGTCCAGGTTGGAGTCACTTTTTGCCAGTAGCTGCCAGCAGTGCCAGGAGAGAGCATTTCAAGGCAGGAGGACAGCACCCCTGTAACACTGCTCCCTGCTTGTCAGTCACAGTTGCTCAGGGACCTCATAATGGCAAAAGTGCCACAAACGGAGCTGCTGTCATGGGGCTGCTGCTAACCTGGTTCCAACCCAGAAGTCAAACTCTTGCCCATATTGCAAGAAACTCCCACTAGCTTTGACATCCTTTAGTGACATCCTCACTATCCCCCAGAGAAAAAGCTACTGCATTCTGTGGCATAGAGTGTTGATTGCTGATTTGTATCTATACTGCATCCTTCCATAAAAGAGCACTGCATTATTTCTTAGGTATTTTTTGTTTTTAATAAGACATTTAAATTATATCTTCACAGGACAGTCAAATCACTTCAGTTTACAACTTTAAATCTACATCATATGTTAGCTGAAAGCTTTATAAAGGATTAAAAATTAGTACTTCTAAGGGAGGAACAATATGCACTGCATCATAAATGCTGTGTTACTCCTTTGTGCAAAAACGTAAACAGATTCCCAGCTCAGTGAAGGAGGAGGAGGCACCACTACAAGGGTCCTGTATTCTCAGTGACTTCCACTGGTATAAGAGCTATTGCATCCAGCCAAGCCTCATTTCAAACAGTAACTTGTAGATTGACAATCCAGTTATTAATTTTCCTTGCAAGCATAGCAAGTAATCAGTCGAGTGGCAGAAAGGATGTGGGGAGGAAGTAGAATAAAAGCTGAAGCCATTCCACTTCTCACACACAGCTTCCATTCCTTTAACTGCAAATTGTACCAAATGCCAAATCAATGGTTCCGTGACCTTGCACTAAGTGAAAGGGCGAAACAAGAATCTCTGCAAATGATAAAGGTAAGCTATCACTGCTTGTGAAAATGGCAATCAATAAAACACTCCCCATTTAACAACCCTACTTCTAACCAGATTGGGATTGAATGCACTCTGCCTACACCATTCATTTAGAGAAAACTTTTGGTCCAACTAAATACATACAGAACACTGAATAATCATTATGAGATCTAATGACAAAATAAACAGCACGTACATTACCTAGTCATATAAGTTAGAGGTGATTATAATTTGCCTCACTATATTCTCATGGCAAAAGCAAATTTGTGCCCCACTCCTTTTTCTTAAGTATCTTAAATCTTATTTACTTTTCATCTTGATCAGAACTGAAAGGTCAGGAAAGAGGAAAGAATCCATTCTCAGTTATGCCAGATATTGGAAAATCTGTTCCCACTATTTTCTGACTATAACTAAGTAGTACTGTGGCACGAGCTTAATTTACTTGATTCTCACGATTTTGCTGTTATTCTTTGCTTCCCACCTATGTCTTCCTCTTTCAAGCCATAACACATTGCTGGAACCTGAACAGAGAACTTCCCTACAGTGATACATTAAAAAATTTAAACTGCAAATGAATTATTTTTAAAGTTGTCTGGGCTCTTAAGATGTTTGCAATGCTATGTATGACAATACTCAGCTTCTGCCTGGGGTCTCTGGGTCTTTCTACACACTCAATTAGCCTACACCCCCAACAGTAGGCTGCAGAGTATATGCGTCCCCACTCTGTAAACAAGAGAACCTTGCAGCACAGAGAAATTTAATTATTCCTCAATGGTTATGAGAGTCATTTGTAGTCAAAGCAGAAACTAGAAACATCTCAGGTGATGCTGTCACAGCCCTGCCCTTCCCACACCACCTGAGCCTGGAAACCCCTACCTCAAGCTGTTCCTTTTTGCTGGCTTAGCTGCAGACCTCTGACTGCCCCTTACACATATACTTAGGGCAGGTGTCACAGCACCTTCATCACAGCAGTATTGCGTGAAGTTGTTCAGCAAGGCTGCTATTTGAATCAACACAGGATTTCTAAAACAACATTTCGTACTACTGCTGTAGGCTTGGCCTTATGCACCACTGTGTCCCAGAGTTTTTCTCTTCCTCTCTGAACAGCTGCCATTCCCTCTGGAGCCCCAGCAAGCTGCTTTCCTTAGACAGACTATCAGCCCCCTTGCTGCATCTAGAAAGTGCCTCTCATCAACAGCAACGGTAAGTGGGACTTAAATCCCAACCAGTCTCCCTCAGCTGCTGGTCTCTTAGAGTGAACTGCAGCAGTCTGCGTTCCCTGGGCATCCGCCAATCAGGCAAAAAGCCCAGTGAGGAGCAAGCAGAGCAGCGCAAATGATTCCCACTCTGGTACATCATCCTGATTTTAATTTGGTTTTCTGTATATTATCCAGAATATTAAACTCAGTCCTTCTCTGCATCCAAGAGGAATTTAGACTGCAAGAGAAGGTCATTTCTATAGGAAAAAAAAAAAAAAAAAAACCAAGCCAGGAGCACCAGGTCACTTGTACTGCTTCTCCAGTTTGTTGACACATATGTATATTCTTGGAGACAACCAGGCTTGGCAATAAACATTCGCAGCTTACAACACACAGACGTAGAGCTGCTCTGAATAACAGCACCATTTTGCAGCATCAGTCAAACTGCTCCTCTGGCTCCGCTTCTTTCAAACGCAACATGCAGTTCCACGAAACCCTGCAGATCTAATCCACAGGGGCAGCTTTTGTCCAAGACTTGAGCATACCTTGTTGCATGAAAGAATAACTGAATACGTGAGTTAGGGGCGTTCCTCCTTGAGCAATGGAGACAGAGCATGCAATACGCCTACAGTTAAATATCAAGTCCTAACAAAGGATTTGCTCCTCACCCCATCTGTTATCAGACTCAGAGAAGCAAAGTTCCGAGGGAAGAAAAGCTCTTCACAAAGCCACATCAAGTCCAGAAAACAGGTTTTGTACAGTAGTGTAGAGGGAGATTCTTGAAGAGGTTTAAACACTTCATTTTCATACTCATGCCAAGTTGCTGGTTTCTGTTTTTTTTGTTTTGTTGGCGTGTGGATTTTTTCATTTGATTTTCTCCACACTTGCAAAATGTGAATCTTGAACTTATTTGAAGTTGCATTTCTATTAATCAAATCTAATGAGGAAAGGGGAAAACAAAAATCTAAGAAGTTACTATGCTTCAGTTTAACAAAAAAGTTTTGCCCAGTGCTTGCTTTTTCTCCTATTTTGTTGAAAAAAACATGCACAAAGTTTACGTGACCTAAGCAGGGGATCTTTACCTTTCAATTTCTTGGTTTGTATAGGAACTCTATTTTTTAGTAGCTTATTCCACCATCAAAGTTTACCAAAACCTCTCAGCTCAGTAAATCCAATAGATTCTTCTCAGCTGTAGAATTACTAAGCAAGCGAATACATATTTGCAAAAGCTGAGCCCAAAACAGTACTAGGTTACAAGCTCTTCGAGCTTGATTCATCTCATGAATGTATGGATTCATCTGAAACAATTGGATTAGCTGCTGGAACATCTAGATGAAATTGCACAGAGCAGCTTGAGAAGTTACGCCACAGAAATCTCACTGTTTGTTGTGGACAAGTACTCTCCCCCCCACCTCTGTCCACACAACCCTGTTGAAAAAAAAAATTAAAAGGTGAAATTTTTTCTGTATTTTCAAATGTATATTCCTGCCAACTGCACTTCTTCCAGGCAGTTTGATAAAGCCACTAGAGCATTTTTAAAATGCAGTTCAATTCCCAAGAAAATATTATACATTTGAGATTGAATAATGCTTCAGCAAACAAAGGGATACTCATGTTTTTCCAGAGAAAGAAGCCTTACAAGCTACACAGTTGGATGCCTATGGCACATCATTTATAACAGCCAGCCGTGCTACTTCTAGAGCTGCTTTTTGCACACACTACAGGGTTAGATATATGACATTGTTTATTTTTTTCCTAGTGTTTTGACAGTCGTTCTGAAGCAGTATCTAAGTTTAAAGGGCTGTTTTGCAAGTCAGCCAATTTGAAATCAAATCCAAGATCAACAGAGCTGAGTCCTTGAAGGCACGTTTTACCCGCTGACTCAAACACACCTTCTTTTCTCAGTCACTAATTAGAGCCATGTCGAACTTCAAGTTCTGGCACTTCAGTATACTCACAAACTTCAAAGAGACAGAAAAAGGCACGAGTTTACTTGCCCTGAACATTTGGTTAAATTGTTATTTTCTCCCATAGTTGCAGGGCACGTAGCCATTTTTGTTACAGATTATTGTACTATGTATGGAACTCTGCATATTACTATTGTCTCATATTTGATCACTACTTTGAGAACAGATGGAAACTGTAGTTATACACCCAAAAAAGTAATTACACCATACTAAAGGAAGCTTAATTATATTACTGACAAGACTGGGCATATATCATCCTCTCCAATCGTTAGTAGTTAAGGTGAATACAGTTCACCCAACTTTAACCAATGTGAGGAACTCACACACATACTGATCTAACATCACAGGACTCAAAGAAGGGCATGTCCACAGGCAGCCTCCTTGTCTATTTCTGTGTTACACAGGCATTTATTCATCTACAATATGATTTAACATCATGCCTAGACTGTAACATAGCTTATTAAGCAGTTGGAAAAGCTTAGTGGTTTGAAGCAAATAAGTAAGATGTAGCTCTTCCTGGGAAAACAGCATACTGTAGGGGGAAATTTAGGAATTTCCCTATTGTACTATGTGCTCTCTTCATCTTTCTCCATTTCCAGTTGACACAACATGCACATGCATAAATCAAGTTTTATGTACAACTCATTTGCAATGCAGACAAGAACCTTATCTGTAGTATATTAAAAGATTCACAGAACCACTAACTAGGGTTAATTCAGGTAGACCTGTCATCAACAGTTGCAAGACTGCACATTCTTCATGTCCATCAGGACCAGCACAAGTTCTTTCAGGATCACATTCTCTCAGTAGCTTGGGCCATCCCCTGAGGTGCTTTTAGAAAGAAGACAGCAGTGGCCAAGCTCCATCAAGTCTTTATATGGACCAGATCTACCCTAGACTGTTGTGAACTTACTCCAGATAGTCCCTCAATGTCTACATCTGGCTTTTCCTCAGAGAAACAGATGCAGACAGGTTGCCGCAGACATCCACACAATACTGATGCCACAGTTCACTCAGACTGACAGTTTAATAGATCTGCCTAAAAACTCCTGGAAAAATTTTGCATTATTTCTTAACAAGATACTGCACATTCCTCTGAAACTGCTCTAAAGCCTCCCAGAAGCACTAACATTAGTTGTAACAAAACATAATGGCCCAATGCCTCATGTGACTGAATATTTGCAGTTTTTAACATTTGCAAAATTGATCGTTAAACATAGAAATTGAGCAGAAACATTCAAGAGAATGACCTTTGGAGTTCTAGTTCTGAGCATGTGTTAAATTAAGCTCATTCTCAGAAGCCATGTCGCAAGCATTAGAGAGCTTTTAAAAATAAATATTCTGTCAAAATATGTAGTTCTTTAGGAAAACAACTATTAGGAATAATTTTATAACATCTTTATCTTTTGATCAATTACGCCATTGATCAAACAAGTGTCATGTTGTTGATCACTCTCAGTGTTTACCCTCTAATCTTAATTCCACATTTAAGTTTATTAATTAATATTCTTTTTGATAATTCATGACCGAGGCTCAGCAAGATCCACAAGATCAAATTTCAAACTGTACAGCATACTTTAACACTTCCAGTTGTCCTAAAACCGTTTTCAGGGAAATATTTTTTACTGTAGCTGCATAATCTTCTCTAATGTGCAAACAGCAATTTCAGCACATCTTTAGAAAATAAACGTCTTCTAATATACAAATTATACCAAGAAGAAAGTGTAGTCAAGTTAGTAGAAGGTTTACACTCATTGTAAGATATGAGGATTATGCATATTATAATCCTACTGTATAATTAGAGAAACAGGTCCTATCAGGTGGCTGGATGCATTTGAGATTACAACCAGACATAAAACCCTTACTACTTTTGTGTACCCGGTTACTCACAGGATGATGAGCTCTTCTCTGCTGGTTTTAAAACTCACTACTTTTTGTTTAAGAAAGCACTGTATTACAAATAACCAAATTCCAGATGACTAAGAATTCTGACAGCCAAGGAGTAATCGTAAGTTCCACAGCACACATAGGAGTTAATGCATTTATTACTAAATTCATTTCATCATCATCAGTAATTAACATCACAAGCTGGAAATTTTAATAAAGAAAGTAAACATGACTTCTCATTTACACTGACTTATAAATTGAGAGTAACCTTGCTGAATTACTCTGGTATGAGATGGCAGCTAGACACCCCATGAATAAAAAAATAGTTTATAACAGAACACAATGCCCACTGATGAAGAGAATATGTAGAGAATAACTTATCAGAAATTAGAAACTGCCATATCTTTAGGTGAATTCTTATAGCCTTAATACTAACTTGAATTAGAATTATTTTAATACCACTGAATACAAAATCATCCCCAGAAGATGAAAGGGCTTTGTTCAGGGCAGCATTAATGCACAGCAGCTCTCTTCCTTCAAGCGAGAAAGGAATAAAAAAGGCTATGCAATTTTTAATGTCACTTGGGTTCAGCTCTTTTAGCTATTTTGAGCTCACGTTTGGTTTCACAGTGTTTGAGCTTGTTGCGGCTTCCCTCTTCACCACTTTCTCCTCCTTGGTGTGTAGTTAAGTGCTTCCCATAGACTGCTATAACTTAGATTTTGGATTGAGCCATTCTTAACCATTAAATGGGAATGCATCTCATTTATATAAACACAGCTAATTTGCCATACACCATCTTTGCAAGAGACAGCCTAAAGAAGGCCACCACACTGTTCACAATGTTTTACTCACAGCTCAGCTAAAGGGTACAGACAGCAAGAATTAAAAGGGTAAAGGAGAGGAGGCAACAGGAGGAGAAAGGAGTGAAAGCAAAAAGGAAGAACTTTAGACAGTAAATTAACATGTGGTAGGCAGGACAATAGAATGAGGTCTTGTGAATTGGTTTTTTTAGTAGCACGTTACAGTATATTCAGTTTTGTCCTAAGATACAGTAAAGAGCAGAGTAAAAGTTAAGTTTCCAGGAACATGAGCAGTCAAATAATTTTCAGTCAATTTGATGTTCTACATGTAAACGATCTGAAGAGAATCCCCAGAAAGTTACCTACCCCTCCTTGCTGCATCTTTACTATAAGAAATATTCTTGTAGCCAGTCCTTCACATATTGCCAGGAGTCATCTGTTAGCAGTGCAAGTTATTCTTCTGGGGCAAGTAGCGTTTTCTGTTATGCATTACTAATTAGCTCCAAGCTGAGGGTCAGGGTTAGCATAGAAGATTGGCAGTGCAAAAACATTTGACAAAAATATTCATTGAGCCATGCAAATGACTGCTGCCAGCATGGAGACAATAACTTCATTGTTCTTAAAAGTGAATCGATTTCAGAGACATCTCAGAGGGTCCAGGAAAGAATAAAACACTTTTGCAAATTCAGCTTATTTTCTGCAGTTCAAAAGGAGTGATCTCTTTTTCTCCAATGTTTTTTCCTTCAAAAGAAAGTATGTTGAGCTGTACTCTGTGCACAGATCCTGGTTTTCTCAGTAGTAATTTACCATATGCCAATGTTAATGTAACTACCTCATTGAGTAAAGCTTAGAACACACGTTCTTCATGCTGTTTAAAGTACTGGAACAAAGAGGCACAAAAATGAGAAAACATCTCATGATGGATCATGTTATTAACTATTTTGATGTGCATTTTAGAAGCCTTGTTTTCCACTTCACTTTATTGTTACAGAGTCTGTAACAACAGCCATAGAGCCTCCACTGCTGTTATCACATGACTTGTCTCTACTGCTTTCCAGCTCCACAAAGCTGCCCAAGCTGCTGAATATAGAATACCATGATTTCCTGCCTTCAGGTACAAGACCACTGATAGCACTGCAGGGCAGTAGAAGTGATAGAGCTCTGATCTGTACTGAGGCAGTAACACCACAGTCTGTTAGTAGTATGAAAGGACAGGCCCACCAGTTCACTATTCCTACATTGTGTTCTCTTCTCCATCATACAAATGATGAAACGATGATGACCCTGTCCTTGTATGCACTCTACTGAAGACTGGATGGCTTGATACTGATAAATTTCTTTTTTTTTTTTTTTAAATCAGCTCACAAAAAGGCACTATTTCATCATTAAAATTTGTTTGCAGCTTGTGCTTTTTAAAATCTGGGGTTTCTTTGGCTCCACATCAATTTTTTTTTTTTTGCATAATAAAGCCATACTCAAAAGGAAATACTATTTTTGAGATCAGAAGCTTGAAGATAAAAATGCACTCAGAATAACACAAAATGCTGCGGAGTTGAACAGAAACATCTCTAGAATCACGTAGAAGATTTTGAACAAAGCAATCCAGAATAAGTTAGAAAGTGAAGAATTAATACTTAACAGTGTTATTAGCAGTGTTCATTGAGAGAGAAGGAAGAGTCAGCGTTCTCAAACTGCACCACTATATGTGGAGTATAGGCCTGCTGTTCACCAGACTTTCTGGTCAGTCAGCAATTATTCTTATTAACACTGCAACCCTCAGTCTCTTCCATTTGATGATGTCACTTCCACTTATTATTCTTACCCATCTTCTCTGCATGTCTTTCTAGTCTGTCTTCCCCTTACATACATTTCTGCAAATGCCAAACAATGTACAGAGATTCCCCTACAACACTAATAACATGATATGAATAGCTTCTTGTTAAGAGTTTTATGTTTTACAGGTCTAGGCTCCCAAGTGAAAAAATTAAAAATATAGCTTGAATTAGATACAGTAAAATACATAACATAGGGTTAGGTTTGAACCGAAAGATGTTCAATTTGAAGTTTCAGACCTACTTCATCTATGCCATCAACTGCTTGATTTAATTGTTGTTGCAACACTGTTGTCAGGCCACTGTGTTTATCAGGGAAAGAGCATTTTAGAGTTAGCATTTGCAATTTATTTCTTGCTGACATTTAATACGCATATATATTGTCATATATTTAAACGAGCTCACACAGGAAACAGAACCAGGTACTTTTCCAAATTCAATTTTTACCTAGCCTAAATCAATATATAGTCATGATTTTTCCTCTTTTAAAAGAGCTTTAGCTCTGGTGTTAACAATTTGGAGTTTGATTACATTTATTTTACGAGCAAAATTTAAAGTTCACCGGGGTGGTGAGGAAAGAGTCACAAAGGCTGAAGCTCCTGATAAATGCACAGTCTCTCCAAACAAATGCTGAAACAAAAGATTTGTCTCCAAGTTCTCCACCTGTGAGTGGGTTTACCAGATCAGACCCTATACATCCTTAATGCTTCCCGCTTTGGCATCAGCCCCATTTTCCAAAAACTCTGAAGTTTAATCACGGTAAAAAACAAAATTAAAAACTGACTGACAATTTAATGTGGGATTATTACCTCCAACACTTATCCTGCTGTTATTACAGGCTCAGATTTGTCTGCAAAGCAATTTTCCCTGAAAGCATGAAATTTAGAGGTCACTTTAGGAGCACCCTGCACCATGGCAAATTAAACATGGAACACTTCACAGAGAATCCCAGTTTCAGCCAAAAAGTCTTATTTGTTGTCCTATCCTGGAACAATCTTATCACTGAAGCAGCCTATTATTCTAGAAAATAAGCTTAAAATCCATTTACCTGGAAGTTATTTCTCCAGAAATCCTTCCTGCTATAGCCCTTTAAAAAGGTACATGAATAGTTTCATGCGGAGGGCAGATGAAAGAGGAAGCCATCATTTACACATCAACAATTATCCATACACTTTTCTGAAATTGTTCAGCTGAGTGGTACAGTGAGGTTACACGAAGCAACAGCTCTCTATCTAATGTCCTTAGCTTGAAGTTACATGTTGCCAAGCCTAATGAGGGAACCTTGTACCCAGAAGCCTTCCTACTCAGTCCCAAATACATCAGCCTTGTCATAAAATACATTTTCATTTTCAGTCTATTAATTCTTTATCTGAAATCCAAGTGACTGCAGAATGCCTACCAATATCACTATACAAGTTTCACCCAATCTGTGCTTTAAAACACACACACAAATAAAATGAATGCACGGATGCAAAGCTCTCAAGTTAGAAACAGCAATTTTAATTACAACTGAACAAAAATGTGAATTTCTAAGACTGCATTACCATCCATCTTTTGACGCTGCTACTATAAAATCTATACACTTAAAGAACGTCAACAGAAGCATGTTGTCACCAGATTAAATGGCCATATCAAAGAAAGAAGAAATTAAAACCATGTTTGCATCTCATGTGTTCAATGCATTTTTCCCCCCTCACCAGTCCCCCAAAAATAATTGCTCCAAAATTTTTTCCAGTACCAGCAAAAATGACATTGTATGCAAGATGTAGCCAGTACCAAGTCTGTCAAAAGAGAGCTTTGGTGTGAATAACAGGGGGCACCTGGCTTATGACATACTGTCTTGTTAACATGTTATAAAGACAGGAAAAACTAATAGCTAAATATCTCATAATAAATCTGAATAGCCTACAGTACAAGAACCCAAACCTTACAGTTTGCTTGCCAGGGTACTCCCTTCACTGTTACCAGTAATTCACCAGTACATCACCCTTCAGACATACTTAAAGAAAAAGCCACCATTAAACTCTATGAAATATAGACTGCTTACTTTGTGGTGCCTAAAACACCACTATACAAGTTGCTTATACAGTTCACCAGAGAGCTAAGCCAGCCTCCAATGCCAGGACTTGCATGTTAAAGGTTAGCAGTGCTCTGAATGCACTGACTGCTCTTACCATTCGTACAGCAACCTGTCCTTTACTAGATTAAGAGCAATTAAACTCACACCCAAAGCCGCAATTTGAGGCGCATTTAAAGATCTATGTAGCATGCACCTGATGTAATTACACTCTACATCATACTAACAACGCCCATCACTTTCCACGCTTCCAAGAAGCCTCCTAGTACAAATGTAGGAAGGTTCAGTAGAATGTGTTAATATTGATGGAATCTGGAAGAGAGAAATTCCATAACTCTCTTACAGTAGTTCTTGGAAGTACTTCCCAGCTTCTGGGGTGATAGAGAGAAGAAAGGATGAATACACTAACGAACAGCATTTCCTTTTCACACTTAGGTCCATACTGCAGTACTTCATGAAACAACATCATAAGCATTGAAAATTATCATTGATTTCAGTACAAAAAAAAGATCTTTTTTTTAATAATGCATTCGCACATATTATCATTATTACTTTACTTATTACAGTCTCTTAAATATTTTAATTAGCTAGAAATTTACTACTGTAACATAAATCCTCAGTACCTTTATAAAACAAAAATTGAACATATGTTCATCTTCAGTTAACTTATCATGATTAAATCATTTTTATTTTTTCATGTTATATGTGCCTGCTTAATTGGATAACACAACACTGTAGTGTGGAATTAAAAAAAAACTCCAGAGCAGATAACCTCCACAGACTGGAGGCACACACTGTCAGAACTTGATCAACTTACAACACTGTTTTTCTCCTGTTCAGTGCCTCATTTCCACACCTGGCTCTACTGGCCAAATGAAGCATGAGAAACTGTGTACCATTGGTACTGAAGTTGCACTGCACGCTGAAATCCACAAGCTTCAGGCACAGCCCGCTTTGGTAGCCTCTGAACAAGCTTTCAGCAGTCGAACAGCACAGCCTGTAGCTTTTGCAGTTATGTTTTCACTTCCTATTTTGCTTCCCCAACATCTTACCAGTTCACAGTAGCTGGTGGACTTCTCAGCATTGGGCAGGGGGTTTGAATTCCTGTATGTACCAGGAAGTACTGCTGCTGTAAAAAGAACTGCTAAGCTTTGAAGAGAAGCAGCAGGCAAAGCTGTTAAAATACATACTTAATTCACAGCTATGATTGCACTGCAACACTAAGACTGAGAGAAGCCAACAGGAGACACAGCCCCTACACCCAGACATTGCAAGACGTTTTTTGAAAAATTTGGTTCTATATATCTCTTTGCAATTGAGAGCTGCTTAATTTTAATTACCACCAGGGTTCTAAGAGCACAGATAGATGTCTGTTAATTGAAACTACCATGGTAAATCAAAAGAATAAATCAAATATCAGCCTCCCAAAACATTCAAAGTAAAAAATGGTAGTGGTTTTCGGAAGCAAGGAAGGAAACCGTTGTCAGTGAAAACAGCCAGTGATGATAACAGACCTCTGCTGGGAGACAACCAGCAGTAACAACTCTTATCAAGAAGTAGCTTGTCAGTACAGCCCATAGATCAGAAGAACAGTCATAAGCCTGGGAGATGCACTGTAGGGACAAATCAATTCAGTCTGGTATTGTCTTAGATTCAGTAGCAACACAAATAGCAATGCAAGTTACATCTCCAGAGAGAGACACAGAAGAAACTTAGTCAGCATGCATGAGACCAAAGTTAAAAACCAAAGATCACTGACTAAGATCAATAGCTATCTGGACCATAGGCATGAAATGGAAAAGTGGAGGACAATGAAACGTGAACAGCTAGATAAATCTCCATTAACAGTCTGCTAGATTTCAACAATAGATATTCAAGTAATTGATCATTAGGTAGTCCAGTGGAGTGATAAATTCACAGCCCTGAATACTTAAATCATGAAATACTGAACATTAAAATTTTTGACAACACTGCCATGTGATTTGTTCAACACTAAAGATAAGGACATCAACTGTAAGGATGGATTCTTGCTACAGACAGCAACCACAGTCATCAGCATCTTACTTGAAATATGTCAGCCAACAGCCACAGAATGTAGATACTTTTAATAAACAGAAGCCTGAGATAAGCTACAAAACCCCTCATGATCTCACTCGTTGCAACATATTTAAGAAACCACCCCACTAACTGCTCTGGCACATGCTGTGTCAGCAGAGTGCTGTGATAGCCTCCTTGTTTTGTGCCTTTTGCTTGGTTTATTTAACAAGACAAGAGCAGTGCTGTTCACAATACCCCTCAAAGCAAAACTCTCCCTTTGAGGCTATTTTATTCAGAGAACAGATGTGGCAGCTGCAGCTGAGCTGCATTACAGGATCTGGATATGAAGAGAAATAAACCAAGGACAACAAACTACAGATACAGAAATGGATTCACAAACAAGACATGGTTCCACAAAAACCCAACAATAACAGGTCTATATTAAAAAGACTCATTAATTGTGCTCTTAAAATACAAAGCCTGGGTAAATTGTAATGCTCAGTGTGGAAAAAGGCAAAGGATTGTTCAAGAGAATATATCTACTTACAGACAGAATGGGAAGAACTAGATGAATAGCAAGTAATATGGACAAACATCACACAGAGAATTTGTAGACTATTCTACATAAGTTACTATTCTACAACAGCAAAAGATATCCTGTTCATAAAATGCCTGCATGGTTTTCAGAGGAAAGTCTACAGATAAGACTCAAATGCAGTATCATCACAGAAAAAAAAGAAAAAAAAAGGAGAAACCAGTACATAAGCACAACACCTTATGACCTAACCAGAAAAGAACATCTCTGCAAAACTAAGCTTAAGTAGAGCTAATAGCATAGAAACTCTTGAGCTACAAAAGCAAGGCTGAGCAGTCATATCTATTGCAAGCACTGATACATGGAGCATTAATATAGAGACTTTCAAAACCACACTGTTCCTACTGACATTACCCATAAATATCCTCAGCAGCCTGCATTAAAATTAACTGAAGAAAAAGAGGAAGACATTAGTATTAGCAAGTATGAGAATCTGCAGATGAGAAAACTTATTTTAAAAGGAAGACAGTTGAGAAAAAAAGGCTAGGTTAGTATTACAAAGTATAGTCAGACCTCTCCAGTCCTAAAAACAGTATGAGCACATCATTGCAGCCTTCTATTTAGGCTAATTAGCTCTGCTGAGAAGGAGGTTATGTTTGCAGAGGTGAAGCTCAACGTTAATGCGGTTATGCTGTTCCTGGGACCCACCTCGTTAAGCAGTGTACTGTGTAGACGATTGCAAAATGATTCTGGATAATAACCATTACTGCTCTTAGGTATGCCTGTGCATGGAGACTAACTTTTGCATTCAATTTTTAACACTGCATTTTTAAAATCTGAACAAACAAAAGCAACCAAAAATAACTCAAAAGGTCAAATCCCAGAAAGACTGAAATCCCATTAATTTTGGCAGTTATTAAAGGACAACAAGATATTTCCAAACATCACATCTGTAAAGTCTTTTCTCATCTGTTTTCAATTACATAGTTACTGCCTTTACAGAGCAAGTAGATCACCACCACACGTTATTTGTCTGTCAAATATTAAACACTCTGTTTAGGGTGTACTTTTTTTATAGAGATATTTATGATAATCTACAGAGCTGTGTATGTCATTAGTTTCAGCTGCATCTAGATGTCTACCTACACAATTGTACCCACAAATTCCAGAATTAAATACTAAAACAAAAACCCATGAGTACCTAAGCACTCTAATTAATTGTTCTTGCCTTAGGCTCAGTCTGAAGCCCAGTTGCAGATGGCTTCCAAATTTCAATTATTAACAGGAAAAAAAAGCTTTACTTATTAGCTTATCCTGTCAGCCTCCCCACATCCCACTAACTACTTACAAGATGCAGAGCACTGGCAAACTCAAAGCAAGGCTGGAGCAAGAACTCCCATGGGAAAAGCAACCAGGAATACATGGCTGCTTCACTACTGGGATTATGAACACATTTTAACTACTGCCAAACATAGTCCTCAAAGCAGGGGACAAACTCAGTGCTCTAATTACTAGGCAATGAAACCAAGGTCTTTTTTTGCTTACTCTCCTCCAGGGCCATTATTAATGCACTTTTTTTTTTAATTGTCCTGGTTTTAAGCAGTAATTTAAGATACCAGAAGTCAAGATAGTACCTCTTCAAAACCTACTTTAGACTGATTCCTAGGAAAAATTCCTACTAAGTGAGGAATTAACCTACATTTCTTACTCCCCCCATCAGGGCTATAACAGCTTGGATATCTAATGAAATACAGACTGCAGTACTGTTCAGTATGATTGTTCAGAGAACAAACAACGCATCTGCTCAGTTTGCACACCTGACCTGGCTTCCAGGAGAAGACGGAGTTGCCATACAGCTTAGCCCTACCACTTTCAGGGGGTAGGGAGGCACCTCCCTGCCCAGCCTGTCTGTCTTGCTCAGTCCTTCCTTCCCACCACAGTGTAGTTTCACATTTTCACATATAAGATGCACAGGCACAAGCAGGGAAGAGGAAGAGTTGCTGGAGTTGTGGTAAATGTAGGATTACTGCAGAGGTCATGAACTGCTGCTTCAAGATGACCAAAGGTGCTGTGATGCAGTTCCATCCCTCCCGTGCCTCATTCATTTCTGCATAACCCAGAACAGCTCTGAGTACCTCGGGAACACCATTTCTGATCTCTGCATTACAGTAATTTATTTGCTTTACTCTTTCTCCAGTATATGTCAAGCTTCTTCCATCAAGCCAGTAGTCAAAAAATAAAATGCAATTCTCCCTCCTTCCCTGTTTCTATCAAGTTCTCTTACAAGTCATCCACTTCCTACAGAGTAACTCCCTAATGCCAAGCAGAGGGGATCTTGAAGGTCCATAATTATCCTTCAAAGAGCTCCAACTAAAGCACTGCAATTAAGCCCTAGTAGCACTAAGTTGACTAGTCTGAGGCCCATGGCTCTACTGAAAAAATAACATTCTGGGACTTCTGAGATCTACATACAGATTGAGTTGAAAACCACTGTGTTTAAGTGAACAAATATAACTACTGTTAGTAGGTTGAGCTGCAGATCTACTTCAAGTTCTAACATCTTGAATAATGTCATTCTCCCTGTCTGCCTAGATGCATATACAGTTTTACCCCTCTGCTCTACAACTTCATTTCTTTGTACAGCTTTTACCTCAACTTGCTCATCGATTCACAGCTGCAAAAGGGCAGTTCCCAGACAGCTCACAAATAGGATAGATATTAATAATGGGGATCATTCCAGGGATCTAGTTAAGCTATAGGAAAACCAGCCAGAGACATTTTCCAATCCCAACTGGATCAACTGATATCATGTATTGGAAACTAATGCTCAGCACCCAAAATCTCAGCTAAAATTACTGATCTAGTAGTAATGGTTAAAAAAAAAAATGCCCACTGTTGAGTACCAGCCTGCCTGCAAAAGCAAAAATAGAAACTTAGAACATAAATATGGGCAGAGAGAAGTGATCCTGCTTACCAATTACAAGATAATTTGCATAACCACCATCTGGAATTCAAATACATTTTCCTCCCTTTGGTTAGGAAAGGGAGAGAACCTTTCTCTCTGAACAGAGTGAATGTGCCTTCAATGGCTATTAACTGTCTTGCATGGAGTTAGATCTAGAATGGTCTTTACTAACTGCTCTAAATCAACTCTGAACACGCTCTCTGATGGAACTGCTCTAACCTGACTGCTGTCATTACTGTTAGTCATCTGACCTTGTCTTTTTTACTAGACATGAATATTTTCTCTTCCATTGATGTCAGCAATAATAGAGTGGAAAAAGTCATTAGATAACAAAGCCTCATCTGTAAGTGCCAAGTCACAAAGCCCAGCAGAAGTTCTCCTTGCTGCCAGTGATGGAACCCAAAACGTAAGCCCCAGTTCTCAGAATACACTCAGCTCTGGACAATGAGAGTGAGCTTTCCATAATGTCATTCATGTAAGAGTTTAAGGATTATTCCACAGGAGACTGCAAGTAAGGTATCCACTGAAAGAAAGCAGCAAGCATCATCTCCCTTGGTGAGCTATAATAGGCACTGCTAAACCAAACTGTTCCAGATGTACTCCAATCCCAGATCCAAATTGCATTTCCATTCTGAAACCTAGATTGTTTTACCTCTGCCATTTAGAGTTGTCCAAGGCCAAAAGGTCTGTATTTGCTGACTTCTAACCTCATTTTTGGAATTGCATCCCTAAGACATCAGCTAATCAGGTATGTGTAGATTACACTATATATCCTATTTAATAATGTGTACAATTCATACATTGTATGTCACTTCAGCTGGATGAATTACTGTAATGGGCACCTGCAAGAAAGCAGCAAGTCAGCTATGCAGTTATTACTCAATAGCTTTGAGAGCAAAATCCAGTTTTACAAGCCTGGTTTAATTCCTACGTATGCGTATGTATATTTTTATTTTCCAGTATAGGTGACTAAATTATTTCAATAGCTAAAAATATCATGTCTTGAAAAGACCTAGAGTTCAATCCAGCAATTCTTTTGGGTCCCCTTCAGGTTTAACAGTGTTTCAAAAGAATAGAATTATTTATTTCAGATACTAATGCTCTCATGAGCCTATTACAAAGAAATCAGATACTAACACTACCACTGGGAGGGCATCCAGTCCATTGCAAGTCAAGTATCCTCAATTAATCCTTTGCCTGAAGAAGTATTTTCATATTCAGCACATTAGCACAGGTTTATTCAGATGCTGTCATTCAAAATAATAACCTCCCTAGTAAAGGAAATCATCAGCAGTTAAGTTCTGCAGGACTGATGTCACCCCATGGAGACAGCTTGGTATTTTCAGACGCTTAGGAAATTACACATATTACTGAAAGAGTAATTATTCACATTGCTTCTCACCCTCAAATATATGTAATAGGAATGTGAGTACAGTAAAAAGGTAGTTGCAAAATACACATAGGCTTTTTAATTTGAAAACCTCAGCAGTGTTTAGAAAGCAGCTCTGTCTTTAGACTTTACAAATGAAGGAAAAGGTTTGTTGAAGTTCAAGCTACTTTGCTCAAAAAAATGTATAAAAAAAGCAGCAGTTTCAAAGCAGATAAGCAGGAACAAAAAATGAATTTATGAAAAACAACTTTTAGCCTTAGTACTAGGTGTAGAAAAAACAAAACTTATTGTAACAGGAACACTGAACACCACATATCTAAATAATGCATTGAAGCCCAGTTCAGAAACGTATGCTAGATTTGATTTAGTGCACATTAAGTAGACTATTGATATCATTTAATTCATGTTATTTACAACTGGGAGAACAGACAAGTAGGAATGCAAATACTAGTAGTTTTTTACACCTTCTCTTTAACTTACACCAATGAGTGATTCTAATTATAATTAGAATCACAGATGATTAAGAGAGGTGGACAGACAAATGCATTGGTGGTTCAGCATCCAGAAACACATTAGACATCCACCATACTGATGAGGTACATTATACACAGAGAGGGTTGTCTGAAGACCACTAGCACAGCACTATCCTGGGCTTCCCAATCCGGAAGTTGATCTACATACTCAGCTCCATAACTCATCAGTTCCATCACTGAATGCTTCCGATCAGGACAGTGTGCCATGCAAACAAAGAGCCTGAACTGAGCAGATGGTTGCTGATTCTTAGAAGACATGTTCCTGTAGCTGGCACTCGAGATGCTTTAAAGACTGTTTGAATTCACAGAAACTTGGTCTCGCGCTGTTCATTAGGCTGCCAAAGATGTTCAGCACCTCTCAGCTGGAAACAGCTTTATTCCACGGTTGTGTTCCATAATCACTTTTTTCTCCCAAAACAGTCCACACAATCTTGGTTACTTATAATGCTAGGAGGGTGTAGAACCTTGAATCCTACTAACAAATCAGCTTGGAAGAAAGGCTAACCCTTTCTGGAAACTGCTCATGCTAAAAATATCCAAGACAAAGAGTCCATAAGTCACTACTTCTCTAAGAAAACAAGTGATTGCACAAGATTTCAGCTTCATTATTCATAGAAAAACTCTTGATGTAAAGATCTACACATTACCATCATCAAGTTGCAAAATTTTAATGTAAAGGAAACCTATCAAGGCAAAAGTATCTATCCTCATAAACATTCATTATTCTAGAATTTTAACTTCAAAAACCTCCAGCTTAGAAGTTTGCGACAGTATGTAAAAAATTGATCCAAGACATCGCAGCTTTCCCTACTGAAGTTTTGCTAACCTTGCGATTCTTTAAATTACCTTTTATTATTATTGTAATTTACACCCCACTAATAGATTTGATCATCACTTTTGTTCTGCAAATAGATACTGCATCTGAGGTTCTGAACAAGCACATGTGATTTATCCAAAAGCTCAGAAGGGGGGGAAAAAAAAAAGCTATTTAGAGGAAATTTGCCTTTCCCTTGCCAAGGGAATCTCAGCCTCAAACAAGATTGGGTCAAAGACGCTGATTAGGCAGCTGGCACCAGGAGCTGACAGGCAATGCTTTGCTCCTCTGCACTACTCGCTGAGTCTCCCAAGGCAGCCTCTTCACAGGCACAGCGAAGAAAAGCAACATCCATCACTCACTGGAGAGCAGGAATCCCAGATAACATTTACTTAACTGAAGCCATTTGATGTAGAAAATAACGATACTGTACAATCAAAGGATCATCACTAAAGCAACTATCCATTGTGATGGGCAACACACACACACAAGTAGGAGATTATCTTTGCTTTGAAACGTTACAGTGGCTCTTGGCTCAGGCCTACACTCGGCAGAGCTCTTTCACTGCAATAGGGAAGGTGTCAGCCCCATGTACTCAGTCCTGTTCCCAGACATGAAGCAGGATCCTAAGATCATCTGCTTAAAACAATAGGGGTTGAACGAACGTCTAGCCGTCAAACCTCTGCAATTCTTTAAGCAGGTTCACATATTCCCAGATAACTTGTCTTGGATTTGGCATTATTACAAATCTGATAAATATCATCCAGAAATACTCATCCTTCACTGAACTGAGAGCCATTCATTTTTCAGCCCCATCAGACAACCAGCTGATTTTGCTATATTACCTACTGAACATTTCTACATCCCATCAGATCTAAACATCCCACTGAAATAGATGCACTCAGTAAAATCAGATGCATTGTCTAATGAGTCAGTGCATGGCCCATTACAGCCTCTCGTTTCACATTCTGAAATGCAAGGCATTTTGTGATGAATATATTTAAGAATAAAATACACAATCAAATCTGAATCCTGATTCATAGCAATAATAGAAGTATCTTTAATCATTTCTCTCAGTCAATCTGCATATTGAAGGCTCTTTTCAGGTTTTTTACAGCAAGAAAAAAAAGTAAGCATATTTCAATACAAAAAAGAAATTCTACCCCTACCCACGTGTCAGTCATATGAACAGTCAACACTGAAGTGAGGAGCAAGCTGCATATCCGCCCTTCATAGCCTGACTTGTTCATTTTCCCTAGGAGATTCTGGGACAAACATATCCTCTTGTCCAAAGAGATATTTCTAGCATCATCTACCTGATAATAGCCAGACTGAGCTACTCCTTAGGAAAACATTGAGGTCACTACTTAACTGGATTGCAGACTGCAATCCATTACTGAAACAAATATCTCCAGTGAACCTGACAAATCAACTGTTCAGCTGGATACATCCACTCCCTAAGCAGTTGTAGCTCTTTCCAAATTCACTGTATTGACTTTCTGACAAAAGATGTCACTGCAGCGAAATCATGATGAAACAGCAGATAAGAAAGCAAGAGTGCCAGATAAGCAACGTGAATCCCTACAATGCCCTAGAAATAACAGTAGCATTCAGGAAACTAATTGCTTTTATAGAGGAAAAAATAACTGAAATCCTGCTGGAAACACAGCAAAATTTCTCCTTACCTTCCCTTAAAGCAGGCTAGATCATGTCAAATTCCTGCTAGGACCAAAAGCACTTCAAAGAAAGCATCTCCAGAAGCTCACTCATGAAGAAACTTGCAAACACTATCCCCACTGCATGGTCACAGATGACTGTACAACTCTACAAGGTGGGGGATGTTTTGAAACAATCACATGCCAGAGATGCTTCTAGAATGCAGCATAACTGCAGGTTGCTGCAAGTACCAAGGTATAAACTGCTCTACACTAGCAAGGCACAGCACAAACAGAGGTCGAGGGCAACACACAATAAACCCAAACGTCAAGGAAGAAGTCTGCATACATCTGTAATGCTACAGAAAGTCTTAGGCTACAGCAAGTACAGCAAATGCAGCAGCTGTGAACACAAACAAAGGAAAGAATCTGCTTACCCTTGGAAGGCCTCAGGTATGCAGTGATCTCCAGAGGGATATCCTTATCTCCACTGCCAACTCTTAAATGAGGTCTGGGAAGGGGTGGACTCTGGTTCCACCCCTTCCAGCCACTCAGTACATTGCATACACCTGAGCTCCCCTGGGTTGGCCCTGCCTTCTCACCAGGTGCTCAATCACTGTTTCAGTCCGTGATTCAGCATTTCTTCTACAACATCTGAAAGCAAGTACTGGAGATTTCAACCCCACGACATGGAGTGGGAGCATACACTTCACAGACTTCTCAGTTTAACAAAAAGAATGAAGGGTTATTACACAAGATGCTTCATTAAAAGATGGGAAATCTGCACAAAGAGCATATTTTTGTCACCTCTTTATCTAGCCTCCATTACAAACCCAAAGCTAGTTCTATTCGCATTCCAACTCCCAGCCCTCACCTCCAGAAATTTATTTTGATTTGGCTGCCCAATAGAATCTTACTGTTATATGCACAAATGGAAGCACTTCTAATTTCTGTTCCTCTGACACCACATCTTCTATGTGACTTCTTAATGCAGATTTCATTCCATGGTGCTTTACATCAGCATAGAAAATACTCCCTTTCCTTTCTAATTTACCTTAGATACATTTTCTCTCATTAATTCAACAGGAGGGGTTTATGTGAGAATTAAGTGCCTATGAGTTAAGACTGTATTCTAGCATTAAGTCAGTAATATATATATATATTTTTTTTTTACTAAACACAGATTTCAAATTAAGAGTATGTTAAATCAATGGGGTAAAGTGCCCCATGTGAATAAACTATCTTATACTCCTCCAGCCACTGAGCGATCTCTCATACCACAGCTCCTGTGCCCACGTTCTGAAGGTCCATAAGGCTGACAGTGCACTGCATTTTTTTTTGTCACATTACAATTCAGTGGATAATAACAATACATTGCTTTCCCTGAAGTACTAGAGAGTCAAGTTAGAAATAGTAACAGCTTTGTCTAATGAAATACTTAAGTGAGAATGATCATCTCTGAAACCAACTTCTTAGACAATAACATGGTCTATTCTCTCAGCCATATTATCATCTCCTCACTGCTCCAATTGTTCATTGATTCCCAGAGCACCCAGCACAGCCTAGTGTTGGCAGGTTGCTACTGTGCACGCTCACAGCCAGACACCATTTATCATTTGGTTATCATGGGATACTCCCTTCTCCCTGTAAGCCTGACTGTTTAAATGGAAAGCAGAGTATTGATGCTGAAGCTTAACTCCAGGCACTAACAGCCTCTAAAAACAGCAATGGAGAGCCCTCTTCTCTCCTCTGAGCACTTTACATGCAAGTCAGATAAGAAATAATAGTAGGCTTTTGATTTAGTTTCAGTAATGTCATGCAGAAGAATTGTTGAGAACACTTGAAACAGTACTTCTGTTCTTTAATTAAGCCAATTAACTAAGTTATAAGAGTTTTTAAACACCAACTATTTTAAAGGCATCATCTGCCTGCATAGCCAGCTCCTCTTTCTCTCAAGTTATGTTTAGCTTTCATTTTTTCCTTATTTCACCTTCGCACAGGGTGAAATTCAACAGCTACCCAGACAGCTGTTACATCCCATCTGTACGCTAAAGCCAAGACCATCCAAGGATTATACACAAGACTAATTTATGCCCAATTCATTGTTTCAACCAAGAAAAAAAGATTATCAGGACTCAAATTCACAGTGGTCAGAATAGGCTATCAACCAAGCCCCTACACATCCTCAGTGTCTCCTACATAAACATCAGTAGAAGAAAATGAGCCCTTATTAGACACAGTAGCAAGGCCTGAAGCATGCAGTAAGGAAAAAAGTCTATCAATTTCTTTATATGATTTAAGCAACCTGTTGAAGTACGGTTTATTACAAGCTCTGTCATAACAAAAACTGGCAACTGGAAAGTGTTAAACTTCAAAATAGTCTTTATGCAAAAGTGACAAAGATAAATGGCTGCTTACCACTCACAGCAAGGCTTTTCCCCAAAATTATTAATTACAGGAGAACTAATTAAGAAACAAGGGATCTAATCACCTATAGAGGCTGAATGACAACTGAGGAGATGAGAGCTCACCTGCACACAAGAGGATGGAGCCATCTCAGCTAACAGAGCAAGGGAAGGGGCAGAGACTTTCAGTATTCCACCTGGGACAGGACTGCCACTAGGTACTTTAAGAAACTCCGCAGTCCACCCCGATGGGACTTAAAACAGCCAAGGAATGCATATAAGTTTTTTATCTCTTCAGTCAGTGCACACATGTACGAGGAACTATTGACTCCAAAGGCTCTCCTTACCTGTAAGGCAGTTCAGCTGCAGCACATCCCTGAAGAGATGAAGACAAGCAGGAGGACATGATTGTGGTGCTAGGAAGGACACAGCAGAGCCATGCAACCCACAGCAGTACAAGCAGGAGCTCAAAGCTGCACACCCAGAGCCCCAATTCTGTGCCCCAGCTTCTCTGGCCAGCAGTGCCTTCCTGGCATTTCTTGGGGACCACAGCCAGCAGCCCTCAAACACTGCCATTCCAAAGCAGCCCAGCTCCCAGCAAGCAGAGCTCTCACTGTAAGTCTCCATCCCCTTCAGAACCCACATAACTACTGAAAGTTTTTATGCCAAATTAACTCATATTAACTACTCCACAGTCTGGATTTCTTCAGGCTTCAGCCCTTCAGTTACCAGCCCAAAACAGCATCCTCACAACCCCTGGAGCTCCTCTCCTCAGCTCAGGTCAGCAGGCTGCACTCCCAGACACACCTTGCCTTCACCCACAAATCTCACCAGATCAGCACCCCATGCCACAGCCACCCTCACCCACCCCACCGACACCTACCTCCCTCATGGCAGGCTGCCACACGAGCTTCTCTTCGCACAGCTGCTTCTCCTGTGAGACGCGGGGTTACACGCATCCATCTCGCTCCTTATTTCTTGTTTCCCTGCACCCAGGAGACAGCTAGGTCCCAGCCAGTGCATTTTGAAGTTTTCCCATCCCCAAGGGTTGATGTCTACAACACAGCTGGGCACAGCAGCCTCACCACCTCCAACCCTTTGTCAGGGCACAGCAGCCTCACCACAGCCAGACCTCAGGGCTGAAGGGAGCTCTTACTGCCTCCTTCCCGCCAATTTTCCACAGTCCAGAGGCTGCAACAAACACCCCCAGCCTTGCAGCACCCCTTCCTCCTCAAAGGGCACAAATCCTCATCACCCCACAAACCCATTTCACTCCACCCAATGTTTTCCCTCTCCAGAGACCTGGAGGGCTGCCTTCCCCTCCTCTGCTGGGCTGGGCACCCCCACGTCAGACAGCTGCTGCCCATTGGGCTAATGGCGTAGGGTGGCCCTGAAATGAATGCAGCTGGGCCAGGCCCCTGCACCCGGCAGGACACAGGAACAGACAGACACAAATAAAGGATGGGAGGAGGGAAGACTTCTGATTTTGCCTCATTTTACCAAGAGACCGTTACCTGTCTGGGAGGTAGAAGGGTTAGACTGCAGGTCTCCTCAATTGCTTTCAGGTGACCCTTCTTCACCTGTGCTTGATTTGTAAACAGTGCTTCTGTGGTACTGCATCCAAAAGTCGGTGGTTACTTCTCTGGCACTATATTAGATACAACATCTTTTTTAAAGTATCTGAGGGCACTCCTAGGATGTGTGAGATGGGCCCTCCAAGGATGCTGCCTGGATTAAAGCAATGCAACAGATCTCTGGGCAGTAGCCACAGCATTAAACTTTTGTATTTTTACCTCTACTCAGCACGAGAGAACGTGGGATTAGGGACCAGATGTTAAACTCCTACAAAATAAAAGCATTAAAGTCAGTACTGGCTGCTTCTTCCTCGTTCCCACAGTGAAACACAAATAACTCCTTCCCACCACTTCCACATTACTGCTGTAGCAAAACCTCTTTGAAATGGATACCTTTTATCATTGCCTGCACTGAAGCTCTGAGCTGGAGCTATTACCAGCAGCGCAGGTGGAAAGCACATCACACCCTAGAGATCAATGTGCTTCAAGGCCCAGCTCTGCAGTGGCAGTCAGAGCTCCGTGGGTGGAAGAGGTCAAATGTTTCCAGTCACCCCAGGATGGCATTGGTGAAGTCAGATTTGTACAGTACTGCATTTTATGAGGAGGAGAGGTAGCAGGTGTCCTGAAAAAATCAGTCACGCATGCTCAGACTAAGTTGGTACTTCTTAAAACACCTGCTCACAGAGGGTGTCTGATTTTAGTCAATGGATCAGATAATGTGAGAGTTCCAGTTTCAGTGCTAGATCAGTATAGCAAGCATCCACAGAAACAACCAGTGGCTAACAATCAAATACTGAAAATTACTCTAGAAGTTATATGAACACTAAATATGTCCCTTTTCCATTTTACATCTCCTGTGATAAAATGTTATGAGACACACACAGCTTGAAGCAGATAATTACTGATAATCCTGGCTGGTGGGAGAAGCAACCATCTGGCAGACAGAAAATAAGAAGGTGACAAGAATTTAGCAGACTAGGGCACTTCCTAAGAATTCACACATTGAGGTCTGAATAAATATTTAGACAAAAGGTCAACAATTCTGTCTAAACCCAAAACAAATTAGGAATCCAAAAGTATTCAAATAATTATGAAAACTGTTCCCATTTGAAATTCATCTTAAAATAAATCTAAATCAGGAAATCTAAAACAATCAGTGTTGGAAGTGAGGAATTCATTCCACACACAGTGATTAATAACAAATGTTTACAGCGCACAGCATCAGCACACTATCTCATATCCTCTGTTTCTATCCTCTTTGCTTTTAACAGCAGCTGCCTTTGTTCATCCTTGTCTGAGCTTGTTACGATGTATCGTATCATTTGCTTCTTTAAATTTTCCTTAGCAGTGGCTCTCACTTCTCAGAGGAAAAGCAACTCCTGCTAGGCTCCGCTCTGCATTGCTTCTCTTTCTTCTAAATGAATTTATTTGCCTCTGCTCTCCTCTTTATCACTCATGGGTAAAACAAGGGACATTGCTGGTTGCAGTGTTCTAATTGTGAACCCACATTTTTCCACAGATCACTTCTTGCTAACCATTTTGCTGCTGGCCCTTTGAAACAGCTGAGCAGCAGCCAACAAGAAGTTTATGTAACATAATTAGCGATCAGGGGACAGTTGTGCCAAAGCATTGTGGAACGCCATCAGGACAGCAATAGGCTGCTCAGGGACCATGCAGTCTTCTGAGATCCACAAGGATAAAGCCTGAAGCAACCTGGTTTGACCCTGATCTAAGCCGAAGTTTGGACCTGAAACCTTCTGAGTCCTCTTCCAAAATGCATTTATGAGTCCACCGTTTTTGGAAGCACCCCAGCTCTTAGCTTCCACCAGCTCTTGCAGGATACTAGCATTTCAATGAAAATGATGCATCTTGAATATCCTACTCAAAGCTTACTAGTATCTTTAGAGACCTAAAAATTGTGGCTGTAGGGCCCGTTCCAGTTAGCAACTTCAGCTCCCACTAATGTCATTAGAAAAAGTTTGCTCAGCAGCAGCTACCAGCCTGCCTTGCTCAGAGTGCTTTCATCATTTCTCATTTGGAGAGTTCCTCCAACCTGATTTTTATTTTTATTTTTATTTCATTTTCCAGGAAAGCCCCATTTTCATTCAAAACTCCTTGGAATAACTCTATTATCTTCAGCCTGCAGTACCCACAGGCCATTCTGGCTACCTACCAACTTTTATAGGATATGAACAAAGAGATGGTACAGCTACTGCTCAGCCTCGATTCCCTTCCCACCACCTTGATTATAATAAGAAGATTCTTATAGCAGGCATTGAAGTGGGTGCCAAAATCTCACTTGCATCAGTGGATTGGGGAGATCCCTCGTGCTACATAAATTTTTATACACACTTTTCAGGTTTTGTGTTTCACTGCATAAGTAGATGACTCTTCAGTACTAGTTCTCCCATTTGCAACCCTATTTATAAACTATTTTCATACCTTTTGTGGTATTGTGGATGCTGGCTCTTCATGCACCAAGGGAAGGCAGAGCAACTTAATATTTCACACTGACATTGTTTTTCCATTGATCCATATGCTAACCATTCAGTTACGCAGGTATACTCTTGTGATCCGTTCTTGACCTCCTGATACATAAATGTGAGGAGCCCCAACAACCTACCCAAAAAATAAACACATGCAAGTTTTCCAACTTGCAAAGTTACAAGCCTGCATTGTATAGAATCTACGCATTTTCTTTGCAGAGTTGATTACTTATGTGAAGAATCATGGAAATCATGACAGCCAAGAGCTCTTATTGGAACACATTAATAACGTTTGATACCAGTTAACACAAAGACTGGTAAACCATCTTTTTTTCCCTGTACATGTATGCAGTATAGTGAATATTGCTGAAAAACAACATGTATTTTTTATTTTATAACACACACCCACATTTTCAGAAGATCTTTCTTAGGAACTCTGATACAAAACGTGAACTACATCCAATGACTGCCAGAGTAATTACCAGAGCACTATCAGAGATGGACACAACAAGGGCAGGCAGTCTCATGCTCACCTATAGTATAACATCTGCTTCCTCTATTCACACGCATAATTCCAGCAGAGTAATATTTCTCCTGCTATGACACCTTTGATTGAAATGGCACTGGAGTGAGAACAATTGTGATCCATTTGATGAAGACAGGCAGCATTTGCCCACTGATCTGTCTGTTCACATTATGCAGCCCCACACAACACAACTTTGGACCAATGAAAACATGTCTGCATTTTGAGGGAAGCACAGGTGTAAAACTGAAATAGTCTCTAAGACCACCCCTTGCAGAATGTAGAATCTCACGTGAAACCCACTTTGCTTTCAAAGACACTTACAATGCACTACAGAAATTGAAATTTGAAGGGAGAAATAAAGAATTAAGCCAGTCTTCTTCTCATGGCCTAAGGGATGAAAAATACTTGTTTCAAAATTGATTACAGCCAGCAGTAGTTCATCTCTGGAGACCCAAGCTCAATTCGTAACTGAAAAACAAGGTTTGTGGTTTTAAATTAAGGCAGTTCCGTTCCTCTTTCCAGTCACAGCATGAAGTTAAACACCTGTCAAAGTACAAAGCGATCAGAAAAAGTACTTCCTCCTTTTGTTAGAAAGACCCAAAGACACCTCATGCAACCATCTTTTCCATTATCAACATTTAGTAAGTTGCAGCAACACGCTCACTTATACACATCTTGTGTTTTAAATTGATTCAGTGTTTGGAGGACAGAGGGTTTTTTTTGTGCTTTTGTGCACACAGCAATCATGGCCATTAAAAACGCTCGTATAGTTTTCTGTATTTGTCCAAAGCAGAAAACATCACATAGTTAAGTGCTGACCTTTTTGTTCTATCAAAATGACATGCCAAGTCCTAAAAATGGTCTCCCTCTCAATTCAGTGCAACTTAGTGCACTCAGCATCTCATTTATGTTATTGATTCTTCACTAATACAAGCACTATCTCCAGCTTAGGAAGCACACTGTAATTAAATCAGACCAAAAGCAAGCACAGGCATTATTTTTAAGCATAAGAGTCAAGTGCTATTTAAGTACTCCAACCTGTGCTAGATGTCCTCTCAACAACAGGCAGAGATCTTTTGGAACCACGTCCATAATCTTTCTCAAAGTCTATTTTTCCTCTATCATTTTCCGAACTTAAAACTTTTTTTTATTCCTCTAATCCTCTTTTCTGAATATACAAAAGAACTAAAAATGGCCTCTCTTAACCACCAGTTGTTTATACTTATTCAATAGAGCAGCATACAGGGCAGAGCTTAACCCATCAGCACTGTACACAGGCAGAGTCCCACTCAATTCTCCTGTAGCTTTACCTGAACAAAACTGCAGCCCTGTTTTCCAACAAAAGAAGCTTTGCATTACTACTTCTGTCCACAAAAATATGCCCAGGTATAGTTGGAGTGTGTACTGGGTAATTCCTTGCTGCAATGTAGTAGGTGGAGCTCAAATTACAGACCAGATTCAGATGGCATAACTCCACTGACACACCGTTTGTATCAGCAAAGTGAAGCAGATGCTTGTACCACAGCGTGAGAAGCACAGCCAGCGCTCTCTCAGAATGACATGAGGGGCTTTTTTAATACAAAAAGGAGCCTTTTAGAAGCTAAGTTAATCTGGCTCATCTATTTCACACTCTCAAAGGCAATTCCTGATCACTCAACCACAAAACTTTTGCAGAGGAGAGCAAGGAATTCTGCACACACACACACACACACACACACACACACACACACACACACGACCCCAAATAAAAGAGCTTATGCTGAAGGTGCTGCCACGTGAAAGCCCCATTTAGAAACCGCAGCAAAGCTTCACACTCCAGACAGCAGAGCCGATGCCACGGATGCAGAGCCCACCCCAGCAGGAGCCGGGCTCTCTGTCCCTGCGGGAGCGCACGGCTCTGCAGAGGCACTGCAGCCTCCCTGGGCACTGCTGGCAGCAGAGCTGGGAGCACTGCGCGGCCGCTGCCACAGAATGTGTGGGCACTTCATGCAGCAGCAGACAGACAAAAAGCAAGTGACGTGCTCTATAAGCAGATGGGATTTTCAAGCTCTGTCCCAGGGCACTCTGACTGGGAAAAACAAGCAGGCTACAGCCCAAACCCAGTGGGTCTGAGATCCACTCAGCACCAAAGCAGAACACAAAGCACCAAGTTCCACAGAAAGACACTGCACCTTAGTATGTATTTTAAGTACCAAATTAACTATCCCTTCCATGTTTAATGTTTACATCTGGAATTTGGGAATATATCCTAACAGGCCAATTAGAAGATGCCCCAGCGACCAGTACTATTAATGCCTTTAGGCTGATGGTGATGAACTGAGAGAATAAGCATGTGAATTGGTCATTCAGCAAGGGTATAGGCAATCTTATGCAATCATCTCCTTACTAGTTTATTAAACGCCTATTTCCTTTTCAGAGCAAATTTAACATCTTAATGCCAGAAGTTCATCAAGAATTCAAACAGCACAGCAGCCAGTTATCATCTGTTCAACGTGAAGTCAAATACAGGAAATAGACACTTTACACATCACTAACATTTACACACACACACACAGCATTCTACTTGTATAAATTAATTTTCGCAAATCCATTTTGTTTTCCCACTCATGCTTGCAGAGAGCACAACACACAGGCAGTGTAAAACCCTTCCCATAGAAAAGTGCATGGGCTCCTACGAGAACAGTCCGGCAAAACCGCTTTTGTTTAAAAACTCAAGTTCTAAAATGAGCCTTCAAAGAGCATCAGAGACCCACCACCAAGATAAAAAGTACTCGAGGTCATCACACTTCCCATGTGCAACCATCGCATGACCTTTATTAAACCAGGACTTTTTCAGGAAATTATAAAAGTAGTAGCAAAACCTCATATTTTTCATCAAGTTTAACGACAGGACAGTCTCTCAGCAGAGCTCCCGGACAGAGCCAGACCACCATCTGGCTCCATCACAGAGCAATGACAATTCACACAGGCAAGCACCTAACAGCGCTCTGAATGCACGCGCTCAGTTGGCTCTGCACAGCCCCATTACAGCCATGAACACACAGCTGCACGCGTTCTCCCTCCTCAGAACAGAAACACACCTTCAGACACTCAAACAAGGGGGGAAATACAACATTTTATGGACTTTTCTATGCTTCTCTGCTACGCCTGTCACCAATGAAAGTCAAGAAGTATCTTAAATATCTCACTGTATTGTTAGCACTATATAATATATATAATTTTAATTGTTTTCATACATGCTAATGTTTCCAGTATGATAAATGTCTTTTTAAATCCTGCAGTTTTGTCACACTTGTTTGACGGCGACTCCCAGGCACACACATCAAGACAAAAATAAATACTGCTCTGGTGGCAAACACTTCAGAACTCTTAAGACACTAATACAGCGGCACTTAAAGACTTTTTAAATACAACAACAAAAGACAGTTGTTAAATAGAAGCCTGCTCTGACACAGCTACAGAACCCGCACTGCATCTGTGAGTCTGTCCCTGTTTGTGCACAAACAGCTTCCAATCTTCGTACACGTCAGTGTTACCCTCCAGCCCTCTGCCCGTAACCTTAAAAAAGCCCTCGGTGCTATTCCAAGCAAGCCTCCCCTCCAGCTGTACATCAGCAACACTGTAATTCCCAAACAATTGAGGTAATTATAAAAATGAATATCATTTATTGTTTGTTACTCTCACGTCTTAATTCCATAGAAAAGCCTGATTTTCAGCATCGCTTCCCAAGGGCATCTCCTCTGCACCCAGGGAGATACGAATGGACAAGAAATTGTGCAGGAGTTTTTGCTACCACCTTCCAGCCCACACAAACTCCATAAATAAGGTTTTTGCAAGGAGGCTCCCCTGGCATTTTAGAGAAGGGGAAAGGGAGCTTCCACACATTTTCAGTTCCACTTTATTTTCCATTTTAAATCGCACCTAACCCAATGCAAGTGAAGGAAAAAAAAAAAAAAGGAAATCATCACATTACTACTGCATGTTACCCTTCAGCAGTCTTTGGAGGAAACCAGAACCCACTCCCGGCCCACTCCCTCCCAACAGCCCAGAGCGGCTGAGCCACGGACGCTGCCCGCTCACAGCCGTGGCTTCTTGAGCAACGTTCTGCTTAGGTCCTTCACCTCCTCAGGGCTGCCGACCCGCTCGTAGCCCAGCAGGGCCATGGGCTGCTGGCAGTACTCCTCCACCTGCTTGATCTGCTGGAAGCTGAGCGCAGTCCTCCAGGCACTCAGCGCCTGGGTGGCATTCCGGGCCGACACCACAAAGGGTTTGGAGGAGTAGCCGGGGCCGCTGGTCATATTGAGGGTAAACTTCTCCATCTCCGGGCTGACCGCCAGGTTAACAAAGCCGTACACCTGCCGCAGAGTCTTGATGGGCTCCATCACCAGGTCCTCGTAGCGCACGGCCATGTAGTTGTCCCGCAGCCAGTCAGGGGGATGCAGGGCAGTCTGCAGGGTCTTGGCCATGCTGCTACAGATGACCTCCATGGCTCCCAGGGCATGGTAGTCCGAGCCGCCCCCGCCGTCCTTCTTCCCGCCCAGCTTGTGGCCGGCATCGAGGAAGGGCATGCGGTGGATGCGGGGGTCGCGACTCCTCACCACCTGCAGGCTCTCCCGGATGAGGCCGTGCCGGGATTTGATGCGGGAGCTGGCGACCGCCCGCGGGTCCCGCACCAGGTGGATGACTTTGAGGTCCAGGGTGGGGTCCCGCATGAGCGGGGCGAGGACGGCCAGGTCGAAGACGCGCACGCCCTTGATGACCAGCGTGCGGTACTTGTGGCACTCCTCCTGGAAGCGGCTGAGGCGCTGCGGGGGGCACTTCTTGCACACGCGGTCGTCCACCATGCCCACCACCTCCTTGCGGTAGGCCGGGCACAGGGGCGACGAGCAGATCACCTTGTTGGTGGCCGCCCCGAAGATGCCCAGCGTGGTCAGGTTCTTGCCGGCGCCCGCCGTGCTGTACAGCTGGAACACGGAGAGGTCGCAGCGGTACAGGGAGCTCAGCATGTCGCGGGCCGCCCCCTGCAGCGAGACGGCGTCCCCGGGGTACAGCTTCTGCCAGACGTGCCACACGGGCTCGTAGAGAAAGAACACCTCGGGGTTCTGGTTGAAGAGCTCCCCGAAGAAGGACGACCCGGAACGCCAGGTGGTGAACACGTACACCAGCTGCCGCCGCCCGCCCTGCGGAGCGCCGCTCCCGGCCGGAGGAGGCGGGGGCCGCTGTCGGGGCACGGCCGGGGGCTCTCCGCAACGCCGCGGCTCCCGCCGCCACTTGTACTCCAGCAGGTTGAGGGCGGCGAGGAGCAGCAGGAGCGCGTAGCCCAGGCACAGCGCCAACGCTTTCCGCCGGCACACTTTCATGCTGGGCGGCGGCGGCGGCGGCGGCGGCGGGGCCAACTGTTGCTCAGCGCCCCGCAGCCCCGGGGCCCGCGGCGGGCAGCAGGGCGCACCGCCCCCGGCGCCGTCTCCCGGCCGTCCCCCCGCGCCCGGCCCGCATGGCGCAGCCGCCGCGACGGCCCCTCCGTCGCCCCCGCCCCGCGCTGCCCTACTTAACGGCAGCCGCGCGGCCGCCCGCGCTTCTTCCGCGCCGCCATCGCCGCGCGGCCGCGGCCGCCGGCGCGAGGCGACACCGCGCTCCCGCTCCGCCCCACGGCGCGGCGGGCGGGGACCGCTCAGCGCATCGCGTCCCCGCCCCGCACCGAGAGGGGGGGGAAGCCCCGACCGCCGCCGCGCATCCGCGCCCGGCCCCGCCGCCGAGCGGCCGCGGAGGGGCGGCCCGGAATGGCGGCGCTCCGCCCCGCGTCCCCATTGGCCGCGGCCGCCGCAGTGCCCCGCGCCGTGCGGGTCGGACTGCGGGCTGAGCTGCTCCTCGCTGCGGCGCTCCTTCTGCTCCGTCCCCGCCGGTGCTCGTCGGGCCCCGCGGTGACGGCCGTACCCATCCGCGAGCTCCCGTCTGCGGCTCCGGGACGGCCTCACCGGACCCGGCTGCAGAGAAAGCGGCGGCCCCGAAGTTTTTTCCGAGCGCCGCGGCGCGGGGCAACGAGAGGGAGGGAAAGGCTGAGAGGGGGCGCGTGGGGTTCCTGCCTCTGCCCCTACACGTAGTCAGAACTCAGCTCCGAGCGGAGCAGGCTGCGGCTGCTGTACGGTGCAGGAGGTGCTCCTCTGGAATGGGTGAGGGATGAGGACCGGCGTGGGAGACCCCCTGTTCCGCTTCCCCTGCTTGTTATCGTAACAGCTGCAGCAACCCACATCTTCTTTTCTCCTACATCTTTCCCAAAAGCAAAAGACCCCACTTGACTTCTGCCTGAAGTGCATCAGCAGCGCGTATCCTCCTTCAGTTCTTAACTACGCGTGTGACCGCTCCCGCTGACCCGGCCCTGCCGAGTTGTTTGTCCCCTCCGGGCCCCTGAGCGTGCAGTTGTGCCCGCACACAGTGCTCCGTGCCCCCCCGGCGCTGCGGGCAGAGGGAGCCGTACACGCAGCCCAACGCGTTAGAGAGAAGCCCGTATTCCATCAAAAAGCAAGGGGAAAGGGAAGCTTTTTATTTTTAATACCTCCATCAGAGGGAACATTATTCAAAGCCACACTCGGCTGACTCGGGGTCTGTGCTGTCCCTGCCTCGAGTGCTGTCAGGAGCACCGCTCAGGATCCTCCGGCCCACGCAGCTCTGTGGGCCAACCCACGTGCTGCAGAACGGAGCCTTACTTTTCAGAATGTATTTATTCTGTGCAGGTGGTCTCAAGCAGCTGTGCACAACTCAACTGGAATCAGCCCAATTCAGTGCAGCTGCAGCATTCGGCCCTCCCAGAGCAAGTTTCAGATTTGGGCACCAAGTTATCACTGTAAGACACTCAGCATCAGTGAATATTCATTGAGGTTACATATATACACAACAGATTTCTATGGCTTCCTTTCAATTCACACCAAATTGGAGTTTTTTGTAAATTATCTACATATCTCTTTTTATTTTTATAACCTTATCTCTAGGCCAACTTCACTTTTAAATGTTGCATCTTGCTTGCTTTGATGGAGCCAAACCCACACCATTCCCTGTGCAGGTACATCGTAACGGTGTGCAGAGGGACAGTGTAACTATAGCACATCCTATATCCCACACAGATTCACTCCACAAAGTCCTCTTATCCTTCAGCTATAAATAAGTCAGCTGCACTCACCTCACACCGCAGCGAGCTGAGTAACTGTGAGTAAAATTCCCCAATTCAAGCTACAAGATAAAAACATTTTTTGCATTTAATGCTTAAATATTTTATGCTCCACTTTAATATTTTATACTTGGCAATTATATTTAGGCTTTTTATATGCCTAAATATAGCAACCCTGGTCTAAAAGCTGTGTGATTGCCCACCCCCCGTGCAGGTCTCTGAGCTCTGCCCTGCGTTCAGAGGGTGCAGTGGCAGTGAAGTGGAGTTACCATCCTGAGGTGAAGTTTTGGGAAGATGTGATCTGTTAAGGCTAATTAATTTGGGGTGAAAGATGGAGGCTTGTGCTGTTATACGTCTAGAATGTGTAAGTTCTGGGTATTCATTTAAAACTCCCATGTCTAACCTAGTCTATTTAAGGGGAACATAAATGCCAAATTCCTCAAATGCTGCTCCAAAGTGACATTCTTGAAACCGAACTGAATGATACAGATTGCCAACTGTGAACAAAAACTATGTAAAAACGGAGAGGCTGCCCAAACTGGAAGGTCTGCCGATTTGTTTAAGTCTATTTTTGCATCGCCAGATGGGTGAGAGAAGACTGCCCAGCAGTTACATTGAAGTTACGTTTATATTTTGCACCCTCCCTTTCAGCACTGTGCTCCTCTTCCTACAGCCCACACAGTCCCATGCAGCAGCAGCAGCCGCTGCCCCGCAGAACGTGCCCATTTCCAGCTGTGCTTCAGCAGCCCTTCCATTAAATCGACCTTTGCAGTGCTCCTTTGCTCTTCACACGTTCCTTCTGGTGTGTGCAAAGCAGCGCTGCAGAAGGCGCTGACGTGGGCCAAAATTAAAGCAGGTGTTGTTCAAGTCACAAGCAGAAATAGAGGGCCAACTGGAGAGCCCATCTGGAGCACGCTGTGCCCTGCCCCCACGTTTCTCCGCTATATTTACCTCCAGTTACACAGGTGACATTTTCAATAAAGTTAATTTCAATAAATATTTATAAATTCCTGTTTGTGCAGCTGAAGAATTTTATGAGTGTCCTGAGGACATTACGGCATAGTTAAGTCTTCACATGACTTTTATTAAAATTAAAAACCCTCTCTCAGCTGTTCTGTAACTGCTTTATGTTACAAAGGAAATTAAGAGATTCTGGTCTTATAACAGCATACCTTACGCAACATCACTGGATGGTTTCACATCACAAACCTCAAACCCTTTGGCACGATGGATCCAAGAGCTGCCTTAACCACATTGCACCAATGTTCTGCTCTCTCCCAGACCCACACCCGAGTATCCCCAGCCCCTCCGCAGCCAAATCTGTGAACCAGAGTTCACAGTTAATCAGCATCATCACCCTCAGCCCAGGGCTGCACTGCCCAGGTACCCCTCTCTCTCTGGTCAGTGCACATCCCCCTCTGGTTGGCAGCCCTATACCAGGGGCTGTCCCGAGGCCACGTGGAGGTTCCAGACTTGCTCGCAGCTCACCCCTTACAGACAAGGTCTTGGAAAGTACAACTGATGGACTGTCCTTAGGCAAGCAGCTAATGGAAGTTTTCCAGGCCACACAACAGCAAAAACCAACAAGTAGTTCCAGCAGTGTTGCAACATACCATGTCTCTTGCCTGTGAGCTCTAAGTGAAGACTTAGTAACTGGAACATTCATACGATGCCTCCCAAGTGATTACTCTGGGCTCTAACATCAACAAGAGATCATTCATATTCCAGCCTTTCCCATCACGTGGGGCCACATCCCCCTTTTCTGTCTTTGGCAGATGTTGCAGGAACTACACGGCTTCGGCCTCCAGGTGACCGAGCAGGCGGGATGAGGAGCACAGCATCCACTCAGCCCATCTTTTCAACACAAATAATCTAGACAATCACTGTCTGAAGCTGAATATTAACAAGTGACCCATTACCAGGAATGCAGAGCATCCTGCCCACCTCTGCTTCCTGCACTGAGTCACTTTCACCCGTCAAGCCAGCAGGAAGTCAATCGCATGAAAAACATAAGAAAAAGCTTTTTCTCTTAATGAATGGAATTGGTTACAAAGCACCAGAAAAGACAGATGTGTCAGGCACAGAGAGGCAGGAACGGGACCTGCAGCACACAGCAGCAAAAGGCCGTGCCAGCAGCTCAGCCACAACACACCCTCAGCACGGCACTACACAGGCCTCGTTTCCTTCACTTGAAGTTCCTGCAAACAATTTCAGGGGTTGAAGAGCTGCTCATCATCTTAATACCTCAGCAGTTCCTCCAAGCAGGAGGAGTTCTTTGTTCAAGAGAGGATTATAGGAGCAACTCCAGTGAGCAGCCCACGCCTTGTTAGTGTGATTTTCTAAGAAACAAGGTCACTGCTAACAGCAGGAGCAGCAGCGTTACGGCTGGACAGCAGGAGCAGAGCTGACCACCAGACGAGCTGGCAAAGGCAGCAAACTGTTCTTTGCAGAACACACGTGCGTTCTACCAGATTAAAAATAAAACCATTTCTGGATATCGGCAAACTGACAATTTTATTGTCACCGCATCATTTGGGAAATTTTCTGCATAGAATACAAACGAAGTAAGACAAAAAAGTTCATGTGAAACTACTGTTTCCTCTTTAAGTAACCACTGACAGAAAACTTTCCAGCTTATGACAGTCACACAGTAAGACATCCCTGCACAAGGTTAGACATCAAGAGTGACAAACGGAACGAGCTTACCTGTGAAAACTGACTGTGCTGACAGAGGCAAGCAGAGGAAAAATATATATGCAATTGTTTAAGATTTCAGCACCCTACATGGAGAAAATACACATGGACAAAAGGAATCAATATGTGAGCTATCATTCTCACCAGAGTGGCTTAAATACCAGACAGCAGCAGTTAGAGCAGCATGAGCGGATGGCACGCTGAACGTCTTGTGGTATCTCACGCAGTAATGACAACAAGAAGACATTTCCAAGCATTGTTCTGTTTGAATAAAACACAGTTTAATAACGATGTTAAGTTCCTAAAACTATTTCCTGGGTTTGAGTGCAGGTACCAGATTTGTAACTCAATAAATCTCACATTTCTAAACAGTTGATTTTACAACAAGTGAACTATAATGTTCTCATCTAGACTACTCCACTGCCACTGTCTGCAGCTGTAGAGGATTCACCTCTCTTGCTGCACCTCTGCAACTAACCCCAAAATCTGGAAGTCTTTCAAGAAGGAAATATACGGAAAGCAGACCATGTTATGTCAGGAAGACAGGGATTCAGATATTCCTCATAAGCTCTTTAATGCACCCGAGTGCTTGGCTTCCTGTGTAAGTATGCAGCACACACACAGAATGCCAAACCCCTCCAGAGGGGGTACCCAAGGTCAGCAATCGAACCCTAGTCACAAAATTCAGACCTCACTCCATCTGCAGAAGTACAACAAATGCTTCAAATCTGTACTTGTTAGAAACATAAATTCCAAAGGACTGTAAATATGTGTGGTCAAAAAAAAAAAAAAAAAAAGAAGATGAAAGATAATCAAAACAGATTTGCCAGTTTTGGTTGATCCTGCTTTTCATATCACAAGATTCTATTTTTTATTTCTTTTTATTGATACAGGTCAGAGACGTGAAAAGTTTCTAATGTGCAAAGAACATGCCTCAAGCAGTGGCTGGCTCCCCAGGAGCCCCTAAATGTAAAGCACTGCTTTTTCCATTTGAGCACTCCACACTTAGAAATCTCAAGTATTATTCACGTCAAATTGCAGTACTAGCACAACTCCACAGTTCTAGCTTCTGCTGTAAAACCTGCACAAATTGAAAGCTCTCCTGGTGCTGGGGGCTGGGATCAACTACCTGCATACATCTTTAAGGCCATCCAAGTCCTTCTTCAGGGAAAGGTACTGTTTTTCACAAGTGCATGCCATGGAGAAACATCAGAGGATACACATGCCAATATGTACACTCACAGATCAAGGCTAGGGGAGAAAGGAGCATTCTGAGGGTTTGGTTTGTCCCCAAAAGTAAAAAATATATAAAATTCATTGGGATCGAGTTTGGGCTTAACATCTTCAAATTACTGCCTTTTTTAAAGTACAGTCCGGGACAACAGCAACACAGCCTGGAGGACCATCTGCACAACATTAAACTAGGAGTGTTGAAGACCTGCTATCAAATAACAACTAAAAAGTTCACAACAGAAGAAGTACAGGAGTGTGTTTCTTTTCATCCAGAACCAAAGACAACAGCCCAGTACTTGTGCTTAGGTAGAGCTGCTAAATTACTACAGAAGGCGAAGTATAAATGCAGAAAGTAATACACCCCGTGTCATTGGGACCGATGCGCTAACGAAGCCTTTAGGTAATTGCAATTGTAAATATATGCTCTGGAAAACTTACGTTAGCCTTGGTGGTTAAGTGCTTCATTCTCACACCTCAGAGCCTCCAAGGCGGAGGCAGAACAGCACAGCACCCACTGCCTACGTATGAACCTCAACTTCCAGAGATCAGCTCTTCCTCGAGAACTGTACTGCAAAGGGTACGTGCGGCCGCTGTGCAGAGGAGTGCAAGGAACTCACAGGTTTCAAAAAAAGCTCATTGTGAACACTTCTGTGTACGGATTCGGGAAGCACCCGAACTGCCAGAAGGAGATTCTACACAGCCGAGCAGCTTTTCTCCACTGAGGTGAGGCCCACTCGCCCCAAGTGTGGGTGGCATTCATACAAAGGTTCACACAAGATGGAACTGGTTCAGAATTAAATGAAATAAAATGAAGGATGAGCTGCAGCTCCGTGCCTAGATGTTTGCACAAATGCCAGAACATTCCACGATGCTCAACGTCATATCGAGCACCAGGCAGGCTTCATCGAAACCTGTCAGCACAACAGCCACCAGCCCCTACCTGGCACTAAACAGTGCTGAGTTAAGGTGAGCCCACCCCCCCTGGAGCCCCAGCCCCATCCTGAGGCAGTTTCAGACTGCAGGGCATTACTCAGCCACACCACAGCTTGGCAGCAGCAAGCTGCATTAGTTTCTGTGCTTTGGATAAACCTCATCACCCAAGCACAGTCATCTCCCTTTGGTAACAGGGGTGGGAGAAGACAAAAAAAAAATCCCTATGCCCTCATGGTTCCTCTCCCTCCCAAAGCAAAGGGTTGGATCCTCCCCGGGTATAGAGCATTAAGAGATAATGGGCTGTCCCCATGTAGAATCACAAATAACATTTAAGACACTGGATCACATCCCCCTCAGGTTACAGCTTTTTCACAAGGCTTCACGTTAACCCTACTTTCCTAAAGCATGCCTACTCTATGTACAGCAGAGGCTTTTTTACCACTTCACCCCAAAACAGTGCAGAACATCACTCAGTCAAACACAAGTCCCACAGCAACAGCACAGTGACCACCTCGGCACAGCACGATGTGCTGCTTCCCCCTTTCCTATGCAGAAAAGCCAAGGTATAAACAAAGCTACTTTTAAGACGATGGAAGAAAATGAGGAGTAGACAGGTGCAAAAGGTGTTCACTGGAAACAAATTAAAAACCCAACAGTCATGTACTCAGATTCTTAATCACTCAATATTCTGAGTAAGAAAACAGTTTTTTTCTAAAGTCAGGGATATGAAGCAAAGAGCAAAAAGTAATAAATGTTCACATAGATGGAATTTTGACAACAAAGATACTGATAAAAGGTGTAACAAAGCTGCCACAAAATAGCCATGCTCCCGTAGCTCTGCAGCTCCTTGGATTGAGCCCTTTATAATCACCGATGAAGATTTTGCAGAAGCTGAAATCAAAAATAATTTCTGAAACCCACACACAGTGCGCTCCTCGATCCTCAGCACTCCCCTCCTGTCATCCCTCCATTTACAAGCAGCTCCAAGATGAAAGCGACGACTTCAAAGGGGTCGATCAGATCTGAAACAAACCTGACTTTAGGACATACTGACTTCAGTACTTGTTTTTTGCTCTAGAAAACATGACCCACTCTGTGCTAGGTCTGAATAGGACACATTCATGAGAAAAAAAAGTTCCCAACAGCTCAGCAGCTGAAGTCTGTACATCTGAAATGTTACATTACAGAAAGAAGCCAGAAAAATAAACTCTGCCTATTTCTAAAACTGATTCTTCATACTGTAATATATAGAGGTGTGTTCCTCTCATTATTCAGGCGTTGCCCAATGCTCCTTGTAAAAAGCCCTTTACAGTACACATGTTCTCCATACTTTTATTCAGATATCTCTCCGTTCTCATTAGCAAAGTTCTCAGTACTTTTGCACTTAGTTGTTCCATTTACAAGAATTTATATAATCCTGGAACAAAATTCCCCACCAGGAAAAAAAAATAATGGAGAAAATATATATTTTCTCTAAATGCAATCTGTACATTTTTCAGATGTTTCAGATCCTGCTTCTGGAAGCAATGCCCCCAAGGCTACGTGCACACACAACAGACTGTCCCAACACATATACAAAATCCTAATGAACAAAACCCCTAAATATACACATGTAATAGCAGGCATCATCCAAAGCTCTGTGCCTGTATTGTGAGCAGCTGCCCACTTTTAGAAGCAGATCCCAGGAGGCCACATCCCTTTCATGTTACGTTTTTATTACAAGCTGCTCATACCTCCAAGCAGAAACATGGAACCCTCCCCCTTCCCCGTGTTTGTCCCTCTCCCCCTCAGAGGCCGCATGAGAGACCAAGATGAAGTAGTTTAAAGCCCACATGTCCTCGTGCTAAACAGCTCTGGAGAAGGGAAAGCTTATCATTAAAAGGTTAGATAGCCTCTCAATTCCAAAAATAACAAATTATGTATTTAAAAATTCTGTTGCTTGGATTTTTTTTTTCTTATTTTAAAGAATTTCTGCAAGAGAAGAATAAATTCCATGAAAAGAATGTAAAAAAAGTTGTACATTCAGAATAAAAATGATTTTTGATTTTTAAATTTTTAATAGCAAGCTGATATTACTGTACCTATACTCAAAGGACAAGCCAGAGCCCCAGGCTTGCTATCCTACTGATCCCCATGAATGCCATAAATAGAACTTGCTGATATATGATATATGATATGATATACATACACACGATGCATCTCTGCAGTCTTTTTTTTTTTTTTTTTTTTAAGTAAAAAAAGCAATCACACTGCTCTGCTTTAAAAAATATTTCTCTGGGATTAAAGCAGCAAAATCCCAAGCAAGGATGGACTTGCAAAGCCTTTCACATTAGGTAGCAGACTGCTCAGCTGCTGGTACAGCACCACATCACGGCACAGAAGACATCCATCCACTGGATTCAGAAGGTGCTTTTATCATCTGCATAGTCAAGCTAGAGGAAACAACAGCAGCTATTACTATCTGAAACCCTACGCATCATAGAATGCCTGAAATGCACAGGAATTCAAGCAAACCATGAATTCCCTCATAAACTTGCACCCCCAGCAGGGCAAGAAAACAACATCTTCATTTTCTGTTCAGATTTTATTTGAAATCTAATTCAAATTGTCAAAGCTACAAAAAGGGGGAACACTGGAGTTATTTCTGCTATGTCACAACATTCTAAAACAAAATATCACTACTGCCAGCAGATCAGTTACACACATCTGATGAAACTTCTAAACACAAAAATGTTTCATTAGGGAAATAGTCACAATGAAGATATTTTGTACAATATAAAACAATGACAGGTCTACAGATGCAGATACTCATGAGTATACACGTGCATTCACAAAAAAAAAATCAGGAATGCTTTTTTGTTTTTTTCGTTTCTTTCCTTTTTTTTTTTTTTAAACAGACTGTTCAGGCACAAAAACAAAACTGCATTTCCAGTAAGTGACGCATCATAAAAAATATCAGCATTGTCAGTGTTTGCTTTTCTTTGACTTCTTGTGAGATCTGTGAGGAGAACGGGACTGAGACCTGGATTTTTTCCCTGACTTTTTAGGGGACCTAGAGCGTGACCTTCTTGATCTCTTGGGTGTCCTGGAACCAGATGGTGACCTGCAAAAACAAACCAAAAAAAGAAACTTAGAAGATGAAGTTTTTATGTCAAACACTAACTGGTAACATCAACTTTTTCTACAGTTACTTGGCATTTCTTTTTTGAGATTATCTAAGTAGAAATCCCTTTTCTGTGTTGAAGGGATGTAACAATAGTACCTTGTTTTTATAGGAAAAAGTAATTTCCACATTTTCATGTTTCAGATGTATTTTGGCTTTCGCTACTCAGAAATCAGAAGAATAAACTACATAAAATCATGCCCTCCTTAAATCAAGATATGGAACTTACAGTCTTCCACAAATGCCTCAACTACCCTGGCTCCTGTGTTTCTAGCAGTCAAAATCCACACAGACGATCTCAGAAGTGGAAGATTATCTTGAACTGTGTTATGCTGAAATCTTTCTGATTCTTGTTCAGCTCATGATGTAACCCGAGATAAATAGATGGGTCACCATCACATAACCCACACCTGAGTAATGCATTTCATATAACCTAATACATTAATCACATATAATCTAAGTTGAATTGCCATCATATTAACTCTAATGAAAAATAAATCTCAAATATCTTTCTAATTCTAATTTAATTCCTCACTTCTAGCAAAAGAATGTGATCAGTGTAAAAACACTTTATGATTCTTCTCCAGAGCATCACAGGAATTTCTCCTCAGCATGTTTGTGCAATAAGATAATCTAAACTCTAAAATAAAATAAAAAAATGTGGCTGAACTTCAACAAACAGCAATCAAAATACTTAAAGTAACAAAACCACCAAAATAATAAGATCTCACTGTAGCCTTAACATTAGCTGGAGGCTAATATATGGATCAGTCTGGAAATCAGGCATGCTCTTATGAACAACAACCCATAATATGTATCTAATCTCAATTTTATTCATGGAAAAAAAATGTCAGAGAAGCTTCACAAACAGAACCATCAGTGAAAGATGCATGCTCACTGTAAGAACTACAATTCTGTGGGCTACACCAGACTGCCCTTTGAAAAGGAAAAGTTACTGAACGAGCAGGTTGATTTTGTTTGAATTAGTATTTATCAGTAAGCAGGTGAACAAGAACCCAGAAATGGCTGATATCTTGAGATATCAAGGTTGAAGGACACACACATTTCAGACACAAGCATCCAAAGATGTTAACCAGCAACTAGCAGAGTGTTCCGTTATGAGAAAATACTGTGCGTGTATTCAAGTGTGCTTAGCTAAAAATCTTAAAATCCACGTATTGAGCTTTCACACAAATTGAAACAGAAGAGAGGGCAGCTTACCTTTTGCCTTTTTTACTGACATCTCTTGGAGAGTCTTTATGTGATGACCGAGAACGTGAACTCTCTTTGTGGGACCGCTCTGAGCGCTCCGAGCGCTCCGATTTTGGTGATGGGGATTTTGCTCTCCTACTGCCGCTGCTGCGGGACGGGCTGGGGGAAGCACTGTGCCGCCTTTTCCTTCAAAAGAAAGTACGTTTGTTACAAAGCACACACACACACACACACACACACATAAAAATCCACATGAAGAAAACCGACTCCCTTTCTTTTGCCAATGTAACCTTAGACTCTCTAAAGTTACTAAAAAGTAGCAGGCTTTTTATTATGGAAAATTCAAACTCAGTATGAAGGTTGGAAAAAAATTAAGACCTGTGATTCATCTTCAGTTTATAGCAGCACAAAAACATCCTGTCACACATTCTTGAAAAGCAAGGCACTTGCTTAGTATTACAGAAGACCCAGCTACACAAATAGCAGAAGATTATGTAATCAATTACTCGAACCTTGCTATTTTGAAGAAATTTTGCAAGGTATATAATTAAACACTCTCAAATTTACTCCTCACTGCAGTTTTCTGAAAGCAGCCAATTTACTGATGTAACACAGAGTTAAATATATACAGCTTCCAGTTGGTCATTCTGTTATCATGTTTCCTCAGGGCTTCAATAATCAGAAAGAGGGTTCTACTCAAAAGGGCCAGTCACTTGGGACAGGATAAAAATACCAATTCCATTAAAATGTGTTTGAAATCTTCTGTATCCCAAGTGAAAAAAAAAAAAGTTTTGTGATAGAACAATTTCAAGTTTGCTGCTGTAAATGATACTGAGGACTGGATTTTCCTCCCAGCTAACTGAACCCAAGGAAGTCATACCTCTCTTTTCTTGTTGGTGTACACTCCTCCTTTTCCTTCTTATCTTTGGACCTAGAATCAGATTTTTCCTTGTCCTTCTTGTCCCTTTCTCGTTCTCTTTCCAATTCTTTTTCTTTTTCCTGAATAATTAGAAGAATTCATTATTTCAGATGAGGTGCAACTATTAAATAGGGATAATCAAGAATCTAATCACTGGGAAAAGACTTGGTCACATCATACCCACTCTCCACACCTTTAAAACTGCTTCTGCTATAGGAGATTTGTGATTCCGACTGAAAAGTGAGACACAACCACCAGACATCTAAAAACAAAATAAAAATACCAGTCCAGTTCTTCTTCTACTCTTAATCACAAAAATACAGTCTGTATCTATAGGGGAGAAGGACCATTTTGAGAGGAAACACAGCTTGTGCATCTATCAGAATGTTAGAAAATTAGACAAAAATAAACCTAGAACATCAGTAAGTCTGAACACAGACAAAGAAATGTACTTCTTTCAGACTAATATAGAAAAAAAACCCCTTCCTTGGCAGAAAACGGACAGACATTCACTGCATACCCTGCGTGGAATGGAAGACACAAAAGCTGTCATTTTACTAACAAGAAAGGAAGGAAAAAAAGCAGAGGGGAGGAAGCTGGATAAAACAACTGCAGGAAATAGCTGAATAACCATACTTCATCTAGACTCATGTTTTCTTTACACTATTATTAACATTTTAAAACGTCCATATCATTATACTGACCAGTACAAGCTACTCTTTGACACCACAGAAATCAGTGGGGTCTTGAGATGCACATTTGGTAGCATAACTAATCACTTTACCTTAAAAAATATGAATAAACAGTATTTTAAGCAGTCCTAAGTTCCTATTCTGTTAAAAATATAAAATACTACTAGAAATTTCACTCAAAAGCTCATCTATAGCAAGTTAGACAGATGATGAACTATCATGCTGCGGGAAATACAACCAAAGTCACTATTACATTACTACAAAAACTCATTTTCTAATAGAGCTACAGCAAAAAAGCAAAAGAGAAATTTATTCCCTTAACAGCAAGGTTAATACTTTTAACAATACCTGTTAAAACCATCATGAAGTACTTAACTAATATCATTACTGAAGGAAAAAAAACAGTGAAGTGAACTAATTACTAAATAACCTAATTCAAAACAAAGGTATCTAATAAAGTTACTATGGCTACAAATAGTGGGTGCTGTTCTTTTAGGCAACTGTAGCTCTAAAGAGTCCATGTTTAATTTATACCTATATCACCTCTTTCTCCAACTACAGAAAACACTGAGAAAGCACAAAATTTTAGGATGAAACTGCACAGAATGAGTTATAAATAACTTTTCAAGTCTTAATTGCTACAATTAACTTCCAAACATGTAAATCTGTTCCATGATCAGCTTCCTTTTTTTCACAAGTCTTTTTCAAAATTACTCTAGCAAATTAGTCAGATATGGAGCACTACATAACCCAAAGAGTACATAACAAACACTTGCTGTAAACTGCAGCATTTGTATTCAGCTTCCAGGAAACTGCACATGTATCTCTAATTTCATCGCTCACCTGTCAGACTGAATGAAGATGACAGAAGCAACTGCCACTTACTCTCTCTCACTAAACACACTGTCCGAACAGGTCCTTTTCTTTATTCATGTACACAATACTAATTTTTAAAGCTGCTCTGACTTCATAGTCCAGACAAGATTACTAGAACTAATAATGGTACAGAAATATTCACTTCTGGGTGACAGCATGAGCTGGAACCATCCAGAAAAATCTTAAGACAGTGGAAAATCAGAAGCACATTTCCTGCTTTGTGCTGTTCCTTCTCTTCCTTCGGAAGCCTCTAGCACAATTGATCAGTTACAAAAAACAAAACTGAAGTATGATGAACATCTGCAATGGACTGCTCTCCTTCCCCCCTCCCACAGCTAACGGTTTGCTTACGTAGTCAATCCATAAACAACCTCTTCCAGGTTACAATAAATTCCAAAGATACTTATCTTCCCAGTGTGAAATACTACATTAATTTTGATTTTGATCTACTGAGCACAGAAAGCACTTGTATTTCAGCATGCAGTCTGACGTTACAGTACAATTTCCACAAGAACCATTTGCTTTTATACTTACTGCCACCTTACATTTGATAAACTCATGAATCAGAGCCAAACAAAGAACAGTTCTTACCCTCTGGAGCAGCTTGTCTCTATAGTGTTCAACCTGTTCCTGAAAACTCTGGCCTGGTTTCTTGGGTCTTTTCCCAGACTCTAACTCATCCTGAAACTTCATCACCTTCAGCTGTGAAAATAATACTGACCATTAGGTTACTGGGCTTATTATTATCATCCAGTTATGCGTGTCACTGAAAATGAAGTTCCTGTAATTTATAACACATTGTTGATTCTTTCCATCCAAGTTTGCTCGCAGGAAGATGCTAACTTTACATAATTAGATCAAAGCAACAAAACTGCACACTTGTCCACAGACACCTGCAGTTGTTTACGGACATACCAAGAACTAAAAATAAAGGGATCTTTTTCTATCATTCTACTAGTTGTGTTCTTCCATTACAACATTACACCCTTGTATTTCTTTGAACATTATCTGCCTTTTCCTTTCAAAATGAGACCGCTTATCACACAGGTTTTAATATATTGTTCCAGCTTCTAACATCTACTAGAAATTTTTTCTTTTGAAACTGCCTTTTCTCCATTTAATGCTCAATTAAATTCAGCTGACTGACACATGACATTAAATGAATCTCCTCTTCAGGGCTGTTTGCACTGAGTGGCTGATCTCAGAGAGATTGTCTTACTAACATAGGACTCTTTCATGTGCTATCAAGTTTAGTAACAAAGTTCAGAGCTGTGAAGTGTAACTTTACATTTATTTCCATAACATCCCCACCTCAGTTACAGAGTTAACCAAGTGACAGAATTCTTCCAGGAAGATTGTTTGTTCCAGATATATTAATCCTTTCTCCAAGTTGGTTCACAACCTAAAACTTCACTCACATTTCTTATCATCTGTTAATTCTTGATTCTTACATTGATTTCACATCTGACATGGCCTGTAACAAACAATCCTGCAATTGTTTTGGACAGGGGAGATGACGTTTGAGGTGTGGGGAGGAACCTGGCATCAAGTCACATTGTACTTGTCAACCCTCTTCCAAGTGTTTATGCTCTGACTCCCAAGTATTTCCTGTTTTATTGCTGACCCTGCATAGCAATAATACACAAGAGAACAGTTTTTTTCCAGCGTTTGAGGTTTCATTTTGAGGAAAAAAAAGCACAAACATAACATGATTTTAAAAGACTCCTACCTCGTGCATCAGAGCATTGCATTAGACTGCACCATGCAAGGGTTTACAAAGCCCATATTCTAAACTGCTAACAAGCACAACAAACATATGCAAACAAAGCATGCTCAAATTTGCTCTGGTCATAATTGGCGAGTGCCATAACCAACTTGGAGTTGAGTCTTGCACAAACAAGCCTGCAAGGAAAGTGTCAGATCTCAACAAGAAACTGCAAGATGACTGCTGGGCATACTGCCCATCTGACAAAGCACAGCCTGTGAGATCTCCACAAAAATAAAAAACAGCAAGGAGAACAACGCATCTCTGAAGTCTCTGCCACCATAAAAGTCATCAAGTAACTTGGACACAAAAATAATGAACTTCCAGCAATCTGTCTCAAATGCACACCATGGAACACACTGCAGGCAAGACATCTGAAGTGCCAAGAGGAACTATTTGCATGTTGTTTTTCTGAAGAACATGGGTGAAGGAGGGGGAAAAAAAACAAAAAAGAAAAAAGAAACAGACATTAGCAGGTGACTAGAGAAAGAGGAGGAAAAAAGGAGAAAGACCTACACAATAACCCACTGACCCAACACTTCTTCAAACTCTCACTTCATTCTGTAAAACACACACTGTTAAGATCTTAAGGTTTCCTGAGACAGTTATCAGCAGCGCTCTCTTCCACACTGTACTATCTCACTATGTCTCCACATAAACTTCCTCTACCCATAGCATGTTCTTAAAACAATGAAGTCAGCAGGGCCTACTACAACTCCTGGCAAAGAGATCACATGCTACAAAACACAAGAGGTGCTAACAATGGCTCACTACAGGAAGGTTATTCTTTCCATCCTGTCTTCTCCATTCCTGAGCTCTAGCCAAAGGGATCCTTCTCCATCCTTCCCTTACAGCAGCTGCTGGCCAAGCCTTCCATGAACCACATGAATTCATTAATCCAGCAGAATGCCACCTCACAATCCCATTTTTTTTCCAGCATTAAGTTGTGTGGGCTCACAGAAAGGAGCGGCTGGAGTGCAGGTAGGCACGGGATATTCCCTTTCAGGGGAGGGGAGCAGCTGTATAGCAGCTTGTGCTCCTCCACTCGTGGCACACTGGCTGTGGTATGGCACACCAAATGCTCTTCTTACTGATCTCTTCACGTGGTGTGCGTGGTACTTACATTGCACCCAAAGAACTGAAGACATCCCTCCAGGAGAAAGAGATCCTTAAAACTCAGGCTTAAATCTGCTTAAGCATCTAAGTGAGACTGTTACAAACATTCTCTTCCATTAACTTGCATTCAGAGAGAACTGACATGTTATCACTAATTTTTTTTAATTTTATTCTTATTTTTATTTTGCTACCCTTGGGCAACAGAAGAAAAACTTAAGAACTCCTTTAATTTTAGGAGTAGAGTCACCAACTTTATCTAGACCACCTCTGTGCTCAGTAATATGCACAGTAACACAGAAGAGGAAATTTTTCCTTAGGAATGCTAACGACTTGCTTGTGTTTTACCCACAGAAGTTCCTCCACAACGCTGTTTGGAGGCTTTCAGAAGCAGTACAGCTCTTAACTGAGGGCAAAGCAGAATGCAAAGTGCCACATACCACTGGAGTTCTTGTGAGTGATCCTCCAACAAACGGATCACGTTTCTCACTAAACCTAAGACAATCACACAAGTTCACGACAAACAGCTCCACAATGTATCCTTATTTTTTCCTATCAGTTCTAACTTTTAATTTTTTTTTCTCCCCTCTTCAAATGCATGAAAGACTCATTTTGAAAAGATTCTGCTTTTCCTATAACATTGTTGTTATATGTTGTTTTAATCAGTGGATAACCAGTAAACTATCAAGTCACAGAAAGGGTAATCTTACTACCATCGTTCATGCAAAATGCAGATACCAGATTATAGCTTTTCTATTTTGACACAAACAGGTGTGCCTTCCTTGCTTAAAATAAATACATTTTCCAAAACTGTTCTTTGTCTTCTAAACTTTTGCTGATACTGAATTTATACACTATGATATTCGGGGAAAAAAATGCTTTTCAACAAGATGCCACTGCACACACATCAAGCCTCAGAACTTAAATGGTTACGTTCAAACAACTTCACTGAAATGAAATAACTCGATATCATATACTAATATTGGCAATAAGTTAATCACCAGATAACTGATTAAAGACAGAATTCCTTATTGATGTATAAACACATTGAAATCTAGAGGTACTACACATAGGGCAGATTTATGAGCAGCACGAAATGTCTTGCCCTGCCTTTAAAAGCGACTCATTCTAATAAAGATCTGCAAGAACTCTCAGTCTTGGCAAGATGCAGAGCAAAGAACTGCTTTGGAAGCTTGTATTTTCCAACAAGCTGGGGCTACTGTGATTTCTGAAGCTATCACATTATTAACAACAGATGACAGCTGTATTGATGTGCAGATCTGAAATGCCTTTTCAACCCTGACATACTCAGCTGCATGCACAGGATGCCATGCGTCTTGAACAAAGTGAAGAATTGCTTAGCTCCTTCTGTAAAAAAAAAAAGTAGATTCAAAGATTTCAAATAGACCAGAATCTCTGCTGCACTGTCATAGTCATCATCTTCTAAGGAAGAACTGCTACAAAAAGCAAAACTACTGGTCAAGCAAAGGTCAATTTCTCTCATCTGTTATTAAGCTACAAAGTGTTGAGATGTTTATTACATTCTCTCTGCCATTTTGCAGTGCCTTAAATGAGCTACATACAGAAATCTCCCCAGACCGCAGAGATCAAGAAGTTACACTGCTACAGAGATGATTACAAACCTCAAATAGTTCCTATGAGTTGATCAAGTATACAGAAAATGAATATTCTGCACATTAAGTAAAATAATCCACTGAAAGAAATAATGGAAACAATATGGAACTTCAGTTTCTTAACAAAGATAAAAGAGAGCCTTTAAATCCAGAATAGGCCACAGATGCAATCTCCTCTTGTGGATTATGTTTAATCTAGTCTTATCTCATGCCCTCTGCCTTCTCCACTGGAGACCAAATTCTACCTAAAAGAATTTTAATCTCATGAGTTCAAGAAAGTAACTGTTTTTTCAATAACTGTTTTTTTCCATGACACGCAGGAAAAACCTCTTTGGCTCTTGGTGGAGAAATAAGTCATGATGGCTTTTGTGGGTGAAAAAAGTACCTCTCTGTACTCAATAAGAAGGGGGCTGCTGACAGAGCACAGACACAGAACTGCGTGACAGAATCTTACCCATCTCCTGTGGTGGAAAAGCTGAACAGGAAGACTGAAAACCATTAGCCTTCTACCTCTGATTAAGAAATCAGACATTGCTTTGAGGCCTCAGTGGCTACTGAAGAGGACAACTACTCCAGTCCTGACCATTTTGCAAGGACTTACACAACTGGGTTTACGAAAAACCTGCTCCCTGCTGCAGATGAAGCCTTCAGTGTGCTTCTTCAGCACAGATCTAATCTCTAAGATTCGAAGGAATTAACCAATTTGCCATTTTCTTCACAAACAAGTTCCTGCACCTTCCAAAACATGCACTTCTATACTAAAATAGGTTAAGATCACAAGTTACCATAGACAGTCACTATCTACAGTATAAAAAAAAAAAACAAACCTTTTTTATTATCACTTTTTTAATGTAGTTCCCATTCCTGGCCTTGAATAAGGTAACGGACGTGTTCACTGGCAGGAATTGAGTACATACCAAAAACCTTTCAGCATGAACAATTTAAAGTAATACAGGAAGTACACATCCATCAATGATAAATTTGTATAGAAATTAGAAAATTTAATGCTTCAGAATAGCATCTGAAGTGTTTCAAAAATGAAAAAAATTACATTCCTTTGCTGGTGATTTGTGGTAATACAGAAAGCAAGATAAATTCAAACAACTCAAATGTTTACTACCTAAATCTGTCACAGAGAGAGGATGCGTTTATGAACACTTTAGTATACAACTGATAACTGTTGAAGTAAATTACTTCATAATCTACCTCAACAATGTCTAAGGTAAAAATATGTACATGTTTACAAAGTCTAACATTTACAAGAAGATACTCTCACTGAGTCTCTTTTATAACTGCAACAATAGTTACAGTAAAATGAAAACTTGTGTTGCCTGTACTTTCATTAGTCTAACATGAATTTTCTACAAACTACTGCCACCTTGAGTTAAGTGACATTTAACTCCCATTTGTCTTTTCTCAAATAATTTAAAACTTAATGCAAATGGTTACGCACTGCGAGCTTTCACACTGCTGAGGCAGAAGTTCTTAGTCACAATCCATTATTAATTTCGATAAATTGAGTTTAAATGGAAGCATGTTTGAGATAAATGAAGGTTGTGATATTTCATGATATTAATGCTTGTACACCCTTAAAGAATATTATAGGAGTTTGCTAATGTCTCATTTGCTAAGCAGTACACTGCAGCACAAATAGGTATGCAGCTCAGTGCCACCTTCAGAATTATCTGTCACTTGGAGATACTGTAACTGCAACAGCAGCAAAGTAGCCTGTCCATACCATTTTAAATTGTTGAATAGAAGGTACAAAAAAAACCCATATCAACACATTACAGGTTTTAATACCAAATAAAGGCTGAAAATTAGCACGTAGCTTTAAACCTGACTTGCACGGCAATGCGTGAGACTTAAGCAATAATTCTTTCCTGAGCTAACCTTAAGTTGGCATAAAAGCAAGGCAAGACTGTAAGCCAACCTTTATAAAATACACAAGACTAAAAAAAACTGTATGCAAGAACCATATTTCAATATATTTAAATAATATTTCAAAATAACTTCCAACAGTATGGGCAGGGGGAACTGAAAAGATTCAGAAGGTTGGCACAAAATATCACACACGGACCTCAATCTCCCGGAGTTTGGCACGCTTCTCTTCACTCATTTCAGAGTATTTGACTGATGACTTGGATTCAGGCATCTCCTCTTTAATAGGATTGGAATACATGTGTTGTTCCTCTGACTTTGAACTTTGAGTGTCTTCCTCATCTTCACTTTCCTCTTCTTGACTTTACAGAAAACAAAGAATTAACTGGTTTGTATATCCTGAAGACAATCTCTCACAAAATTTACCATCTCTATTACTTAGTTTGTGTTTAGTTACTAGTTTAGAAATGTGCTAAATGTAACAGTCTGCAGTTACAAAAACATCTCAATCTGTGAGGCAGATACCTTTTTGTTTTCATTAGCTATTATCCCTCAGATAATTTACACTTTTCATACAAACAGAACACAAAGAATTCTTGAAATTTACAGTCAGCAAATCCACATAGAACTCAGTTACAAGATCATTACTTCATTCAAATCTATAGGTACTTTAATTATGTTTTTTAGACTAATTAGTGCTATTAAAGAACAAAATAATCCACAACTGTTCCTTATGGAAGCAAGCCTCAAACATGGCAAATATTAGAAATGATATTCCCAGATTGGCCACTAGAGTGCTGCAGCACAACATACATGCTCTAAATGTTTTACTGCCATTACTAACAGATGCTCTCTATTTACCCAAAGAACAAAGCAGAAGACTGCTTAAAAACAACAGATGGTATGAGTTCTACTAGCATCTAAACATACACATCAGAATATTATTCATTCTTTTGTGTTCAGAAAGAAGGCAGAGTTTTGGATCCTTTCAAATAAATGTGACATTCGAGATTACCAAACTGTAAATAGTTAGAACTGGGGTTGTATTTAAGGATTTGTTAACTTATTTAATGTTATCGTTTTAAAGATTAGAGTTAAATCTATCCAAAAGTGTATTTTAACATGTTTACAGGGGCTAAAAGCATGCTACTATAAAATTCTGACTTGCCTATATTTCTACTTTGAACTTTTCTTTTGTTCTGCTCTTGTAACGAACATCTAACAAAGGGAGTATCAAGACACTCAACCTCAAAGGTAGAAAGTAATTTTTGACACTGATAAAAATGTATTCAAGTGCCCTCAATTTTTAAGATTTTAAGCAAAAACAACTTGAAAAGTAACATGCTAGCAAGTTACAATGTCAATGCAAATATGTTTAAAATGTTTCTAAACTTAAATTGCACCACAGATTTCAGTAAAAATACTTCTTTATAAAGGGAAATGCTAGACAAAGATTAAAAGAAAAAAACCCAAATACTTACTTTGGAATTTCCTCCTCCTCAGATTCTTCATGTTGGTCAAAAAGCTCCCATTTAGAAGTGGTAACAGCTAGAAAACACAATAAGATAATTTCAAGAGCAGGAAAAGCTATTGCTTTATTTGGAAGTTCCTATTTGTAGGTAGGATAAAAATCACAATATAATAAAAATTTACAGCATCTAACACTGCATACAGACTTATGAATTAAGAATTCCAAATTGCACCTTATCGGAACACATACTGCTTGCAGATATCCACTTAAGCCACCTAACATGTCAATAAACCTTTCAGCAGCAGAGAAGTATTTGTTAGCTCATAAAACCTTAACTTTCACAAACATATTTGGACAAAGACTTCCAAAATACTAACTTTTCCAATACTTACTCTTAATGAATAGGAAATTCATTTTAAAGGCTGACAGGCTACTGAAGTACACAAATAATAACAGAATACATCAACACCTTCACAGGAGGCATCAAAAAAAAAAAAGAAACCCAACAAAACTCTGCTGCACTATTACAGAAATCAGAACTTTCAAGCAGAGCAGCTGAAAATAAATTATTAAGGCAGTAAGTGAATTTAAACTGCCACATTACTTATGAAAACAGTCTTTTAACAGGTACTTTGAAAACTAACCTTGAGCTTCCAATTCTGATTCATCCACTGCTTCCCACTTTGAAGGAGCAACTTTAAATATAGGTTCATTCTTTTTTGAGTCTTCAGCTGTATCCACTGTTGGAGAAAGACCCACCAAATCATTTCCAAAGCTCTTCAAAAATTCTAACATAAGTCTGATGCTAATACTGTAGTTTACTGTACCACTTCATTAATTGCAAAGAAAATAAACTAGTATTTGGTATCTGATGTGCTTCTAAGTATCGTAAATCTCAACAAATTATAATCTAAAATAAAATTTGAAACTAATTCCTCCTAGATAAATTGAAATTAAGCAGTTACTAAACTAAATGTGTCCAGGTTGTTGGAGGGGTCTAGTGATGGCCATAAAGATTATCAAGAGGGCAGGAACACCTCTCCTATGAGGAAAGACTGAGAAGTTGGGCATCTTTAGCTTAGAGAACATAAAGCACCAGGGAAACCTCACTGCAGCCTGACAGTACTTGAAGGGAGCTTATAAACAGGACACAGATCAACTTCCTACACAGGCAGATAGTGAGAGGACAAGGGGGAATGATTTTAAACTGAAGAAAGGAGATTTAGATATCAGGAGGAAATTCCATCACTGTGAGAGTGGTGAAGTACTGGCACATGTTGCCCAGATAAATTGTAGACAGAGTCCTGGGCTAGTGGGTGGCAAGCTTGCCCATAGCAGAGGGACTAAAACTGGATGGGCTTCAATGCCCATTCCAAATCAAGACATTCTATGATTCTATGCCAGGATGCCAGGTTAATTTTTGGCTGTATCCATAAACAGGAAAAAAAAAACTGAAGGTTTAAACTGCAAGTGAAGTTGAAATATTCCATACAGGGTACTCCATCAAGATCATCATCCAATGACTTAATAGGAACCCCATCCAGATCATCAATAGGAGCAGCATCAATAGGAATCCCATCCACATCTTCCAATGGAGCACCATCAAGCTCTTCCTCAATGGGAGCACCATCAAGATCATCTGGTACTTCCTGAAAAAGACAACATCAAATCTACATCTAGATTGAATAAACCAAAGAATAAATCTATGTTATTTTTCCTTATTTCTCCAATTATTTATTCATTTCTTTTTAAGAGAATAGTAAAAGACTTGGAAAACCAAAAAACCCTCAAATTTAACATAATTTTTGCTATGAAGTACAATTGCTTCTTGCAGAGTAAAAGTATGACATTATCATCCTACACAAAATGATAAGCAAGAACCTGGAATTTGTCCACAACATACTAGAAAGTTTGTAATATAATTCCAAAGAATGCTCAGTTCCAAATAAGACATAAAACTGAGGGTCAACTCAAAATGAGCCAGTTAGTCAGATTACACTTACTACATACAAAAGATTCCCTGATAACTAGTCATTTGAACCACTGACAGAAATCAACTATCAGGAAAAACAAAATTTCAGATCACATGTAAATGAAAAATATATCTACATATAATTTCTAAAAGATCAGGGACAGGCACTGTTGTTTCCATGTGCACATTTTCTTAGTTCTACTGCTAAGGGCAATACCTAACTTTCCAATTACACTAACTCTGCTATTCCAAAAGCAGTGTTTTCAAAGAATTACAAAGTGAGCTTATCCTAAACATACATCAGTTGACATAGTTAAATATTATTTAAAGAGAATAGAGCCAGTAGAAGCCAAACTTTCAACAACTAAGTGCTAATGGTATTCTAGAACTTTTAAGCACTGAGCTTCAAAACACTGAATAACAGTTGACACATCACTGCTCTAAGGCAGTCAATAAGACTCACTACATACCCTGTTTAAAATAACCCCTAACCAGGGGGGAAAAATAAGAGATAAGTGCTGTAACATAACTAAAACGTTAGCAACTTTTTGTTCCAATGCAATGCAAAGATCAATGCAGAATATCGCCAGTGCAAATGATGTATCACAAGTCTTTCAAACTAAGAAAGATGAAATGACATGCTCAATCACCAGCTCAAGGCAAAATCTAACAGTTCCCCTATACCACATTATTCAGAATTCTCAAAATTAAAACTAATGCTCGAAAATCTAACTCTGAATTCACAGACACTACTGAGCACTGCCATTACATAGAAAATGCCTATCATTCTGCACTAGTCTTTGCTCTGAAATGGCTGTAGAAAGCAATTTGATGGAGTATCTTATCTACAAGTGGTAAATGCATTAACACATTAAATAATATCTGCACCTGCACGTTACACCTGTCTTTAAGACAAAGGATTTGATGTAAAAAATAAAATAAAATAAAATAAAATAAAATAAAAAGGGTTGTGGTGTTACCTATGCACGTTAATACCACCAAGATTAATCAAAATCCATAAATTATTATTACAAATAACAGATACATAAGAAAGGTATCAAAATATTCCTTGCCAGTTTTATTCTATACTTACACAATTTCTCTAACCATCTGCTTGCATCACTACTAAGAATGCTTACCTCTGCTTCTTTGTCTTCCATGATATTTACAAGCCCCAAGAAAATATTCTGTAGCTTGATCAAAAATGGTTCTGGATAGATTGCCCAGTCTTCCCATGCTCGGAAGCACGTCATTACCCGTTGCTAGAAGTAATAGGAACAAAGAGCTAATTAGCTAGAAATTAAGAAACGGTAAGTGACTGAAAATACACCACAGAAAGCTACTATTGTAGAAATAGTCCTAGCAAGTTCCATACTGGAACATACTACAGTGATACTATGCTGGCAAGGCAAGCAATTAAAAATATATATGTATACATAATATACCTTAGGATTTTTTTTTCTTTCCTCTAAATCTCACTTGACCAAGCAGTAAAGTATATGGTTAAAAACAACTGTTTTAAAATAGCAGATAACTAAAACTGATTTTCAATCTAGAGCAACTTAAAATGAAGGTAGAAGAACAAAGATATAAACCTTAACACTGAAAAACCAGCTACACTGTAAACTTCATATCTAAGCTTCAAATTAAAAAAAAACAAAAAAAAAAAAACACCTGAATCACTAAAACAGTAGAAGGAATAGAAGGAAGAGCAGGGCTAAGCATATGGAATGGAGAAGCTGAACACTACCTAAAGAAAATATTCTTAATTATACATGGTCAGACTGCTTATCACATATTAAAAAAATAGGCTAAATATAAAGAATACTTAAAAGATAATATATGGTTTTAAGTCCAGAAGTTTCTTTCAACATAAAGCAGCAAAAATTTATTTCTGAAAGTGAAATATGGGTGGTCCTAAAGAAATTAAGGAATCTAAGAAACCTTGCTGGCACAACCTAAGCACCAGATACACTCTGTACTCCACTACTATACACCTGCTGGAACATTTAATCTCTCACACTAGTTGTCCTCCTAACATTTCATTTATATTTCTCTCCAGAAGAGAAGGCAAGAAGCAGAAAATAGAAGAGCTGCTGCTTCTTCAGTAATTTCAAAAGACCAAAGTTAATTTCGAGGCTATCTTTGCAAGAAAGGAAACATTTTTCTTTCAGTAAAGCTTAATTACGAAGCTCGAGGTTCAAACCACCTATCCTAGGTATTCAATGGCTTGTGCAGGAACATCTTTGTATTTGACTTCTATGTCACGTAAATAACAATGAAATACATACCTTGAAATTTTCAGACTGTAAATGGCCTTGTATTGTACGGTAAGTAGCATTGAGATCAGAGAATATCTGACATAATTTTGTTTCAAAACTAGAATTAAACATATACATTTCTTTAGTTAAATTTTGTCATATATCTTTTCTGGACACACATAAGTCTTGAAAGCACCTGGGACACAGGACTCAAAAGCACAAGTTTCCAATCCCTATAACTGCTCTAAACTGAATTACGAGGTAAATATAGTTACTACATATTAAATCAGCTTTGGCAACAGCAGAGCTATGAATGGAGATCTTCACATCTGCTGCAGTCTTTTTATATAGCCTGAAAAACTAGAGGAGGATAAAAGGAGTTTTACAGTCCTACAAAGAATCAAAGAATTCTCAAAATTATTTTTTTTTAATTCTAAGTTATGTTTCTATTCTCTCAATGAAAGGACCTCAATGAAAGCAATGAGTAACAGCTGCTTTGCTTCTCTTTGAGTTTCTCTTAACGTGCAAAAAATAAACTAGCAAAGCAAAGACACGCTGCAACAAGAAACATGATTTGCAATCACTACACTTTGGCAACATGATGAATATTCCCCATCAGGCTACAGTAACATTAATAATACTCCAGGCAATATACACAATATATCATATATCATATATCTGTACAGAGCAAAGGTTCTTTCCCTTGTACATTTTTGGAAAATTCTGCTCAGCATCTTAGAAACAAAGTACATAAACTCCTTGTACGGTCTCAAAATTTGGTGAAGAATTGAAAAAAAATACAAAAAAACCCTTCTTAAATTATAAACTTTGTTTCAAAAATGTCATTCCTTTGCAAAGATGCTTTGCTATACCATACCTGCAATATTATGCACAGCCTCTTTATAGAAAAAGGTGCACAAGTTATCCTCATCTCTATGAGGTCCAAACGAGTCATACAAGGATTATGGCCTTTGGGTTTTTTTTCCATTTGTTTTACAAAGCATCCTATGCATTAATGTGCTGTATCTTACTCAGTTTCATATTAAGAGATATAACAACTACCAATGTTGTAATGGTATCTTCAGAGTCGTGAATTTCTCTACCACCACATTTATCCAGAGATGCACAGAACTGAATTTAAGGATACTCCTTCTTAATCAGCAATCATCTAAAATACTATACTTACAATTTTCTGTAGTAGGAAGCATTGGCAACTTTAGCTGAAGAGTTGTACAACACATCTGACACCAGATATAACCTTGCAATCTACAAAAAAAGAATGCTGAAATTAAGATATCATTAAGAATTTAATTATCCTGAAAATATATGCACTTTCCAGATGTGATATAAGATGGTCTAAACCATCTAGAAGTATGAAATTAGAACTAAATATCATGCAGATAAGTTGTTAGTATACATACTAAGGTGCAATTAGCCCCCTGTTATGCCACAGGCTGCTAACCACGTTGTAACAGTGAGTATATTCCTTACCTAATATTACAAAAGACAGATTGCAGCATTTCAGTTAATATTTCTTATTTTTTAATAGATTGCTCTGTTGTTTTCAACCAGCAATGCAGAACATTATTTATAAGCAACTTCAGCAAGAAGAACAGCGTTTTATGAAAATGCAGCAACAAACCATTCTTAAATTCAAGGTCTGGTCTTAATACGGAGTCTTAACACTACCTAATACGTGTTAAATAGTGCTTCTAAACTACATGTGCACACTGTCTGTTAATTGAGCTCCTCCTCAGAAGTACAATTAAAGAAAACCTCCACACCTTCTTGGGAAGCGGAGTCTTCAGAATGGACAATGACTCTGTAATGCAGTCTACAATTTCTTCAGCAGCTTCTGCATTATTCAGACAGAAAACCATAGCATCACCAATATCATTCTTTCGAGGCGTTAATCCACGTAAGATTTCCTCCAGCTTGTCCCGCTGTCTGAAACAGAAGGATTATAATACTTTCAATATAAACCCAGCAGTATTTGGGGGAATTTCTATTAAATAACGTTTTTGATTCTGCTGTCTTCAAGACTGAGGAAATTTTAAATATTTTTCTATTCTGCTCCTGAGCTTTTTTTCCAATGACTCTTAACAACATGTATCAGTAAGCACATGTTCATCACACATGACTACAAATAGAAATGAAGAAAAAATAGCAAACAAACAGCTAACACAGAGTATCAGTATATCCAAACAAATAATCATCTTTTTGAAATAGTTTAAGCCTAAATGATAACAAATAAATGGAAGGTGTGTAAGTAATCTCTAATGTGGAATTAGATTCAAAAAGCTAGTATGAAACAATTCTTTCAGGTTTTCCTGGAAGAAATCAATTCAATATAAAGAAATCACTTTTAAATAACATCTTTTTAACCTTTCCAAAAAGGAAACTGAATTCAATAATACGTTATATATATATATATATATATACCGTATATATATATGTATACGTTATATATATATATATATATATATATATATATATGTAATAGTATCTTAAGACTTCAGAACCATGACTTGTATCATAATTATGATCAGAAGGACAAAATGAAAAAAATCCACAGGCTACAAATACACTTGGATCGACAACAGCCACGTATGTATTTCCAGTACTATAGCCACTGCCATCACACTTAAAATTCACAGCAAAAAAACTCTGTCAGACTCTCCCTTTCAACTAATTAGTAACTGCTCCCTATTTTAAAGTTATTGATGTTGTTACTGCAAAGTTAAGACTATGACTATTTAGTTCATTTAGTTCCTAGAGCACTGAGATCAGTGTTCCATAACTTCACTAAGAGATAAAAACAGAAAACGTGGAAAAGCTCCTCTCATACTCCCCATTTCCTTCACACGAAGGCTTAACATCCATTCCACTGAAAGAACTCACAGTTCAGAGATGACAAATCTAACAAAATCCAGAATGTATTTAGCACTAAGTATCATCAAAAAGGCACTAATACAAAAAGGTTGAGAGTTCATACTCCTCCTTAAGTGCACCCTTCTTGTTCGGTTCCTCCACGAATGCCTCTGTTTCTTGCTCTTCTGACATGCCATGTAGATATGGATTTAGTGGTGGTGGCCTCCAAAACGATCCATTTTTGAACATACGGAAATCTTCTGTCCTCCACTTCGTTGGAGCATCTCCCTGTAAAGAGCAAGTTTTTTATTTGCCTTTGTTCTGTTCGTTTACTTTTGCTTTACAATTCTAAAGTTATAAACTGACACTAAAATTTTACTTACCTGAAGAATTGAATAAAGCTTCCATCTATAATACACATGGGCTGGAGTCTGGTTTTCAAACAGAAACCTAGACCAGAGAAGAGAGACACACAAACCACACTGGAAGTTAATTACCTGAAGAAAATTTGAAGGAACAAACCCCTGTTCACAATCCAACCCCAGTGCACAGCCACTGCTGGGAGCTACTGCAGCCTTGGCACAACCTGAGGAACTCACAGAGTTTTTATATATATAAAATTACATATATATATATATATATATATATATGTGTGTGTGTGTGTGTGTGTGTGTGTGTGTATCAGGCTGCTCAGATTGCATATTAAATGACTTCAAGTTTTCCACCTGTAACTGTCAGAGCACCAACAAGATCAGACAAAAATCACAGTATTTTTAAATGGCCAGATGTTTTACTTTGGCCTGCCTATTTTCCTCCACTTGTGCATTAAATGAAAATGAACACTTCAACCTTACTACAAATAAAACATTTCAAATTGCTCTTTTAGTATTTTCCATTAATGAAACTTTTTTGATAGCATCACAAGAGAATTTTAGAAATAGATTTTAAATTCCATTAACAAAAACAGCAGGAACTTCTCATAACTTCACTGTGCCAGCTGAAGTTCAATCCTATCTGTACTGGTATCAAAGGAAAATGACTCCCAGTTATTGCTACAGGTTAGAAATTAAGCTCCAGAAGTTAGACTCTGAGAAGATTAGTTTTCATTGAGTTATTCTGTTTGCTTTTGAAAATGTTTTATCTTATTCAGTTTGCTTCTCTTTTAAATGTATGCTACTGACACTGAAAGCACAGATGATATGGAATTTCTCAGATAAATAGGAATTAAACATTTTTAATATATGTGCAAATACTTCATATTGTATAAACAGAATACTTTTATAAATTAGTATTAAAAGTGTATTAATCATAAAACTAGAGTATAAGCATTAGCTTGAGAAGTACAGTTGCACTAAAACTGCACACAAAAATAGAAATAGTAAAACCAATCCCTACTTGCAGTTCAGAAATGCAAACCACTAACTGCAGCAAAATAGTTAACACAACTTCAAATCAGAGCAACATGATAAGCACCTGAACATTGGATTGTTGATTTCTCGGTTCATGATCATGGCTTCAAACATAGGCCCTTCCCGTACCACAAACTCTATCATTCGATGTATCAGTGCGAGCAAATTCCTACAACAACAACACAGTTAAAGAAAAATTGATTCAGACCTAACACTATATAAAGCTACACTCCATCTAAGATACTATAACTGTGCAGGAGATTATTTTGCTGTATTGTTATGGACTGTGCAGAAGATAAGGTAACATGGAACAAATAATAGCCTTGCATCACAGACATGGGCACTCTAAAATAAAAACATGCCTAAGAGCGCTCGAGTAAGAACTTTGAAGGATCCTCCTTCCTGAATTTCCACAGCTTACCCTACAACCATCCCCTGCTTAAGAGAAGCTCAATAGTCCTCACGCATAAAATGGGCAGCTGAGCACCAAAGAGCAATTAGCTTCTAAAATGTCTGCCCTCACCTAATGTATCTAGCACTAAGACCCAAGTGTAAACTTAAGTTCTACAAACGTACAAATGGCTGAATCCTGTGTTCAAAACTAAATGCAAGTGGTTTTGAATACTCAGTGGAAACTGCTTTCAAACTATTCAAGAATAAATGGAAAAGCAAATAGCCTTCTTGATGCCAAAAAGTAGTTCCATTAAATTTGGGTAACCTCTTTTTGGTTGAGACTCAAGGATGAGCCACTGAACAAAACTGTTCATCATCCCATGTCGTACCACTCAGTGCTTCCTTCCTAACACACTCAAGAACCAAATCACAATTAAAAAAAAACATAAAAATCTGCATTCATTTTATTCAGCACTACTTCCTGGGACAAGCAAGAAGCATATCTGAATTGCGTGGTTTTTCAAGCCACATTTGAAAATGTGAATTAATTTATAAGTGTGCTAATGGCTTATATACGTATAAGCCACATAGATTATATATATATACAAGCCATTAGCTTATATAACATTATATATACATTTATGTACATATAAGTGTTATATAAGTTTTATAAATAATAGTGACTTCAGTTTCCAACATTTTGGTTTTATGGATTTTTTTTTCCCCAGAAACTATTTCCTACATTTTCAAATACAGACTACCTGCATTTATCAAGAACTTCACAGCACGTGTCATTTGAATGTGGTGCAAACAAAAAAAATACAGATTTTTACATTTTTAAATTATCTCTCAAATATCACAAACAGATGTAGGTCTTTTAAACTAAAACTTTCTTATCAGAATCGTTCATTATCAGAATTCAAAATAGCTGCATTGAAAAGCTGAATAATTTTTTTATCAGTTCTTGGTGATTACGTGATTATTTTCCACCATGTATAATCAGAATTCTGACACAGATACAATGCATTAGATAAAAAATAAAGAAATAAAATCAAAATATGGTACTTAAAAACCTGTGCATCCATCTACAAACTTGGCAAATGTTTTATGCCAACTAGCATTAATCTCTGTTTTCCTCTCATATCACACACACAAAAAAACAAACTGCTACATACAGCTCGACTCTCCTAAACTTTTGCTTTTTATGATATCCTAAACACTGTAAGGACAGTATCAGCAGTTCTTTGGCCATTTCATTTAAAGCAGTGTTCTGAAAGTCTAAATAGTAAAACTGCTCTTGTTATGTGAACTGTATTTGAAAACACAAATAGGAAAAAAAATTACAATGGTCTTCTATATCTCTGAGCTATTTCAGTATTTGTTTATTTTAAGGCAAATTCAATATGATCAATCTGTTTTCCTTCAAAACTGTGCTACTGGATTTCACCTAATTGTTCATTCATCAAGCACAACAAAATTGCTTAAGAGCAGCTAATGGTTGGATAAGTACATCTGTTCCACAAAGTCCTCCCACGTAGGAAAAGACTCAATGCATCTCTCAGCTGAAACGCGAGCATAACAAACATTCTGGCATAAGGCATTTGTCAGAACAAAAAATCATACTGCATACATGCAACATATCTCTTTTAGTAATTATCAAGACATGAGATGTTAAAAACTGGTACTGAAAATCTGCCAAGGAGAATAACTGAACATAGCATCCCACCGAAGTTTATCAGAATTTGTACGAAGTACAATACAATATACTGTGTAATAGCCTTTGTAACATTTATCATTACCATCTTCAGAAGTCATCAAGAAAACAAGGAAAATGAACATAATGTATTTTCAAATGCAATTCAATTAACGTGAGCTTTTCTTACCAATAAGCCTTCAGAACACTACAGTAAATAAAATGGAAGCATACTTCCCTCAGAAAGCTAATAACTACAAAGAACTGTTCTACAAGTACTCATTCTTTAGTGAACTTTTTTTCCTGGTCACGCTAATTATTCATGTCTACATCCAACAATGATTGTACCATCCTAAAGTTTCATAAAAAGTTTTCTAGTCAAAATGCAGTTGAGCATTTAATGACATATGCTAATGAACTACTGTAACTAGCCTTACAGATCTTTCTTCCCCCCCACACACGCAAAAAAAAAAGGGACTTGGTGACAATTAAAACAGTGTTGTACAAAAATATGATAGTTTTAAGAGCATTTAAGATGTCAATTAGCTTAAGTTGGCCAACAAAAAAAAGTTTTTTCAGTTATAATAAAACCACATTTATTGGAGCCGATCGTACCAATGTCTGGTCAAAAACTGTATACTTTCCCAATCCATCCCATGATGTTTTCCTGGTCCCCCGCTGCCGCAGACAGTTCAGCTGGTGTTGCTCACCAAGGCCAATGTCAAAGAGAATTTGGTAATCTTTCGTGCTTATTTACTTTTAAAACAGTGTTGTGTTCCTATGTTTGGGAAAAGGTCTTAGCTTAACTGAGCAAGAGTACACCTAGACTGGAGTGAAGGTAGAGGCACTGATGGAGAACAAAATGCAGAAATACACTTGACTATGGAACTAACTGTAATTATTGACTGCCATACATTTTAAAAATAGTGAAAATTAAAACCTATTTCTAATTGAAATAGTTCAGATTTTACAACTTGAAAAAAAAAAGGGGGGGGGAAATGACAGCACAACACTGGAGACAGCTGCATCCTAGCCATCAAGTACTTAGAGGTTTATTTTGGGACCCACGAAGCATCACTAAAATAACCTATTTCTCCCTAGTGTTCACTCACAAAATTATCCTCCAACTATTTCTAACTGAAACTGCTCAAAAGCAATGCAAAAGAATCTAGCCTCGCTAACAACAACAACAAAAAAGTTACTGAGATAAGGATAATAAGATTGTAAAACATTCATCTCTCTCAACTGTTATGAAAGAACCATTGCTCAGTCAAGCCATTACCTTTTCCTCAACATCACAATTTTTCTTTAAAATTCCGAAGGGGAAATTTTCTATATTTAGATCAGTAATAATAAAGAAAAACATGTACCTTTCTGTTGGGATAACCACTTTGACTATGGCTTGCGACAGAGTCTGTATATGAAGTCACATCAGATAATAAACATAGAATATGTGAGTATTGTTAACAAGTAACAAGCAAAAATATACATATGCAATGAAAATACTACACATCTATCACAAGTTTTGCAGGCAATCACTGCTGTGAAGTTATAGATAAGCAATTACACAAAATGAAAATGGTTGTGACAGTGAACCATAAAGGTTCACTAATTGCAAAGTATCAGAACATTCCTGTCAGAATGTACATTGATGCACTGAATAGTTACTACACTGAATATAATAATTAAAAGAAGATTTATTAAGTTTATGAAACAACTGTAAACTACTTGACTTGGCTCAGGTTGGTATTACTTTATTTCCAAGTCTTAGAAAAAACAACCCTAACATTTAAGTGCCATTCAAGGATCAACAAATTTTTACAAATGTAGATCAAGTTGGTTTGTGATTACAAGATACTTACCCCTCATTCTTATCAGCTAATATTCCAGCAAAAAAGAGTTTGAAAGCTGACTCCACAAGTATCATAAAATACTTACTCAATGTCCAGATAAATTACCTTCTACACACAATATATCAATCCCTCTAACATAAAAATAACATTACTCAAATTAAAAAAGTAGTATTTTGTCTAAAGAAAATAATTTAGATACTGCAATTTGGCAGCCAACAAAAGGGGGGGGACGTAGGAGAAAAATATTCAGGGAGCCTGGAGGGGGAAAATGATAGCTAGATTCAAAGCAGAGCTAAAATTAAGTCAAGACCCAATACATTGTACCCTAACGCAGACACAAGACACTGCTTCAGGATGTAGGCTCCCTTGGGCTACAGCAGGGAGCCAATGAGTTGCATGTACACTGAGGGCTGCCAAAAATCAGCCTGAACAATACAAATCTATGAAGCCACTCAAATACTCTCATAGATGTAGTGTTTAACAATGAGATATGGCCCAGGGTACTGTAAGTTACCTTCTCAAAATCTTCCTTGTTTTTTGGTGGGGGTAACATTGGAGCATTGGGATTCTTCAACCTCTCCCTAGGCTGGGCATTAAAAGGCAGACCTGACGGAGGAGGCGGGAGGGTATGCTCCATCATTGAAGGTGGAATGTATATTGGGTGTGGTGGTATAGGCACAGCTTTGCCCCAGCCTAGCTTCATTTCAAAGGACATAATCATCTTGCCTGAAAAAGGTAAAAACACAGTTGTTACGAACTAATTCTGCACAGGACCAGATCTTCCTGTTAAAATGCAATAGTTAGGTTTTGCTGGCATGGTTTACTTTTTGCTTAAGTTTATGATTAATGTATCATATTTACCAGACTGTATCATATGCAAATGAAAGACCATTACACAAAACTTTTCATGAATCCTCCCTTACATACACGTTCAGGAGACTACAGTAATAAATTACTTGAATTACTGTGTAAAGAAAAAAGAATGAGAAAAAACTTGATATTGAGCACATCAGAATGAATGGAGAAAATTTTAAGTTATATCACTGTTGTAAGTGCTCAAAATGTTTTTCTTCTCACATTAACAAATTTAAAATAGTGCTGCTCAAAACCGTATCTAATAAGAGATTACAACTCCTATATACTGTAACCTACTTAGCAACGGTCATTGAAGAGCACCATTCTGAGTAAGCTTGAGAAGGACACCCTTTCACATTTCCTACTTCTTTCAAGGATGTAGACTTCTGATATTCAGCTCTTCCTAACTTCGAAGGCAAAGCTCTCCTTAACATTTAACACATTTCCTTTTTTCCCCCTCCACCAAATAAAAGACAGACAATAATCCACGCACAAAAAAACAAAAAACAAGTTACTTCTAATACTAAAGAGGTAACTTGGTGTACCAGTTACCTCTTTAGTATAAGAAATTCAGCTATTATTCAAAAGTATCTAATTATCATCAATTACTAAGAATTATTTCCTGCTTGCTAGTCACATTTATTCACAAAATGTACTTCAGTGTTCCTAACAAAATAATTACGACCCATAACTGAAAATCCGTTTACCATTTAAATTCTTTAATGCTCTTTCAGCATCTCTCCTGTTCATAAATGCAACAAAGCCACAATTTCTCTCTCTTGCTCTTTCTTCATCAGTTCTTGGCCACATAATTTTAACACTTGCTAGCGGTCCAAAGCGTCCAAATTCTTGACATAGCATCTCTTCATTCATCTAAATGAAAACATAAGTAAAAATTAGCCTCCTCCTGTTGAATTTCTAAGATATTTGTTCATAATATCATGCAAACGGGGAGATTTTGATTTCATGGAGAACAAAACTTGATTCCTCACCAATTAAATCCGCTGTAAAACAATAACAAAGAGACTGCACTCTAAATTAAGCACAATCAAGTTTCTGAGATACAATTTTTCTCAGAAGGAAATATCCACCGAAATGTAATCTACGCATCTAGTACCAGCAATTTTTAAACTTAGCTTTTTCAGCATCACATAAAGCACATCTATTCAAATGAATACTGCCTCTACAGTTGCAAACCGTACCTTATATATGTTTTAAAAGATATATTACTGAAAAAAAGCTGCTGTCAGAATTTCAGCTGGACCCAAACATGCTAAGGCTGCACTTCACAGGTTGGCTCCGAACTTACTTGAGGATTAATGTTTCCCAGGTACAAATTTGTTGTGCTCGGATCCCCAACATCATGTGACCCTGGTGCATAATCATCCAATACTACAGTAACAGAGAAAAAGAAATTCAAGTCACAACCCTTACTATGCATTTAAGTGACATAATAATGAATGCAAAAAGAATCTATATTACCACCAGACGATCTGTTTCTTCTTGAAGGAGCGTCCACTGAATAAAAAAGAAAAGAAAATGTATTTTAAGTCAAGAAATTTAGTATATTGAACAAACATAAAGGAAACATCTACTCACTTGAACGACGCTGACCATCTGAATCCGACTGCGGTGGTTCAAAACGACTCAATCTACCTTTTGTTTTATGTCTTTCATCACGCTCTTCTTGTATCCTACAAATAAGTTGAACGTAAGTAACTTTAACACTACTATGTTTTTATTTTAAAAGACCATTTTTAGAAGTAGGAGAATGTTTAGTATTTACTGAACAATGGACTTGTTAAAAATTTGGAATTGCCAGTATGCTCTCATTTTTGTTGGATAAGGTGGAATCTAACCACCAGAATAATTCCAGCTGCACACTTCCTCATTCATACTGTCAGGGTATTTTTATCTCAGGAAAGAAAAAAAAAAACTGACAAAGTTTGAAAAGCAAGACTAGAAATTAAAGCCACGTTCTGACAGAGTGACCTGAATTCCACATCTGACAGCGATCCGTTCATTTTTCAAGATGCACACAACTTCTGAGCGTCTTTCTTCTACTTTCTCCAGTCATAAACTGTTACCTTGTAGGGTGATACTTTCCCATTTGAATATTCCCAGTAAATACAACACCTTCTCTCTGTTTATACCCCTGATGAAAGCCTTCACACAAGTAACTGTTTGATATCTCTCTCCCTTTTGGTTTTATTTTCGGTTTGTTTGATTTATTATTAATTATTCTGTATTACCTCATATTCCTTTTAATAAATTAGTTTCTCCAATTTCAATCAGGTTTCATCCTCTTCTTTCCCTCTCACTCAAGAGGAGGGAGGGGTGTTGTGCAATTAACTCTTCAAACCGTGACACACATACAGTAACTAAACCAAAAATCATCTTAAAGTAGCTCTACAAACAACAGTAATTCACTCATTCTGACCTCTGAAATGTTTTGTATGCTTTTGTTGTGAGGTTTTGTTTTCTTTGTTTTTAAATCTCTAACAGCTCTGGATATTCTTCTGATTAGGAAGGCAGTACAAAACCTCAAAGGTCAGATAAACACCTCTGGCATGGAGAGAAACCCACACATTTTGACCAGCACACTAAGCTTCAGCGCTCATTCATCGATCATTTTTAAAGTCTGTGATCCCAAAAGAGAAATACTCCTCAGCAGTAGCAGTAAACACTTAGTACCAATTGGCATATAAATAGACAAAAGCATCAAGGACACCAGAAAACTAATTAGACATGATTATCCACACAAATCATATGGACCTTTACTAAGTAGCTACCAGCACAGCTTCATGCTCCATTTAGAAGTATGATTGCCAATGCTAACAGGAGGGGCTGGGAACGGAGAGACTCTGGAGAAGAGTTTACAGCATGTAGAAACAAAGTAGACATACCCTGTGTCTTATTTATAGTAACAACCAAGGAAACTTACTGCTTTAATTCTTCTTTAAAAAGTTCCAGATTGCTCTTTTTCTTTTCCTTCTCTCCTTTCTTCAAAGGCTAAAATTAAAGATATATCAGCCAACATTTGAGCAGGTACAACGACACAAAATATGGAAATGGTATTTATGTAACAAAATTTTAGATAATTTCCATGCATTTTTACCCTCAGGTTTCAAACCAAGTAAACTACAGGAGAAAATAAAAGAAAACAGACTTAAAAACATTAAGAATGAGTGCTACCAAACACAGCTACCAAATGTAAAATTAAGGACAACTTCAACTAAACTTTCTTACTTCTGATTACTACAGTACAGCATACGTTGTCAAACACTTTCTCTACAACACACAAATTTAAAGTACCTGTGGTGTGTTTTGTCAGTTTGATCCACTTTAAAATTTATGACAAAACTGGTAATTCCCTTGGCAAACCCTCATGCTCCAATTAAACTGGTAAGTGTGTGTACTTTTTTTTAATACACACACACATACACACTAATATACAGCAGTAATCTACGTGTGTATGTCTATATATGTATATTCAAATATTTTATCCACAGGCAAACATTCTAACAACTCTGACACAAAAAGAATTTCCTTCTCTTATTTCTTTTCAGATATAAACACAAATCTGAAGAGTTACTCTAAATAGTCAAAGATCCTCAGAACAACACTTGAATGACAAAGAATATGGATTTATTTTTTTAACTGTATATGCACCTTAACTAACTCAAGTGAATTCTTCTACAACATTGCTTTTATATAACTGAATTTAAATGAAAACGTTTCCAATAGGCAGACATACAAAATATTTGTGTTACACACTACAGCTTTGGAAAAACTGGACTTCCTACTCACCCCAGGCAAAGTTGTTTGTTTTTGTTTGTTTTTGGGGAGTGTCTGCCAAATAAATAAAATCATTTTTACCTCATTATCTTCAATCACCATTGGACAGGGCAAGTGAGTAAACTGATTGCATTATCTTATCAGTATTCATGACAAATTTGAAAAGCAGTAATATTCTTACACTACAAATACTTGCATTTGACAGAATAGAGCTCAGAGTGATTAAAAAAAACACAATTAATTCCTTGTACTGTTGAGCTTTACATACGAAAATCAGAACTGCCATCCAGCATCACCCCACTAATCAAGGCTTGAGGTTTGCTTAAAGCTGGAGCAAAGCAAGGATGGGATTATTCACAATTACCATATTTTATCTCATTTCCCATCCTAGTAGGCAATATCACATTGTTTAACTTAAGTTTAAGCATTTAAACACTTCCAAGACATTAATGACACATTGCACATATACAGGAGTCATACGTAACTATCACCTGACTTGAGAACTAAGTCTGCTTGTAAAAATTCCAGTAATTTTTATAACAAAAATCTGAATTTAAGAACTAGAAAGTGCATCCAACCATGCAACAGTCAAACTAAAATAAAAACCATGGTGCTCAGTTTCAGAAACTCTCAAGTTCTAAACTTTCTCGTTCAGTAGAACTTAAAGAGCTGAAGGGAACTGCTCTATTATTACAACTCAAACCATTGTTTAAAAGAAAAGACTGAAGAAGAATTTGGATCACTGCAAAGGTGTTCTCACTGGTTGGTTTCTGTAGCTTTCATTTCTTAGGTTTTTGTGTTTTTTTCGTTTGTTGCTGTTGTTTTTGTTTTTCAGTTTTTTGGGGTTTCTTTTCTGTTTTTTAAGCTACAAAAGACTAACAACAGATGGTAACAAGAACTGCTTCTAAAACTTCACAGCTTCCCCAGACTGGAGAATGTTACTTTAAAACAATCACCACATCTGTAGCTGTAACTAGCAGGAATAAAGTAAAAACATACAATACCCAAGGCAAAGGTAGCATCAAGTACCCAGTACCAGATACAGCTCTACCAGAAATCCTCATTATATTACCTGCTATTTCCTATGGAATGAAGCTAATTGAACATGTTTCCACCTTCTTTACTGTGTGATAAGTGCAAATACTACTACTCTGCAAAATCACACAGGCTTTTTCTAAGCACTTCAAAATAATTCCTAGAATAAAGAGTTAGTATTCAAATAAGAAACTTACAGGCTTTTTGGTTTCTATCATTAAGAGGGACGGAGGCTTCTCATTGGATGGTTGACTTGGTTGATTTTTTTGATCTGAAAATCGTGATGAAGGTTTATAGATTTTACCCCGCTTTTCATCTGTTTCATGTTCCTCTGAAATCAAAAGCAAATCAGAAGCAAACTATATTAACTAAAGCTTCACAACACCGTTCATCAGGATGAACACTTCTTTTGGTAGCTTAAAATTGTCTCCAAACAAAGAAAATTTCCCTGAAATTTAACAGGACAAATAATGTGATTAATTACCTTGTGAGTTAAAGCAAAAAGTGAACTGGAGCATTAAGTTTCCGTGACTGTTTATAATGCAGGGTACTCAATTTAAAATGAATTCAAAGCCTATCTTTATCTTTACTCACAGATGAACAATCTACCACTACCACAAAAAAAAAAGGTGAGTTATACCTTTAGATGCATTAACAATTCCTCCTCTTACAAACGTTTTCACTTTATTGCCATCACTTCCCTCAAAGGCAGCAAGGAATTCTTCATAAATTTCTGCAGCAGCCTTCTCATCTTCCTACAAAACAAATGTTAATCATCACAGAACAACCCACACTGGACGGCTATTCTTAAATTAGCTATATTACATCCCTTTTTATTTTCTAGAGTTCATGCTATGAACTGTATCAAGTGAACTTCAATTTTAGACCGAAGAATTCAGATTTCTGAGATATGTAGGAAGAACACAGCAAGTAGTATTTGAAGCAAGTAAGTTTGGTACGCTCAAATATGAGTTCATTTGGCAGTTTAACATTTGAAAGATGTTAAATTGAAAAGCTTCTTTGAAAAGCCAACATAACGAAACTGAGGCTTTGTTAACCTAAGAATATGAACTGCTCTCTGATGTGTTTCATCAATTCACCCAACTGAAGGAGATGAGCATCAGGATCACTTTTAAACATTTCCCAGAAAAGTTAATTCAGTTATTTAATAAAGTTGAGATAAACTAAATTAAGCACCATCACATGCTTCTCTATGCAAGCCTTTTCCAGAACCTAGTAAGAAAAATCCCACTGAAGTACAGCATGAGTTGAATTTCTAATGTTCAAAGACAAGACTTCCACTTTAGCAACTAGATACTGTATATTCTGCAACATTGAGATACTCTCCTGAGCATCCCAAAATTAAGTTTATTAATGACCAAAATATTTAAAGTTAGATATCAACTCATCAGACAAAAATACATTTTGGAGAACAATAAGGATGCATACTGAAACAATTTCAATGACAGCAATTTAACATTAGAGAGCAAACAGGGAACAGAAAATAAGATAAGGTGATATGTCTTCATTATGAGAAGCACAATGGATTGCCAAAATTCAGCATTTCAGAATACCAAAGAACTTGATTTCTCACATAGATAAGAAAATCAAGCCTCTAAATACCATAGACTGGAAGAAAAAATTAAACATGTCAAATATAATTTCATTCTTAGAAAGCTACAATTTCCTAAATCAAAATAAAGTTTTTGATGAAGTTATTTATAATCTAACAGACTAATGCCAGCCCTGTATACATCATAAAAATTTGTTGCATACTAATACCTTCTTTTTTAATTCTTCTTGTTCCTTCTTGCTCAGAGTCCGTTTGGCAGCACTCATTTTGCCAATGCTGAATGCTTTAAGTTTACTTTCCATTAAAGGCTGCAAAATAGTACGAAAAATAATAGAATGTTTCAAAACAACCAAAATACTCTTCAATTGGACTAAGACCAGAACATTTCCAAATGAATTACAGCTGAAATACGGTTTGTGTGTTTGGAAAACAAAGCAAAAGACTTCCTGCACTTCTCTCTGAACTTGCCACTATCTAATAAAATAAAACAAGTTAAATGTTTCAGAAAATTGAATTGTCATTGTTTTAATTAGGTAACACATAATATACCATTCAAAGACATCTAAAACAATTTGATGGGTACCTGCTGTAAGACCCAGGAGACCTTATGATGATGCAAGGCCATTTCTAAAACCCTTGGGAAAATATGCTTTTGCACCACAGTTCCTTTTGGATCATCACAACTTCCAGGAAATAAAATGAAAATCTCCAGGTTTTTTGGATTTTATTCTGACTACTTTAGTTCTAATGTTTGTGCAAGGTTAAACAGGTGTAACTGAAGATGTGAATGGATGTTAGATTTACGTAGTAATTTAAGGTTAAAAGCAGTAGTTCTGATTGAATAGGAGAACATTCTTGACATTTTCTGCTACTAGTTAAATAAAGCAGAAGACCTCATATTCAACTCCTAGATTCTTTCTATTATAAATAATTTTATCTGCGTTCCCTCCTTGAAATTGATGAAACAAGGACTCCATGTAATGGTTACATTTGAAGAATATGGAATCAAGCATTCCAAAGAGTCTATTTGGGGAATTAACACATGGTAAAGCACTGAGAAAGCAAAGATAATAGGATGAAGAGCACATTCAGAAGGCATGAGGAATGGGAATGAGAGGAGATTAAAAGAAAAGAAAATTCTCTGGAAATTCCTAGTTTAATGCAGGACCTCAAAACAGCCAGCATAAGAACAAGAAAAACATCCCAAAAGAGTAAAAGGTAACTTACTAGCCTTTAAGATATTTTTTTCATGCTTGGACACGGCTGACAGTGATGTTTACCTCTCTGATTTTGTTTAAAAAAAATCAGTTCAGTATAATAAAACATCAAGACAAATAAGGTGTACAACTTCTCCGTTGTATTAATATAACAAAATCAAATGCCAAGAACAAAGTTTCCTCCAGGAATAATTTCATGTGTAAAAATGTTCACTTCTAGGATCAGCCTGCTACTCAAAATCTCTTTACATAATTCAAGAGCAAAAAACTGAACAACTGTAAAAGACACCTTCAGTTTATAATCCTTGAGTAACAAAAAGACCTCTATTTTGGTCAAATGCTTGGTACAAATCTAAGATTTTGTTTCTTTTAAAAACATCTCCTAGTTCCTAATTAAACAGAAAGCGACCTGTTACAAATTAATGCAGTGTTGTCTATGGAGTCATCTGTTTTACGATGCTATGTTTGACAACGTGCTGCTGCAACTTGTTTATCAGCAGGTTTTCATCCATCTACACGTTTTCTAAGTTAATAAAATCACATTTTCCTATTGTCTGAATGACAGCTTATGTTTCAGTATGACAAGCAATATAGAACCTTGGCACACTGCTATGGGACAGCAATGCTGACAAATACAAACACTGCACTCCTACGCAAGGCTCATCCTGCCATCCACAAGTCATCTCTCACAGTAACGATACAAGATACACACAAACCAGCCAGTCAGTGTTCAAGTCACATAACAGAAACAGCTGTAGGACAACAGGAGATCTAGCACTAAGATCTCCCCTCTTCAGAAATGGTTTCAGGGACAAAACAGTGCTCCGAGTAGAAGGAGCAATATAAAATGAGCAGGATTGAACTCATTTTATTCCTGCGATTCACATTCCAGGAGGCAGTTATAACATTAACCATACACAGCTTCACAAAATTACTAACAAGAGACTTGTGTAAAACTTGAAGGCCTTCCTTTACCAAGTGGAAAAGGATTCAATGAAAGGAGTAAAGCAAATGATGGAAGCAAAGCAAAAACTTCTAGTTCGTTAATCAAATCACTGTATGAAAGCAGATTCCAATTAAGCAACACTGCATTAACAAAAATATGGCATGAAGTACTGAAATCTCAGTTTCACAGATGGTAAAAACATTTACAAAAGAGTCTTAGGAATTTTCTACATTGCATCAAGCAAAGCAAGCCAAGAAAAATAACTTACTTCTTCATTAAAAGTTTCTGCTGTCGTAACTTGAATAATGTTTTCATACAAGCAAGTTAACAGCTGAGACTTGACTTTCTCATATGCGAAATACATATGTATATTTATGTATATGCATGGAAGGACATCTAAATCAGAACGAACTGTCTGCCATTTATGCTGTTTGGCTCTTGCTGCCTGTTCCACTTTGGGTCAGGAACAGGTAGGCCATCCTGCAGCGTACCAACCACACAACCAGGAGACAGTATCAACAGCATGTAAACAAAACAACAGCGAAACAAAGACCAGATATTTATATATATTTTTAAGCATATTCTATTAGAAAGAAAAAAGGAAAATTGAAATAGGGCCACTTCTTCCCTTATTTTTCAGAGAAACCAACTGTACACAATAAGAAAATCAACTTGAAAATACATTACTTATAATTAACCAGCTAGCGTTTTGAACTATGCTTGACTGTAAGAGGAACATATTTAAACAGGAAGAAGCGGTGGAAACCGTATGCATCTGTTATGAATGCAACATGGTTCAGCAGAGCTCCCTATGCTTCTGGTTGTTAAAAACTTTCAAAGGAATACTTTTATAAAACGGACATCATTATTTCATTTATAAACACATACAGATCGTGCAACAGAGTTTGCCTGCAGCAAGCAGTTTTCTTTGAAGAGCAATGCTCTTTTGAGTGTGTTCTGTTTATTGAAAAAACATTCTGGCCTTACATGTGTATCAGCAGATCCAGTGTTGTGTACCGCATCTGGAGCTCTGACCTGGAGAGAAAATGAAGAGAGGCTGAGACACAGAAAAAGAAACGGGAAAACAAACTGCTTTCTTCTGATTCAGGTCTTTGCACCCGATTCTCTTTCCAACTTCAAGGTTCAAATACACAAGAACGATGACGCAAACACAGTATTTCAATGACATATCCAAATATTGCCAGAGCATTAACAATTCCCACAGAAATCAAACAAGGAACTACCAATAAAAATACCTAAATTTCCACAGCTCAATTTTATAAACTAGTCATTAACACTATTTCAAGGAAATAAAAATGAAGCCTGTTACAAAATTAAAGACTGTTAAACATTACGTTGTGCTTGAATACATATGTGTTACTATAAAATCATTCCCAAACCCAGCCTTGGTATGGCACACGTAAGTGCAAGACATTCAGTCAAGAACATCAAGTCCAATTTGTGAATATTCATCAATTAACTTTATTATTCTAAACTAAACGGTGACTCAAGTTGAAAAACACACAGTAGTCATGCACGCCCAGATGTCAATTTCAATGCAGTCTTAGAACTATGAACTAGATCTACAGCTTTACACCCTTTTCTTAAAACACTTCACTATCTTCTCAGACAATTATGCAGTATCCCCCACTCACTAAAATCTTCTGAAACATCTGAGAGCTAAAAACAAGGAATAAATGAGTTGCCAAGGCCCAGAGAGACAGCACTCAAGCTGGATGATCCTTAACAGGTTTTAAGCTACACGTCTCATGCATACTAAACACTCTGTACTACTACACAGACTGTACGAGACATCAACTTTCTTTTCGTTGCTGTTCCATATTTAAATTCACTCCTCTTTTTTTAAAATCAATTCCAGGCTATGGAACATATACATAAAACCTGCACAGAGGTGGTGTTTGGCCTTTTTTAAAGCTGATTTGAAACACATTCAATTGATACAAACCCCAGCAACCACACATGAGCAAGTTCTGAAGTTATGTAATGCCCAAATTCCAGAAACCTCACTAATATAACTTGCACTGTTAAGATGGAATTGCTTGATGCACAATTTGCGTATAAATGGAAACTTCTAGTCATAAGACTTTCCTTAGCCAAAGCCTATTCATTAGTTACAAAACATCAGCATTTATTACCAGGTATTTACAGTTTCTACCAGAACAAGTACACTGTGCTCATCTTCAGCCTTCCTGACCAGAAGTCAAGGCACAGCAAAGCCTAACAGAGGCTGGTCGGGGTTTTATGGCATCAGAAGAACGGAAGTAACATTTCTCAATTATCTTTATTTCACTGAGAGAAGTTTGGGAAAGTCACACAGTCCAGTGAGGCCGGGTGCTGGTGTACTTCCATGGCAGACAACAATCAAGACAGAGCACACCATGACACACAGCACCAAGCCCAACACAATGATGTTTAAACAATAATAGATAACACTGAGGAAGGAGTCACAAAATTCCCCAGGCACTACCTCAGTTTATCCAGCAGCCCAGCAGGACAGCTCTGGCAGGCCTTTGATGCAGGCTGGGTGACCAACAGGCCCACGGCTGCCCGCATAGCTGGCTCCCAGCCCACCCCAGGGCCCAGCACCACAGTGTCACCTCTGCCCTGGCTGAGCTTCTGCCAAGGAGTGCCCCAATGTCTTCCAGGAGCAGCTTTAGGTTGCTCCAGGAAACAGGCAGAGCTGTATCATTCTCCTGACTGTGCTCTTATTTTTAAGGTCCACAAATCTTGCTCATGCCCTTGGCACTGCTTTTGACCATCCAAGCAACTGTACTCACACAGAAGCGCAAAAATGAAGCAACTCCTGACAGAATTATGCGTCACTATCTGCCAGTTTCTAAATAACAGTAATTAAAGAAGTCTAATTTAATTCTTGCAGCACTGCACTCTGCGTTCAGCTGTACTGCCTCAATGTGAGGGGCAGTGTTTTCCCCAAGGAGTGACAGCAACGAGGTTGATTCAACAGAATAACCAAGCCTTGCAAAAAATGAAAGAAGCAGTTCACACATTTCCTACCCATGCTTACATCCACAAGAAGATTCTTTCTTCCTCTTCTAATCAGGTTAAGCAGTGCAACAACTACCGGAAGAGCCATCCTGCAGCCCTCTCCAGCAGCTGCTGACCTGAGAGATGAGGACAGCTCCTCCATGCTCAGCATGCTGACAGAAAGGCTGTGCTGGGTCTCCCTTTTCGTAGCGCTGCCAGCGTAAGCAGCTTATGCAAGTCCTTATTCCAGTTCATTGCCACCAACACTACACATGAAACTGTTCCTCTTCAAAAACATCACAACAACAAAAACACAAGCAGATTCTTTTCCAGTTGGATCCTCCTCCATTTTTTCCTCTGCAGGGGTCCCTCCAAAGACTTTTGCCACCACAACCGAAGCAGCAATGCAGGCTGCTTCAATGCCATTCCAGAGAAACGGCAGTTCTGCAGGTCAGGTTGCTCAGAGCTCTATCCCTGAATCTACCCAACTTCACCCAACCTTCAAAAGGCAGAAATACGAATATTAAAAGGACCACAAATGTGAAACTTGACATAAATTCCTACCAGGAAGCCAACACTGAGAACCATCTCTCAGGTTCTGAGCTTAAGTTTTATTCCAACAACAGGGCAGCTTCCAAAGAAAACACAAATGAGGTGACTGTTATTCCAGATCATTCCTGCCAGAAAGCTAAGTGCACACAAATCCAGCTCTTCACACTTCCCCCATTTTTAACAACATCTGGGTAAAACTGGCACAACGTTATTTCACAAATGTTTCAAACATGCTATATACTACATAAGCATTTAAGCTCACATTGGCGCCATTTCATAAAAGAGCAACAAAAGCTGCCCATAAAACCCAGCAGACAATCCCATAGCCATCAGACACTGGATGCTATCTTTAGAAGGATTCAGAAGACATCAGACAAAGTCCTGCTCCTGCAAAGCTCACAGCCCAAGGGTAAAGTGTTTATACACAACTACAGTGTTACATCTTACTCCTGCTCTGTTCCAACATGTCCTTTCATTCTCCCACACCAGGCAACTGATCACCACCAACACAGAACTAGATCACTCCTCCCAGTCTAGCTGATTATCCAGGAACAAGATGGCTGCGGACAGTCAGTCAAACCTATTTCCTATTTGTAACAGGCTGCACCCTCAACCCCATTCCACAAAAATTATGCCAAATCACCTAGAAAGGACAATGTTTGGGAAGGAAAGAATTGCTAAGCCTGGTTTCAGCACTACCACCAAGGAAATACCAACAGAATCACATATTAAATACAGAGGTTAACATCCAGCAAGGACAGGGAGGTTTCCCTAATCAACTTGTCACTTCTGTTCCTCCTTTCTCTATCAGACAATCTAGGAAACAAATGCAAGAAACACACGCAAATTAAATTTTATAGCTAATCTATTTACTCTTCATATTTACTAGAATAGTACACAATAAGATTATTCAGTATTTAAACAGACATCACTTGCACACACAAAAGTCAACAGAAAATTGTAAGGGACGCTCTTCCATTAGAATTGATAAAGGTTGCCTTAGCAATAGGATCAATACATTAGCTTAGGGACCAATATATTAGTTTAGCAAAAGTAATTAGTGTGATAATTCTAAAACTTTCCAGTTCAGCTTCACTTGGTATATGAACAGTCTTGTTTTCCTGAACCTCGGAGAGAAGCAGCCAATATTCCATTTTCTACTGTGAGAGAGGAAATCAAAAGGAACCTCCAGCTACACATCCATCAACGCAGGAACGCGTTCACATCTCTTCTCTCTTGCTCACAGGCTGAATAACAGTGAGGAGAAGCTTAAGACCACAACTATCACCATCCTGCAGAATGCCACACCTAACTGGAACTCACACTTGTACAGATTTTTCATTGCTGCTCTTCATACACTCCAACTTACCAATGAAGGCTGTCCTGTCACAAGCATAGAACCTTGGTTCATCAATGTGTTATTAACACATAACATTAGACAAGAGATTAAGAAATGCATTTAAGATTAGGTAATGTTCCTAAAAACATTTTTAATGAAAAACACCTACAACTTGATTCCAGCAGATTAAAACCTCCTTTGCCACTTGGTACCCAAGTGGTACCAGATCACATGCAAGAACAACAGACATGTAATACAGTTACTGCTCTTAGAAGATGTAACAAGAAACTGGCAAAGTCATCCAAGCAGGTAATATTTCATTATACTGACACTACTGAAGAGAATCAGAATCTGCCATTTTAGAATTAAATCCTACACTGATCTCCCATACAGTCTTTGAAAACCTTTATTTCCTCTTCCTTCCATTTGTCCTTTGTTGCTAGTTAGATTTCTAGAAATCTCAGACATATCTTGTTATCCTAACTTTAACACACAGGTGAATAGATGATGCTCTTACAACACATTTCAAAAGAGACTCAAATTTATTTAGATTACAAAAAGCAGTACCACCATGGCAACACAGGCAACAGACGCTCCTAGCCCCAACCATCTCAATGGATGTTTTTCAAACAGTGAATAAATAGATAATACCAGACTGAAATAAACTTGATGGTACACTCTAAAAAGTGGCCACGTATAGCAAATCAGTGCTTGGACACCAACACCAGAGAACAAACATTTTATGTTGTGAACAGGGGGAACTGCAAGTTTTAAAGCTTCCAGTTGCCAGCACGGAAAATACAACGCAGTGCTCTTCCCAGAAGGGTGGAAGCCAGCATCTCAAAACTGCCAGTGAAACACAACCTATGGAGTTTATGAAATATTATCTGAACTTGCAAACACAATGCACCAAAGGAAATGGTACCTAAAACCCTGATTTTGCTCCATAAGTAAATGATTTTTTTTTAATCAAAACATTTCATAATTACTTATAGAAAGTAATCAAAATGTTCTCATCAATCCACATATCATTTTCTTTGTGTCATATAATAATATTGATGAAACAAGGTCTACAATGTACAGCATGAGAAAATGACTACTGGGAACACAGCACACGTCTCTCACATAATGGGAAACTGAAAAGAGAGGCAGAACTGCAGGGAGTTGGCAAGGCACAGGGCCTCCGAGAACTCCAGGCCTTGAGAAATCAATGCACATTTGTTCAACAGTACAATCTGCCACCAACTTCAAGGGGATGACTTACTATGAAGAACTGTTTGCAAATATCACTGCAGAACTGAGGCCTAGGACACAAAGTGGGTTTTATAACTCATTTATTATTATAAACTTGAAAAAGAGTATCAGTACACAAATACTACTCTGATAAAAAGAAAAAAAAAAAGGTTGCATAACTGTAAAAAGAAGGAGATTGCATCTGAGCTGCTTTGCACATCATGCAATTGGTTGCAGTAATCAATAAATTATAATTCAATGCCTAATTATACTTCAAATCTCACAACCCCTGGTTCCCTGGAAGTCTCTCTGTATAAATTTAGACCTCTGTGGCTGCTGAAGTTCTCTATCCAGCGTTGGCTTGCAGTTCCAAGCCAAAGGCAAGATCTAAGAAATGCTTCCTGACAATACTTGGAAAAGGTCATAAAAGGGAAACGAAAATAAAACTCTCTCTCTCTCTAATGCAAATGCTCTCAATAATAAAATTCCAGATGGTTTCCAAGCAGAAAAAAATAAAAAGAAAAGAAAATCCTACTTTGGATTGTGGATGGTTGGACTAGATGATCTTATAGGTCCTTTCCAACCTTATGAACTTATGAACTTATGTACTTTAGCTGAATAACAAAAAACGTGCAAAAGAACATTCATCTCTACAGCACTGGAAATTCCTGTGCCAAAAGGCAGATTCCCCCATGACTAGTTCACCCGCTCACATTCAAAAGAAAAATGAAATAAAAGAAGAAGAAAAAAAAAAAAAAGAAGAAGTGAGGTCAGGAGAACGAGTTATGTCCTCTCGGTCTAAGATCTGTCAGGCTGAGGGAAGCAGCCGGCGGCCATACAGCCCCAGGCCGCGTGCTGCCCGCCCAGCACAGGCCGCCCTGCGCCGCGGACGGGAGGGACCCCGACGGAGGCCCCGCTGCGGGCACGCTGTCCGCAAGGCAGCACCGCTCGGGCTCGCGGCCCTCACACCCACCACTGCCATTACAGCGAACGCAGCGCGCGCGGCGAAAGGGGCGGTGAACACCGCGCCGCTCCCGCCCCCGCGGCCGAGCAACGGAGACCGCCGGCCCGTTAGAAACCCGCGGCCCAGCGCTGTGCGGACACCCCGCGATGGCTCGGGCCCCGGCACCGCCCGCTACCCGACTCCCCACGGCCCGGCCCGCGGTCCTGCCGCGCTGGAGCAGGGCCGGGACGCGGGACGCAGGCCGCGCTGCCCGGGCCCCGCGGCCCGGCCGCTCCCGGGCCGCGCCGCCCCGCCGCTCCCGGGCCGCGCCCGTACCCCCCGGCGGAGGAAGCGGGCTGCGAGGCCCCGGGCCGCCCCACGGGACTGCCTCACCTTTCCACTGCCTTTCTGCGAACCGCCGGGCGCCTTGTCCGCCATCTTGCCTCCCCCCTTCGCTCAGCCCCGGCGGCGAGAAAGCGAGCGCCGAACCGCGGATGGCGGCGGAAGGGCCCCGCCCGCTCAGGTCGGGCAGCAGAGCGCCGAGACACCGACTCCCCGGAGCGGCCCCCGCCGTGCGCGCCCCCGCGCCGCCTCCCGCCCGCCATGCGCGTGCCCGCGGGGTGGGTGCTGCGCCCCCGCCCGGGAAGCGCTGAATCACCGTGCGGCTGCCCGCACCGGTGCCGTGTGCCCAGGTGGAGCCCGCAGCCGCTGGTATGAACGAGTAACACTGCAAAAACACAAGTGTTCTCGTCCTGCTGGGGGAATAAAGCCACCGTGAGCAAAGGCCTCTGCTACGGCAGGCCTGTGACAAGTGCCATCTGCCTGGAGGTACAGCCGCCGTCACACGGCCCGACATCAGTCCTGTGCAAAAACCCCGCTCTACTTTCACTGCAGTCAGTTCATGCTGTGCATGGGGCAGGGACCCGGAGATGCTGCCGAGCAGCACGTCACACCTGGTGCGGGAGGCCCCGGCAGGGCAGGCTGCACTGTGGGAGTTCTACAAACAGCAGAAGTGTTGCAGGAGCTGTGTCAGAACCTGAGTGCCATTGCATTGTCATTGCCACTGCAGTGCCATTGACCTTCCTTCTGCCCCTCACAGGGCAGCGCCAGGGCCGGGTGGGTGGGCCCAGCTGCATCCTTCCCGTGCTTCACCCGTAGCAGCACCCCACAGCAGGGAACGCACTGATTTCCAGACCTTGTCATGCTAGCAAGGTGAAGAGCACCCTGGGTGAAGGCTATGAGCTGAGCCTGTCCTGTGCCACCTCGTCAGTGGAGAGCCGGGAGCAGCCCAGGCTGTGCGGACATGGCTGCGTCCCACCCTGTTTGCAGCTCTTTGGTCTAAGTGCTGTCTGTGTCCCATCTGGGGCTCCTGCTTTCACATTAGCAGAGGAAAAAACCAAATGAAGTCGCTAGGCAACCCCAACCTGCTTAGCAACCAGCCTAGGAAAGGCAGTCAGTCACAGCCAGCACCCACCTGACACCCTCATGTCCCTAGGCAGCTATTGCTGGGCTGCAGGGCCCTGTGCTAACCACTGTGTTCTTGGGAAGCACCAGCAATTCTTACAGATGCTGTGAAGGATACATGGTCACACATGAAGTTCACACCACAATTCTGGCCTGCACTGGGAGGAGAGACAAAGACTGATCGTGCAGGGTCTTTTCCAAACACCAGGTGTTTTCCCACAAGACCTTCAGAGATGGCAGCAGGGAACAGCTCGCCTGCCCACAGACAAACTGCTCTCTGCTGGCAGAGGTGTGTGACACAAACAGGACAGCAGAGCACACCCTCTAGTCTTGGTCTTGATACCACAACACCATGGCAACTTTTTTATTATTGAACACTGTTAAGTGGACACGGTGACTAGAGGTCACATTGCATTTTTCATGAATCTTGTGTCCCCGTGTTCTTATAGGTTTCCATCGCAATGCAAAAGATGCTGGGGTAATACTTAAGGAAAAGGCACGGAAATGAATGAAAGCTTTAAACCCACCAACTCCCAACGCCTACAGTCATGTGAGCCACTGAAGAGAGCAGGCCTATGCTAATAACCACATTTGACAGTGGAGGATAAAAACCAGCATGATATGTTTAGATTAGATTTGGTTTTTGGAAGAAATTCTGTACTCAGAGGGCAGTGATGCGCTGGCACTACTGCTGGATGGGCCCTGGACCACCCGAACTGGTGGCACAGTCGAAGTACCTGCAGCCGTCCTGTGAGCGGCACTGCCCGGGGCCAAGAGCCGCCCCCAGCCCGCAGCGCAGTGCCCGGGCTCCAGCAGAGGGCCGCGCGGGGCCGCAGCGCAGAGCCGCCCGTCCGCCCGCACCGCGGGGTCAGGCGGGGCTACGACGGCTGCTGGAGCTCAGCCGGCTCGGGTGGCATTGCTCAAGGGTTGGATTCACCCCGCTGTGTGCTAGCTACCTGCTGCCTACACCGAGCAATTATAAATGGGGCAATATTGCTGCTGGGAGGGGCAGAGGGTCTGGCAGCGTGGGCCCAGCTCCGAAGTGCTGCTTCCACTAGTCACTGGGAAGGGGAAATAATCCGAAACCACGTGCAAGGAATCCTGTACGCTCCACAGATGAGTTCCCCAGCTAAGAACGGGCAGTGATACTGCAGTGATGATATACTGTGATTTCTGCTTCCTGAGTCACACCAAAAAAAAGCAAACCAACACAAATAAGTACCTAGATACTAATTGCTTTACTATTCCAGCCTAGTAAGTGGTTGGCCAGATAGTGCTATTGAGAAACTGAGAAACCATAAGGCAAACAGATGAGGGTCACGTGGCAGAAATATGCACATTTGCATTTGCAAAATAACTATGCAAAAATAATCTGGTAATGGATTGAGAGTAAGGATCAAGAGATATCAGATGTTCCCTTCTGAAGGGAACTTGATTTAAATATCACAATGAGTGTTTACCTGCCGCTCCCACGGCACTTTACCAGCTCCCTCCCACCTCCCACCCTGGTGGATCCCTCTCTGTTTCTGCAGCCGCTTCCACTGCCTGCTTAGATGTGAAAGGGAACCACTGCTGGACTGCGGACAGAAAAGAGAAGGAAAACGTAGCTGTTGACAGCAGAATTTGGGGGCAATTGCATCAGTCCTAGCTTTTGCTGTGCTTGCCCATAGAGAAGCCTTTGGCAGGAAGGAATGCTGTTAGCCAAGAAGCTTTAGAGGTGGATTAGGCAGGCTTCTGTTGTTTCAGAATCCCAGCAAAGTCCTTTTCCTCCATCTTTCTTAAAGAGAAAGAGGTTATTAAGAACCACTTCAGCAGATTGAGGAAGTGCAGGATTAGTGTCATCCATTACGTCCTTTGGGTTTTTTCTTTAATGTGGTAGTGGGAACAGGTGCAGCACTGAGTTGAAAGCAAACCAGATGGGAACTTGTACTGATCAGAAGGAGCACTTAGGGCCACAGAGGGAGAGATGTAATCTGCTCAGCCCTCCTGGGAATGTGCTGATAAACCTGGTTTGAAAGAAAGAATGACACTTCTGGGTAAAAGCAAATATCAAACTGGAAAGATGTGCCCTCAGATGCTAGGAGTTTGGGGCCACTAATGTTTAGAAAATTTGTGCTCCATTTGGCCTCAATCCCTTTATTTAATCCACCTCATTAATCCTTTTTAATTATCCACCTCGTTGTATAAATCCTCTGCTTACCGCTCAGCTTCTATGCTCCTTTGTAATTAATAAACTGCAGCAAATTAAGAGCATCATGATCCACTGCATACTGTAAATGGGAAAAACAAGAAATGCATAGTTAATATTTCAAAGTCATCTCTACAGATACTTTTTCAGAATGAACTACACTGAATCTGTGCTATTTATAACACATTGAAATAGTACGGTAGCAATCACGTGCAGTTAGTGAATGGCATTGTGCCCTGGGCCGGATGGGATGGGAAGAATGAAGTGAGATGCATAACTCCATGGAGAATTCATGCTGGAAAGGGTAGACGATCTTAGTGAAAAGGAAATACCAGACATTTTTCATTATAATGAAGTAGGTCTGGTTGTATGCAAATGTGGGACTTATTAACTGGTTTTGTAATGAGATATAATTAGGCAATGATAGGGAAAATCATGAATTATCTTAAATAATGAACATTAAACTACACTCTGTAAATCACATGCTGCAGTGCAATACCCTTGTCTTTCTGGCTGTTTTATCCCCACTTCTAGAGGAGCTCTCTCTCCATTTCTGCCCATTCCTCTCACCTCAGGACAGATAACAGATCTGTTTGCAAAGGTGGGTGGGAGGGCAGGGGACAGGAAAGATTTTATGTGCCATGGATGCTTCGCACCCTGTAGTAATGAAGGCATTCCTGAAGGCATAAGGATTGCAAATCAGGAATAGGAAAGGTTTGTAACCATCCATTTTTGTACGCTCAGCAGTGGCTCACAGATCCCTAAAGCTGCTGTCACTATTTGCTATTTTCCCATCGCTTAGGCAGCAGTCTCCCAGCTTCTTTTTCCTTATTTTTCTTTCTATCTCCTCCCACCTCTGAGACAGAAAACCACTAGGTAAGGGTTCCCAAAATAGGCAGAAGCATCCTCCCCTGCATACTCACTTGCTGTTGGAAGCTGAGTCTGCAGCATGGGAGGAGGGCAAGGTAGAGAGTGTCCACATCAGCGCCCACAGCCAGAGCAGCCGCAGCCTGGGCTGCTGGGAGCCACTGGACTTCAACAGGGACCCCCTGAATAGGAAAAAAGAAGAAAAAAGAAGTGATAAAAGGTGGCTGAGTGAGAGCAATTTGGATCCTAGATTCCCAGCAGCCGGGATGTGACACTCCTGCTGCGTCTCCTCTCTGTCACTTGGCTGAAGTCTCCTCTGTGTTGGTTCATCTCCCAGCCCTGCTGCACTGCCTTCTCCCAGCTCCATGTCCTGCTCTAGTCCTGCTGCTCTGCAGCTGTTTTCCCTTCCCAGATCCCATTGCTCTCCTGGGAGATGTGCTTTATTGTTTTGAGAGTTTCTTCTCTCTCTAGGACTTCTCAAACTGATCACAGGGACAGCAACAGACTTCCACTATTTAGCAGAGAAAGGTCAGTAATTTGCAGTGTGTTCTTCAGTAAGGCTTAATTCCAAAGTTCTTCTGCAATTTCTTGTCAGAGGGAATTAACCTATGTGGCTAGAGTACAGATGTGAAAATTTATCAGCTGTTTAAAACTGTGGAAATTCAAGCTCAGTGCAACAGCAGCAATTCCTTTCTCCATACCAAGAGTTCTTTATTTCAGTTTACCAACAATGATACCAATTTGTGCTCTGGAAACCTCCCTCACCTAGTGTTTGAGTTAGCTGTGCACGTGCAAACAAACAAGTTTTCCTTGGCCTTGCATTTTGCAGGTGAGGGTTCAGACCTGCAATCACTCACACAGGACAAGCTTACTTTGCTCTTGCTATAGGCACAAGATAGGACAGTGGCAGATTCTGATCATGGAAAATATACATGAAGTATAAATGCGCCAAATATGTTATTCTTCATACAGCGAAACTAATTTCAGTGCAAAACTTATGTTCAGATTTGCCCCTGTGCAGAAAAATGCAAAATCTACCCCCAGTCTTTCAAATACAAGAACTTAAAAAAGGCATTCCGATAAATTTTCTTAAAGTGTGTTGGGATTCATTCTTCCAGTTTGTCCAGTGTTCAGGGTTTTTTTCCACATTATTTCAGATAAGTTTCATTGCTGATTTTTAAAGCATAAAGAGATCAAATCTGAAAAGACTCAACCTGAAGCTAAAGAGAGCAGAATATTAGAAACTGCTGGTGAAAGAATGGCTCAAGTAAAACATGAGATACAACCGTGGTTGTCATCACTATTTCCTTTACCACACCTGTCTTTTCTAACCTCAAACTATAGCTGAGGCTGTAAAATATAAACATCACTTCCACTTTGCTTATCTATTAAGGAATTATACTTATAAAGTATAATTGCCCCTAATTAGTTACTCAAGAAGGAGAAAATGAGGCAAGGATTCCTGTTTATCCAGTCTGAACATGATAGCGGGGTAGATGGCTAAGGGCAAGTTAATCTCTGCAATATTAGATCAAAGAACTATGCTTACTCAATTACTACAAAAGATCATATTCACTACAGTACGAAGCTACCCATCAAGACATTATTTTCAAGAAACTGACACGCATTTGAAGAGGGATAAAAAATCACAGGGAAGAAAATGTTTGTGTGACTCTGTATGTTCCACCAGAGAAACTGCAAGCATGAGCTACGTTAGAAAAAGTGAGATGAGTCTAGAGCCTCTCTTTCCTTAAGATCTACTCTTTTAAATAAATACAGACAAATTCTGCCCTCACTCATGGTCAGTGGGGCTCCACGATGGATGTCAGAACAGAGTCAGATTTACTGGAGATTTATGGCAAAGGATTACCATAAAAGAGATTCCTTCTGATTAATGTTTGCCACTCTGAGTGGGCTGAGTTGGATGAGGCTGAAGATGTATCTCCAAAAGCACTGTAAATCTTCCAGCCACCACAGTGTTGGCTAACACGCAGACTTCCTCTCTACTTGTAAATTTAACTTCTTTACTCACTCAGAAAGGCAGTGGATAACAGGAGAGCTAAGTAGGACCTCCTCCCAAGCATGTTGCATAAATTAGAGTGCAAAAGATGAAATCAGCTTTTTTTTTTCTATCTGAAATGCATAATTTCATTGGGGATGACTGAAATAATTCAGAATATTTTACAGGGCTGGTGATATTTTAGACAAAATGATATACTGTGAAAGGACTTCAAATATGAATCAAATGAAAGCCTATTATAGAAACAAATCTACATTTGGTGTTTTGGGAAAACTTTTTCTTTGAGTCTTCATGCCAGCACTGATTAACACTACCTTCCATTATTTACCTCATTACACAATGCCATCATCAGAGTTTTAAGAGTCTTCTCAAAGGTTATTTCGAGACAAAGTCTGCAGAACATTCTACACATGCTAGAAGAAACTGTGGTATATGCTGATCGTGCCCTTCTAAATATAAACCCTCTGGTTTAGAGCAATGCACTGAGGCTTCTTCACACACTACAGTATGTGGACTCCTCTCTGTGACCTCCAAATGCCCTGACTTTCCTGTCCCTACCACATAATAGCCAAGTAATACTAACCTTGAGGGACTACACAGAAATAAGAGACTATTTTAAGGTCATAAGTGCTTGAAATTATAAGGTTCCCAGTACACTACTCCAGCTGGCTTGGAAACAGAACAACTAACTCTACGTAAGATGCATACAACCGTTTTTGTGAAAGCTCAGTTTGTCCTTGGAGATCATTCTCTCCTGTGAGACAGCAGCCCTGGGAAAAACAAAAAACAACAACAACAAAAAACAGATTGCTGGTGATTAATTTCATTACTTCATCCTACAGCTATGTTGGAGTCACTTGGAAATGGCATGAATAGTGATCTCTAGAAGCTCTAAGATCACCATGGCACTTTCTGTCTGGACAAGGAGACCCAAATCCTATGTGTGTGACATTACCTGAGCACCTGGCCCAAGCTTGTGCCCACACAGAGGTGGAGAAAAGGAACTTGCAATTTATCTGTAGTACTGCTTGTATTTATATGTAACAGCGATCACAGGTAAACTCATAGGAACAAAGCAAACAGAAGCAGATAGCAATCATGAGCCTGTCCTTCCAGAAGAGTGTGGTATGTTCAGAAACTTCAAGAGATCCCCAGCTCCAGGCAGGGCTTTGCAAGGAGCACGGAGCAATGACTGCTCTCCAACCTCTGCATTTAGCACACAGTTCAGGCTGAACAGGGACACAGCTGAGGGACACAGCAAGACAGAACTGTATAAGCTCACAGCATCCTTTTATCTATTCCCATGGAGCACAGGGACTGCGCAGCATCTTCCTGTCTCAACCCAGTACTGGAAAACCGAAAGCTTCCATCCGTCAGAATGTTATCTTAGGGCATTTTAAAATACTACAGGAAGACAAGAACAATAGCAAAAATTTTCCAGACATTTATCTTCACTGCAGTGACAGCAATGCGTATCTTCACCAGCGACCAGACAGTCAGGTGCCACTGGTGCTCCGGAACCACCAGCAAATTCCACGTGCTGATCCCCACCAGGGCTGCTTCCCACAAAGGCACAGACCCAGTGGGTGTTTCTCACAGGAAGCCAGGAGATAAGCAATATTCTCCAAGGCAAGAGGACTAAATGCCTCCTGTCTGCGGGAGCTGTAGGAAAGACAGTGCTGAATGAGCCCTGCTGCTGCTGCAGTCCAGCGCTTCCATCAGCAGTGGATGCTGCTGTTGTTTAGACCATCTGTTACAACAGCTGCTGGTGCTTTTCCAGCAGGCTCTTCTGCACAGGTCTGAACCACATGGCTCCCAGCCACCTCACCTAACCTTGAGGAGGGAGGCTGAAGACCATGCTCACTTTGGCCTGGTACCTAGGGCCTGCAGTGGCATTCACCACCAGAGATGAAAGCATTACTTAGAAACCATGCAGCGGGGTGGGAGCAGGGCAGGGAGGAGGCATCTGGCTGCCAACCGCTTCACCAGTGGGAACAACAAAGGTGACATGGCCCATGGGCAGCATCCAGCCTGTCTGCTCCTGAGGGCCTCTCCAGCACAGAGCAGCTCATCAGAAGACAGACCTCTGCCAGAAGCTGAGCAGTTTAATCCCAAAGAGCATTTCCTCTCCCTAAGCCACATACTGCAGAGCCCACAGAGTGCCCTGCTCATCCCAAGGATTTTTGGGTGGGTATGTCCCTGCAGGCTGCCAGGCATCCACCTCCCACCCTCTAACATACATGGTCATCAGAACACGCCATGCCCTTTATCTAAAAAACAAGTCTCTTAGTTTAATATTTTACTCTACTCATTAACTTCCCAGTACTGTTTCAGCTGTGTTTATTTTCCTCACAGGACTTTTTTTTGGTTTTTTTTTTTTTTTTTTTTGTAAAGACGACAAGCAGTGCCATCAGCATGCCCTTTGGACAGTTCCATAAAATCATTGTTTCCCTGTAATGAAAAATGCACTGAACACCACTTCCAGCAACACATTCTCACCACTTCTTTCATGCCAGTTTTGAAAAACATATTTCAGGTCACTTTTATGTTCACAGAATCTTGCATGTTGTCACAACTCACTACTGAAAAGATTTTAATAAAAATCTTAGGGTATGGTGTCCTAATGATACTGTACTTGGATTATACTACACAAGCGTACATATATATCTGAATACTACAGTTCAATAAAGACATATGGAAATGCTCCAGACCTTTAAGACCGTACATACGCGCTGAGAGCAAACAGAGAGGAAAGCATGTGGAAGTAGCAGAGAACAGCCCCTGCTCCAGCTGCCACCTGAGCCTGCAGGTCTCATCACTTTCTGCACTGTCTTCCCTTTACCTCAGACTTGTTACAGCACAGCAACACGCTGTCAGTGCTTTCCCTGGATTGATATATTCTCATTATGTAACCGAGCAGCTTGCATAACCTCACGGCTGCTAAGTGTGGGATCTGTGTAAGGCTCAGCCCCGGCAGCCCGCCCCGTGCCCCTGTGCCCCGCTCGCGCAGCACGGGGAAGGTGGGGGCCCGGTGTGTCGGTGCGACATACACCCTTCGCAGCCCGGGCCGCGAACGTTCAGCCTAAAACAACTTCTGCGTTCACTGCACGGCAGAACTTCACCCAGGACCCCGGCCTGGGCGCAGCGCACGCGGCACAAACCGTATTCGCCGACGTCCCCCGTCCGGGAGCACCGTCGGTTCCGCGCCGCCAGCCGGGGCACGGCGCGACCCGCCGAGGTCACCCTCCTCTTTGTGGAGCCTTCCGCCCCGCCTTTGTCACCGGCACCGCCGCAGCCGATGCGCCGCGCTCGGCTGTGCCACCCCGGCAACCGTGCGGGTAAAGAAGGCGGTGCCGCTCCCACCGCCCGCTCTGCGCACCGAGAGCTGCTCCGGGCAGAGCCCCGTGTCCGGTACCTCGCCGCCGTCCCCGCCCGCCCCCCGGGGCGCACGGCGGAGCTGCGGCCGAGAGGGGACCGCTAGCTGCCGCACCGGCTCCCGTGCCGCCGTGCACCTCGCCGCTGCCGGGGCTGAGCTCCGCCGGGCACCGCCGCGGAGGTTCTCCGGGGGGGGGGGGGTGAGGGCGTCTCGCCCGGGCCCGGCCCTCCGCCGTCGCCCCCCGCCGGGAAACGCGCGCCGCGGGCGCATCAATCATTAACCGCGGCTCGGGTGTCCGGCGCCTCCCTCCTCGGGAAACCGTACCCGGGGCGGTGGGGGCGTTTCTCCGGGCCCCCCGGGCGCGCTGGATGCGCCGCCGGTTTCCAGTTACCGCGATGCCGGGCGGCGGGGCGGGAGGAGGCGCGGCGGTGCCGCCGCTGCCCGTGCTGCAATGAGTGATGCTGCCGGGGGCGGCGGCGGAGGAGGAAAAGCGCAGAGCCACCGCGGCTCCTCCGCCGGCGGCTGCGGGAGCGGCGGCTCCACCTCGCCCGGGCGGCGGCGGCGGCGGCGGCGGCGGCGGGGAGCGGCGGGCGGCGGGCCGGGGGCCGGCGGGTGCGGCATGCCGGGGGGAGAGGGGGACAAGGAGCAGGCGGCGCCGCCCGCCCGCCCCGCCGCCCTGCTGCGCTGGGACGAGGTGCCCGAGGACTTCGTGGAGTGCTTCATCCTCTCGGGCTACCGACGGCTGCACTGCTCGGCGCAGGAGTGCCTGGCCTCGGTGCTGCAGCCCACCAACGAGACGCTCAACTTCTGGACCCACTTCATCCCTCTGCTGCTCTTCCTCAGCCGCTTCGGGCGGCTGCTGCTGCTGCGGGGCGCCGGGGACGTGCCCTTCCACCACCCGGCTCTGCTGCCCCTCTGGTGCTATGCCTCGGGGGTGCTGCTCACCTTCGCTATGAGCTGCACGGCCCATCTCTTCAGCTGCCTCTCCCCGCGCCTCCGCGCCGCCTTCTTCTACCTGGACTATGCCTCCATCAGCTACTACGGCTTCGCCAGCACCGTGGCCTACTCCTACTACCTGCTGCCGGGGCTGAGCCTGCTGGATGCCGGCGTCTTGAGCCACTACGTGCAGCAGCAGCTGGGCTGGCAGCTGGACTGCAGCCTGCCCATCGCGGCCTACCGCGCCCTGGTGCTGCCCGTGGCCCTGGCGCTGGCCGTGGGCTGCACGGCCGCCTGCTGCCGCAGCCGCGCCGCCTGCTGCGCCTACCCCTTCGCTGTGCGCACCTTCGTCTTCGCCATGCCGCTCAGCATGGCCTGCCCCATCATGTTGGAGAGCCTCATCTTCGACCTCCGCACGCGCAATCCCACGCTCTTCGTCTACTTCTACCGCCGCTACTTCTGGCTGCTGGTGGCTGCCTTCTTCAATGTCAGCAAAATCCCCGAGCGGATCCAGCCAGGGCTGTTTGACATCGTGGGGCACAGCCACCAGCTCTTCCACATCTTCACCTTCCTCAGCATCTACGACCAGGTGCACTATGTGGAAGACGGGTTGGCCGAGTTCCTCAAGGCAGCGCCGGCCGCTCCCACCTACCTGGGCACCGTGGGGTACATGTTGCTGCTGACAGTCTGCCTGGCTGTGGTGGTCAGGAGGTTCCTCAGTGTCGCAGACCTCTGCAAGCAGGACTGACCGTGCCAGTGGCTGCCACACCATCAGCCCTTGGGCTGCAGACAGTTGAGCTGGTGACCTTCAAACTGGCGACCCTCAGACTGGCCCAGCCGTGTGCTGAAGATGCCGTGAACCTGGGGGAAAGACACCTGTGGAAGAAGGTTTCCAGGGAAAACGATGGTGGTGGAACTGCTCGTACTCTTTAAACTACTAGGTTACCAGGGGAAGCAAGCAAATGCTTACTGGTATGTTGCTGCTTAGAGTATAAGCTGAAATAATTTAGGTCTGCTACTAGGAAGAATGCATGAACTGTGAATGCCACTTACTAGCTCATAACAATTAGGTTTAAACTAGCTCCGTGTATACATATATATATTTATATAGAGAGCTATTTATTTCTTAGCTACATATATATATGTATATATGTACACCTGAAGACACATTCGTGCAATGATTGCTTTTAATCAATTCCTGTGTGAAATTTCCTAGCAGATTATGCACTGACATTTATCTTCCTCTGTGATACTGTAACAGGCCTTTGCAGCCACATACTGGATTTTAAATGCAAACAAATTAATAGCTGTCAATACTTTTTAAGGCCTTGCAGCCTTTTCAGCCAGGGAACATAACAGATTTAATAGAGAGCAAAACCAGCTGTGAATTATTACAGAATTACCAGTTGATGGAGAGACTTTAATTAGACGGGCAGTGAAGCTTGAGTGGTTGGTGTAGCTGCTCAGATTCTACAATATAATACAGGGATATGTAAAAGAAATGAACCAGAAAGGGGTCAGACAAGTTTAAGATGGGGGTGGGGGAGGAAGAAGGGAACTGCATAATGGCATGGCTCTTCCCCAGCATGTCAGGAACATCTGTCACATTCAGGGGGTTGCTAGGGGGCCCCTTTATCTTCCCCAGTAAATCACCCCAAAATCAGCCCTTCAGAGTCAAGGTCAGATGCCAGACTTTCTATAAACCCCTGCCAAGCTCAGTGGGAGTTCTGTGGACGTAAAGAGAATAACTGATGCATGAGATCTTGTTCTGGGTCTTTTAAAGAATTACACAGAACTGGTGTCTTCTGCTCCTTAATTAGAGCACTCTGACAAATTTACCAACCTTAAATTAGGTGCAGAGTAAGGTACTGCTGAATGTGAGTTCGGGACCTATGAGCACTGGATATTGGCTCTTTCACATAATTCCCTGCTTTTTCCTTTGCTGATCAGTTTGAGCTACAGCTGGGTGCTTTGAAGTCCTCATCCATTAGCTTTAGGGGGTTTCTAAGATAAGAATTAAATGTTATTTTCCAAAACAGTGTCTTTTCACAGCAACCCAGGTAATATCCTTCTCACACAACAAACAACTAACTGTAGATTTAACTTACTCTTCATATAAAGAGAAAATGTTTTAACTGTACGCAGATTTTAAATTGATGCATTTTGATTTTGTCTGACAGAACAAGTAAAAAGCGTGCAATAATATTACACAAGGGGTTACAACTTGAAGTTCAGGTGTGAAACTGCTGTGTACCCCATTTTCAAAAAGAAAGGTGGTACTTCCTTGGGGAACACTGATGTCATACCGCACAATAGCACAGTGCTTCTTTAACGCAACCTCTTTGCTTCTGTTGTGGAAACACTTCTGCTTGTATCTTTCCCATTTTCATGGATGTGGCATCCAAACTCCCAAGGGTCTGTTTTGAGTCCAGTCCCATAGTCTTCTGCAAGACAGAGTCCCTTTTGTTTATAACAGGAATATAGGAGGAACTGTAGCTAGGGATTATGAGGTCATGTCCTTAATATAGGTCAGAATCATCACATAAACCAATAATTGATATGCTCTGTACCAGTGTCAGACTTGTGAAAATTCCCCTGTGAAAGCAAACAAGCTAAAGGAAAATACTTCATCTTGCCTTTTATCTTAACCCATTTTAACAATAGTAGATTGGATCTTTTAGATTTTTGATGAATAATGAGAATGGCCTAACAAAAATAGGCATTCTTTGCCAGCAGCAGTTCTGTAATTTGTGCTGAGGTCACATACAGTCTCTCTGAGAGACTGGTTAGAATTCTCAGAAGCAGTGTCTCCCAATCTGTGACCTCCTGTGTTACCACTGATGGTCCATAAAAAACAGCATTCTCTGTATGGCTGTCTGTGTTTTGTTTTCATTTGCCAAACTGCGTTGAAAGGAAATGAAAAATACACAAAGCATTGTTGATTTTGAATATTTTCAGTGACTTTTATCATAACTATGGCATTGCTTTATTGAACTGCTAGTAAAGCAGAGAACAATTAGCAGCATAGGAGAGGTTGGTTTATGGCACTGTCATGCTTTGACATGTCTTTTATACCATGAAAAATAATAAAAATAAATAAAGAAAAAGAAACAAAAAACCTGGAAGCTCACACCAGAAAGCAAATGGATCAAGATCTGCAACCATGCTGTGCTATGAATTTCCACAACCTCAGAAAGAGGTCAGTATCTCTGAGATGTACTGTATTCAAGTTAAAATAATAGATGCAGAATAGTTAGAGCCCAAATGACTCATCCAAGTTTCAAAACTAATTATTTAGAAATTGCTTGCCTGGGAGATGCCACTGGCATGTACAACTAGCAATTAAAAACTAGGAAAAAAATGAAAAAGGCTGGGGACAGCGAATCTCAGCGCTAGCAGACAGCTTAGAAACAAGAGACAATAAAAACCAAATGTAAAAAAAGGACTTTAAAGCATACTGGGTAATGAATTATAGTTGTGCTTGTCACTCACAATGTAGAGGACATCTCAAGAGGCAATGTCAAAAAAGGCTGTTGCTAACTTGTAAAAATACATTTGATATTTGCAGTTAGGCCACACAGGGTCGTCTATATATATCCCAACTACAGATAACAGTATAAAGGTTGGATTGCAACCAACTGCAATTTTACTGGAATCTTTGAGCGTCATAGCAGTTGCCTGTGAGGCCCAGTCACACTGCACATTTGGTACCAGGACCTGATATTGACAATTTTGATTCACCTGAAACGTTTCTATTGGCAAAATGTTGAGGCATGTGCATGAGCCTGAGCAGTTTGTGGAATTATTTGCAAATGCTGGTTGCAGGTGCTGCTCTCTGAGCCGCTGTAAGCAGACTGTGTGTATCAGGAGCCAATGCGTGGAGGGAGATGTGATTCATCTTAAAGAATTCTACTGAATGTATGTTTGTTCATTTGTCTGTTTAAATGTGTCTGTAAATTAAAGAGTTACAATGGGTGTGCAGAATATCTAGGGAGATGCTTCTTGAGTGTGTATTTATTCAGCAAAGGACAATATTGTGCAGATAATTGCTCCATTGCCACGTTCAATAGTGAGTCTCCATGAATAGGGAGAAACAAAACTGAGTTAAAGAGGTTAAAAGTGGAACAAGACATCTATATTTATAGTGCCTGAATTTGCTCTTGTAGAAGTCAATGTCTGCATTTGTGCAGCTTGTAAGGAAGCAGTATCTCCTTCTGGATGAAAGCACACATGGCTGAATGTCCATAAGCATGTCTGGAGTTCTGTCAGGAGGTCTGACCTGAAGGCCAGATATATAAGGACATCCTAAAAACAAAACTTCTTGGCATAAGTACCTGTCATAATATTTTTATTGTCTGGCTACTTAACATAAGGTCTACACTGTGGTTAGGGAACAAAGGACTCCGCAGCTCATCTTTAAAACCAAAAAGGTTTTTCAGGCTTTTTTGTGGTAGAGTCTGAAGGACAGGGTGAGTACAGGGGGTCGGCCTGGAAATGAACGTGTGTTTGTCCTTCTCTGGCCAGCACTGACCTTCAGGCTGACATACCTGTGCAATACGAACTGGATGTTGACAGGGTCAGTTTCCAGAGTGTTGGTTATGCTGGTGACATAGTCACTCCCTTGCAATTATCAAGTGCTTAGAATTGTAGTCAACATAATGGCAGATATTGATGAAGCTTAGCTTCTGGGCGCTTCAGAGTTACCTGTAAGCTTCAAGCTCATCTTCTTGTAAGATCAGTACACCTGGTCTGTAGTTACTATCCTGTATTCTGTGGTGGAATGCTATTTCTTCTTCTGCAATGTATTCATTTGAATGTCACTTCGTTAGCAAGACTGGAGCCTACACTCTGGAAACAAAGGGGAAGTTTTCATCTGCATGCTGTGCTTGTTGAAATTTAGCTGTTAAAAGTCGAAACACATTGTTTTTTACTAAAACTGTAGTTTTGCTTAGTTGTTCAAGTGTCATTATTTATATCTGAATTCAAATACTATGTTTCTGTCAGCAGTACCCTGGCAGAAAATGACAGTCTGAAAGTTTTACTTTATATTTAAGTAAACTTTACGAGGCAGCGCATTCATGAAATATTATTGCACTTAGTTGATTAACATCCACATGCCTTACAGAAGCAAACCATACCTGTATTAATTGTCCAGGTTATACTGTTTTCCTTTGCCTATGAGTGTAATAATGACCAAGTGGCCTGTAACAAGCTGAGGAGTCAGGCACTCCTGCATTCTCATCCTTGCTTTGCCACTACTGTTCTGTGATCTTGGGCAAGTTATTTAAACCGTGTTCGTTTTGAATGAATTTAATTCATGTAAATCACTGGAATTGTACCAGGGTTGAATGTAACCCTCTGTGTCTCAGTTTCCTCTTCTATAAGATGGGGAGAATATACCTTACCTACCTCGCAGGGTTGCTCTGAAGACTAGCTAATGTTTGTAAAGCACTTAAAAATGCAAAGATCCTCCTAGGTGCTAAGAAGAAATATAGCTGAACTCCAGCAGAGAGAATGTCATATATTCAATTGTTCCTTATCTCACTCAGAGAGGAACATGAGTTTTACTAGACCATGAACTCTTGGGACAAACCCTCATTGTTGTCATACTCCAAGGAAGTTCACATCCCACGTCCTTTGGAGTCAATGGCAAAATTTCCTCTGGCTTCAGGCAGGGGGCAGTTGCAATCCTAAGCAGTAGTACACAGGCTGACTAAATGAATAAGGCTCAAGAGTAAAGAGAAAATATATGTGAGCTAAGTAGTTTTCTCTTCTGAAATTTTCACTGGTGACTTGTTTGTACTGAAGGCCTTGTTCATGTAGCCATGTGTTGTATTCCAATTGCTGTGAAACAACAGAGCAAGATTTCCTATTAGTGTCAGTAAGAGTAGAATTACGGCTCAACTGTCACTGAGAATTTCAGTCAACTTTAAGTTACTCCTTATCAGTGCAAATGGATTTTAAGTAAATCAAGCTTGTAAAGAAGTATGTGTAATCAGTCTAGAATGTAAACTTGCATTGATCATCTGTACAACTTTTTTTCCCTCTCATTTCCCAAACCCAACATCATGGAACCAATCGTATTCTTAAGCAAAACTGAATTTAGGGCTTCGTATCACATATGAGTACTCTACCACAGAGCCCTGGCTACTCCTCCCACTAACCCAAACTACCCTTCATTTGGAGCACCACTGAGTAGTCAGCAATGTTTTTAAGAGCTTTTCTAACTGGCAGTGGTAGTGGAGACAAAAAAACCCACACCAATAATAAAAAACCCAACAACAAAAACCAACCACAACAAAAATATCAACAGATTTGAGTGGTTCATTAAGTCAAAGTTTCTAATCATAAGGAATTCACTCTATCCAAATAAATTCCTAGCATCTGTTACACATCTGTAAGTCGGCTACACAACCAACACTCAAGTTCCACCTGTAACTGTACCCTCCTTTCCTCAGGTGAGAGGCAAGTTGCTGAGGAAGCATCACGTGCACTGAAAGATACAGATCTCCTTTCAAGTTATTTAATGTTTTGGAGCTGGGTGTGGAATCAATTATTTTCACAACTAGGTTAGACAGATGCTGTTTCATTCCACTGAATTCAGTAATGAATTAACTACTGAGGCAGAGGAAGCAAGCTTTTGCACAAAGCTGCCCATAAGGAAACACCAGCAGACTGCTGCTTTCAGGGCAATTGCTTCCTGGCTGACCATGCTCACAAGATGGAGGATTCTGAAGTAGTGCTTCACTGTTTTGTGTGAATGCCTAAGGACTTGTGTTTGTAGCTGGTGGGGGGAGGGGGAGGCAATTGTGTGAAGAAACAGTTTATAGCAAGTCAATTTTTTCTGTCTGCTAGAGATTCAAGCACGCTTTAGTAAGAGGTATCACATTTAAGGGTCTGTGCATGCAATGAACAAAAAGTGTGAATTTTATTTGACTCTTGGGAAGGGATGAAAATTTACTCTTTGTACACTTTTGGATGCTGACAACTGTATATGTAATGACTATGCATTTTTAGCAAAAAAAAAAAAAAGGTGTGAGCTATAAATAAAATTGATTCTGAGTACATTTTTTGTAGAAATGCATTTATAAAGTTTTTTTCATTTCTTAATGTATCTTAGTGTGACATCTGTAGGATCAGAAATGTATTGAATACCGTTATCTTCAAGCATAGATGTTGCTAGCTTAACTACAGGAACTTCCAACTCCTGTGCGGTGATTTTAGTATTTCTGAAAACACGGTACCACAGCATGAGTATCACTCCCATTTTATTGCCTTTCATATTATAAAGCAACAAAATGGCACAGTGGCCTTTTTTTTTTTTTGTATTCCACAATCTATGCTAACCAATACATAGTAGGAATCTGTGTTATGTTAAAATTCTTGACTTTGATATGTGTAAGGAGATCAGTGTTCTGCCAAACAGGGCTCACTGAAACATCAGGAGGTCGGTAGCAACAACTATGCGAAGAATCACAACAAAATATTGTCTGCAAAACAAAGAGTTCTATTTGGCATCAAATAAAAGTCTCCCATTTGGCAGACTAAGAACGTTCCAAGTGGCAGACTATCTTTTCCAGTCCAAGTCAGGCACCAAAAAGCACTCAATGAACTGCAATTACATAGCGTATCAGCAGTAAGCCTTCTGTCTCAATATTTAGCAGCATGTGATGCAGCACAACATAATTGCAGGCACCTGCTGATACTGTTAAAACACTGAATAACTGATGCAAAATCCTTTGCAAACTGAAGTCTGGGACATGGACACTGGTCATCCAGTAGAGACCATTCTGAGTATGACATACGGAGAATATATACAGAGACAAACTGTAGGATCTTACAGTGGAGGCTTGTTGAATTCCTTCAAAAGCTGTGTAATTGTTGAGAGTTCCTCATGTGAAAAGGTTTCTTACTTGTAGATTTTTCCGCTTGTTTAAAATATGGTACTGACTTCAAGTACTTGATGAACCCAGCAAAAATATCCATTCCCAGCTGACAAATAAGCAAACACTTCAAAAGACTGCATCCTACTGTTATCATTTAAGATCCTTCATAATGTTAACAGCAGGCTCTGGATCTGACTGCTGGACATGAATATGTTGTAGGAAAACTACACAAAATGTATGTAGCCAGTGAGAAACTCAAAATACTGAGCAAAACAGAGAGCATCAAAGTCACTGCTAGGGCATTGAACTCTTTGAGGTTAGGACATCAGTCTTCAGCTGAGATTGCTCCGTAGCTGTTCTGATAATGAGCTGAAAATCTGAAGACAACATATACATTTTATTACCATAATATCACTTTCCTGCCAAATGGCCCTAAAAGTCAGGGTTATGTGTACAGAAACAAAAAGAAATCTGATAAACAGCTTTAACCTTCTCAGTATAGCTGCAGGATAGTGTATAGTTAGTAGACTATAGATGGAGACAAAGCTCAAAGACAGAGTTGTTAGAGCAGGTCCAGACAAGGGCCACAAAGTGACTGGAGCACCTCTCCTATGAAGAAAGCCTGAAAGAGATGGGGTTATTTAGCCAAGAAAAGGGAAGGCTCTAAGGAGAATGTACAGTGGCCTTAAAGTGGGCCTGAAGGAAAGATGGGGAAGAACTCTTTAACGTGGACTGTTCTGGCAGAACAGGGGGGTAATGGCTTTAAACTTATAGAGAGTAGATTTTAATTAGAATGAAATTCTTTACTACTGCCTATAGAAGCTGTGGATGCCCCATCCCTGGAGGCATTCAATAGCAGGTTGGATGGGGCTTTGGGCAACGTGGTCTAGTGAAGTTGTTCCTGCCTATGGCTTGGGTGTTGTAACTAGATGATTTTTAAAGTTTTTTCCAACTGAAATCATTATATGTTTCTATGATTCATTAGAAAATGAAAGAATTGGTGAAAATGAAAAGCAAACCAGTACTGCCACAAAAGCTAGAACTTGGTTTCAGTGATGAGATCCTCTGTGGCAGACACTTCAGATGCACTCTTTGCATCAGAAAGCTCTATTACAAGGCAGGTTTATCATCAAGAGGATCAGGATACTTATGTTAGTGGGGAGCTGAAAATATTACTCTTACCAGGGAGCACAGCCTTTGGGTATTTTATACAGGCTTTGTAAGAGAATAGTGACAACAGTATTGCACATTCCTTGAGAAGGTGAAACGTTTTTAGAGTTAATTCTCTAATATCTGTGTCTCTTGCTCCCCAGATCTAGTCCTTTCATGTTCCTTTCAACTGGTCAGAACTGAATGTAAAGTCATTCAATTTTAGTGTTAAACACACTTCTCATGTATGATTCTTTTCTTTTCTAGAAAAGATTCACTCTCCTCTGTTGTCCTGAGGAAGTGGTCTATGCCATTTGCACTGGAAGGAAAATACTGGTATGCAGGGCTCTCTGCATCCCCAGTCCCCTAGGCCGTGGAATTCAGACACTGGCACACAGCACTGTCCCAAGATCTTAGCTTTCCATTTTAGAAGCACTTGGAAAAAGAGCTCTGAATTGTCATCAGGTTGGATAACAAGCAGCAATATCTGAAGCACTCAGAAATAAGATAAAATAGATAAAGGTTCCTGGAATAGCTTCCCATATACCCTTGTACATACATGCATTCTCTTTCTTACTATCCCAGATTCAGCAGAGTTCCAAAGCACATGCTTGATCTTAATATACACATACATTTATCTTTGTTCATTCATAGGGGTGAACCTTCCCTGAAGTTCTGCTACAGAAGCAGAGCCCTAATAAGCAGACAGTGCCAGGGAAATGCTGCCAGTAAGAGTCTGGTGCAGCACATTGTGCTATTCAGCCCAGGCAGTATTCTATCATCCAACAAGGAAGGCTGGCCAAGCATCTCACGCAAGATTCACGTTCCCTTTTCTGTTTACCTCCTTTAAAAAATGTTTGTTTCAGACCATTGTCTAAAAGATTTTAATACAAAACAAAGGGAAAAATACATATGCAATAGCTAGAAATGCACCAATTTAGTCATTAAATAGAACTGCAAATTTTCCAATTATAGCAATTACAGGAACAAAACACTGTCTCTTGTAGTCTCCTAGAAAAATCATAGCTTGGAGTTTCCATTACTTAGAACAGTAATCCCATTTACTGAACACTACAACATACATTCACTAGCTAACTTGGTTTAAAAGAATGTGTAGTTTTGTGAGTTTTTTTCTGCATCAGATGGACTCAAAGATTTGACAGAAGTTGAAAACACTGTGCAGAATACTTTTGTTCTCAGCAATACAGCTCATTTCTTTAAACAGAAAGTATTCCTCTCCAACATAAATGTGCCGTATCCTTTATTTTAAAGTTGAGATGTACTTTGGATAACAAATATTGGACATAACTGATTTCATGAAACACAAGGAATTCGGAGTATCCGAGAATTGAAAACTTGCTCAAATGTAATACTGAAATTGTATTATTAAGTTCACATCAAATCATGTCCAGTTTTATCATTCAGAAGCCATTATACCTCAGAGGGAGTTTGTAACCAGCACACATGTGCATTTTCTTCTCCTAGCATGATCAGTAATCCAGGGGATACAGTGAATGTATATTGTGAATGTGAAATAGTACAGGCCTCCATTACATTAAGCTATGATGACTATTCCTATACATAGACATTAGGCTGAACTATTTACATGGCAAATGTATTCAAACACCAACTTCTTATAACAAATTCTGCAGTGCTCCACATACCATGGATGAGGTCTCCAGATGTTACCAACAATACATTTTAAAAGTTTCCCTTACTAAAGGAAAAAGGGTGAAAAACAATCTCACAGAGTTGACTGGACTTGTTGACTTTGACTTTGCTGGAACACAGATTTACACAAGACAAATGAACTAGTGGACTTGCAAATATTGCCATGTAATCACTGCTTACCCTTCGGGAAGCCACAGTGACTTTTTCCAAGTTGACCTAATGAAGGCCCTCAGTGAATCTGTCCTTCACACCAATTGTGGCACAGGATGCAAGACTTCTGCGGAAAGTACTGGATGCACATCTATCAGATGTAGTTTGATGCTTCTAAATAACCCAAGGGAATGTTATTCATTAGCTAAATATGCATATATGGATAGAAAAATATTTATGATTTTCACGTAATGGAAGTGTCACGGCCTAACTTCAGTATCAGGACAGAACTACCAGATATTGCCCAGACATGAGTGACTTCCAGCTTGTTATGCAACATTAAACACTCTTAGTTTTTAAAATCCATTTTGGAAACTTCTTATCTCATGAATGAAACAACCTAGAAGAAATAGGCCAGTAAATGAAGTCTCCAGGGGGACATTTTCTCATGGGTACCATAACAGATCAGCAAGAGAGATGTTCCCTTCTCGAAAGATTCATGAACTAAGTTCACAGACAACCACCAAATTCAATTCTCTTCCCTTTTGCACACTGCCTGGAAGGAACGAACAGAGTATAATTCTGACTTGTAGAAAGCCCACTTATTTCCTAATCACTCTGCTCCAGTACTGGCACAGAGGATGCTAAGGGAATGCAGAGTGGCACAGCATATCTCTACACTGCACTGGTCCACATGTGGCACTAGCCCTGATGATCCCACAGGGGTTGCTCCTCAGCATAATGCAGAGCAGCCCCAGAACCAGGCAGTCACAGCCCTGCCTGCTTGCAGAGACAAGTGAACTCCAAACAGCGAGATCCACACCTGCTGTTCAGAGCAGTTTTGCAACATCAGTCTGTATGCACAGTAGCCCTGTGAGGCACGCTGAGGTAACCAGCAGGAGTTTCCTAACCAGGGTTAATATTATCCAGTTTTAAGAAAACAAATCTGAATTTTCAAAGTCAGCTGCTGGCACTATGAAATCTCAGTGTTTGATTGAACCCTCATATTTCACAATCCTGAAATTGAAAAAAGATTAAAGATATTCTATACATGAAGTGCAAAAGGTCAGCTAATCCAGACCTCCTTTATCTGCTCCAGTCAGCACACAGACCCAAACAAGGGCCTGGTGGTGTGTGTAAAACGAAGTGAAGTGCAGCGTAGCGCAGCGTCTATTTTAAAACGAGCAGGCTGCGGTGATGCTCGGAAGCCGGCCGCACGGCGGTGGGTGCAGCGGGACAGAGGTTCGGCGGCAGAGCCGCCAGGAGGAGCGCGCAGGCTGCGCCCTGGGTGCAGGGATGCCCTCCAGCCAGGCCAGCAGGAGGGAAGCTCTAGGGCTCCAGCGAGGACACGGTTTTTCCATGGGAGCTAGCCGCTGTATTTCTCATTTTCAGTGCACGGAGGAGAGCAGAAGTACTCAGCAGGCACCTCCGCCCACCGCTCTGCTTTCCTTGGACAGCGCACAGCTGGGAAAAGAGCTGGCCTCCAGGGCTGCCCTCCACTGGGCACTGGCCTCAGCTGCAAAGCTCTGCTGCCCCGGGGCTATTTGGTAGGGGTACCCTGTCCCTGTAGTGCTTTCAGGGAGAAGTTGGCACAGACTGCCTGATGGTTTGGCAAAAATAATGCCTTAGAGGCAGCTGCTTGCTGATATAATCCCATATGAAAAGGAAAACTGTTTTGGAGGGGATGACGCTGCCCTCTTAGGCATTCCTGGAACCTACACTGAGAGTGAGTCAGTCAGAGCAGGACTGTGTGTCTTGCTATGTTTACTTTGTAATTAAGCACATTGACTAAAATAAGGTTATTTCTTCTGTTTTCTTTACCATATACATACTCCAGGAGATATAGATTAACATACTTATTACATTTACATATCTGTTGAACATTTGCATGTGCTAAACAAGGAAAGAAATGTGCAAGAGGTCAAAAAGAAAAAGAAAATTCTGAAAGTATTCCCCTGTGCAGGATTTCAGCCTCTGGGACATGTAAGGTTGGGAGGACAGGCATTTGAAAGTCGTTGGTTCAGAAATGGCTCCTTCCTGGCCCAGAGCTGTTGGTGCAGATTTATCAGGACAAAATTAGGGTAAGTAAGTGGGACCAGCTCCAGCAGAGCAGGAGTTAGCCATGAGGCACTCACCTGGAGGGCTGGCCGGTCCGATGGCACAGCCACCCTGCCGCAGCTGACCTGCTGACCCCTGGATGTGAACAGCTTTTTGTTCTGTCACTCCATTTTCAGACTGGTCCATGTGAATGCAGCCTAATGACAACATCTCCAGCTAATGTCAAACTATGCATATATATTTCTTTCTACAGCTCTCAATGGATCCATATCATCACCTAAAACACTATAAAGTGCTTTCTGAAATATTGCTGTTCTCTTTTTGGCTCTAACCTTGAAATGCCAATGGAAGTATTATAACAGTGCTATCTATCACTCAATTTCTGCTTTGTCATTTAATTGCCTTTTTGACTCTTCTTTCAACTGCAGAATATACACATTGCCCCGAGCTTATAGTTTCACCCTTGAGCTGCTGCACTGGCTGTGCTGTATAAAAAGCAGAGCTGACACCTGTCCCTCAGGGTCAGCAACAAACACAGAGGTCAGCTCTTGGCTTTCCAGGACCTTTGAGCTGCTCTGGGGAGCTCTGGTTCACTTTGGTCAGTGCCACTTCATTCCCAACATGCATCCCAAGGTCAAAGGACACCTCTGAGACAACTGAAATTCTCTGTTCACACCTCTTCCTTGAGCAACCCTGCTCTGGGCACAGGCAGAAGCCAGAGCCACCTGGAGGTGATCACAATCCACAGCTTCTGATGAAGCCAGGGTATAAAGGACCCTGGTCCTCTTCTTTCACATATAACACCAATTTATGGGAAAGTGTTCGACAGAATGAGCTCCCGTGCAGGCTGCCCGATGACCCCCACACCTTGTGCTGATACTAGGCATGCAGCTCAGCATCCTCACTGCATGGATGCAGATCTAACATCTCATCAAAACATTTCCAGATTTCTTTACTATGCTATTTTCTTCCATTCAAAACTGTTATCTTCAGCCATTTATTTCTTCACGTTTCCTAACCCAACTTGAAGTCATCACCTTCTCTTAACAAATTTGAAGCCTGAATCCACATTTCTTTGGTCCTTCAGGACTAGCCTAAGCTCTGACAACTGCCTTGAATGTGGGTAGAAGTTATCTAAGACAAACCCAGGTGGAGCAGTTAGCAGGACTGTCTGTACCATGTGCAGGGTGCTTCTCCCTGGCTCTGTGTCACGTCACTGACCTGCCTATGACTTGCTCACACTGAGTAGTTCCATGTATTACTGTAATGCAGACAGGATATACAACTGACTTCCTAACCACTCATGACCTTTCAGGACATTTGGAATGATTCACAAGAGTAAAGCTCTGATATCATTAGCCCTGCTATCCTAGTGAAATTATACTTACTGCAGATTTGCTAGAAGAGTAGAAATGCTGTATTTTCTTTGGATGGCTTACTTGATTGTCTTCTCTTCCTGTCTTAGCTTGTATTAGCACCAAACAAGAGTAAATCAATGACCCCACATCCCACCTGAGATATGGTCAAAATGCAAAATGCAATCATGCCTGTACGTTTAGTTGAATGCTATAATAACATTATTATTAATGTATTATTAACATTTTGGTACTTGGAGATAAAACAACAGGGTATTGTTGGGGTAACTGTGGATGTTATAGAATGTTACAGGAGGAAACTGGAGTTTCAGTGGTGGGAGTTGTGGTGATAGGATGAAGAGAAATGGCCACAAACTGATGCACAGGAAGTTCTGCACAAATGCGTGAGGGAACTCCTTCACAGTGCAGTGACGGAGCAGTGGCACAGCTGCGCAGAGAGGTGGTGGAGTCTCCTTCTCTGGAGATGTTCAAGACCCATCTGGATGCCTACGTGTGCAGCCTGGGCTAGGGAGCTGCTTTGGCAGGGGGGCTTGACTTGATCTTTAAAGGTCCCTTCCAACCCCTTCAATTCTGTGATTATGTAATTCTCACATACCACTTAAAACTGAAGATATTTATTTCATCATGCAGTCTGTTCATTTAGGTAAAGCTTTCCTGGATGTTTCAGAAACAGTATTTAAAACAAGTCTGCACATAATGTATCTATATATAAAAAGTCCTTCAGGGTAAAATCCTATACTCTGAAGAATTCGCTTTAGTAATAACACATTTTTTTTGTATTTTCTCTTCAAATTTTGTTCTTTGGGTATCAGTCATTAATTCTTTGTTGACAGTTAATTTGCACATCTCAACATGACTAACAGATTATCAAGTTTGATCAGTGAGAATGTGCAAGCCCAACCATATTTTCTAATAACAACTGTAAGGATTTTCTCTCATCTAAGAGTCAGGGAAATGTTCTGGATTACAAGCCCCCTCTATTATGCTCAATGGCAAGCATAGCAGGATTCTAATAATAGAACAACCACAATCTGTCCAGCTACTCCAGCTCTGGATCTGCCATGGGAAGCATTGCATTAGATTATAGCTAATGCAGTAAATAGTGACTTAATGTCATCAACAGTGATGCTAGCGACATGGCAAGAACAGAATAGCATCACACGTTGAACAGTTTTCTCATCTACAGTGCTCTTTTAGTGAGTTACATGAAATATTTACAATTACTCTTACATGAATGATCAGAGTATGCACTGAGCTCTGGATTTTTCTTTAGGCCTTTAATAAGTAGACAGGACAACCATCAGCATATTACGTTGATGTCTTGAATTTTAGACTTCACTTAAAATTGTGTTTTCAAAGATTTTGCTTTTATGATGAGGACATAAGGGAGGAAATAGGAATGTAATAGGAAATACAACTTTCCCAGCATTGTCCCTTAACTCAAACAATTTTTTTTTTAAATCCCCACATTCCTTTAAATTACTTTTATGCAGAGATTAAGTTTCTGGAATATCAGAATATCAAAATAGTTAACTCCTTAATTTTTGCATCTTCATCATAGAATCACTTGGATTCTTTATCTTGCTGACACCTGCTTATTCTTTCATAGTTTTTACATAATACATATAGATAAATAAATGATCTGCCCCTTCCATCTCTTGAGTTTCAAGATGTAAACTTCTCTGATTTTACAGTAGCTTTCCTTCAAAAGTTTTGCAGAAAATCTTTCATCCAAGGTTTTCATCTGAAAGTACAGCCTTTAAAGATTAAAGATCATGTCTTTTTCTGCAGTCAATAATTTATTTCCAGATTGTCAGATGTTATTGTGTTTTAATTTCACAATCCCCCAAAAGACCTTCCACACTCTATGAAGATTTTTGTTTTGTGAAAGGCACTGACAAAACAAATGACTAACAAAAGGGATATGACTCTAAGGATATTGTAATATGAATTATTACACTGTTTACAACTGAACTTCAAAAATAATTTTCAGACAGTTCTGGCTTCAGCGACTAAAGCTTTAAGCCTCTTAGTTTTTTACTCTCTTCTTAAAGCCAGGTGCTGTGAATTTCTAAGTCCTGGTGGTATTTTTTGTCAGTCTGGCCCTAAGTCAGACACATACAGTGAATTTCTTTGCATAAGCCCAAAGAAAGACTTTATTCTGTTTCAAGTTCCTCATTTTGATAGCCTATGTAGCTTCAGTCAGTCAAACAGCTCACTGGGGTAACAGCAGTTTTCTTTGCCACAGCTAAATTCATGGTGTCAAATGTCACTATGTCACTAGTGTCAAATGCCAGAGGCCTCCAGGTGTTTCTGGCAATGTTCCATTTGTGGATTTAGGAGATGGTGGAAAGAAAGAAACCAGAAAGGAAGTTTCTGCCATACATCCCACTGCCTGCATCCAGTGTCAGACTGTACAGAACCAGTACACACAGTACAACAGCCCAACTGGAAGGGAACAGATCTGGGGGAGGTTAAAGGCAGGGTGATGAACGAGGTTCTAGCACCAAACTGCCTGAGCTTTGGGCAGGGGAACTCAGATGTGTTCATCCTTTGAAGCAAAATCCCTCCAAAATCCCTCCCACTCCAGCCTGAGCTGGTGGGGGGCAGCTGATTTGTCATCAGAATAATTTTGACTCTCTGTGTCAGAACTAGTCACATCTATATGCTAAAAGATTTGTCCAAGGTTCAGACTGTAGCAAAATATATATATCAGGAAAACAACCATGTACAGGGACTGTTTACATCTTTTCTGAGTTCTTTCATGCTAACTCATATAGACTATAAGAAAATGGCAGAAAAATGTGTCACTAATCACAGAGATAAGGTGAGAGCAGTTCTCCTCAGCCTGTATGATTTTTGATGCGTGAGCCTTCTCTTTAGCCCTGAACAAGGATTTGTCTGCCTGACATGTTGCCTGTCTTTTCTGTTGCTCCAATGAAAAGTCATCTGTACCTAAGAATCTTGTCTCACATTTAGCAATTACACTGAAAAAACATTACTATTTGAGCTCTGTACAACCTTGACTACTCAACTGGCAGGCAGGTCTCAAGAGCTCTCTATTCCTGTCAGTCACAAACCATTATAGAGCAGCATTCTCCAAGAGGAGATCTGCTTGTGGGACATATAAATACTGTTTTTCCTTCCATTGATGTCAATAGAAGCAAGGATAGAGCTATGATATTACGAGATGCTAAGAACTTAAAATATGCTTTGAATGATTTCTATTTTAAGAGCTGTTTTGCTTTGGAGGATGAAAGGTCTGTTCACTTAATATAAGGAACAAGGCCTGTCTCTGAGATGTGGAAGAACATCTATTCATCCAAAAGCTTAGCTATTTCAGGAATAATCCGTAAATTATTTTAAGAGTTTGTTTAAACTGTTGTTAACTCTACTTGGCAGGCTTCTGGCAAATACATTATTGTTTCTTTAGCCTTCCTTATTCCTGCAAGGAAGTTTTGAGGGGCAGGACTTGTTACTTCTTCTGTTGACACTGTTCTACTTTGTACAAATAATTACACATTCACTGGAACTAGAACTAACACCCCCACCCTCCCCAGGAGAGTTACTGAACCACCAAACTAGAGCATTGTGTTTTTCTATCACCAGTTAGCTCCATGAATATTCAAGTACATTTTACAAAGTGGGACTGTTCTAGTGCAAAGGGCTGATGGTGAGGTCACTGCTGTGAGCCAGAAATCTAACCTGAATTTTAGAGGAGGGAAAGGGAGAGAAGGGCAAGGGAGAGGAGGTGAAAGGAGTCTGGTCCCAAGCGTCCAGTCCCTCAGGTAGTTTCCCAGCCATGCAGTTCAAAGATATTCAAGAGAAAGCTATATTCAACATCGTTTGCTGTTGTTCAGTTTTTATAAGATGCTTTAACATCCCATTAAATCCCTTCATCTGATTAGCATCACCTCACGCTCTGTCAATAACTCCTTATTGCAATAATTCAGTAAACTGTAATCTAGTTGACAGGCAATCTAACTTTGCTGACACTGTTAAGGTTTGAGGTCTACGAGTCGGATGTGAAAAGTCCTGAAAAGATGTGGGTTTTTTTTGAATCTGAGAAACAAGTATGTTGTTTTTTTTTTGTTGGTTTTTTTTTTTTTTTTTTTACAAAATTTAACAATTCATTTTTTAACAAACAATATGGATTTTCTATTTTCAGCTGTGTTTTGTACTCCCAAGTTTCTCACATTTATTGAGCTTTCCAACCCCTACAATTGTGTGATTCTGTGATTTCATTTACATTTAAAGAAGAAAATTGAATAATGGTATTTAAGAAGAGATTCTGGGATTATTACCTGAAATTTATTTTGAAATGTTTAAAAACACAGTTGGAAACCTGAATACAGAGATGTACTGGATAGACAGCATAAGAACCATGATCCATTGTTTGCACTTATAACTCAGTTTCTGTATAAAATCATTCCTTTCATTCTCTTTCAAGTCTATATACCCAATATCACATGCTTGTATCCATACATATTTACAGGTTAGAATTCACAGCAAAGAATTCCTTGCTATTTGACTTTGTGCGCAATAATTATTATATATGAACTGCAGTACATCTGGAAAGATGAGTGAATGCTGACTCAGCAAACCTCAGGCAAAGTACTACATCTCTTAAAGAACAGTAGCATACATAAAACAGGAGCATGAGAGCCTGATAAGTCTTTCATACACACTGAAAGCCAGGAATAACTCCCTGAAATGCAAGGAGCTGCAGTGGTATGGCTTTCCCACTGCAGAGAAGGTAACAGTAGAAACTTACTACTTACCAATCTTTGTACAGTTATTTGATTTCTTATTCAGAGATGCTGTACATCTGTCAGAAAACATACAAGGTAGAGTCAGGCATTCCTGATTCCTTTCCTGCAAAAAATTAAGAAGAAATTTGTCTGTAATTTCAAGAATGAGCCCAAAGACTCTAGGCTTAGAATCTGGAGCAACTTTTCTCCTCTCAAAGTACACTTTGAATTAGTGAATTTAAACTTTAAATGAAAAGGATCTTTCAAAATAGTTGCTTATATACAACTATCCACCTTCAAACTACTGTTACAGTAGTTTTGGAGCAATGAAATTAAATGACATTCTTACAAAGAAATATCAGACTCAGCCTGGCCTTTATGTTGTTTGATGGATATGGGAAACTCTTTGAGAGTCTGAGGCTTAGAAAGTACAGAAAGTATAAACTGCATCTTGAAGGCCCTGCACCTTTGATTACAACATGTAAGGGGACTCTTGCTGAGTTAGAACTGCACCGCAGTTTCATGCTCAGTTCCCATATAACACTAAGAGTACTGAGGTATTTCAGATCAAACACAATCTAACTCCAGCCTGTACTGCTTTTTCTGTTATGTTACTTTCATGAACTATTTTCTAAACAAAACTGATACTTTCAGGAACTCTCTGGACTTGACTCCTGAAATTTCCACACAGATTTCATTTTATAACCTCTGGCCTTACACTTGAGCATTTTAACGACACGTTGTACATCACCCATAGCAAGAAGCACTAATTTAGGGCTTAAATGTGTTGCTCTATAATACCATGCTGAAACTGATACTGACAATAGGTTCATAGGTTCATTAGGTTGGAAAGGACCTACAAGATCATCAAGTCCAACAATCCTCCTATCACCATCCCTACCCACTGGACTACTAAATCAAATCCCTTAGCACCTCATCTAAACACTTCTTGAACAGCGCTAGGGATGGTGCCTCAACCACCTCCCTAGGCAGGCCATTCCAGTGCCTGACCACTCTGTCAGAGAAAAAGTGTTTCCTCAGGTCTAATCTAAATCTTCCCCGGCGCAACTTGTGGCCATTCCCTCTCATCCTGTCGTTATTTATCAGGGAGAAGAGGCCTACCCCCTCCTCACCACAACCCCCCTTCAGGAAGTGGTAGAGTGCAATAAGGTCTCCTCTGAGCCTCCTCTTCTCCAGACTAAACAATCCCAGCTCCCTCAGCCGCTCCTCATAAGACTTGTGCTCCAGGCCCCTCACCAGTTTTGTTGCCCTTCTCTGAACACGCTCCAGGGCCTCAATGTCCTTCTTGTAGTGAGGGGCCCAAAACTGAACACAGTACTCGAGGTGCGGCCGTACCAGAGCTGAGTACAGGGGGATGATCACCTCCCTGCTCCTGCTGGCTACACTATTTCTAATACAGGCCAGGATGCTGTTGTCCTTCTTGGCCACCTGGGCACACTGCCGGCTCATGTTGAGCCGAGCATCAACCAACACCCCCAGGTCCTTTTCCTCTCTACATTCTTCAAGCCATTCTGCCCCAAGCCTATAGCATTGCATGGGGTTATTGTGGCCAAAGTGCAGGACCCGGCGCTTGGCCTTATTGAATCTCATCCCATTGAGCTCAGCCCAGCTGTTCAGCCTATCTAAATCCCTCTGAAGGGCCTCCCTACCCTCAGGCAGTTTGACACATCCTCCCAACTTGGTGTCATCTGCAAACTTACTGAGGGTGCACTCAATCCCCTCGTCTAGGTCATCAATAAAGATATTAAACAAGATGGGCCCCAAAACTGACCCTTGGGGGACACCACTCGTAACAGGATGCCAGCTGGACTTAACTCCATTAACCACTACCCTCTGGGCACGGCCCTCCAGCCAGTTCTCCATCCAGAGAAGAGTGAACCTGTCCACACCACGGGCTGCCAGTTTCCTCAGGAGAATACTGTGGGAGACCGTGTCGAAGGCCTTGCTGAAGTCCAGGTAGACAACATCAACAGCCTTTCCCTCATCTACCAGTCTGATCACCCAGTCATAGAAGGAGATGAGGTTGGACAAGCACAACCTGCCCTTTGTGAACCCGTGCTGGCTGGGTCTGATCCACTTGTTGCCATGCACGTGTCGTGTGATCTCCCTCAAGATCATCTGCTCCATAACTTTCCCTGATACCGAGATCAAGCTGACAGGCCTGTAGTTCCCCGGGTCTTCCTTACGGCCTTTCTTGTAGATGGGAGTCACATCGGCAAGCCTCCAATCTTGTGGGACCTCTCCAGGTCCCACAATGACATTTCTTTATATAATAAGTAATGATGACTCTGTGAAAATCATTGCACAGCAATATAATAGAACCCAGATGCGTTTAAAAAACATAATAATATTAGGCTAATCTCCAAATTCTGGCCTGGAACGCCTGTGTGCATTTCCCATGTTGGTAATTCAGACTTTATAAGAAGTAAATGTACCATTGTAACACACATGGCAATTAGCTGAGTCCCAGTCGTTGTTCCCAGTGAAAAAACTTGGCCCCAGATTTGCATTCTTTGATCCTTGTACTCTGAGGGGAAGGAGTAATTGCAGCTCCCCTACTCAGAACTGCCCAGCCCTGGTACAATTTACTGTTGAGCAGGACCAGTACTAATTTGTATCAGTGGTGCAACACCACACATCTCGCCAAAGATGCTACTCTCCAAATTGTTAATAAGGACAACTAGGGACAAAGCATAAACAAGTAGAGGAATGCAGCCTGACTTTTTGTGTCATCTGATGTGGCACCTGGCAGAGAATGGCTGTATCAAGATGTCTCCTCCCAAATACTTCAACTCTACTGCTCCAACCTGCCTTCCAAGGGAAGGATATTTCCCTGTTCCTGATTTTTGTCTTTGAAGAAGGAAGTCCTTCAGACACAGGTTTTCCTATTTTATCATTCATATGTAGCTGCTGAGACACTCCGCTAAGCTAGGGGGCCCTATTTCAGTCAAGAAAACAAATGCAGGAATAATCATTATGTCTGATGGTTGTTTCCTCGTATTCTCCCATATCTATTTGCACAGACTGTTAGATCATTTGCATATTTGTAAAGGGGTCATCCCTCGTTGTTCCCTTCCCTTACAGTTTGCAGTATTTTGGAGAAGTGAGTGATGTTTCTTCTCAGTACTAGTAGGAAAACAGTATTTAATCTGACTGAAATAAAATTGCTTACGCTTTCCTTCCTCAGAACATTTTGTAGTAAATAAATTAGATCAAACTATTTTCCTTTATATATATAGGCTGACAATAAAGAGTAATGGAGGGAAATTCAGGAAAAGCACTGGGAGTATTGGCATGAAGTAGTTTATCACAGGGCTTTGTTCTGATTTCCAATCTGCATTGCCAATAGCAGTAAGCTAATACAGTATGTGAAACTGCACTGTGAGATTCAGACCCTGGGTATCAACTGCAATATCATGGCTGACAGTAGGACATAGCTGATGCTCTTTGAACATCTTCACTTTTCTGCAAAATAATTCAGACAGTATGAAAAAAAGGAACTGAAGTTGGGTGCCTTAATACAGACCTATTTACTTATAGAGGGTGTAGAACCTTCTCTTATTTGAACACAAGAGAATTAAGCATATGCTACTGACATCTCATCCAGCTTCTTTCTTTGCCTCTGCACATGCAGTACTTGAGAAAGTTGCTGCAGTCACAACTTCTGGAAGGATTTAGACGTGCCCGACCCTCAAGCCTCCATTGTCTTGTACACAATTGGAGGGAAGATACTGTGAGAACCAGTTTGTTAGCACCACCCAGTGTGCCACGACCCACAGCAATGACTCCACGTGCTTGCTCATTGCCTTCATTCAGTTCTGAGTCTGATCAGCACGTTAGCAGTTTCTCCACCTGCTGTGTGTTCAGGTCATTAAAGAAGCCTGCTCTTGGTTAATGGACTCTGGAAACACTGACACAACATCCTGTAGGTTGGTACTGTGCTGGAGTATCTGTGAACACCATGAATCTTACAAGCATTCTGCTTAATGGTAGACACTCTGGTTGATACTTACTAGAGCTCTGGTTACAGGAATCTTTGCAATTTAGCAGTAGCAGCCCAATTTATCATCTTTATATTATCACAAAACCAATGATAAATTAGCTCAATTCCCCCAAATCTGTTCTCAGGTTGGCAAATTAAGAATTGGACAAACTGAAAAACAGAAGAATCAGAAAATAATTTAGAAAAGCCATACTGAAACAGTAGAGCACATTTATGATTAATACATCACATCTGGTCTCTGTAATAAATGACAATATGAATTATGAAGTACTGCAACTGTTCTAAATGTGTTATTAATTGAAGTCAAGACATTAAAGAAAAAAACAATTAAGGGATGCTAGCTCTGTTCCTGATTTCCTAAGGTGTGGGAGTTCTGTCAATGCTGTGTTTGCACTTGTTACCTCAGAACTAGCAGAAAGCAGCAAAGAGGATATCTTTGAATCATCACAGTCATCTTTTTCTGTCACGCCAGAAAACACGTCATTTGACAAATGAGCCACGAGTGAAGCTTGAAACACAAAAACAGCAAAGTGAGAATTCCTTCCTAAGAAAGGGTGGGGGCCGAGTGTGTTTTCCAGTGGCAACTCTCGTGTGGTTTTTGGTTTTTTTTATTTTTATAAAGTAGAAGATTTAATTATACATATAACATGGACAAATGCTTTCCTCACAATCTAAAGCAACTTTGAGATTCCTAGGAACTGTGTGAGCAAGAGTCAGCTTAGGTGCTGGGGTTATCGAGAAATAATGTTCTCTCTCTGCCTGTCCAGTACTGCTCTGAAAAGAGACAACCAGAAATTCCAGGAAATTCCAAAGCTCTTTTGGAAGTGAAAATACTAAGACTGTGGCACGTAAGAGCACATCAAACAAAATAAAGAGCTGTTGCTGATAGCATTACTATGTAAGTTTAAATTCATTTCACAGGATCAGATGAACGGGACTTGTGCAGAAACACTAAGAGAAATAATTATGTCTTATATCTTTTTGTGACAGTGCAAGGGCCCTTACACAGATTGCTTTCCACAAAGGAAAGTAGATTTGGTAAGAAGTTGGAGCATAAGAGCCCAGAAAGTCATCTTTTCAGTCAGACCAGCAGCCATTCTGCTTTTGCATGGCCACACTAATAGCACATTTGTCCCCACCACAGATTCAGCATTCCAGGCCTCTAGATTTCAGGCCTCAGGGACACATATAACACCCCCCCTCATCTCCCTCTCCCCCCTAAAAGTCTTTGTTCAGTGTTCAGAAAGAAACTACATTAGAAAAGAAACTACGTTAGAAAAGAAACTTACTTGTTTTGCAAAGTCAGCTGTCAAGTTAGACATCTACTGTGCACATCAATATACACTCCTTCCTCATGCAACTCCATGCTATTTTTATAACATAACCTATGCATCTTTTATACAAGGAATACGTACACAAGGCAGCACAATTAACATTACTTGAGAGCCCATAAATATTCTGGTTGGAGCTTAAAACCCTTTGCATCAGTCCCTGCTTGAGCCTTTCACCCTGTGCAGTTTTACCCTGCAAACACCAGGATGCTGATCCTGCAAATTGCTGACTTCAGAAATGAAGCATCAACGATTTATGAAAGGGTTTATTTATCTGGTAGCCTGCAATAGCAGGGGACACTGGGCTTGAAAAAGGAAGGTCATTCCCATTTCTGTATTTCTAATAGACATTTAGTTTAACGTTAATGTCAGTGCTAACACCTTTATTTATAGGTACTGCTTTACTTTCCTGATCCTTCTGTAACCATCAATGGAAAACAGCCAGAATTCTGGTTTAGTTCATGGGTGACTTCTCTTCAGCAACATCATTTACATTTGGTAAATACAATTTAATTCAGACTGAGTGCCTTGTCTGCAGTCTGTAATTCAGGGTTTGTTCCTGGGCAGGGCATGCCAAAGGAGAGGTGCTGCTCTGTCTCTGAGACAGTGAAGGTGCCAGCACTCGCTGCAAGTCTGTGTGCAAGCATGTAGGGTGATCAGGGTGAGTGATGATCAGGGACTTGTTATCATTCAGAAGTTTTAACAGTAACTTGAGAACAGGTTAAATCTGCAGCAATCACACAGAAAAGGCCCCTGAACATTTAACCCACTGGAGCTTCCCACCCTTGCTGGTGGCACTGCACGGAGGAGCTCTGCAGTGGATGGAAGGCCTGCAATACTTGGTATTTTTAACTAGTGGTTCTTTTCTAGACTCCTTTTTGGAGTCTAGATGTTAACAATCAGAGAGGAACAGTAGGCAATATTTGTGTCTGTGGCATGAAGATTACACAGCTCGCTGTGGTACACACTGACTTCCATACATAACAATTTTATGAACATTAAACTACCCTCATAACTAAAATCACTATACCTAGAGGTAATGGCTGCTAACCAGGAACCTGACAGTCATAGACTGAGTAATTTTCTGCTTTCTAACTTATTTCCCATTTCTGTCATTTCAGATCAGTTCAAAATACAGCTGCAAACAATACAATGTTCTGATCACATTAGGATCCTCCATCCCACAGTCTGTTTCTTGGGAATGGCAACTGTCTTACTGCAGTCCTTCACTCAGCCTTGCCCAGATGTGTCCCACAGGACGTGTAGGGCTGCCCCTGCCCAGCCTGAAGGCACTCCCACACTGCTGCTGGGACAAGTGTCTCTGTAACAAAGCCAAGCTCCTGCAAAACCTTTACATACCTCAGCCTCTGCTCCTTGCTGTTTTCCACTGCTTCCCTGAATGCAGGAGTGCTGTTGGTTCCTCTGACCAACCATAGGTCTTGGGACACCCCAGCAGAAGCTGCACCTCTACTACACAAATCCTCTTGGGAATTTAGCACGCACAGATCCATGCTATCCTTCTGCTTTCTTCATCCAGCTCTACAGAAACAAGAGGATGGGTATTACATTTGTTGCCTTACAGCATCTTCTTTCTGTTTCATTCGCAGTGTACTTTGTGTAAAACACAGCACTTCATCAAAGCCGTGGCAGTGGGAGCAGCCTTCTTTGTGCTTTGCAGGAATAGGAGCAATGAGTCCTCAAACAGTGCAAAAACGAGAGAGGAGGTTCGTGCTCTGCCTTGCCTTGTGGCAGCTGCAGAGCCTTCCACTGCTCGGTTCCTCCAGTCTTTGCTTCATGCAAACTTCTGTACCTTTTCTACGGGAAGAAGCACATAAAGCAAAAGGATGTGCAGGCTGCTCTTAAGATCATCCTTAAAATGTAAATTATCACTTACTGTCTTAACAACCCACGTCACTATCCTTCTGCACTAACACTGCTTTCTGTGCCCGTTTTTTAACACAGAGTTTTCTGGAGTTCAGCAAGACTCCTGACCTGGTATTCCCTTTCTTTCCCAAACATCCTGGTCCTGGGTCTCACGTGCACACAAACACTGGGCTCACGGCTGTGAGCTCTGCAACAGTCCTTTAAAGAGCATCCTTCACAGCCAGGGTGAAAACGCTGCTGAAACGGGTCAGGATTACCAACCAGCAGGCAAGACGAACCGTCTAAAGTTAGGTTTAGATTTTAAATCGAGCAGTGTGTTACAGCACTGCCGTCTGAGCTCCGGGCGAAGCGGTTCCTGCACAGCGCACCGCCGCTCGGGCGGAGCATCGCCGCAGCACCTGAGGGCAGCGCGGGAGGAGCCGGGGGGGCCCGGAGCGGGGCTGCAGCCCCCGGGCAGCGGCCCCAGGGGAGAGCGGGGCCGGGAGCCGCCTCGCCCCGCTTAGGAAGGGCGGGCGCGTGGCCCTGCCCGGCACGGCCCCTGCCCTGCCCTGCCCTGCCCTTGGGGGCGGAGGGCCGCGGACGCCTTTGCCTCCTCCCCGGCCGCGGCACACGGGAAGAGCAGGCGGCAGCCGGAGGAGCCCTACCCCAGCCCGGCCCCAGCCGCCGCCCGAGGATGCCGCCCGCCGCCACGCGGCCGCTGCCGCCGCCGCTGTTGCTGCTGCTGCTGCTGCCGGGGGCGCGTCCCGCCGCCCCGCCGCCCAGGTACCGCCCCATCCTGTCCCGTTCCGTCCCATCTCTCCGCGCCCCGCTCCGCGCGGCCCCGCGTCCACCGAGCGCCGCGGGCGCACCGGACCCACTGTGCGGAACGGCCCCGTGCGACAGCGGCGCCGTCCGACCCCACGTGCGCGGCTCTCCCGCGTCCCCTGCGGCACCGGCGCGTGGTGCCGAGCGCTCCTTGCCCTAGCACCGGCTGAGCCCCAGGAGCTGCCCGCGGGGCGGCTGGTGGCCCCGGGCTGTAGGAAACTGCCAGAGAGAGCTGCTTCGTGACAGGGCTAAGTTCAGAGCATCGCGGGGTGGAAAAGATGGGAATTAGTACTTCAGGCTTGTTAACAATTAGAATTACAATAGCAACTTTCTACTATGTATCGCCACCACCGTCTTGCGTAGCAGGACATAGGACCAGTCTGCAGGGCCAGGGCTACAGTCCGAGCCGTGCTTCCCCCCCCCCCCACAGAAGGCTGCTGAACTGCACACAGTGGCTCCAGTGGCATCGGGCAGGCAATGAAAAGCTTGTCTGATGTTACTGATGATTTTAAGTGTTCCAGCTTTGTTTTAAGGTTTCACACTGTCAGTGTCTCTTTGTTACTATGCAAGCAATAAATGAAGTATAGTTAAAATTGAAGCTCCATTTTTCCTGTCATCCTCAGGCCTACATTTACGTGTGGAGGAGTCGTATCGGGGGAGTCAGGGTTCATTGGGAGTGAAGGATTTCCAGGAGTGTACCCTCCAAACAGCAGATGTACCTGGAAAATCACGGTAAGAGTTTGTCATCTCACAGAGGCAGTGCTGAAGGCACTGAATTGCTGTTAACACCAGTGCTTCATAGTGGGTAAGAGATGCATGCGAAAATGAGCTCAGTAACTTGGAGGAGTTCAACTATCCAGATCTCTTTAGGGTGGCTCTAATATATATCTGATAAGAGTGGCAGGAGCATGCAGTAAAGAACAGACCTTATGCGTGATCGAATCAAAATTTCATTGGCTTCCACAGATATGTCCTAACTGTTTTAAAATCAACCCCCTTGATAGCAAACATGTATAGTTCTCACCAGCAGAGAAATCAGCAGTTAGATCAGAAGGGTTAAAGCAAAATTTTGAGGTGTAGACAGCGTAAAGTATCATGAAAAGCAAAACTCATTGGCAAGAAAATGCAGAAGTTTCAAGCAGAGATGAAAATACCATGAATGGGCTTGGCTGTAGCATGCTTGTAGTAGCACTGTTCTACCAGAAAGGACAACTGGAGCGCGTCATGCAGCAAAGCAAAAAGGAAGTGTTGTTACATTTACTGATGACCATGGAAAAGCATAGGGTATGACAGATTTTGATGCCAAGATGAGGCTGTAAGGCAGAGGTACTGTGCTTACAGACACTGCTAGGCAGCAAGGCCTGAACAGCTCAGTGTTGGATGCATCCTAATCTGCAGACTCAGAAAAAGAGATGTGAATAAACTGCTTTACTTTTCCTCACATCTGTACAAATGGAGCCTTACACATTTGCCCACCAAATTCCACACCCATCTTTTTATGCTCAGCTCGCTAAGAGCTCCTGTGACATTCATCCCTTGAATGTGGACTTTGCAAAAGAAAAAGAAGTATATAACAAGGTAGTCTTTGTGTTGAAGGGAGCAGTAAAGGCAGCCTTAGTTCAAAGCCTGCACTACGGGCTGGTGATGGCAGCTGAACAGGATGTTACAGGGTAATTGTCTCCTGCTACTATAGAGATGCTGACACAAAGAAAGAGGCATTGATCTGTTTACAGAGTTCGGTTGAAACTACTCTTGTACCAAATGAGTGATGTAATTTTAAACATTTTACCTGAAGGATGGCCATCAAGCTGCAACATCTGTTTTCTGCACCTTGAAGTTGCCTAATTATTAGGGCCGAGTTAAAGGTTACCTTTAATCTGTGAATCCAGACCAGTATGGTGTGAGATGTATGCTTGCAAATAGACTTGCTTCCTGTTGCTTGAAGAGGCTGGGATCTCAGCACTCAGTGTGGCCCACCTTGCAGTCTGAACAGCAGACACCAGTTCTGTTTGGAGTCATAGGAACACGCCTTAAATAGAAAAAAAAAAAAGTTAGTTTTCCAATATAAATCAGTATTAGATGTCCAAAAGTTCAACACTGTGTCTGAAGGAAAACAGTCATCTTGATGACAAGAGCATCGTTTTTGTTACCATTAAAACTTTCAGACTACAAGTGGAAGCAGTACTGAAGAAGCATTTACCCATGGATCCCTTGGAACTGCCTTTCGGTATCCATTGGGAGTAATGGGAGAACAGTTGGTTGTATTTAATGAGTTCATGGCATGGTTTCATGGCAGATTTAAAGCTGCTGTTGCCAACAAGGTGTGAGCACCCAGGTTAGCCTTGCAGGTGTGAGCAGCCTTACCACAGAGCCATAGCACTCCATCCTTACTGATCACGGGAGGGCACTCAGTGGCTCCTGGCTTTTCATCACCATCATCACTCTTACTTTGTGGCTGTGTTGTTGTTTGCTCCTGCTATTCTGGCTCATGTTGTCCTGCCCTCTGTAACTCACCCAAGGTCAGAGAAGGGCTGCACAACTGCAGTAGCTGAGGCTTTCGTGTGTCCCCACCTCGTTCAGCTCCAGTTGGACACTGTTCACTCTGCCAAGCAGATATTTTCCCCATGAATTGTGCAGAACCCTGTCTTTTGGAAGTGCAGGGGGGATTTAGGGAAGGTAAAGCCTATCAAACTGTGCAGCCTCAGTTTGTAAAAAGAGTGATTTTCCGAACTGAAGGAAAGTGGTACACTCAAGGATCTGGTTTACCAGAATTTAAACAAGAAATTCCTTTCACCAGATACCACTGAGGCTCAAAATAGTTTACAGTAGCAACCGATCAAGAAAGCAAGTTACACTGCAGTGAAGTACTATGCTTAGCTCTGTTAAGCTTCCTCATTTAGCATCTAACCTTGGAAGGTGATTGAGGCTCTTGCCTGTTTTACCCAATGGCTGTGAGCACCTTCCTGAAGCCTGCTGCCTCGTGCAGGATCAGGCCAGCCTGCAACGCTGGGGGAGATGTTGATTCACTTTCCATCTGGGGCTCAAGAAGCACGAAGCTGTGTTTCTTGACTAGAGGATCTCATCACCTAGAGAAAAAATTCCCAGCAAGGCAGTGACAGCTAATGCACTCTATAGAAGAAAGCCGTTTTAGAAAACGTTATGGGTAGTGCAGATAAAGCAACGTAGCAGTGCACCAGCTGAAATCCTTCCAACTGGTTTGCCGGAGCTAGAAGAGTCTCTCTAACTCAATTATGGTTCTGTTAGTTCAAGAGACTGGGACTTTTTCAGCTGGCTAAAGAAAACAGCTCCTCTATTCTAAGAGCTCTGAGAAGTGTTCAGCACATGCTTGTGGTTCTATTACAACCTTGGCAGACTACCCTGCAGCTTTCAGTTGGCTTTGCTAAAAAGTCATTTGTACAGCTATTTCCTTTTCTATAGCAATGTATATAGCTTTATCTAAAATATGTCACATACATTTACTTTTAATGCTCTGTAATCCTTCTTGGCTATCACCTCACATAACTGTGTCACACAGTCCAGCAATCTGGATTACTGTCCTGTGTTTTTCTGGCAGACTGCAGTTCTCTTAAGTCTCACAATTTTACGTGCAACAGTAATACTGAAGACTGTCAGAGTTACATAAGGTTGTGTTTTTATAGGTTCAGGAGCTGTCCTGGCAGGTCAATAAACAGGGTCTGAAAGTTTTGCTTATCAGGAAGGTTAGGAATCTGCCCTGGAAAACTGAAATACTTAAAACATTTTCTCTATGTTTTAAGCCTTCATTTTCCCATATAGATGTGCAGTTCCCTGTAGAGAATAGGCCTTTCCTCAAGGTTGTATGGACTGCAAATAAGTAGTTTAACAGAATCTGGTGGCTTGCCAGGGAGAGCAAACTGATAGGAATTTATTTGTTCTTTCTGGCTGGAGAAGATGGAACTAGGGAACAAGAGACTGGGCTGGAACTGTGGCTCATCTTCGGATATCATTCCAAATATCTTTCACATTCATTCTTGATAGAGACTACTACTACCTTTGGCTTGCAAATAACTGATGTGTTCTTCAGGTCTACCTGGGGCTGCTATGGCATAACATACAGTCAGCATTTTGGTATTAAACATTTACAATACAGATTTAAAAATAGGCCAAAATATTTTCTCAAAAGTATTTCAGTGTTTTTCACCAACAAATGATTATTTCCAAAGGAAATAATCTAAAACAAATAATTTGGAAGAGTGAGATGATTTGGGAATTCCCCTCAGAACTTGAAAGAGGGATGATGATGAAACAGCTCTGTTTTCAGTGAGAACAACAGGAAAGTACCTTCATTACTTTAAATGTAAGTGAACTTTAATTAACATAACATTAAACACCTGCAATGAATGATATTCAAAAAAGATCTAGTAATCTTATTTTGTGGTAGGTTTTATATATAAAATAATCATGCTTGTTCCAATAGGTTAATATCCTACATGGATGATTTATGAAAATTATGCTTTGGAACAACTTTCCCTAAAAATTCAGGGAGTGCTCTTTTTCTTCAGCCTTCAGTGGGAATAAGGCAAATTCATGAAAAGCAGAAGCATCCTTCACAGGAGTTCAGTATCATAATATCCAATCCTAAAGAAGTTCAGAGAGCCAAATAAGTGAAGCAAAGGACAGGTAAGGGTCAGTCACCCTCACTAAGACAAGGAGGGGCAGAAACTGTGGCTCTGCCATTGCAAGATACCAGTTGGATGGATAAAACAGAATAACAAGGCACACCCTGCAAGGGAGGCATCACATATTCTTCCTTTGACTTCTCTTTTTCTTTCATGTGAGCAGAGCTACAATTCCTTCCAATTCCTCCCCTGAGGTATCCCTTACCGCATCAGGCTCGGATGTGTCTCAAACAAAACTGAGTCATGCTGACCTCTGTTTTCTCCCCTGGGTTTTTCATGGAGCAATATTTTAAATGTCCAGGGATGAACACTGGCAGATTTTAACACGTTGGCTTTCAACGTTTTAAAAAGGAAATGGCAGAAATTAAAGAAAATTGTTGTTTTCCAAAAATGCGTGTATTCAGGGTGGGATTCCTTGGCAGTAGCTGCAAACTGGTGTGGCTGTTGCCAGAATGTGGAACTGTCATCATCTGTGCTCTTGTGTGTCATCTGGTCAGCCCACAAACTTTTAATTCCTTTAGCATGGTAGAACACATTTGTTATTTTTGTGAAGGACGACAAATATTATTTTAATAAGTAATGACAGTGATATATAAAGTAATGACATTAATATGTAACGTAACGACAGAAAGTAGTACCTGTTATTAAGGGACCCAGTTCACATAAATGTAAATAACTTTTCTTCCTAAATTCAGCTGAATGTGAGCAAGGTTATTCTGACAACTAAGGTCTGCAGAAGCTTCTCTGTAAACGTCCGTGACCATGGGGCTGAAAGACTTCTGCAGTGAACAGTCTAGGTCAAGATCAAGTAGGCTGAAAGCTAAAGACAATAAAAACTGTAACGAAATATATAACGTCATGAAGTGCAGTATAACATAGTCAGTGGTGAAGAAAGAAGGAAGTGTACAGCAGTGCGTAGAATTCCTTTTACCATGAAACATAAAACCTCAAGACTCAAGTGAATGGCAGGCTGGCAGTTCAGAGTTAGCTTTGCTGGACTCCTCTCTCTCTCTCAAGCACTGGTCAGCCCTATGTCCTGGTTCTCAATGCCACACCTGGAGCAGCACAAGGGACTGGGAAGCCTGGGGAAGCGTGTAAGTGCTTTGGAAAAAACAAAAATCCTCTTCCTTAACCCCAAACCAGCCAGCTCCTGCATTTCAGCTTCTTTCCCCAGACTTAAGAAGGGATCATGTTTCTTCGAAGAAGAAACTGAAGCTGAGAAAGTAGGGAAAATCTGATAGGCACCAAAAAAACTATTTTGATGGAGCAGCTCAACTTTCAGAAACAGTGAAAGGAAGAGGGGAAACTCATTAAAGATGAGTAAGTTGTAGCAAAACTGCAAGACATTGAAAGTATGTAGTGGGAAATGCTGGACAAAGAGCTTACCCTGCGTTAAATTAAAACATGGTGACTTTTAAAGGTCACCTGGTTCCTGTTGTACTAGGATAAAATTAAAAATAACAAGCATTCCAACTCCAAAAGAGCATGCTATTTTACACACAGCTGTTTACTACTTCTGAAAAAAGGATGCTTTTAACTGCCTAAATCTGACTTGATCTGACTAAGTTATAGCCAACATTTTTCTTTAGTCACGCAGAGTCTGTAGTATAACTGTAAATACCTTCAGTTCTTCTGACATGAATCCTACATTCTTCTCAGACTTTTCACTGTTAAAATGATGCATGCCCTAATGCCTCTCGGTGATCCAGACCAGGAGACAACAAATGCAATAACGAGAGGTTTAGTTACGAGATCAGCAATTAAAGAAGTCATATTGCTTTCACAGAAAATCTTACAAAATATCCCCTCATCTGTATTGGCCTCATGCTGAATAAATACACATGTGGGTTATTTTCCTGTACCAGCTACAGGGCTTGCTCATTTCAGTAGCATGAGAGCTAAACCTAACATCTGACCTTAACATTTTCTAAAACATAGTCATTGTGCTTTGGAATTTCTGGGTAAGATTAGATGAGTTCTGTGGTTTGATGTACTGGTAGTAGTAGTAATAACATGCGTCAGCACAGGAGAGCTGAATACATTTTTGGAGAGAACTTTGAACAAGGATTAAAGGAAAGTATTCTGACAGTATATTCTATGCAGCAGTGTGGATGCAGTGGGGGTCGTCAGCCAGCATGTATGTGTGCCCTGGGCAGATGCAATCAGCTTGTGCAGTCTGCCCTGCAGGATCAGTACTGGCACTGGACATGAAAGCAGCTGCACAAATGAATAACCTTAACATATAAGCAGCACATTTTTTCATTACTTTTGGTTATTGCTGCTTTTATTAGTCTCTTCTGTGGGTTAAGAAGTCATTTCCATCTATCCTCTTCCATCTGAAAGCATTTTTAACAACTGAGACTCATAGAATTCAAAGACTGTTTGACAATTCCATATTGAAACAGCTTAGGTCCAGTTTATCTCCAAGGGGTGTTTTAAAATGAGTCATTGTTAAGGAAGGAAAAGATTCACCAGCTCTTAAATGGGGTGGCATAAATATGGACCTACTGCAGATGTATTAAGTGTTTGTTATATATTTAAAGCAGAAATAGCAGTCTCGGTAAAACAGAACAGCTGCAATTACTTTAATTGGTAACCACTCTAGTGGACTATGAATTGAGCAAAGATAATTATGTTCTGCCTACCTGAGGTCCCTCTAAGCCTTAAAATACTTTTTCTCTCCTTTCTGTCCTGTTAAGTAGTATCGAGTGCCTGTTAGAATAGTTTGCACTTCTTGGTGTGCTGCTTATGCTCTTAAAAGCTTGCAACACTATCCCAGGGAATGTTCTCCTCCTTTGAGCTGTTACCCTCTCTTAATTTACATCCTTGTCAGTACTTCTTTCACAATGCCCACACGTACAGACATATGAGATGTACCTTCTCTGATGTTTTCTCAGATGCTTCAGGAAACAAAAATTTTGTGTACTGGGGACACCCACTAATGGCTCTTTGGAATTCTTTGTAGTTTTACACACACTTTCCAAATGTAAGTGCAGCCTTCAAGCTGAATGAACCCACTCCAATAGCTGACATTAGGGTTGTTCAGTAAAGTTTCCAGTTTCAGTTATAAATGTAAGCCATGCTAATAAATAAATAAATAAATAAATAAATAAATAAATAAATAAAATCATGTGAAACCTTATGACAGGTCAGCAACAGAAGGGCAGCCATTTCATTTCTTCAAAATTATAAATTGCTTGTTCCATATTTAAAAGAAACCACCCCCGTTCATGTCACCCCCTAGCCACACTTGGTGACAGATTACCGTGCATCAGGAGGAAGATAATGGCAGCTGAGATGGCCAGAGCTTTGGTTTTATAATTGTCCCAACGTGATGTTAAAAACCATTGTTTGGAGTGTAGTCGACAAAAAGAGCTTCACAGGCAAGAGTAGGAGGATGTGACAATATTCTCGCGCATAGATAGATATGTGCTGTCAGTCACACCTCAGGATCTCTCTCTCCCTTCCCCGCCCTGCAGGTGCCCGAAGGGAAAGTGGTGGTTCTTTCTTTTCGGTACTTAGACCTGGAAAGTGACAACTTGTGCCGCTACGATTTCGTGGATATATACAGCGGCCATGCCAGCGGACAGCGCATCGGAAGGTTCTGTGGAACAGTGAAACCAGGTGCCCTCGTATCCAGCAGCAATAAGATGCTGGTGCAGATGACTTCAGATGCTAATACTGCAGGAAGCGGATTTATTGCAAAGTTTTCTGCAGCAGAACCACATGAAAGAGGTAACTGACAGTTATGTATGTGCTGAAGACAAATTTAACCTTATGGAGAGCTACACTAATGCTTAAGATGCAGCGTCAGAGGCATTAAGAGTTGTGGTGCTCAGTGTATTCATTAATTAACTTGCTCAGCAAATTGCTGAGTACAATTGCTTACCCATAACAGCTAGTTAATCAGAGTAGTAAAGAGGACCAGCTGTATTTTAAGAGTTGCAGAAGGGCTGCATCTAGCAGCAGTATGGTAATAGCTTGTCAGTAAAATGGCAGATAAAATTCAGCATAGAAAAGTGTTCCAAATAAGGGAGAAAACATCCTAACTCACTATGCTACAACAGGCTCTGAATTGAGTATAGTGCTTACAAATGAGAACTTTGGCTTAAGATAGATGATAATAGAAAATAGGTAGTAGAAAACAATAGTTGAGAATCCAGTGTTCAATGGATATAAATAATAATAATAGTCAAAAACTTAATTTTTTGAAAATGATATAAAAATCAAGCTCTGCATGGATATCTTCATGGAACACAGTTCAGTGAGAGTATAGGAGATGGCTCTAAAGTCAGGACTGAAGTGGAGAAAACAAACAGGTAACAGAGCTACAGTTGCTTCCAAGTAAACAAAGCAAGTGGATTTAAAGGAAAGGATATGGCAGTTTTTCTCAGTGAGCTCCAAAGTGGTGGAGTGCTGTGCTAAGACACACTGAGGATTGTAAACTTCATTGGTTTAAAAAAATATATGAAAGAAAAATATATTAGGAATGAATGAAGGCAAAGGCATTAGTTTTTGCTCAGAGATGACAGGGAGGATGTATCACTGCACTCTTGCCCTGCCAGCTGACTCTTCTTGGAAGCTTTTGCTACTAGCACAAAGCAGACTAGGCAGAGCTTTGGGCTGATGCAGATGATGGTAACTTCAGTAGTTACGCCAACCACTGTGTTGGTAAGTTGTGAAAGATGTTATTAGGCAACCGTAACAAGATGAAATCACTTTTATAAAGACTCAGTCTTATTATAAATAAGGATTACATACCTGGTGCTGGTCTGTACATCGGGGAGACGTGGAGGAAAGCGCCTGCTCGTGGTAGGCTCTCCACAGGGCACAGCTCTCTCAGGGAACACCTCTAGCTCCACATGGGTCTGAGGGCTGAGCGCTGCTGTTCACAGGGCTGCTGCTCCCTTTCCCTTTCTTTCTCTTCTTCTCTACCTATGGCATTTTATGCTCCTTTTTCATAGTATTTCCTTTCAGGAGCCACCAGCATGCTGTTGGGCCCAGCTGTGTGGCACTGGAGCTGCTGGAACTGGCAGTGCCCAGCATGGCACAGCTCCAGCATCTCCTCACATAGCCCCAAGGCCCCACCAGCATCTGGGCACCAGCACAGCAAGGTCAGCTTGTCATCTGAGTCACCCACAGTATAACACGCACAGTGTGCTGTACTTCCAGGTGACCAGTACTGTGGGGGACGACTGGAGAAGCCATCTGGCTCCTTCCAAACACCCAACTGGCCGGAGCGGGACTACCCAGCAGGCGTCACGTGCTCGTGGCACATCGTGGCCCCCAAGAACCAGGTAACATTCCCCACACCTCCCTCCCCACGTGAAACTTGAAGTCAGGGATGTGCAGAGTGCAGGCCCACTTGCTCTTCAGCTGCACTCACCTTTCTTGTATGATGTGGGGCAGCTGAGAGAACACAAGAACTGCAGAACGCACACTCTCACGCACACTGATAGATTCCCCTGTATGCAACTTTCAGAGCATCTAAGACCAGTGAGGCTTTTAAAGACGATTTTGTTAATCAGCAAAACATCATGCAAATTAAGCTAGAGGAAGTGATCATCTCAGGACCAGACATGATAACGATGGTGATGAATGTTCAGCTTAAGTCTCACACTATTTGTAGCACGTTCAGTTTTACTTCAGTTTGTTATTGAGGTAACCAGGCAGAGCTTGTTCAACTTATTAAAAGCAGAAATTATTATTGATTCTGCTGACATTATAGGGAATATATTCAGATGAGCCTTGCACAGGGATCTTCAATGTAGGTTTCTTTACTTTTGTCTTGCTTTATATTTTGAAGGCTTCATCTCTTAACATGCTTAGTTAGCCAGATGCCCTCAGAGTGCACGCTCCAATTTTGCTAAGACCAAAATAGAGCTGAGAGCAGAGAAAGAGTTTGTTTGCCACCATTAGCCACACATGGCTAGAACATGTTGTTCCCTGTGCTGTAGAGCTCATCTGCATCCCAGCTTCACATTTTCTGCTTGTTGCTGAGCCATCTGCTCTGTAACTTGGCACAAAGTCAGCAATCTTGGTCACCAAGCCCATTGTTAGTTTGCTTTTCTTATCTCCAGCTTCTCATATTCTTCTTTTTGTAAAGAAAACTACTCTTAATCACCTGTTAATGACCACGATCTCCTAAATAAAAATTGAGAAAAAAATATTTTATAGAATATTAATGTCGTATTTTGAACTATTTGCTGTAGAGAGGCTACATGGATTAAAATATCAAATCCAAATTAAGTGGATTGAGAAATGTATCATTATAGACAGCAAAAATAGTTTAGTATCTCATCTGAAGAGGCCACTTACTGTAAGAAGCACAAACAAATTTTGGATATCACACCCTTGCTAAATTACTTGCACTTTCCCTGCAGCTAATAGAATTGAAGTTTGAGAAGTTTGATGTGGAGAGAGACAACTACTGCAGATATGACTATGTTGCAGTGTTTAATGGTGGGGAAATCAATGATGCTAAAAGAATTGGGAAGTATTGTGGAGACAGTCCACCAGCGTAAGTAACTTTCTATGATTATGAACTTCACAGCACTATGTATTGCTTTGCTAACAGTTCTGTACTTGTTTTTTGAAAGACTTTTTGTTTTCTTTCCCTTATTATGACATTTTCAACCTTCAATTGCAGTTCTAGGAGTTACTTAATATCTTGCCTCTCCCCAGGTTTTTCCTTTTCCCTTGTGTGTCTCTGACTGTCCCTGGCTGCAATCCAAGTTCTGTCCTATCCCTCAAACCTCAGTAGAGCACTCTCTAACGACACCCATACTAATGCTATTGATATTAGTATGTACATATAACACCAGTATTAATGCTAGCTGAACACTAGCATCTGTTCTGATTACAGATAGACAACTGCAAGGATCCAGCTGAACTCCCTAGTCCCTTGGCTCTTCACTCTGTTTCATTCTACCCTCTTTCACAATTCCACTCCCTTCGTGGCACATGAACATGCTGGGTAACACCATAGGCTTTCAGCAGCTTTGTTGCCAAATTGCTGATGCCACACCCAGAAAACATCCCTAACCCATCCAAACCCCCATCTCATCCAGAATACCCCAACATCACCTCTCTGGCTCTGCCTCCTCACAAGAAACACCCCCATAACCCAGCTAAAGGCACCACCATTATATAAATAAGTCTGGCAACAGTGGATCATAATTAAAAAGACATACATTTTCTTGTGTGAGGCTAGTTATTTTTAGCTTTTTTTTTTTCTTACATCCTACCTCTTCCATGAAGAGTAGCTTTATAGAATGAAGAGGATTTATTTTTTTTCCAAGAATACAAGGTAGTAAAAAAAATAGTCTGTTCACATACTTACATGGATTTAAGTCTCAGAAGTGACAGCTAGTTTGACTCCCAAGAGCAACTAACTGTGGCACAGGGGAAGGAGGTGCATGCCTCAGTTTTCCTAAGGACAGCGTGCTGGGCTGCGATTTACTGTGAGGTTTTTGCAGTTTTGGCTGGTTGTTTTTCTAAGGTTACACTGTGTATCCTCCAGAGACAAGAGGGTAGGCAGACATTCTGCAGAACTCTTAACAGACTTCTCCATGCAACAGCTTCACTCCCTCTTGCTGTTTTTGATCATTACCTAATAGCAGGACAGTCCTAGAAATAAAGAGAATAAAAGAGAATAAGCTTAGCCTCACAGAAATTTATTAGAACTTTGGTAAGGATTTAATTAAGAGTATGTAGGGTTGCACCTGAAATATAGTCTTCAGTTTCCTTCAGCCACCTTAAGCTTTTGGCGTTAAACCCTTCAAAGTTTCCATTTGGAAAAGATGTGTGTTTTCAGCTTAAGTTTAGTACAGCCTTCTTGTAGCTCAGTTAAATACTGAAATATGAAAAGGTACTGATGCTACAGTGCTACTGGTCAAACATTCTTTAGATGCTGGGTACTTCAGGCCATTAAAACAATGCAAGAGACTATGTTTGAGCCATAGTTACATACATAATCACTTCCTTGTTTGCAGGAAGAACTTCACTAGCAGTAGTAAAACTGTCTTTAAATATTGCCTTCAACAGGAAAGTTGTGAGATGCAGGGAGACTGTGCAAGACAGTTAGTATTAAGGAGTCCACAAGGCAAGAGCACAATCAGAGTCTCATTTCACTCTCTATAATAAGTTGTGACATTTCAGACCTTTTCCAGCTCAGGTAAGAACTGAACTCCACAAGATTTTCTCCTTCCCTTGATTCTCAGAAGGCAGCTGTAAACAACACTCCTTAAAAATGAAGCTGGTGGCCTCCAGTCCCTGGAATGTAGTTGTTTCCTTCCAGCTAAGACCTAGGCCAGCTGCATAAGTACATTTCGAACCATCGGGTTCTGGTCTTGGCTGACAAGGCAGTTCAAAATAAAGAAGTGCCAGTTAATCCCGGAGAGGTGGCCAGAAGTAGCTTCCTAAACCACCTCTCAGCTGTGGCTCAGCATCTATCCCTGCAGCAGGTCAAAGCTGTGCCTTGGTCTGCCAAAGTTCTAGTGGGCTTCAAAACATAGACATTTTAGTATGGACTTTGTGCAACAGGCAAATAAGGGCAGAAGTCTGGGCTCAGACCCAGGCCACATAGCTTAGAGATGAGATTTCCTGCTACAGAATGTTAGAAGTGTACTGACAGCCAATTTTAGGACAGCAGTGCATACTAACCCGATCCAATACAGAGCTTGAACACTGTCACTTTCCCTTGCAGAGGAAAATATAGACAATTTATGTATTCAGTGATAAGGAAGAAGTGTGTCTCTTGGGGGTTTTCCACTGGCTGCAAAATGCTCACCACAGTTTACCATAAAAAACTAAGGACTAAACCCCTGTAGTAAAAGAAAAGAACGATGGTGTGTAAACTGAATAATGAAGGAAGCCTTCTATAAATAGTATTAGTTGCTTGTCTAACACAACAATTATGCAAGTTGAAACTCATTAACGAGCAGTTACAAATAATGTAACATAGCATTCTGTGACAGAAACAGTATACTTAAGAAGTATGAATACAGTGAATATCATTAAGTCATTTGATGGTTACAGAGATGAACCCAGATCCAGCTGTAGACCAGCAAGCATAGAATGTAACCATATATCTGATTCCTTATTACAATTAGTATGAAATATAAGTGAATAGTACACATAATAATCACATTTTATTAGGAGAAATAATGGCTGAGAACTGAACAACAACAAAAACAGCTCCTGAGATAAGGTAAATTGGTTAACATGGTATGACATTTTAAAAAAATACACAGGTCAAATTTTTCAGATTCTTTGTTTTTTTTATTTCTAGTGTTCAGCAAGCAGAACAAAGCTTTCCTACAGCTGGCAAGCAGTCTCCTAATTCCAAAGTCTTTATCAGTGCTGTGGTAAGAGAATTACAGCCTGTGCATTTACCACAGCAACTGTAAACGTACAGAATTTCAGATAATTATGTACTTCTGTTTATGTCAGATTCAGCCCCTAGTGAGCCAACTTCTGAAATACCCGCTAAAAAGGAAAAGGAAAAGAAAGGAGTTATCACAAGTTTTTACAGGTATAAGGTGTATAAAGTGTTAAGAAGAAGAATTTCTGCCCAAAGCTCTCAAATACTATCAGAAACCCTGAAAATAATCAAGTCAGTCATTTTAGTGAAAATACATCTTACAACCATTTTCTACTTTCTCCTCTCGAGTTCCATTTGCCTCTATATTCATTTTTCTTCTTCTTTCCAAACAATGTAGCCTTGCTTGAAAAATACTGCTGTTAACAGATATTAATCAGTATTGAGACAAGGGCTGTGGAATGCTTAAGAGAATGAGCAATGTGCTCCTTGGCTAGACTTGCATGCCATACAATTTTCTCTAGCACTAGTCTTCACAAAGTCTATATCCAAAAGCAGTTAGCATCACAGTAGATGCTCCAAGTTTATGAACTAAAAACGAATACATCGACAAGCACTTGTTTATGACATTTCAAATCCTAACAGAACAACACCACTAGCTCTGTAAGGCCTCACTAATAGAAATCCAATCTTTGGCTAAATACAGCTGCACAGAAGTAGTGACAACCCAAAATATTTTAGTGGCTTTATTGAAGAATTTCAGAGTCCCACATCACATTCATTTCCATCAATCTTTCCAGGTATGTAATATACTTTCAATTAAACAAAAATGAACTAAAACCCATAAACATGTATTCAACTGTGCTACCTACTGGGGATTCCTTTAACATATTTTCTCGCTGTGTTAACCTATCCCCATAGAATGAATTTAAAGATATTTATACTGACATAACCTCAGGAATCAAATTTTTCATGATTCAACAGAATGAGTTTCAAAGTCACAGCATCAGTGTCTAACATACTAGCAAAAGGAACATGTATTTCAGTAGTAGTCTGGGGGCAGACACTGCATTTACATCAACAATAAATACAAAGCACAATCTGTTTTCTTTTTTGGGGAGGAGAATGCTATTAATTTTTTTTTTTTTGGTTTGACATTAAAACTAATGGAAGTTGTTTTGTTCTTTTATTCCAGGCCTATTCTATCTGAGAAAAATGAACTGTTCATTCAGTTTTTATCTGATTTAAGTTTAACAGCTGATGGCTTTATTGGCCATTATAGATTTAGACCAAAAAAGTTACCCACAACTACAGTTCCACCTACTACAACAGTCCCTGCTACATCAAGTAAGTTCTTTGGCTTTGATTCAAAAACTTAATTTATTCCAGGAGGAGAGGGATAGGAAAAATGTAACAAAGAAGTATATTAAAATCAGTTTTGTGGTTTGTTAGTGCTTAAAATGCCGAGAGAGTTAATTAAAAATTAATATACTCAAGAGAGCACATAGAATCTACTTAATAATATTAACAGGAAATTTCTCCACTTCACTGTAACAGTTCCTCACTTCAGATAAGAGAATATTATTGTATCTTCTCAGTTTTTTGGACAGCTGATGATCTTTTACCAAATTCCACAGAATAATGAGCAATTATTATTTTTTCTTTATAGGAAGGTCCACATATTTCAATATATAGTTTTATTAAAAAAAAAAGGTCTTCCAGACAAGTTAATATGTCAAAGTGTGGCCATATTTCTCTTCATCAAGTTATTAAGATTAAGCACCATTGCTATTTAAGCCATCTGAGACCTCTTCACATTTTCTAAACATCCTATCAACATGACCCTCTTTCAGAATTGTGTTTATTCAAAAAAATTCAGGGGCAGAAATTTATAACAAAATATGTCACACCAAAAATAAGTTCCTTTTATATTTGAGACGAAACAGCACATGTGAAAGATCAAAGGAGGATTTCTCTGAAGGCCTTGCCAGAACTACCTCATTACTGAGGTACTGAAGGGATAAAGTCTTACAGTTTCTATAAGCTGAGTGAGAGGTTTAAGATACAGTTATAGCACAAAACCAAATTATTTATGATGTTTTGCAACACAACCTAATTTGTACTTAAAATACATTAGAAGTCAGGACAGTTATGGCTTTCCAGTGGAAAACCAAGAAACTGTGGTGCTTAAATACTAAAGATACTTAAAATAGATGAAAATAAGCATCATAAAAATGAAATCATAGTAACTGTGAATCATTCTGATGGAACTGATAGTTTGTTAATAAATAATTCAGCTCTTTTTCATTATAAAGCACTTCTTAAAAGTTGTTACTTCTAACACTTGGTCTCAGTTAATCCAGGCTGTCACCTGTCTCGTGCTGCAACCTTTCTAAAGAGCCCTCTTGAATACCAAATGAAGATCCCACGAAGATGAAACAAAACAAAAAAAACAACAAAATTCCCATATCAATACACATGGTTCAAGTATTAAACTTGAGATTCAAAAGGCAAAAAAACAAATATGAAGATCTTCTAACCTGCACTGAAGACAAAATTTCAGCGTCATTCATTTGCATTTTAGAAATATTCATAAAAAGAGACAGTTTGTACCATTAAAAGAGAAGTAGAAAAATATATTATAACTAGTTGGAAAATTAGCCTGAAGCTCTTCTTCAGAAAGAACAGACTGAGTAAGACTTGTCCAAAATACTTCGTTGTAAAGAAGAAAAGCAAATATATTCTTCACAAACAATTTAGGGCATGTTTTTCTTTACATTAAATGCCTTTATATGTTGTCAGGGTTTATTATAGCTTTTATTCTCTCCATCTCTCATCTCAAAATTTCCAATAATCTGAATAAAGTACAGAGACTGTTAATGTCCACTCCAATGAGAGGCAGGAAAGGAGAGAGGGGGAGGAGTGTATTTACTTGTCTTTAAACAAAGCACTCAGCTTCAGAATGGAAATGTAAATCAGTGTCAGGTAGCTGTTGCCTCTAATATTACATTCTTCACATATTTTATTGTGTTTCAAAATGCCATCTGTCAACATTATGCAGTACTACGTCATGAAGCAATGCAAAAAATTTAGAGAAAAATATAGGAATTTGAACTCTGCTCTCTTTCACCACAGTACAGTAATTTCAGGTACCAGTCCACCCACTCTCTCTGAAGGAAGCATTACTGTAATATTCTAAGACTTTAAATGTACTACTAGGGCTCTAGGGCAATAAGCAACAACACTAAGAACTTCCACTTTTAATATCATACAACAATCAAATGTAAATGTTCTGTAAAAAAAATCCCACTGTTTAACACCATTAATACACAAATGTAGCTGAATCACATGGAAAGAAGACTCAAGGTGATGGCAGGAAAAGGGAATATCATTACTGTGTTACTCATCCCTTGCATGACCAAATCTAGTTAATGTGTTTATGTTTTTAAGCATACTGCTTGCATTTATTTCAAAATATCTTTCAATTTCTTCTTTGTTCTTCAAAGTTTCAAAACCTACAGTTGCCCTGTGCCAGCAAAAGTGTAAGAGGAGTGGGACTCTAGAAAGCAATTATTGTTCAAGCAATTTTGGTAAGAAAGTGAAGTTTGTTTCTTTTTAATTAATCGTCACTTGGAAATGTATGTTTACACTGCTGGGCATTTTACCAGATGTAGTTATGAATGATAATTATTATACTGGTGATAGTTTTACATCCTCTTACATGTGCATCTGACACGTCCATCACTCAAAATATAGTTGATTCTCCAAAAGAGGCACTGCATGTACGACAGAAACGAGTGCTCAATCTAAAAAGCGTATCATTAAATACAGGTCAGTCTCCAATAGGGAGTACAGATTCAATTGCTGTGTTGTCATCTCATTTGTCTGTCATCACTGAATAGACATTTTATGCCATACTTGCTGACTATTTCACAGTTCAGTCTACAGATTTCCAAATTATTTTTAAACTTTAGAAGTGTGGAAGATAAAAGCAGTGCTTTCACTACTTGTGCACAAATCACTGATAAAGAAGGTTGTGTTTGTTGTATATTTGGATGACATTAGTTGTTTGATTTCTTATGTCTCAGAGGCATGTCCCAAATTAATACTGGGAACTTTTTTAATCCCTTATAACATTTATTACCTTATAACATCTTTGATGGAACAGCTTTCATCCTCTCACAACTTAAAATAACATAATAATAATCTAATTCTCTCTAATTTTATAACTAAACCCATGAGTTTGGAAGCAGTCTACCAGCTTTATATCATACTGATCATTCTGCTAGAAAAACAGTTTAGGGCTGTGACTGTATCCTGAAACAGGATGGAGTCACTGCAGCATGACCTCCTCACCACTCGACCACCAGCCTTGTTCAGTTCACAACCAGTACAGGCTGGCCCGAGATCAGAACAAGCAAGAAGCAAAAAATCCTACTGACCATACCTCACCTGTTGTGGTTGACAGTCACTGACACGATACAAAACTTGTTTTTTCTCCTTTGGCATTGGGGTAATAAATCACTTTCATTCTCACCTCTTGCCAGAGTGCTGATGACACCCAACTTTGCAGTATTGTTTGCACCATTGTTAAGAGCAAATATGCTTATTCAGTTTCTGTAGTCTAATTGTTTATAAAAAATATTTTAAAATGTATCAAATGTCATTTCTTCTAGTAATAACTGGAACTGTCATCTCAACAACAACACGGGCTGGAAGCTTGCATGCAACAATATCAATCATTAATGTATACAAGGAGGGAAACCTAGCAATACAACAAGCAGGAAAGAATATGAGTGCTAAGATTATTGTAGTATGTAAGCAATGCCCACTCATCAGAAGAGGTAAGTACAGCCAAATAACTGCTTTGTGTTTTTGTAGAAGACAACAGTTTTGAAAACGTCTGTTTCAAATACAACCACAAAAATTAGTAGAATTACAGTAACTGATTCTACAATCAGCCACTAGTATTACGTAGAATAAATTTAAACTACAAGAACTTAGTGGTTTATACTGCATTCTTAAATTTTACCTACAAAGTATTAGGCTTACTTAAATCAAGGGACTTTGAAAAGCTGTTTCAAAAACTCACATGATATAAAGTAAAAGCTGATTTTGTTCTCTCAAATGAAACTCAGTTCTGTTTTGTTTTTCCATGTATGTATTTCAGATCATACACAGTTATTCAGAATGGAAAAAGAATAACATGCTAGACTTGAAAGAGCAGTATGTCACAGCAAATGAAAATTTAACAACTTCTGGTGCTTCTCTCCTGTACACCTTTACTGTACCATACTAAGCCCATTTGACATCTGCAAACAGCTAGTATATTTTATGGCTATCAGTTACATAGAGTAGATTTCCAGTTAAACATAAAAAAGGCTACTTATATGATATTGTAAGAAACTGACCTCTCATTAAAGTAACTAAGCAAAAAATGAAACAGTCAGCTCTGTTTCCTGAGTAAACAGGTAGAACAGGAGAACACAGGCAGAGCCATAGCAGGAAACAGTCAAAATAATCTAATAAACATCCAAAAAGACCCCACTGCTGCTGGTACTTAAGCATATCACTCCTAAGCGGGCAGTATCAAAGTGAGCAATCCTTGTAAGAAACTTGCTTTTACTTTTATCTTTGGTTCTTTAGATAGTAAACATTTTTCTGGGGTAGAATAGTATCCTTGGTGGAACAAACTGTCTCCTTTTAGGCAGACTGGCTCCAAATCACACACTTCAGTTTATCTACCTAAATAATCTACCTCTGAATTATTTAATAGCCATTACTAATATCTAAACTTCCTACATTTCCATTTGCTCCCCTATCTCATGACTATTTCCTGCCTGAGGCCTTGCGGATCTCTAACTCTTCTAAGCAATGCAAATTCTCAAATCCATCTGATTGCCTCAAAGCCAGCACTTACACACACCACACCTGCCTTGCTTATTGGACTGCCACTCTATATTCCTAGAATATGTTTATGTCCTTGGGGAAGGAAAAGAGAATGAAAACACTAAAGAGCATTACACTACAAGCTGAGCATATGAGAAAATATCCAAAAATTAATGAGACACATTCCTCTCTGGATGTTAGAAATTAATTGATCCAGTGTTTATTCTGCATTTCTAATGTTTGTCAGCTTATTTGTCGATCTCTACTTAATAAACATCTGCAATATATTTAGCCATACAGTAGATTCCTATTTAGCCATGAACCTTCTTGATTTTTATATAAATGTATTTCATTACATTAGCACAACAAAGATAGATAAGGAAGTATATATATGCCTTGGGTAGGAAGGAAAACATGGTAAAGACACTGGTGACAGAATATAGACCACAGAGAACTCTGCTTACCCAACCATGTCTTGGACATTGGCTCTGTAATATCATACTTTCTTTTGTAGGTTTGAATTACATCATCATGGGCCAGGCAGAAGAAGACGGCAGAGGCAAAATCTTTCCGAACAGCTTTGTCATGAGTTTTAAGACTAAGAACCAAAAGATCACGAATGCCTTGAAAAACAAAACATGTTATAACTAAACTCTGCACCTGCATTCTATCATTGCTCTTGGAAAGTAATTTTCACTTAGTTTAAGTCATGAAAACACAGTCATCAACAGTAAGACCCTTTCCAACCTTTCTTCCATCCCAACCACCAAAGCACAATCCTGACACAAAATGGCACCAATTACAAATCCTAAATCATAAAGTTGAAGATTTGCAGCACAGCCATCTGATCTGAAACATACCAAATTCCAGTTAATTGGAAGCTGTTAATTTATAATTGTCCATTTTGTAAGGAGTATATATGTAAAATAAGAATTTTAAGTGCAATATTTATAGTAACTCACTTTAACACTGCTTTTTCTCTTGTTTTATTACATAGATTCTTGCATTATCATCTGTGCTTAATAAAATATTTTAAGATTAAATCATAAACCAACTAGTTATTCATTACCTATAAAGTAGTGCAGGCTAAAGACAGAAGCCTTTCCTTTATTATCATTATTTACATGTTTTTGATGTTCTGGGTCTCACACAGTATGACTGACACTATACCCTCTGGAAGATTAAGGGACTGAATGCTCTTCCATGGAAGCCAGTGAATCACTGATTTAACTAGGACCTGCATTTATTTTTCAACAAATTAGACTTAACTGTTCAACAGCACCATTCTTTTCTCTACTTATGACCATGCTATACTAAGTAATGTCACTATTAAGTCCTGTAAAGTAATTGTGGAAGAGGACAGAAGGAATTAATTCAGTGGCAGTAAAGTATACATGCGGATAGTTTTAATTTTTGTCTCCACTGTGGAAGAAAAGACAATACAGCAATAATCAGTCTGGCACCACTAGTGTAAATAGTAGAATGTATGCCTAGAGATATTTGTCACATCTGTCTGTTGTATACAGTCAGATGTTACTCTGGAACTGAAAGGCTAAATAACCAAAAAGGAGGAACAAAACCAGATTATAGGTAAAGATTACTACTGAGAAGTTGTACATTTTGATCAAACACATACGAAACTGAGTAAAACAAAGAAGATTAAAAAAAATGAAATGGAACAGAATCACAGATCAATTTAAGTACTTGTTTTCCTTGTGTGTAAATACCATATCAGAGTTATTTCAATAATTTGTGACCGTGTACAGGAAACTGCAATGACATACGGTCCCTAATAGAAGCACTCATTATTTAATTAGGGCAATGTGGATTACTGTTCTCCTTCAATTACCGACTCTCATGCGCAGTGCCAAGGAGGTAGTGCCATGGTGCAGTTTGCTAACACAGCAGTATCTGTTGTGAAGATTTAATGGGTAGCAAGGAAGAAGACAAAAGAATTGCAGTGAGGCTCAAACGTACAAAAAAGCTGTGCTGGCAGCTGATGTCAAACTGCTCAGGGCTGTAACCACATTCTACAGACTGCTATGACATTGCCTTACTGACTGAACCAAACAGTATTTCACTGCAGAAATAATATTTGTTTACAAACCAGGTCTAATTTTGTAATTTTCAAATTACAGTTGTCAGCCTTGTTTTCCAGTATCAGTTCTTATCCAAATTAAGGGTCTTTACACATTGTTCTCTCTGTGTCTCCAAGCAGCAGCCTGGGGAGAAGCAGTGTGGAAATCATGTTCAGAACTGCACTGAACTACAATGATCTATTTTTATTTATGATGACAAGACCATCTGTCATGTAACTTTTTTCAGTCCAGCAGGAAGAGCCTGGCAGCCTGCTCCTCCTCTCCCAAACCATATGCAGAGAAACTTCCTGCCTGCTCTTCTCAACACACTCCTTAAATTCCCAATCTGAACACTTCCTTCTACTGTAAATTCATTCACAAAATAAAATACATCCAAATGCTATTTAACTTTTTAGATGTAATTAATCTAAAATAATTTCCCAGGACTGACAAATGTTGAAGTTTAAGGGATATGTGAAAACCACTTTAAGATACTGTGTTTACCTGTGCTCACTCTAAATAGATTCCTCCTGCTCCACGCTCCTGTTTGGAAGGCCCAAGCCTTACAGGAATCAAGGTCTGACAGCAGTAGCCCTGGAATAGGAATCAGGAGCCAGGACTTCAGGAAATGCAGTGCAGTGCCAGTTTACTCAAGTGAGGATCAATTACACAACAGAGCTAGCAACCCTCCAAGAAGACAGTTTTTGAAATCAGATGTAGTGACTGGATTTCATATGCTTGTATTTTACAACCTGCGAACAAATAAAAATTATCTAACAGCAATATAATTTCTAAATCACTTCAACAGAAGTGGCATTCAATAATCTCTTTAAGCTGGAACATAGGCAGACTTTCGTTAATGTTTTTGACCTTTCTGCGGAAAATGGAGGTAGCACGAAAATTTCCATCTTTTTAATATGTAAGATGCTGAAGAAAAATTAAATTCAACAAACCCTTCAAACAAAAATGTATCAACACAAGTGATCAACATTTTTTCAGTCTCAGAAGTCTTTCTGTGACTTGCTCTTTAATTCGTGTAACAAAATTCTGATTCCTAGAGCCAATGAACTCCAATCCAACTTCTTCAAACTCTGTTGCTTTTTAAATAACAGCACATTTTAGGAGAACCACTGCTTCATTTAAGGCATGGCAGGTAGAATGTGAGGCTTAAAAGAGTACAAATTTGAAAGGAGATTAAAAAAGCTGCTGACTTTACTTCCTCTATCAACAAAAGTAAGTAAAAGCTCAACAAACTTGTATTAGGAGAATCTGGAGGATAAGACAAGATTGACTATGTGGTATGAAGCATCCATACTGATAAGCATACAAGAAAACAGAAAGCCCAAAACAGCTTTCAAACAAAATGCAACAGATTAAAGGAGTCGTACCTCTAATACACTACAGGCAACAAACTTCTCTTATGATACTCAGCACTTTACAAGTACATATTTCAGGAGCAAACAAAATGTCGGGAACCCACAGGTTTAACACAAGCCTTGAGTTGTGTCTGTGACTGCTTAACATAACAAAAGCAGTTAGAAACAGCTGCACACCAACAAACATATCCAGCTTCACAGAAGAACTAACCAGGATGAGTCAAGTGCCAAGCAGCTAACACTGCATCTAGAATCCAGTCTAGCTTGATTGAAACTAATTCAGGTAACTGCTTGATGGCACTGCAGGAAGCTGTTTACACAACTTTAAATTAGAAGGATAGTTCTACAAGGACAAAAAAAAAAAAAAAAACAGTAACACATTAATACTAGCTATATTCCTCACACTTATTACCTTAACATGGCAAAGCAATTACTTTCAACGTGTTATTTAAAACAGGGTGTTTCAAATATGACCATACAATTACACTTTTCACAGAGCTTTTATTTGTTGGGTCTATCTCAGATATACAGAACATGTACAGCACAATCTATATGTAGATGTATTATTTAAACATGAGATCCCTATCCATAAACAAAATTCAGTCACCTTTTGCATTCAAGACAAGAGGTTAGATTCTTATTCATGTGCAGAGACAAGAGGCTGCTCAGAATGCCTCCATACCATAGGACTTCTGGATGCGTCGTATTAAACCCCAGTTTGGATATGCTTAATCTCATAGTACAGAAAATATATTACCTTTACAAGAAAAAGTTTTATAAGAATCCCTTCAAGAAAAGTAAACATTTATGTAAGCCTCCACTTTCTATCAGCCTGGTCAAAGACCATTATGGCTACCTGCGCCTTCTGGACATAAGACCATTCTCAAAGAGCACCACCATAACAGTAAAATTCTGAACAAATCCTTCAGCTGTCATAAATATACTTGTTTCATAATTAAAAATACAGGAATCTCACATTTCTCAATTACAGCTTGTCAACTTGAATTATATGTAAGCATATAAACCACAAAGGACCTTCCAGCACAGAAAATTATCGAAGCCCTTACGGTCCATCATAAATGAAGTTAAATCATGTTTTTGCAAAACGTAATACTCCTGACACACACAAAGTTTTAAATTTGCAACAACAGCAGCTAGGAAAAAAAAAAAAAGAAAGTTTTAAAATAGGATGTGTAAAACCTCTGTAAAGCAAGACCTTACATACTACTTCAAGTCCAATACTCAGATACATTGTATGTTCCCACAGAAAGAAGCATACAATGTTTCAGAGAACTATTCAGCTTTGGAAGAACAGCATTCACACCTCCACCTCATTTTTGTTAAATCACCAGTTTAAAACCTGATAGATTACTTTAAAAATTCCACTCCTACTTTTATCATACACAGTTAAACATACTTCTGAGGCACTGCTGAAAAATCCCAGTAGAAATTGATTGTCTTTCATAAATCCATAAACATCCTAGAAACATTTAGTCCATTTTGAGCCCAAACTTTCATTGTACCCATGAATGGGAAGTCCTGATTCCATTTTCTGTATTGTAGAAACATTAGGACACAGTCAACATAATACACAAAACCTGACACTTCCAGTGCCATGCAGATTTCACAAGTACTGTAACCTACAGCCAAACATGATTTCCAACTATGCTGGAAATTGTTTCTTATTCTATATCCAACATTTCTATTAAAAATAAACAGTCTGATTTTTGTTTTAAAAAGTCCATCTTCTCCCACAACTTGAAAAAGTATCAAAAAGGAACAAGCAGCAAAAATAGAAGAAATAAACGTATTGTGCTACTTATGAAGCTCTGACACCTGACAGCCACGGTCTGAGGAACATTAAAAAAAATACTTATATACAGATTTTATATACACATTAAGAGGTTAAGAAAATTACTGTAACTATTTTTGCATTTATTTCCATCAATTCCTTACCTAGCTGCAACTCACACAAGTATTTTCAAATGTACTGTTGTGCAACCATCTCCTTTTCCCTTTAGTACATCAACAAAATTAGGTCCCCACTTTCAACTAAGATGAACCTTTCATTTGAAAAGGTAACCTTAATTTCTTGGATAAAACATAGCATATTTCGAAGTTCGAAAGCCAAGCAGGTCTCTCATCTCATTCCGGAACTTTGACAAGTCTTGCCTCAGTTCATTTAGGTTTTCCACAGTTGCCTGATCCGTGCTTTGCATCTTCTGCCTCATAGATGTCAAGTAACGGTGAACTAAGCAACACATCACCTTTTGGTAATTCTCATCTCTCTTCTGCTTCAGATTTCTCCATTCCTTTAAAAAAAATTACACATTTACTAAGCAGAATTTTTGAGCCCTAAAGATTGTATACAATTCTAGAATAAAAAGGAACAAAATAAGAAAGTAATTGCAATATATATAACCTGATGTGCAAAAGCGTACAATGCAAGTAAACTGTTAGAATGATTTAAAATTAAATAATAATCTGTTATCCCATCTCAATGAATTTTTAACCTACTACACTGGTGATACTCTCATGAGCAATCCCAAGTTCCATAATCCCTAATGTTTTTCAGTATGTTCTATAAAGACTTTGAATACTTTTTTTTTTTTTGGTCAGCAAGACAAAATTACAAGGTACAATGAAAATGTTTATTCAAGAAAAAATTGCCCCCCATTTCCCAAAATGAGATGTTTCAGTGTTCCTATCTGGTTACTTATTTTCATACGGCTTTAGTTAAGTTTAAAAGCAATTACCTTCCTGTAAACATACTCTCTAACCTCACAATTCTTGAGATTAGCACATACTTCCTTGTGGTTTTCTGTACGTTTCCAATGTCTGGAGCACTGCTGGGGGAATTGGGTGGTGGGGTAGGTTGGAAGGGGTACAAAGAAAAGGGTAATTCCCCAAAAAGAAAGTTAATAGAATCTCATTTAGTATACACAGCCACAACCTATTCTTCATACCTTGGATGTAACAGACATTATCGTAGCATTCCTAATTATCTCAGCAGCATTCACCACGTGACAGGCAGCTTCATACAGCAATATGCTGATTCATTTAAGTAAGCAGTGCCTTTCCATTTTCAGAGCCTCCTCCCCATTCCTTACCTTAAGGCTGTTCTGACGTTTCACTTTCCCACTTGATGTATGAGAGCAGATCCATTTACTGAGACTGTTGAAGAGGTAACAGATTGTCTTGGGAGATGGAATAACATTGAAAGGTGGAGGTAATGTGCATTTGTCATCAAAATAGCTAAGCCAAAGCTTGGCACGAGCAAATTTCCATTCTTTATCTTCATGATTCTACGGCATCAGAAAGATGAACAGAGATCAGAAGCAAAATAGTAAGGACCACACCCATGCATGTTTTGAATACCTGCAGGGATGGTGACTACTCCACTGAACAGCCTTTTCCAATGCTTCACAATATTTTCAGTACGTATTTTTTTCTAAATATCTAACACAAACCTCCCCTGAAGGGTTAGGGCTTCCAGGTGAGGCCATTTCCTCCTGTCCTATCTCTTGTTGCTTGGCAGAAGAGACTGACCCCCACCAGGCTACAGCCTCCTTTCAGGTTGTTGTAGTAAGCAGTGAGCCTTCCCTGAGCCTCCTTTTCTCCAGGCTAAATAACCCCAGTTCCCTCAACCATTTTTCATACATAATGCATGTGCTCCAGTCCTTTTACAATCTTCATTGCCAGTCTCTGGACATGCTCCAGAAGTTCAATGTCCTTCTTGAAGTGAGGAGCCCAAAACCAAACACAGTATGTGGTGCAGCCTTACTCAAGCTGAGTAGAGAGAAACACTTACCTAGTTCTACTATATTAAATAATTAAAATATGAATTACATCAATTCATTGTATGATCTGGCTTAAATAGAAAATTCAACTACTGGGGTATAAATTCCACATTAAATGCCCCAAATTTTAAGTACCACACTTTATCAAGAACACAATATGGACTTGAACAGCCACTGCAACAAGAAACTCTTCAACTCCTAGAGGGCCAAAGCTCTGAATCTGCTATAGGAACATGTAAAGTTTCTTAAATTTATCTGGACCAAAGCAAACAAGACGTTCATTTCTGAAGGAAAACACAGTCCACTTGTGAACTTAGAGGAAGAGCTCATCCAAGGGGGTCTACAGATTAATTTACACTATGTAGAAAGAAATTTGTATAAAATCTAAGGTACAGCTAGCAGACACTGACAATTAATCAGAAACACTTACTGCTATCAGCTGAAAACTCTTATGAAGCATTGCCACAAGGAGTTTAGTTAGTACTATCACAACCACCACGTTATAGGTGCCAACAATAACAGCACCCACAAAAGACTGTAATTCTTCACCATAGCTGAAGCGCGTGACAAAGATTGCTACGTGTGCCAGGGAGAATATGTACCAGAACAGAGCAAAACATGTTCCAATAAACCTACAAAAACAAGAAAAACATGGTTAGGTAAAGCAAAATTCACAAGAGTTTAGTGAACGTAAATTCAAGTTCAGTGAAAAATTCTGGTTTTGTTTAATTACTGGGAATTAAGGGTCAGAACAATTCAGTTAATTCATAGGCATCAACTCACGAATGGAATGTGTCATTGCTCTGCTTTTCACAAAAAATACCCGCACAGTCCCTTTCTTCTTCATTTACAGTAAATCCTTTATCATAAAGTTGTGTCAATCCAATTGTGAATGAGAACAAAACAAGGAGGAACATGCCCAGAAATTTTCCAAAATCTTGCAGCATCTGTCCCATTGAAATCTGTGAAACAGATGTATTGCCTGTTTTAGTACATCACCTAATACTGTTTTAATCCCCCTTCAGACTTTTATCAATAACAACAAAAAGCTAGATATTTAAGATGCTAAACATGAATAAGTTAAACAGATCACATAATTGGGAGATATCCTTGCATTATTTTTCAGTGACAGCTTTTAGTTATTCAGAGAAAATCTGTTATATGTTCATATTTTTTTAATATCACGTACACCTTACATTGCATTCACACTGTTAATGGTGATGAATTTCAATACAACTACTACAATAGAAAGCTAAGAAAACATTCAATGAAGATATTGAACTAATAAAGCATTTGGAATCACAATTCACCACAAATAAAAACAGCACATCTAAGACCATTAATTCATGGTATACTTTACGTAAGATTTAAAGTATACACATTACACAGGTGCGTAAGCACATAAAATCTGAAGGCTGGAAAGTATAGAAGATATGACATTAAATTCAGACCATTAGTTTCCATTTCAAGACATCCTACATGGAAGTTTGCAACAGTATAAGTACAGCATTAAAAAAAAAATTAGCATGAGAACTTTCCAGTGCTGTTCCAGTTGATTTGTTTTTGTCGTAAACACAATAAAATTTTTATGCAGAGATAATCAACCGTTCACAGTATTTAAATTACTCTTCCCACAAACTTCTTCAGTGACCAATTTACTATTATAAAGAACACAAATATATAAAATGGGTTTAGATACATCTAATCTTCTATACTAACTATCCTGTGTATATCCTAATACTATACAAATCAATCTGCACCAAATCAATAGTCCAGAATGACATCACTAGTCAGGTTCTTCAAGTACAAGTTTACTGTGAAACTAAGTGTCAGCTCCTGCTCTTGCTCCCTCTCATGCTGCAGGAGGCTCACTGAGCATCCCAGAGGCACAGCAGATTCTCTCAAATTCTTTGCAATCTGCCACTGACACAAACTTTAGGAGAATTAGCAACTACATATCATTTGACCAGAAGAATAAATCCCTACCATACTATTTTATCACATTTATCTTTTAAAGCAAACAAATAAAAAATAGCATTTACATTCTAACTGACTTGTGTTCCCATACAAGAGAGTCACAAAGCAGATGAAAGCTAAAAGAAACACATAGAAAATGAATAAACAACCCAAAACCTTTTTGTTTGGAGTAAGTAACACAAACCAAATTCCAGTTGCTTTTTTCATACAACTATGCTGTTTTATCCTAAGTACTTAGAATTACTAAGCACTTGAAATCTAATGAGACCAACAAACCTAATTTAGAGCAAAACTATTCTATGTTCTGTTAATCAATCAATCAGTCTAACAAACAAAAAGCAAAACCCACCACACAGAGACAACCTATAACTCTGTGTTAGAACAGGGTTTATGAGTCAATAAGTAAAGTAACCAAATGCTTAAAAATAACTCTATTAGCCAAGTGAACACAGTAGCTGCCTTTCCCCCCCCCCCCAGTGCACACCGTTGGGTTACCATGCCATATTTGATTACCACTATTTGAACTCTGTGACCTACTTTCACAGAATACTGTAAGAGCTGTTGCACAAGCTGTACTGGCCAACAGGAATAACATAAGCTTCAGTGTGCCACTGAATGAAGTGACTGTTGACTGTTTTTATTTACTTGGAAAATTTCATAACACAGGCTCCTATTAAAAAACTTGTGAAAGATCTAGCACATAAATAAATACACACATTAAACAGTGAACCTCTTTAAAATGTGGAGACTTCAATGTTCAATCAATTTGTACAAGCTTAATACTTACTGCAACATCAAGACTTTAAAAAAAGTAAGTATACAAGCAGATTTCCATTAAAATATAAATAAAATAAAAAATATAACAATAATTAACAACAACATAATTAGATAAAAGAGCAAGAAGAAAAAGAAGTGCCTTCAAGCATTATTTAATTGGTTATAAGAACTACAAACAAAGCCCAATTCACCATGATTTTAAGAACCATAATTAAATGAAGATCTATTTTTCACAAAATGATTTTATGTAAAATATTCCAAAGAATAATTATTTGTGCAGCAAAATTAAGTATTTCAAGTCTTTAAATGAAATGTACCCTCAATTGGAGATTTCTGGCTAGATCCTGAAACCTTGATACAAGACCTATTTAACTAAGCCAGAGTTACCTATTCCAGTACTGCCTTTGGTGTAGCACTAGCTGAATAGCGAGAACTTGAAAATAAATAAATAAATAAATAAATAAGAAACTTCTCTCAAATATTAATTCTGTCTTTATAATTAGCAGTGATAATGCTTCTTACAGGATCCCTCTACATCAAACTTGATTAATATAAGCACTTAAAATTAGTTCTGCTCATTAGGAGACAGGTAAAAGCACTGATTTGATTTATTAGGACCAATTCCATCAGTATAATCACTAACTGCATTACCCCCAATTACAAAAAAAAAAAAAATCACATCAGGTTAAGAAAGCACTCTGACTTGTTATCACAAATCTCCCAAGGGCCATGGCCAGAGAAGTTGGAATTATTAACTAAGCAAAGTTTTTTTCCTCATTAATCTGTGTCTTTAGAAAAAGGGGTGCCTCAGTTTGTGAGGGCTTTAGCCTTTCAAAATAAAATGAAAGGAAAAATAAAGAAACAGCCTGTGCTGAGGACTGAAGCTAAACAGGAAAACATGGGAAGAAAACGCTGCTATACACTGTATCACTGGACTAAGATGTGACTTTCAGTCACAAATTTTTTTGGAAGAAAGCTGCCTTCCTCCTTTCAATCAAAAAAAAGTTTGGGTGAGGTAACTGCATCCTAAGTGTGGTGACTTAACAGCTTAGATTCCCTCCCCTATCCCTGAGACACTTGCCATTCTATATAGTGCCATACTGGACCCTCAAAAGTTCACTTAATATTATTTGACTTTTATTGCAATGAGCATCAGCACAAAGCTACTAAGATGACCGGGTCTGTGCTTCAAAGACGAGAACATCGATACCAACAAAAAAAACCCATCACATGGCATAAATTCATTACAATCCTCAATTTCTGTTCTCAATCCAGGAGAAGAAAATTAAATTCACAAGAACAGTTTAAAATGCAACTTTAAGTGAAAAAAATTACACATTTAACATAAAACTGCTGTGGTTTCTAATGTTCCACCATTATACACAACTGTTAATGCTTCCCTTCAACCCTCAGATCAATTAATCAAACATGTTACACACAGAAAATACTTTTCTACGTTGTCACTATTACGCATGGGAAGGCTCAAGAAAATTCAAAGAAAGAAAGAAGTATCTCATTCTCCTGGCTATAAAGAGGATTATGATGATTTTTGTTTTTTAAACCAAAGCAATTTGCTCAATTCCACTCAACTTCACTGACAACACCAACAAACAGAAATGCTTTTAGTTATTCTTCAGCACTACACATCTCATTCATTTACCTTTTAATAATAAAGTCAGGACTGCTATTTGCACAGAACTTTACAGGAAGATTCTTATCCTTTTCAAACTTCAGACACTTAGTCAAAACATTATGGTAACGAGAAAACAAAAAGACAGTATGATTCCCATTATAAAAATATTACAAGTGAATTAAATGTCTTCTAGAAATTTCCTTACCTATCCTTATCTAAACCAGCATGAGAGATTAAAAAAAAGCATGAAAATATCAATGCAATATCATTTTTACTTTCTACCTTTCTTACCTTCCTTTATCTTTTTTCTAGTAAGACTCTTCACAGCAAATTAAGATCATGATTAATATTTTTTTAAGTACTGGTGACATTTACCTGGAGTGGTCCCAGAATAGAGCTGGTTGTGTACATGAAGAAGAGACGCAGATAACTTAGAACATTAGCAAATGCAAAAAGACCTTCTGCCACTAATGTAGGATGGAATGCATCCCAATCCTTTCTTTCAGCATAATCATGAAACTGCAATGTAAAAAGGACAAACTGACATCACTCACACTGTAAGTACAGAAATTTACCCAGGTAATAGCATAAAAGAAATTGACACGTGATTCATAGACAGAGCTTTTTTTCCATGTATTTCCTTTTTGACAAGGGCAATTTAAAGACGTTTCAGAGGGAGACAGAAGATAGGCAACTTACATTCAACCCCTAATTCTGCTCCTCACTAATTTCTAAACATTTATTCTTCTGTTCTGCTCCCCCTTTTACTCAGTTTTGTATGGCTGATAAAAAGAGACTTATTTACTATTAAAAACATGTGCACTGCCTAGTATAATAGGCCCCAGTTAAAAACAACATTAAAACTCTGCTGGAAAAAAAACAACAAAAGACCATAAAAAGCCTTCACAACTAACTAGCTTATGTCTTTGAATATACTGCAACTGTATGCGTATAAGTGCTTCTGTATCCTTATTTCTTACTGCTTCAGTGCCTATAATACAGAGCTAAGATGCTAAAAAGACATTTTTATTTGGTTTGCTAAATTATTTATAAACAGTAAAGATAATTTTTGTCATATAAAATTGGCAAAAAGTCACCATGTGCCTCTGCAAATAGGACAGTACTCTTACATCTCCAAAAAGATAATAATTCAGCAGCAAAGTGAACTTATCTCAGCAAAGGAACTGTCACTGTTTATCTGTGTTAGTTCCAAACCAAATGGTTCTAAAAGCAGCCAAACATGGCATTCTATTTTCTACAAGGAGAGATCTCCTTTCCAAATGCCTACTAGTCTCTGAATCAATAACATAAATAACAGGGTAAATAAGCCAAATGTTAGGCTGGAAGAGAAATAAACTGGTTTAGTTCTTCTCAACTGCCAGACAGCTGTCAACTCACAGTTTGCAATACAAAATAATGGTGCTACTGCACTGGCTTGGATTTTACTAAAATATTCATATTCAACTGGTCTGGCAGCTTGCCACATGCTGTGCTGTTAACAACACATGCAACAGAATGGAAATGATCATATTCACAACTTGCATCTTCAATCAGATCCAGATGGTTTTTCACAGAGAAAAGACAAGGCTCTTCTAAAGCCTCGGGCCTTTTCCTCCTCACTTTAAAACAAAACAACACCCCAAGAACAACAAAACCAATGACCTATAATGTTTGAACATATGTAATCAAAAACTAAAGAAAATTCTGTTATCAAAAAAATTTAGGCAATCTAAATACATAGGTTACTATTTGACTTCTGCACATGTACTGGCCTGTGAAATCAGGCTACCTCAAATGCCAGATCAGAAAAGCTATATGGGAGGAGTTCCCAGACAAGGACTGAGCCTTTCAGAAGACCAGACCAGTTCGTAAAAAGGACATTTAGCCTGTTCAACGTTCCTGACTTCTTGAAGCTGTCTTATGAATTCTCTAACTTCCTTTTCAACTTCTCCTTCAAAACACAACGAGACAGAGACAGCCTATACCACAGAGCATTACTAACTCAAAAGTCTAACCCACATCAGTGCAGTAGGCTATTACCACTGCAGCACTCAACTGTAATAGTCAACTACTAACACACAACATGTAATCAATCTTGCATGTCTTGTGGCCATGTACTAGAACGACATTTATAGAAATAAGCTATAGCTAGATCAAATGCATACAATTCCTAAAGCACTGCCAAACACTTTGGTTTCAAAATCAATTTTAGTATAGTCTATCTCAGATGTAACCTCTATTTTCTGTTCCAAAAAAAAAAACAAAAAAAGAACTTCTATATTTGCTCAGTCTATCTTCAGAGGAGCTTATGTTTTATGAAGATGGGTGCTCACCTTGTTATGGGCAACTACTTTGAGAGCAAAAGTTGCCAAATACAAGGAATTCATGACAAAACTAAGCTGATTACGTGACTCTTCTAAAAAGTCTTCTAGACCATCATACCAGAGTCTTTTAACATCTGACCACACCATACCTGCAGTGGGAAGGGAGAAAAAAAAAATTGAAAAGCAGAGTAGTCAAGCTATTGTACTGAATAGATGCTCTACTATAAGTAAAACACTTCTGACTGGGTTTTGTAAATGAAGTTTAGGAAACAGAAAGAGAACTACATAAATTTACTAAAAACACTGCATGGAATACAGGCATTTCTCATAAGGCAAGAAAATATTTAATCTTTCAAGTCTGTTTTCCAAACTGAAAAATACAGTCAACAATAGAAAGTGCATGAGAAGAAATGAACTGCAGGAAAAATGTCTATAGAAAAGACTCAGTTTCAGAAGAGGTAGAGGGCAATAATACAGATTTCTTTTTCCCTGAAGGGAAAGTATTCACTTTTTTTCCAAAAGCACAATATAGCCTCACATTCCTATAAAAAACATCATGTATTCTTGGAGGTGTATATGTATTATAAAATTATTCTTACAGAATATTCAGCTCAGTAGCTGTCACTAAAAAGATCCAATCAGTAGAAACATTTCCTACCCTGACATTATGTAATATAAGAGAAAAGAGAGTGTGGCCTAAGATTGCAAAAATTAGAAGTTAAAGTGACAGACATACAAATATTCAGGATCGTTATAGCAAACTGAATTTTACCACTGCTAACCATACCTGTCCATACAGAAAGATAGAGCTATGCAGAAAGATAGAGCTGATAAATCTACTAATTGAATGTCTGAAACAGGCTGATATTTTTATAAACATTGAAATGACTGTTAGATGAAATATGACATCTTTGATTTTTATGAATAATAAGTTAATGTTTTCAGAATACTTCAGATGTGTGCCTCTACATGTAGTCCAAGAGAAAAGCAGCATGCTTGTTACTGCTAGTTAAACTGGACTTCAGCCCAGTATGAGCGAGATCAAGAGAATGGAAAAAATAAATAAATCAAATACCTATCCACAACTTTTTGTTCAATCAGATTTACAGCTATGTTGACAGGTATAACAAAAAATGTGTTGTGCATCGTTAACTAAAAGATCTGCATAAATATTTTTCTTCCTCATAATTAAGAAAATGCTTCTAAATCAGAAACTTTGCATGCTCCATAGAATCACCACGGATCTCACACTGAAATGTTTAAAGGATCAGCAGATGAAGCCAGAGATGTAGAAGACATAATTATCTCCACAGAGAAGAATTTGAATTTTCTGTATTTTGATGGGAAATAAGCTTTCATGATTCCGAAAGAAAAATTAAACTGTTTATGATTTTGTAAATTAATCCACAAAATACAAAATTTGCTGCTACAATTAAGGTCTTAGAAATTCTCATGTCATTATTTTGACAATGATTTTTAGAAGTACATTAGTAGGGCTCTGTAAGACCATTCTGATAAGTTCTTGTTATTTGGTTCTTCTATTCAACTTCATCACCTGTTTTCTAAATACATTACTACTGAATATTCACAACAGAATTCTAAAACACATTATTCAGAAAGATGCACTTAAACTAAAGATAAAACCAATTAAGTAAATTTAGGATGCAATGACGTGAAAAACAACTGGATTTTAGTGGTTGATGTTATTTGCAGGTATTTTTTCAATCCTGGCTGGAGTCTGCATGTTAAAATACCACATGAAGAAGTCAAAATGTTTCTATGCACTTTCATTGAAATTTCCAGGACCACCTAATCACTTATCTTCTTTCTACATTAGATGTGATGGACTAAGAGAACATCTAAACCAGACATCAACTCTCAGAACAGAGGAGAAGTCTGTAATGCCTGGACCCTGTACTCAAACTTTTCCAATTAAGACTTGCATGTGTTTATATGGCAGATTACTGGGGATTTCAAAAAATCTGCATAAATTACTCAATACTTTTAACAGAGCTAACAATAATCATAATTACCAATGAAACAAACAATCTACACAGAACTATTTAGATGAAAACTGTTTCCAAATATATCACTGCTTTTTAAAATTGTAGTCAACCACATAAGCATCAATGATAAATATTTAACTACCTCATATTAAGTTATAAATTTCAATGGTTCATGTGTCAAATTTTAATGACTTTTTTAAACAAAAAGAAACAAAAATCAAACTTTGACTTTTTTAAACAAAAAGAAACAAAAATCAAGCAAAAGAAATTTTGGAAAGATGTAATGAATTTTCAACTAAAACAAAAGTTCATGAGCAATCTGTTCAACAAACATTATATCTGTGCTCCCTCTACTGCATAAACCAAAATTAACAAGGATCACTTCAGGTACAGTTGTTATAATCAGTGACAATGATGTACAGAAATTGAAAGCTGTTAATAGGGGAAAACAGAATTGGAAGAAATGATAAACTTGATAGATTGTTGGCTGATGAAGTAATGTGAAGTCGTCTCACAATGATTAAACTGACTACATACTAAATAACACTGACCATTCATAATAACTTCTGAAAAAAAATAAGGCAACATCTGAAATCAATTCATTAACACCAGATAAAAACCAGCTGATGAACACAGCTTCCCCCTTGTGCTATTATTATTTAGATTTGAAATTTAAAATGCCCTAAATCTATGAAGATGAGCTTTAACATTAATTTTTTACTGTACATTTCCTACTCACTTGCATCACTCAAAATGTTACCTGTGCTTCTGAAATAAAATTCACCTTTTTCCTGTTAGATTCTCCAAAATCCAAAACCTCTGACATCTCACCTTCTGTGATAACCAGAAATTGTGGTAACATATCACTGTGTTTTTCCAAACGCCCTTCTTCCCTTGTAATACAATCCTTCAAAGATGAAACCTGTGCTGAGCTATTAATATAATGATGATTTTATAGAGAGGTAGCACAAATTGTTATTGTTCAGTCAGCGTCAGCAACTGTCATCCGGCTCAAACCATACCTACCAATCAGCCATATTATCAGGAGATAGTCTATCCTCTCAAGGGCAGGTCCCATCGTATTCTTCTTATTCTCATTGTAGACAAGGGAGTACAAATTAAGTAATAGAAGAAATGTGAAATATGAAGCTCCATGAATAATAAACTTCATAAACGGAGTATGAATTATACGACCTACTCGTGATTTAGGTGCTATTAAGTAACACAGGGACAGAACTGGCCAGAAAATGCCAACCATCAGAACAGTCAAAATCTTTTTGCATGTGTGCTTGCGCCGATAGCCTGCCATCTGTCCAAACCACACAGTATTGAGAAACTGCTGACAGTTAGATTGAGCAACAAACTGGAAAAAGAGAAAATAAACAAGAAATCAATCTCACATTTCTTAACAGCAATTATTAATTTTCAAACAGAGGAAAACCACCAATAAACAGGAAATGGGAAAAATATTAACTTGAAATAACTATCACATAAGACTATAAAAGAGGTATGGGTCCACTATAGTCATAAACATTAATTGTTTTAAGTTCCTTCTAGAGCCAACAACTAAACATGAATTATATACAAGACTTTTAATAGTTTCTGTGTTAAAAATAAGTTCTGATTTTCAGTATCTTAAAAATGTAGCTTATAAACTAATGTCACATTTCAGACAGCTGTATCATCTGAGTTATTATATAATACAGTAAAGATCATCGTCAGAACAAGATAATGCTATTTTAATGCACTATCCACACTGCAATATGCAATAACTTTGTAGACTAGGACTAAACACAAGTAATGCAACTTTATGTACACCAGTACTTAAAAAAACACACATCTGCTTGGCAGGTTTCATTTTAGATCTGAGTAAGCTATTTTGATTTAGTCTTCCAAAAGACGACAATTTTGGATTGAAGGTTATGAAGATCATGCAAATGTAGCTTCAAACATCAAGTGTTGATATGCATGGAGTTACAAAAGAACACAAACCCATAAATACCTCATTATGTTCTTAAATTCATACCAGGAACATGTAGTGCTAGCTCTCATACACTCCATAAATGTGGTTTGTGACTTAAATGTTATCTATTTTAACACTTCCACATGCATTTTAAGCTTACATACATACAACAAACAGAATTATAATGCTTTCAGAAAATACCAACTTAAAATTGACTTTGCATGGAAGCTTTCTCTCAATCTCTAATCCTTGTAGTAGAATCCCATAAGTGCCTATCAGTCACTAGCATGGCAAAACTGAAGTAATAATTTGTCAATAGATAAACACAATATAAACTTACTACATAAGTTGCATGTTGATAACACTAGAAGGCACTAGTATCTTATAACTGAATAGCAGCCATGTTAAATCACCATAAGTCTAACACAATTATTACAGAGCACAGACAAAGGCTAAGCCAAAGATGAACAACTAAAGACAAGATAAATAATGTATGCAACCTAAGGATCCATGCCTTTCTACATAAGGATTTACTGAGGATCTGAACAGATAATTACCAATACTGGAGTTTTTCACTCAAAAGCAATAGTCTATATTTCACTTTTTTTCCCCAGAAGTAAATACAGAGGAAATACTCACTATCCTGAAATAGTATTTCTCTGTTCCCACATGCAGATAATGTTCACATTACTTCCTCTTCTGTAACTTGTAAATTTGCTCTCACCTCTATGTCTACAGGCAGATCAGTAAATTGAATGAATCACTAGCAAAATATTATACAAAGCCTATCAAACTACAGCAAAGACCAACCTCTTTTTGATTATACTTGATTGCAAGTTTTAAGCGACTTAAGTTCATCCTCTCTTCCAACAATCCTCGTTTGTCTACATGTTCATCACTAGATGTGTGATTCAGAATAACCTCCAGCTCCCGTGAATTCCTTGCCTGTGCAAGTAAATCTTTAGCAAAGGTTTTGCACTGTTGAGCTAGCTCCTCATAATCATTTCTGGAAATAGACACAGAAACAGTAGATACTATTACACTGATAAAAGAGTTTCCATTAGCTCTCCTTTTCTCTGGGGCTTGCATATTATGCTAAGAAGAAAAAAAAGTCACTTTTAAAGACCAATAAGACAACTCTGAGCAGGTTTCTATGTAACATAACAATCACAATTTAGTTTAGTTTGCAACTGTGCTAGACAGAATAAAGTAATTAAGCTGACAAAATGTCTGTGAAGACATTGCAAACTTTAAAATTATCTCTAATCATCAGTTTAAACATTCAAATTCAAAAAAAAGAAAAAAAGCAGCAAGAACTAAAACCACAGCCTTTTCTAATTTACAAACATTTCTATTTACGTCACTTCATACAAGTATTCAAGATGGTTTGTGCTTTCCAATTCCTACCTGAACTCAACCTCAACAAGGCTTAATTCTTTCAAGTCCGCACTAAGTTCAAAAGCTCGTAGAATTGGATCCTCCTCTGTCAACATAATTAAAGCAGGACTGGCCAAACACCGGTAAATGTCAAGACGAAACCTAAAACAAAATAACATCAAGGAAAATGAAGACATTTCACACGATGAGCAGTTTTAAATCCCTTCCAGACTGTGCATAATAAAAAGGTTTCCTAAAACCAGAAAAAAATGCACTAAGCATAGTTATGTCAAGGAACATGTTGTTCCTCATGTACTTTGAATCTGCATTACTCTAAGTAACAAAGATTTGCTGCCAAACTGGTACCTTCTTCCTTTCTTCACTATTTCAACCATCACCAGCACCTTCTGCACAACGACACCAATTAAATAATACCACTGACAAAATGTCAACATTCTAAAATGTAATATAGTAGATCTTTAGGTTCTTCAAGTAACTGAGAGGAAAGTAAAGCACTGAAGGTAATACTCTGTTCTAACAAGCTTAAATAAAAACAGTTAGGAGCAGCAGGCAAAAGAATTAGTATTTCAGCTACTTCAGATGGGTAAAACTATCCCAGCTAGCTCAGGAAGAGAGGCAAGAGCGAGCCTGTATACTTTCTTCATATCCATGCGAGAAGCAAAGCAGCATATTCAATTCAAAACTTTCCTCACTTCAAAACCAGATTAGCACCAGCAGCTTTCTAAATTCCATGCTCAGGCTTCTCTGTGCAAAGCTATTAGCCACCTAATCAGTGCAAACCACAACATGCACAAGTGTTCTGGATTCCTCACTCCTTTATGTTAATCATACGGTCAAAACCATGGACCATACTGGAGACGTACAAGTGAAAACTCTCCTCTGGTCCAGAAGCAGAAGATCTGAGACAAACTTACTCAAACAGTTTCCAGTTGTTTTGCACAACGGCAGTATTTTCGAAGCATACGCATTGCTAAAACACAACGTAAACAGGATTGCATGCACTGTACCTTTGAAGATTATTTTCAGTGTGACAGTATTAACACTTGTGAAAATAATTTGCTGCTCCTCTCCTATATCTAGCACTACCACACCTTCTTTATTCTGCAGTAATTATGTCCTACATACACATACATACAGCCTTCCATTCTCTTTAATCCCCACTTCTTGCTCACCCTCTGAAGCAGAAACCCTTTACAGATGTAAAGTTGGTCTGCAAGGGCCTGTTTACTACAGTTAAATCCATTAATGCAAAGTGACATAAAACTTCAGCATTGCTCCTCAGTAGCCATAAACTTTTTCACAGTTTGAACAAGCTTTTTTACTTATTACTGCACGTACTGTTTACTACAGGTTCATAGTACATTGACCAGCTTTCTTCTGCAGACAATAAGATGTATCAACCTACTGTGTTGATAACAAGTTTTAGCAATTGCTGAACATAGCAGAGTATAAAAAGTACAACTGTATAGAACCTTTATATTGAAGTGCTCAAAACCCAACACCAAACAAATTTAAAAGCACTCAATTCCAATAACGATCTTCACTTCTATGAGAAGGAATACCAATACAGATTTATATTAGTAGAATTCTGTTTATACAAATGAGTTAGACTAGTTTTTAGCTTCAAATATCCATAAGTTCAGAAATTTTTTACTTCCAGAACCAAACAAAATATGCAGGAAGTGTGCCACTGCTTACTTGGAACAATTTGATATTTCTGCTGTTTCATGTATACCAAGAAACTTCGTTTAACACACACAACCTCCAAAATACCTTACAGAAGTCCAAAAAACTCTCATGAAGTTCTGACTTTTTTTTTTAATAAACATACACGTATATTTTAAATCTCTTCCATTTTGGACCACCCAATTACTGAAGGAAACTACAGTTTCAAATACAAAAATAAACTATCACAGACATAAAAATGTATGCAGAATATTTCTTAGAAAACTAGAACGTCTTAAGCTATAAAAGGTTTTCCCAGTTTGTTGGACACAACTAAATAGCAACCACAAACAATTTGTAAAATAAATTTCAATGAACTAGTGAGGAGCTCAGGAAAATACTTGTTCTGCTGGGCTCAGGTTTGAATAATGTTAGAGGAAAGAGTCACCTAATTTATTATGATGCATTTTTCACAACACCTTTCTTGATTTGAGATCACAATTACATTTAGATCATTTGTATTTTGTCATAATGCTATGATGTAGACTATAGAAAACTGAGCTGAAAGAATGTTTTACCCTTCCAGAATTAACAATTCATGAAGACTGAAATAAAGCCTGTTTACCCACTTAGCTACAAGGTATTATCTCAAATGTTTCTGTTGTTTGTTTGCTTGGGATACAATGACACCTTTTCTCATACTGGAGTAAATTATGCACTGTCAGCTGGATAATGCTATGACGGGTACCAGAATGTGGCTTGTAGCAGCTGAATTCAGTAATAACTACCCCTTCATTTCCCTTCTCTTTTAGTTATTGAGATACACGCTGAAATAAATATGTAATAATTAATTGTATATTGCAGTTGGAGTCCACATATAGTTTTCCAAACTCTGATTTTTTTCTCCCCCAAGCTATCACATATTAAATCACATTCAGCCTTCAAACATGTTTTCAAGTTAACAAGATGAAATAGTGTTAAGATCAGTAAAATCTCTTTCCCTATTTACATATTCAGAAAAAATGCCTTCTACTTCCAAAAATTCTGGAGAAACACATCTTTAGTTTACATTCATCAAGCCATACTACACATCAATCTTTTGAAGAGGAAAAAATATTAACTACCTCCTCATTCCATCTCATAAAAAAAAGCCAGCATATGCAGAAAAAGTGTATCAAGTACAACACAGTGAAAGCTTGTAAGCCTCACCTCAAGAGGAAAAGGAAATTTACTGAATCTGACCCAAGTAACACAACAATATGACAATAATGTTTGTCTATAATTGATAAATCTGACCTGGAATGTCGCAGACTGTCTTTTTTGTTTTTTGCAGTACAGAGTGTGCATTCACAGCCTACAGCATGAGGCTTGGGTAACGATATGTCTTGTTTTAACAGCATGGTGAGAATTTCATAGTTATTACGATGAGCAGCTAAGATGACAGGTGCCACATCCATGGTTGTTGAGTATTCTGGGTTCTGAATGCGTTCCATTAGTTTCTAGAGTAAAATGGAGGAAGTATAAATTTATTACATACAGCTTTATTACACCATAATTTCAATGCAAGTTACTTCTGACTGCTCAACATAGAATCCCAATGAATTCCTTTCTCAAAGTATTTTTTTCAAAGTTTCACAATATGAAAAAGTATAACAACATCCAAACCCTTCTCATGTGAATACCAGAAAAAGAGAAACAGACACAGGAACACTTCTGGTTTATTTACAGAGAAAACCAAACATTCATTGCCTACCTTCTTCTTAATAACACATCTGTGTATAATGAAGTGTTTTTGCTCTAGTTTGAGGTTAAAAACAAAATAAAAAAACATATTTAATATTTAAGCTTAAGAAAAATATCCTGACTGTAACACACATTGCTACACAATGCATTACTCCCTCCCTTCTTTTCCTTACCTCTACTAACAAACTTCTAGAAACTTATACTTCAGCATTATCAAAATAAGTTTCAAGTGATTAATTTCAAAGTAAAGATTTTACGTTTATAGATTTGCCTGAAAAAGTTAAGAGGTTTCAATGTATTTTCTTTTCTCTCTGCACCTGTTAGCACTTGGAGTGTATAAAGCCAGTGGATTCCTAGAGGAAGTAAAGCAAAATAACATACTCTGTCAAAGAGACAAAACGCTGTAATCTCTGATATCCAGGTTCTGTCAGCTTAAGAGATCCAGAATTTCATTTAAAGGCATTGTTTTAAATACCACAGTTACCCAGAACACACAATCCCCTATTGTCCAACCAAAAAACACAGAATAACAACACTCAACTACAATGGTTGGCCTGGAGGATCTTTTCGGTCGGTGATTAAGCAGAATGTCAACAGCTCCCACCACTTCTGAATCAATAGCCACCAAAAGTGCATCTGATGACTAAAAAAAGAAAAATTATACATAAAAATAGCATTACCTTAAACAAAATGAAGACTCATTCTGGAGCCAAACTAAACTTTAAATATATATACATTAAATTAAATAAATCTTATTAATTTTATTTACTTAAAACTAAGTACTGAAAAATCTTCATATGATCTAAACTCAGGTGGTTATTCCAAGATTTAGCACAGTATTACTGAGAATTTGTTTCACCGCATGAAGAGCAGAAGAACCAATTGTAAAACCTACTTGTCAGCAGAGATGACACAGGCTACTCAAAAAAAAAAAAAGCAGGTTTTAAAAGACAGATTATAAGGAAGAGTGTGAAAGTTTACTAAAATTGTAAAAACCAATTGTCTGTGTAACACAGCTCACACACACCACACACTTCAGCCCTGCCTTTGTAGCTCTGAGGTAAAGCTAGGATTACGAACGTTTTTTCCTGGGCACATGACTACCTCTAAGACTTCTCTGAAGTTAAGCTAAACAGCTTTTCACTTTCCCTAAATTCTTTTTCCTTTTAAATTCACTTTAGAAAATTCAAACCTTTTCTTAAAAGAAAAAAAGGCAGCTTGTAGTACTGCCACTAAAACGGAGATCCAGGGAGGGGAAAGCCACTTGTTTTTTTTTTCTAGTACTAAACAACTTAACAAAAGATTATTCTTTTGCCTGTTTGAAATCCCATCATAGCAACAACTCTCCTGGCAGTAGCAGAGCACACTTATAACAACACAACAGAGTCAAGAAAGCATTGTTGATATGAAACTGCCTCTGCTCTGTGCCTTAGCCCAGATCAAGTTTTACTAGAAGGCACAGCGGAAATGCGTGCCTGCCTCAACTTAAAATAACCTATGACAAAGTGCATTTATCTAACTGTGCTCCCTTATAAAAAATTATTGTGCTCCAGAGCCAATGAGATCTGCCATTCTAAACATTTTAGTGTTATGCACTGACTACATACTACTTATTTTGCTTTCAGATACTGTATATGTCATAGAGAAAACAGGAAAGTCATTTAAAATAAAAATTGTGAGCGTAATTAAAAATGTTACTATATATTTGCTATGTCAACAAAACCCCATTAGAAAAGTCAATTAGTAATTGTACAAATTGCTTTCTTCTCACTATCTGTAAAAAAAAAAAAAATGCGCAAAGACCGATCCTGTTTCTTCTAAATTGTGACATGTCAACAGAAAAAAATATGAATTAAACACACCACACACATCAGTGACTACACTCAATATTTTCAGTAATCCATGTGATGTGTACCTGGCACCCATAATCCAGAAGAAGCTGTAGAATGTCCAGGTTTTCATTTTCAATGGTTATGGTAACAGCATTTCTTCCAAGCACATCCACACAATTTATGTTCATCTCACCTGAGCTGTTTTCTTCTAAGAGTTTCTTAACCATGTAATAATCACCTGTATGAGCAACATATGAATACATCTTAGTGTTCTTATTATAAAGCAGTACGAGCATATGAACATGTTAAAGAACCAGCTACAATCAAACAAGACAACATTCTATCTCAACTGGCAATACAGTGAATACACGAAGCAATTAAGAAGTCAAGATAGATGAGAATTCTCCCCCCAGACGGGAAACTGAAGATAGACTGAGAGTTCTCTTACAGGAAAGCAGTAAGACATGTTCTTTAATCCAGTCTCTCAGTTCCAGTCTTAAAAATAACTGCATGGATACATAAAAGCACAGGTACTTCAACCAAGGCAACGCAGTACACATAGCCTTGTGAGACACCACAAAGCTCAACTACATCAAAGAATGCTACTTGGTAAAAACCACAGCATCAGAGCAGCCCTCTATACAACACCACAAAGGCATCTGCATCTCTCAAGTAGAAGCCACATTAGCATTCCCTATTTATTTCCAACTTAAATATCATCAAAGTAGGGGTAACACAATGCTGCAGTGTTGCAAAAATCAAGCTAGCAAGTTTGATAAGCAAGTAAAACTAACTGTGTCGTGTACACATTTGCACTTCCCTTCTTGCCTGATGTACAGATACAGCAGTACAAACATCACCCTGTACGGTATTATTCTGTTTAAATGCTCCTTGCTGCCAAGGAGAAAAGTTTTAGGTTATTTTTTGTCTCTAACAAGCTATTTTACAGCACAGAGGACCATGACAAAGACAGACCTTACTATAGGATACTTACAGAACTTTCAAATACAGCCTGCAAGAGTACTAAACCAGCTGCTAGACAGGTTACGATGTTTTTTTTTTTTCTGTTTTATTCTTTCTGTTGTTGTTTTAATGTGCATCCTTTTAGCTGAGCCTCTGTTTACACTTTGAAAGCACTACACCTGGCTCTGGTCCTCAGGACAGGTTTCACCAGCTGCAGAGCTGTGAGCAGTCTGTCCATCTGTCCACATACCTGCCATTGAACACCCCAGCTCCCCAGGTCAGTGGTTGCTCCTGAACCACTGCCCAACAGTGCACTAACCCAACAGTTTGTGGGCAAACCTGCACATAAACATGCTGGCTACTAAATAGGGGCACATAACCATTCATCACTATTATTAATCAATAGCCTGCCTTGGGATCTAATGTGTTTAGACAAAGTATCACAAACAGCGTGATTTAAGACTGTCTTCACTAAAAGTAAACAAATGCCTGCTTAAAGTAAACAAGCATTATATTTTAGATGGGAAAATCACTTCCCACTCGCTACCGTGGTAACATTTCGGTGGCACCTAGCTAACTTGCCTATTTGAAAGCGAACGGAGCAAACGTTTTCCGACGCGGCTGTCACAACACAGACCACAACACAAACACGCTGGCCCAGCGCCCATTCCACGCGGGCCAACCACGCCTGAGGCGCGGCCTCACGGGACGCGGGGCTGCTGCAGGGAGAGCGTTCAGCCCCTGCCCCGCCCGACCGCTGCCCGCAGGGACAGGGCGGCTCAGGCCTCGGAGCAAGCGCCCGAGGCCCCCGGCTCCTGAGGGCGCAGCAGGGGGCCCGTACCTTTGTCACAGGCCAGCAGGAAAAGCTTCTCGTCCAGCGTGGTCTCTTCCTTCACCTGCCGCACGTCCTTCAGCGCCAGCAGCTTGTTGGGCGAGGCCGAGGCGGACGGGTCGGCGCTCTGGTACAAGGCCGCCATGGCGCCGGCTCCGCCAGGCCCATCAGCGCGCGGGCGGGACGAGGCCGCGAAGTACGAGGACCCCCAGCGCCGCCGGCGCCCCCGGGCAGAGCGGGGCGGGGGCACCCGGCGCTGCCGGCCGGGCAGGGCAGGGCAGGGCGGCCGCTCCCCGCTGCACTGCGCAGGCTCCAATGGCGGCCTCGCCTCTCCGGGTGGCAGCGGGAGGAGCGCGGCCGTGGGCTGTGGCTCGGCTGCCGGCACCGCGGTTTAGCCCTACCCCCTTGAGAGTGTTCAGGGGGCCGGGGACAGCCGTGTGGGTGGTCTGTGCCTTCAGGCCTGGCCGGAGCTGGGAGGTGGATGGCATGGGCCACCGTGAGGCAAGGGGCAAGAGCACAGAGCCCGGGGCATAGCTGCGGCTGTGCTCCCGCAGGCAAACTGAGCCTTTACACGTTTTTAGTAGTTAACTCTTACAGAAATACTCATAGACATCACGGCTATTAATTGCTTCTTTTTCTCTTAAAATAACATGGCTTTATCTTCGCAATTTAAAGACAGCTAATTTCATATATGGATAACTTTCATCCCTAACTCCTGTTTTTGTGGTTTAATGCAAGTAGTCATGACATACCAGGCCTTATCCCCAAATTCTTCGCCTCAAGCTGCAGGTAGTCACCAGCACAGCCTTACTCCCTTTAGCTGAGCTATAAGGATGGACACTGTGGAGAAGAGGGGGATGAGGCTGCACCCTGAAAATCCATTTCTATTATTTTATAAAATAATGTTCTAACAGATTCTTAATAATGTAATTGTAGTAAGGTTTTCTTTCTTTCCCTTAAACTATACATTGCACTACAGCAGTAGTTTACACAATAGCCAGTATAGAGAAAATTATAAATCCAAGCCCTTAGTTCTCCAAGACTCAGAGTGTCCCCTTACATAAGGGAAATCAAATGGACAAATTTTCTCTTAATATGCTGTGCAAGGTAACAGAAGCTTGATACAGCTGCTTTTTGTTCTAACCCTCCTGCTTATTATCATGCTTGGATTTTGCCATACTTACTGTTTCCAGGAGTGGAGAGAAAAAGCAGCTCCATATCTTTACAAAAGTCCATTTGTATTTAGTTGTCTGTCTTCCTTACTCTTTGGCTTCTGATAAGAATTAAACATCCAGAACCTTTGATGCAAAATTACGGATGCGTGGAAAGGTACAAATATTTTCATACTGATCTTAATGCTAATATTTACAGACTTCATCTCACCCACACAGTGTATCCTATACAAAGCCTTTATATATGCTATATACTCCAGTAAAACTCAAAGGAACAACCTGTAAGGAAATGCAGTTCATTAAGGTGAGCTCCCAAACTGGAAAGGCCAGGCTTTTATTGTTCACTTTTACAATATCTTATGAAAAATTAAAAAAATCTGATGTTTAGTTCAACTGAAAAAATTAACATATATGCAGATCCAATAACACGATTACATTTCTTCTTACTATGCTTTTTTCCTCAAGACACAGACCATAGAAGTTCTTGCTCAATAGCAAAGCTACTACCTATATTTAAAGATTATTCCCACAAAAAGTTTCATCAGCTTTATGAACAATTATTAGCTTCCAGATATTATTAGAGGCCTTCACTTGCTGTGACTGAAGTCAATGACAAGACTGATTTCAACAGGATTTAAGCTCTTAAAGAATAAGGCGAGGATGATAACTTGTAAAGTTCAGAGCAATGTAGTAGGGACTGGAATGCACTGATAAGGTATGACTAAATTTAACTAATAGCTGCCAAAAAAAAAAAGTTTCTCAATAGGTGCTCAAAAAACACAAACAGGTAAAATGATACAGGTGGTTACATGCTACATAAACTGATGCATGATTGATGCAGTCGGGTTGGTTTGTTTTTAAAGCAATGAGATATTAATTTAATAATGAACATGTTCTGAAAATAGTAGCAACCATAAATCATTATATTAAAATTTCATTCAATTTCATAAAAACACATTAGGATGTAATTAATGAATACATTTGTGCATATAATTTTTCTCGTGTTATACTAAGCTTCGAAATTCTGTAAGCTGTGAAGCATGTCTCATGTTTATCACAGGAAGTTGTGTTAAACCTCTTCGTTATTTTATTTTGTTCAGTCCTCTTCCCATCAAACATGCAAACACTGTCATCACCATTTTTGGCTTCACTTCAACCAGATCATCTGGGAGAGCATATATACGAGCACCAATTTTTCGAGCAACTGAAATGGCATACCTTGGAAAGCAAGAGAAAACACATTATTTAGCTAGCACCTACTACTATGTGAAAATTCATAGCAACAACAGATTTTAGCATCAGAATATGCCTGTTCAGTCAGAACCTATCTTCCAGGAGAAGATGAAAATGATGATTATTGTGAAGAAAAAAACCTATTAGCAACTGTACTGGTAGCCATTTTGTTACTGGTTGTCACAGCATTTGTGTTTCTCAGAACTTAGGCATTACAGCAGGCTATCAAGTTGATTCCACTGGAGTGGTAGTAGATCATAACAGCTGCACATTTGAGTTCATAAAGTCTGCTAGAAAAATAGCTTTGGACTATTAGAATTCAGAACATCCTCTGAAACAAATCAACTAAATTAGTGCAATTCCTCACTGTGAAAATAGAGAAATCATATTAAATAAGCCATGAATTTATGTATTTCTGAACTTTATGAAAATACAAAGTATTCATTTAAGACTTACTTGGCATTATTCAATTTGTCTTGATTAGAAAGATCTTCTCTCTTGACCATTTCTTGGCGAACTGCTTTTGGTGCAATGGCATCTATTAAATCTAGGACGGGTAAACTAGTGCTAATTGATTTGTCCTAAAAGAAAAAACTTTTAAGATTAGTATAAGAAATTTATTAGCTTTGTTTATTTTGTTTTCACAATGAAAGAAACCTTGCCTTTTCACAAGGTCTAAAAGTTTTAGCACATCAAAATTACAATGTTTACAATTGTTATTATTACACAAATAAAAATGGCATAAATTGATTAAATCAAAGAAATTTCCCCCTTCCCTAAAGAAAAAGGCTTGTTAAGTTCTTGTTAGTTCTTCCCTAAAGAAAAAGGCTTGTTAAGTAAAAACTTGTTTACAACAGAAACATAAGAACTTAACCAGATTGAAAAAAAAAATCCCAGATCTGATTATAGGTGGAAAGAAGAAAGGTAAATGTATTTGATTACCTTGAAACTGGTAATTGAAGTTTTCTTATTTGCATTTGCAAGTGTCTGATTCACCCACTTAATAATAATTTCATCATTTACTTTTTCACCCTCTCCAAGGTCTGATAACACATTCAAAGTATACCTTTAATAGAGAAGATAAGTCTGAATTAAAGCTACAAGCAAAAGTAAAATGTTGCTGTGCTCAGGTAACAAGTACTTATCTTCATACGGTACCCTTACAAGTTATTTTGCTCTTTAAATCTCTTTCTCAGTTGTTGCAAAAATAAAATAACATCCTAGAGTTAATAATGGTCACTGTTATTTCATTCTATACTTCTTATTCAGCACATTAGAAATAATTTTATAAGCTTAAATGGTACAAGGTAAGTATACAAATTTATGACAGATTACAGGGATTTTATGAATTATGATAGGGATGCCTGGAGATGACTCTCCAAACTACTCAAATATACTGAATAATCACACCCAGTTCATTGTTTTAGTTTTCACTCCCGCTTATGTAAACTCCCATATTTCACAGATTAATATTAAAAGTAACAAAATTACATAATGTTGCAGCTCTATTTATTAATGTTTCAAGTTAAAAGTTACTTCAGCATGTGTGGAAGTTTAATATGGTTATTTGATTCCAAAAATATCAAAATGTCTGCAATTTCTATGTTCAAGTGTGAGATTTCATTCAGATTATGAACACATTTGTATCTGACTATAAAAGCTGACAGCAGTGAATAGATCTGTTAGATGCACTGTGCATCAGTGCACCTGCTAGACAAACTGAAGATTTGTCTTCATTTTCCTTGGTGTAGAAACAGTGGCATATACATGCACACACACATCCATACATCATGAATTACTCCAAACTTACCTTCTCATCAGCTGCCATATCAAAGCCAAAGTGAGAGTTGGATTACCCTCATTTAGATCATGTCCAGCAATACCAACAAGGGAGAATTTAGCTTTTGTCTTTCCAAGTTCTACTGCATAATTGCAATTCTCAATCTAAAAATAAATGTGTACACAAATAAAAAAAAGAAAAAACCCTCAATCTTTCTGTAATACAGACATAGAAACTATGCATAGTTTAAATCAATTTAGATTTATCTCCAAAGTATAGCAGAAACATTTCTAACCTTTCTACACTGTGCAGTTTCTACTATCCTTGCAGATGTAAATACAGTTATATAACATTCAAATGATAAGATTATTTCACACACGAGGAAAACATTTTCTCTTGTTTTTCAACAAAATAATACAGCAAAAAAAAAAAGAACTTGAAAAATACTAAAAAAAAGCAATCTTCTAAAACAATCAGTTGTTTTTTTTTCCCTATATTTCTAACTTTAAAATGATCTCAAAATGAAAGCTCAGGACTTGCACAAGTTGTCCTGGAAGAGTAACACACAAGAGCATCAGACAACAAAAGATGTGCCAGGCTTGAAATTTTGATTTTCTTTTTAACATAATTAAACAATTAAATCATAAACATAATACTGCCAAATGGAGTCCACATTTTTAAAGTGAAGTGATATATAACTACTAATTTGTTTAGGTATCGCTTGTATGATTTTTTCTTCTTTTTTTTTTTTTTCCTCAAGATCATCTCGGTAAATCTAGACAATCCAGCTTACTACAAGCAGGACAGTTAGAGCCTGTGATACCCAACTGTACTTGTAGTTTCTACATACCTTCTTCATGTTACCACCAAGTAGAGGATAAGGACGTTTGTTAACATGACTCCAGTCAACTGGCACACGAGTCATTTCATACAGTTGGAAGATTATTAAAGCATCAGAGAGGTCACTGAATGGGAGTAAAGGAATATTTTTAATGACAGAAGTTCATACTCAAAATGAAAATTTTATCAAGTAGAAAATGCCAGCAGCACACATCTATTTCTTGATTGTGAGTATATTATCTGAATCATATACTATTCAGTGTGGTCCTGCAGACCACTCCCAATCATACTGTAGAGTAACCTGGAAATCACTTTCAGTAGAAATAAAGATTCCTTGAATTCATGTTGTTACTGTATTCTTACAGATTCTAACACATTACTACATCCTGGTGCAAAGAAAATATTACTTAAGAAGCCTTACCTGTATAAGTGATTAACATATGGGCTTACACCCAGTGAATTCATCCAGTTTCTGAAGGTTCTTTCTTCATTACTTTCTCCTACAGTGACAGATAATTCTATATAAATTTCTTAGAGAAAATATTTCCATAAGGAACGTTTAAATGACTTGCATACATACAAGATCCAGCTCCCATACTACATTTTTGTTCCTCAAAAATGAGTTCACCCTTTTCATAATAATAATCACTATTGGCTAATAGAGGAGAGGATTATCATATTCAGAATCTTATAAAATTCAAGGTCCATTAGTTCTGGGCAGAGAGAACACAGAGTGCTATCAGATTCTCTCTCTCTCTCTCTAATTTAAGTATAGTTTCATAAAATACAGAAATAATTTTTTTTGTATTCATTTTAAATAATGAATATATTATGGAACTGATGGCGAAAAATAACTAAGCTAACAATTCCTAAAACCAAAATAATCAGTGTAAAGTGCATTCAACAGTTTGAAATACCTTTCACTAAAGGTTAATACTAACAAGCTGCAACTGCATCAAACTCCATTAACTACAGCTCTACTCTCTCTGTGTGTAGATTTTCAGAATTAATTTGTGAACATCTTCCAAACCAACAGACATCACCTTTTCAGTTTTTAAACACAAGGAAGCCCAGCAGGGGAATAATGTATAGGCAACATTTGTGATGCTGTTTATACTACCAATGGTGCTAGTTGTTCCTGCAGTTTTAAATGGCAGCAGCAGAGCAGCTGGAAGTTTCAGCTGTAATGGACATTTTCCAACAGAATAGATTCTATGAGTGCATTCCAGTCATCTTACCAGCTCTTTCCAACTTGTGAGAAATGTAAAAAATTCAGTAGAAAACCCATGCACTTTCCTGACTTAGATTGTTCTTTCATATTATAATTATGAGCCCCTTAATAGGTGCTCTGTAATAATGTTACATTAATACCTTAATTTCCTATGTTCAGCAGTGCCTAAAATTAACAATGGACCTGTGACCAATTGTTTATGAATCGATGCTGCATAAGCCGTTTCCTCCTACAAAGAACATTTCATTTCAATTCTCTGTAAAGAATGGTAGAACAGATTTCACAGAACTGAAATTCGTGCAAATCTGAAGAATAGTTTGCACTGCTCGTTCCTTATTGTATAATGGTAACGAATTTGTCTAATGAGATTTATGTAGCTTGAAAATAGTTTCATTTTGTTCTGCAATTCATCCTGAGTACAGGAAAGTGAAGCAAATGCATATCATTACATTAAAAAAAAAAAAAAAAAAGGCCTCCTTACTGTCATTTTCTACGAAATTGATATCATGGTATAGCTCTATTTTCAAATAGAGGTCACAATTTTAATCCAGATATTTTCTTTTATAGAAGAAGTCTTGGACTTTGTGTGTATATATACACATGTATGTACATATGTATATACACACATATATATAACAAAAACAGGTGAATTCAGACATCTGTGAGAAATTTTGGTTGTAATTGACATGTTCCAACAATACTCATTTCATAAAAAAAACAACCTGTCAGCCACATTATTAGTTATTTTCCAAATACTAATAGTTTATATTCACCCTACTGTATTTCCTTCCTAAATTAAGTTGAACTCCACATGTAAGATCTGATAAGATTTTGTTTCAGAGATTCACTTGTAAAAATTATCAAAAAGTCACTGATGAACACACATTGAAAGAAATACTATTCTGTGAGGGCTTCAGGCAGTCAGCTTTGTTTCACATATTTCTTCCCACACAATTTAAAATACAATGAAGGATTACATTTTCTTAAAAGCATTAAAAACAGATTTTTTTTTCTGTAGAAAAGACAAAATCAAAGAAGATGAAATATAATTCAAGCAGATTACTTAATGAACTCTTACTAAAAGCATAGCTACAAAAACATACTTGGCAACTGCACTCAGAATGTTACAATGCATGCTTAAAAGAATCTAAAGTAGACAAGCAGGAGTAAGAGCACCATCTTGTCTATCAGCAACTCAATATAAAATATTTAATATGCCAACTTTAAATCATGCAACAAATTTTTAAGTTTTCCAGATGGCTGAGAACTGACCAATTTTTTCTTTCCATTCTTTTATTCAAAATATACCTTGTGATCCTACCAGGAGCACATCTTCTGCTGAGTGGTGCAGCAGATAGCCAAAATCATAGGAAAACTGCAGAAAGGGGACAGAGCTACACAAAAGAGAGAGGAGCAAATTTGGTAGTATCCTTCATATTTATAGCCATCTCTTTCTTCTCTCAGATCACTGTACTATGGAACTGAGTGAGGAGTAGTCATAAGGATGGGTCAAGATCCAAAGGGTTCCAAATACCTGAGGTAACAAAGCAATGCAATTTGAACCCTCAGTTCAGCTGGCCTAAGTAGACCAGTAGAGTAAGTAACAACCTCAGAGTACACACACACTAGACGAAACATGAGAGGACTTGTGTCCACATCTTCTTTCTCCCCTAAAATGGAAAGGTTTTCTGCAAGTGAGAGCCCAAATTCTACCACTTTTCCTATGAGTGAGAATTTCCTCAGAACAACAGCAACACCCCAAAGTCATGCATTTACCAAGGATTCCCCTCTCCTCCCACCCCATGTAATATCAGATGTTCTTTTATTCCCCCCACCTCAAAGTTTATCTGAGGGATATTCTCTCTACATACCAATGCACATCACCAGACTTTTTTAAACATTCTCATCTTAGATTACAGTTTACGCCTGGTGGTCATCATCTTAAACACACGTGATACGCTTTAGGTGTAACCATCATAGAAAAGATGGAATTTGATTCAGGAACACTAAGGCTATCAAGAATCTCTACTCACTCACATACAAGTCTACGACTTTAAGTCTTTGTTCAAGGAAAGCTCCTATAGGTTAGTTCCCCCAGAAAGAATGACATGGTATTTGACTTACTAAAGCCTTGCCCCCATTTTATATGCATCATATTAGACCTGCATTTTTTCCTTCTACTTACGGCGGCATATTAAAACAACAGAAAGAATAATATAAATATCAAGCAACATAAAAGGACAGAAACAATTAAAAATCTAGAAATAAAAACACAAAGAACTGCAGAACAAATACTTTTACAGAGTACAGAAAAGTACTAAATACAGTACCTACATTAGGAGGGGTCAAATCTGCATTTCACGAAGCAAAACAGGAAAGCATTATAAATCATGAGTCAGATTACAACAGACCATCTATGTAGAAGCTATAAAGAAATGAATGTTTGACATTCTTTCTAAAACTACTTTTAGAAAACATTAGTCAAAACACAGGACTTTATGGAAAACAAACAAGCAGAAAAACACATGAACAACATTGTCTTTTGATGGTTGAGATCTACATGACAACACAGGAGTTATCATTTATGGGCAGAGATAAGTCTCCTATTTGCTTTTAAACACACAACAATGGCATGGTTATTATCTGCCCCTAAAATATCCATTAACATAAATTTGGCCATTAAAAAATGGTAATCTAACATGAAAGTAATTAAGACTTATCCTAATGGTTTTGGCTGAAACTTGGATCTTAGCTAAGCGTTTTAGGAAAGTTCAGAATGTAGTTCATCTGTTTCTTCGCCATGCCAATTATAACTCTTATCAATTTGACCCACTGAATCTCAGCTGTAGGTTAATATTCAGAACAGAGAAGCTGAACTGAATGTATTCTACCCTCACACAGCTCCTATACACAATTTCAAAAGCATACATTTCCAACAGAATTGCAGCAGAAGAAGAGCAGGGCTTTCTTCAATGATTTGTCCTGGACAGCAGAGACTGCAGTCACTAGGGGTATCAAGGCTGGAAAAAGAAGACTACCTCCTGTGCTTTTATACCTCTACCACAGCTGACATCCATGAAACAAGAAAAGCAGGAAGCCTGTAACAGGAGTGGTCTGAGGGACACAAGATTTGTGAAACAGGGATGCAGAAGAGCAGGCAACTTATGAAAAAGTGAGAAGCAAAGGAAGATGGACTCACCTAGACGGAAAGGAAACCTGATAGGAACAGTATGAGGAAGGCAGGAGTAGGCAGTGCAGAGGAATGTGTTAACATTGGTGATGATTCTCCCAAGTGCGTCAACCCTCATTCTCACCTTTCCTTTGAGATCAGTGAACAACTGTGAAATACACTGGCAGGACTGTTTCATTGTCCTAGATTAGCTGGTCCACAAAAAGGGTAACAGCCAAAGACTTCTGTCAATTTTTCCTTTATCTCTAGCACTAGGGCTCTGAACAGTACAATGAAAGTACAAGTTTAGTGATATGCTAGGATCAATATAGCTAACTGATAAGAATTTTTTTTTTTAAAGTTTCCTCATTCTAAAGGAAATCAACTATACACATGTGTATTCATATATTTAATGACAAAACCTGTGAAGGCACTTTGAAAGACTATAACATAATAGCTTTCCCAATTAGGAAAAGCTAGAATTTGTAAATCAGCTAAAATATAATGGCAAGAAAAACCTGAAAAGGGAATAAAAGGACAGGTTTTGTTCCTGCAAATGAATGACAGTAAGTTATTCAGGAATATGATTTTGTCAGACTAGTGTAAGCAAATCAAAACTCCACATTCCAATATTTGCGATTATAGGGACTTCTACTACAGGCTTATATTGAAAGCTAATGTAGAAGCTCTATATACTGATGTTAACACAGGCACCATCACACAGGGATCCTACATCACAGCCTAGAAGGAATACTTAAACAGAAATCACTAACGTTCTTATCTCCTATATTCTCAGTAAGTTGAGTACCTTCTAATAAAGTGAGATCATAAGATGAATTGTCAGGCTTGCGTAGGGCTGGATATGTGTTAAAGAGATTTGCAACGAAAGCCAAATTGAGTTTAGGGTTGCCTGCAACCACATCAGCTGGAGTTACAAACTGTCTGCAGCCCAATTTGTCTGCCTGTTGGAGCATGTATTCAGCCCTTCTCAAGTCATTTTTATCCTACAAGAAAAGAAAAAAATTAACTTGTAACAAATACTAGAATGTTCTGAATCTGCAGTCCAGCAAATCCTGACCTGTTCCTCCAAAGCCTGATCTAGCTCTTCCAGCCCATAACAATTCCCCTTGTCCTTCACTTTTGTGCACAGCAGCCAGAGGTTATGTTTCTCTTTCCAGGCTGTTGATTCCCTCACCGTGCATTCTGAAACATGGGCCATCTCTTTAGACTCATTCTCAAATATAGTAATTAAAAGTGATCTAAATTCTCTTTTAGAGTTTCGACTTTCCAGAACATCAACTTTTCCTTCAATTATTTTTCATCCAAATCTTTTCAGTTGGTGTGATGCATAAGGTGTATGAAAAGGTAATTTGTTTGTAATTGTTTTATCTTTATTATTATCCTTGGTAGAATTAACTACAGCTTCAAAACCATGTAGCATATACTTCTTGCCTCTAACCTTCACAGCACTAGAAGTTAATATTTAGAGGGAAATTATCAATTGATTTACTGTTAGAATGAAGTCAGTAACTCAGTATTGGTACACACAACTAGGACCTTACCATAGAACAAAGTTGCATGTTAATGATACTGATTTAGAGCTCATTATGAAAAAGAAATGATTATAGGAAATTACTGGGGAAAAAGCAACAAAAATCTACCATTCTTTCTCATTACTCATAAAAAATAACATTACAGTAACAAACAAAACAGATCTTTCCTCTTGAAGGAATTTGAGAGGACTAAAGCTCAGTTATAAGCAATAAATATGCAAGCATTGTTTTCAGTTGACTTTCCATTATTACAATGAATAGTAAGATTCCATTGAAGATCTATACATATATCTTAAGGCAGTCCATTCAATTTTGTATCAAACATTCTCCAAGTAAACTTTCCAACCAGCATCACTAAGCATCCTGAAGAAAAGTGCTTTCAACACCTAGATAGGCTTTTTAGCACTTTTATCCCTTTACAACTGACAAGGAAACACTTTGCTACACTTCCCTACTGAATATTGAGAGGGCCAGCACGTTCACTCTGTGTGCTATTTAGTCTGAGGAAAGATCAAAGCATGCAAAGCCTACCCCTTTCTCCTTGCTTTAATTCCAACAGAACAGAACTGAACCAGGATACTGTAATATTCATGTCAGAAGACCCAACTGAAATGATAGTATATCAGGGCACTGACGTAAGTAAAACAGCTCAAAAATTTAGAATGGAGGATGCATAATCCTGTCCTACTAAAACGTTTTCCCTTTAATGTTACGTGGCATTGAGGAATCTCATTGAGATTTGCTTTTCAAAAGTCAAAGGGGATTCTGGGACAGCCTTGCAACTAAGATGTTGGACACATGCACAGTCTCAGATAATTTCATTCTATTTTTTAGATTTTAGGATACTTACATTAAACCCTGAGAAGTCAATTTCAACATGCATTTCATCAAAGTCATCTCCTTTGGGAGCAATCTGATTTAACAGATGGTAGTATGCTCTGGAATCCTACAAAGGAAGAATAACATTAAGAAATTGAGTAAATATGTAGCTTTTCTTCACTGTTTACTGCTCTTACAGCCTGATAAAAAAAGCCACGTAATTCAGCAATGTGCCACTCTAATTACAGTAAATACAGTTAAGGTCATTGAGCCATTTTAATATGGTATTTCACATAGAAACCGTTAAGCCAGATAAAAGGAATGTCAGCTAATTGTTCTAGATAATGCTAGTTACATTTATTCTGTTGGATGTGAACTAGGGATCTGCAATTAAGATAAAGGCAAATTTATACAGGTTATCCACAAAGAAAAAAACTTGATTTTTGTCTCAGTGTTGGTATTTCATTAATTCACTCTCCTTATTAAACCAACAGTTTCCTAGACATGTCTTTCTTAATGGACTAAGTAAATTGAATTAAAAAATAAGACCAAGTGGCTCTTTTAAGATTTATCTGTAGTGACAAATTCAGTTTTTAGTATACTTCTCTCCCCCACCCCAGCCAACTAGAAAAACCAATAACCCACTAGTTTTGAAAATACTTAATACTTTTCTTACACAGTATATAACATCCTTACTCTATTAGCAGTTTCCATAGAGAACACTAGTTTGCTTTAATATGAGCCTTCTTGGTGACATTTGAAAAGGTATTAACTAGCAATTACTCTAATTTTTTCTTCAGTGAGTAGAGAAGGTGTCTTACCACCACAGGGAATCTGGCTCCTTTTCTTTTAGTTCTAACAGTATTTTTCTGTTTCTTGAACTGGACTCAAAGTACTCTGCATACCTCATGCAGAACGATTGAAAATGAGCACAAGGAACCAGTATGTCTTTCAGTACACTTGGGTCATTAAATTGGAACGTCAGCTAAACAGTGATTGAGAGGAGCTGCTGAATCCTTGGATAAAAAATTAGAATCTACCTCAGACAGCACTCTGAACAATTGTTCTTGCCATAAACTGTTTCCCATTCCTCTGTAAAATGCTAGGTACAAAACATTATAAACATTAGCACACATGCAGCAAGAGAAGATTTTAAGTGAAACTCTTCCTCCTTAAAACAACAATAGAAAGAAATTATGGGTTTCTGCAAATCCAGGAACAGAGAAAGATGGCCAAGTAAAAGGCAACTAATAGGGTAGTGCAAATTGTCCTAAGTAGTTCTCATAAAAAACTAAGAACATTGGAACTTTCCAACAAGGCCATATTCAGGACATGTGCACTTTGCTTTGTGGTGTGAAAATACGCAGCATGAGTAACTGAACAGAATATTCGAGATCAAAATGTTCCTTCATTGTTGAAAAATGTGGGTTAGCATACGTATAGAAAAAGCAGATGACAAATATTCTAAATGCTTCTGATCTGGCTTATGTTTTCTATGCATTGTATGCTTTAATACCACTATATTTTTAATTATCAGAGAGATAACTACATACCTTAATGTCCTGGCTGAAGTTACTGATTTTCTGCCACCCTGCGTTGGCCAGATGGTAGTTCACCCACCGTAGTAAGAGCTCTTCTGGGGAAAGCTTCATTAGCTGATCTAGTTCTTCTCCTTCACTTAGCAAAGCAATGAGAGCTAAAAAAAAAAAAAGTTAAAAAAAATGAAATTGCTGTGACCATGATGAAAAAGTAGTTAATTTTATATCTGCAAGTTCTGCAATAGGTGACATTACTCTTACCTTCATTTCTGGAGATCTCAATATCAGCAAAAAGACCAACTTTAATTATCTGCCACAAGAGACCTAATACCAAGTGTGGTTTTCCTTCTTGCAAATCTTGTGATCCAATATTGACAACTGTACAGCCAATTGCAGACGCTGAGTTCAGAGCCAGGTTTAGGTTTTCCTATTCGGAATAGTAACATTTTATACATTTCTGAGGATGCAAGTCTGAGCAAATTCATCCATATTATAACAAAATAAAAACTAAAAGTTTCTGAAGTCATAAATAGTAATGATTAGTTCAAGGGTAGCCTGTAGGCAACAAGAGATTTCTCATGGAATGATGTCTTATCAAAAGGTAACTGAAAACATTATTTACAGTGCTTTAACATGGAACCACTGAAAAAATCAAGGATCATCTTCCACTGCTTCGATCACTAATCAGAGCCTTATTCATAGTGCACAAGAATCACAAATACAAATTAGAAAATATTGCTCAAAATACCAGGGACTCCATACTGTGGAGAAATGTGTTAACATGGAATTTTTTCCTATGAAAGAGATAATTGTCATCACAGTCATCTTTTTGGCTCTTACATAGACTGACATTTATTCAAGCAACTCAATATGTAATGGACCAAGCAGGATTTCAAAATTCACAGCAATTCAACATGTTGATAAAAAAGTAAAGTCAACGATTGAAACAAATGAAAAAAATCTTAGGAGAAACAAAGACAGCTGCCATATTACTTCTTTTTTCCTTCTGAGTACTATACTTGACATACCACATGTACTTATTCTGTCCCTGGAGATTATCTCTGCTGACATATTTTCCTCAGTTAAGTAGAGATTACAAGATTCAAGTGGAAGATTTACTTACAGAAATAGTGAAAGGAGTGAGCTTCTTCTTATTAATAGCCCTTTCATCAATTGTATCTGGTTGCGAAAAATTAATCATTTTGCTAAGAAAGAAAAGTCAGTTTATTCATTTTTTCACTTCAGAGAAAATATATTTTGTTATTGCTTATAAAATATTTATAGCTAGTTTCAAATGTTACTGTCTGACAATTAAAAATAAAGACAATCTCAACCCCTAAGCTTTGTCTCATTAAATAATAGTACATTCACATAGAAAACCCCCATGTAATACCTACTTAAATTTGAGTAATTAGGTTTTAGACTTAAGTAAGAGCATATTCGTATTGTCAAATAAAGATAGTGGGAGATTGTAACTGCAAACTATTCTGAGTTAAGTGGTCTCAGAGAACATATTTGTACTAAGTGATCCTTCAGGACTGCATTCCTACAGTATTTTGCATCTACAAGCATGATATAAAGTCTAACATTATCATTGTACTAAGAACTATTACTAACTACAAAACTGCAGCAGAGTTAAAAGATGTGCAATGCACTCTTTGCAACAGATTTAACTCAGATTTCTGTTCCTCCTATCCTATGCTTTAGTATATTTAGTAACAGTATTTTAAGTTGCAAAGATTTCTAATTGTATCAGCTAATGAATCTGTGAACTGTGTAATTATCTCCTTTATAAACAACCTGCACATACCTGGCATTTATGATTATTGATCTGAAGATGAAAAAACTAATATATGCACAGAGTTGCATGAAAATGTAGAAAAAACATGGGCAAACAGACTGTTTCCCCATTCTACATAATAAAATACTAATATTTAAAATATTTCTTATTTAAAATATTTATTAGCCAAGTCCTGATGTTAAAGCCTGTCAGGAGTTTTCTCATTCACATCACTGTGATCAGCACTTAACCTCTGAGAAGGATTTCTTCTCTTCCATGCAGCCCCACACTCACCAAAGAAGAATGCCATCTGCAAGGGATTTAAAAAGACTACCATCTGACGGGTTCATGGGGAGAATGTGCTTACAGTCTGGGTCATCTTGTAGAGCTTTATTTATCCAATTAACAAAAGCAACTTTTTCTTCCTCTGGAAAGAAAAATATCATTGAAACAAGTTATTTTCATTTCCATGAACAAGTACCACTGAACACCAGATTTAGATCTAAGAGGTTCATCTGCAGTAAAGCTCCTTAGCTTCATAGAATCCAATCATTGAAGGGAAAATGGCAATAGCACACGTATCTTTGCCTTACTGCACCCTCTGAATAACTTATGATTTTCTGAAGGAAAGCATGAAAAACCACCAGGACACCCAGGTCCTTTTCTGCAGAGATCCCTTCCAGGAGGTCAGCCCCTAACCGGTATCAACGCACACAGTTATTCCTCTGTGGGTGCAAAACCCTACACTTCCTCTTGTTAAACTTCATAACGTTCCTCAAATGTGAAAATCTAGTGCACAGTTCATCTTATCATAAACTATACAGCTCATGAGCCAGGTCAGACGAACTGTGCTCCAGATGAGTCAGTTTCTCTCCAATAAGACTGAAAAGGAGTCTAAATTTGTTCATGCTTACTTGTTACCTGAATAAGAATGCTGTGTCCCCTCAGTAGATATTGCGGATGTTCCTCCAAGTGCTGTAATACCCAGCTTCTTGTTTATTGATTTTCGGTAAGATTTGCTAACATCTTTACTTTTCAATTCCTGAATTAACTGGAATAAGAAAGAACATTTTGCGATGGATAATACATGATCTAATATTTAAGTAGCTGTTCAAAGTTAAGTCCTCGAGAGCCAGTAAAGAACCTGCCTATCTTTCTTGTTTACAATAACTCCTGAAAACACATTTTCCCACAATTAAAGCGTGTTTCTTCTACTTGCTTCATCATAAGTTTTGTAGTAAAAAAGTTAATACATCAAACTTACACACGCCCTAAAGCAAGTGGACTGAACTTTTCCAAGTGCCTGTAACATAAACCACATTCGATATACTGGTTCATCCCAAATTTATCCTAATATGGTAAAGGTCTTAGAACTGACAATGAAGTTTAAGTTACAGATATAGCTTACTACATTACAGATATAGTTCAGAACTTGGATGCAAATACCACACATAGAAGTAGATTTTTTTAGCACCATACATAAGAAAGAGCATCACATTCTATTCCTCAGAAATAGTTCTGTTCATTTTCTAAAGACTGGTTATTAAACAACTGAACTAAAGAAAGACCAAAAGGAATATCTTACAGAGACAAATTCTTCAAAGTTTATTTTCCCATCCTTGTTGCTATCTGTTACTGCAAAAATCTTTTCAATGATCTCCCGAACTTTGTAACCAGGCAAGGGTAGGCTTGCTTCTTTAAACAAGTCCTGAAGCTCATAGTCACTAACGTACCCACTGTTGTCAATATCTGCAAAGTGAAAACACAAGTTGATTTTATACTTACATAAAAGATCCAGTAGAGTTGTTGAAAATAAGTAAAGTGCAAGAAATACAGCTGCAGGAAAATAATATTTTTTCCTGTGATTTCACCACATACACAACTAAGCATGAAGGAATACTCTTGGATTACACACAACCAGATAGGAGATATGACATTTTGCACTGTATTTTCTCAGGAACTATTTTACAATCCCAAAGTACAGCTATGACAAGATAGTAAATCTGTAAATAGCAATATTTAAGTTTTAAGACTAAAAAAATTTTCAATAAAAACTTAAAGTGAAAGAAAATCAACCATTATATTCTTACTCTCAGTATTATTCTACCTGCCATTAGCAAATTCAGATCTGATGCAAACATTTGTTAGAAGAACACACACACAAAAATCCTACGTGACTTTGTTTCTTATCTTAATACCTGATAGAGATGTTCTGTCTTGAAAACTTTTGATGTGATAAGGCTTAATTGTGAAGAATAAATCCGGGATAATCTGTATTTATTTATTAAAGGTGACCTTGCTTAATCTATTGACCAGCTCTGTTGGGAGCAACCTGTGCTGCTTCCTTCACTTCCACTGAGCCCCCAAAACCACATTAATAATGTCCACGTACAGCACAGGATCAGAATGCTTTTTTCAGCAAGACTTTTTTCAGCTAGATGTGTGGTACAACTCCACAATTGTATGAAGAAAGGAATGGTCTTATCACATAAAAAGAGAAATTCAGCATAATTTGTATTACTCACCATGGACAACACAACTGAAGAGCCGAAATACTAAAAATTCTCTGATCTCAGGCCATCTGAGTACAGAAAGCTGTTGAATTCTTAATACAATAAAGCACCATTTTAAAGACCTAAAATGTTCTTGTCCAATGTACTGCATAAACAAACACATTTTAAGTCTTTGAGCTTTTTTTTTTAAACATGTATCTGTAAACTATCTCAAACCTATAAAAGCAGGGTTTGAGTATGTCTATTAAAATAATCCTACCTGTAGGTCAAAGTCTATTGAATGGGAAGAAATATATTTATAAGCAGCAAAACTATTGCCCATTGATGGTAAAGTTCAATGAATTATAAAAAATCATGTGCAACGTAACTAGCGCTGGATATAATGCCTATTTTCTTCATGTTTAACAATTTTCAGTTTAATCAATACATTAAAGCTCTCAAAAAATGTGAATTAACAACATTTCCTCAAATGATCTAAGTAACTGAAGGGAGTGTAACAAGTAACATGAGTCAGAAACAGATTTAAGGTAAACTGTCCACTTATTAGATGTCTGTGCTCCCATCCTTTTTTTAGGGTTCACTAGTAAAAATGCCTCTTATTTTTTTCTAATATTAGACTCCCAGCCAGTAGTACCAGATTGAATGAATATATATCACATTGAAGAAGGGCAAGTAGAAAACTATGCCTTGATCTCTAGCCATAGCTAATTGTTATTCACTAATTTCCATGCAACTCATACTAATTAAATAGCTTCTGCACAGCTTCATAAAGAAGTCACGTTTCACCGCTAACGAAAGGTTAAAAAAGAGGCAATAACCACATTTTTTATTTTGGTTAAAATCCACAATTCACAAATCACTGTACAGTGAAGCTTTGTATGTATAAATACTAATTCATCCACTATCTGCCTTACCCATCAAGCACATAACACACATAATAACAAGAGTGGTCTAAAGAGCAGAAGACATGCTCCAATCTCACTCAGATTACTGAGTACGTTAGTTCTGAGTTCATATTTCACTGAGGGTAGTTTCCATGGTGACAAGCAGAGACTTAAATATATTCCTTTTATTTTAGTTTACCAATGCAGCTGCAAGCAATTGTTTCACAAAGATACTGAAATGAAAAGATGAAAGAAAAGCTAAATTATATTTATTATGTTTTACAGAAAGCATATTAGAGCAAGGAAAGAAGTATTTTTTGGCAAACAGAATGCAGATGGCACGAAACAAATTTATAGAAAAGCTGCCCAGCGACCAGCTACCTACCCGAACAACTGTCCCTATACTGACAGATGTACACAAGTCTTTCCTTGCTCTGTCCTTCCAGCTCCTGGAGGCTATAGCTATCCCGAGCTACAGACTGAATCAAGATGATTATGATCACAACAAACTCGCAAATTATCTTTGTAGACACCTTATTCCTTTAGCATTCCTAGCCAATTTTCTCTCAAAAAACAGCATAAATCTATTCAGTTTTATTATTTGTCATGAATAAAGTCATTGCTTCCTCTTTTAAACTTCCTCATGCTTTACTGGATATTACCTGACACCTACATTTACAGAAACAGAATAATACCCAGTTTATCTTTCCCATACTACTCACAAAGTTACCCATTTCTAACACACATCTTTCTAGTAGTCTCTTTACTGAATTGGAGAGATCTAATACCAAAGACTTTTTGGTTTAAGCTGTTTCACAGCTTCCAACAAATGAATCCCATACCTTAACCCTTAACTTCTCACCTGTTTAAAGTAGGATTATTTTCTCTTCAAGTACATTATTTTGGAGGTACTGATGCTGTATTTCAGCTGCTGCTAAGCCAACTATTGTTTTATTTATTTTAGATAACTTAAAATGTAAAATGACATCCAAACTAGAAGAGAAATTACTGTTTGAAAGAATGCAAGTAAAGCAGAAACTGAGAGTAAGTTATCCACATCAATAAGAAGCATGAAAATATCTAACAATTTTAATCAAAGAAAATTTTCTTCAGATTTAACATGTTCTGATAACTGAATTTTGAGGCCTATAGTAGCATAAACATATACAGCAGCGTAAACATTGCAACTGTTCAGCATAAAAAAATAAATTAATGTATGTGATTTAATTGCTGAAATTCAAAGAGGTAAACAAACATACAGTTTCAGTGAAAAGAAATGGTTTTAAGTAAGCATTTCTATTTTTTTAGTCATTATTGGCAACAGAAAGAATACAGTGCTATCAAAATGAACAGATATACAAAAACTTCTGCACAAGCATTCATAGCTCTGCAGTGTTATTGCCAATCTCATTATCTCAGTCAAAACATACCTATCTTATTGAATGCCTCTCTTAGTTCTTCAAGCTCTTCTCGAGAAATAGTAGTTACGTTGTTCTCCATCTCCTAACAGCAATAAGTGCTGTCTGCAGTTGCTTATACCTAAAAATGACAGAAAATATTACACGATATCAATTCCATATTCATACAAACACAAGGGACTCAGATTTTCAGTATGAGACACCAGACCTGAATGGCATCTCCAGGTCTGACGCATTTACAACATTACAGGCACCCTAAAGCACATTAAACACTCAGCAATTCTCTCTGTAACAGCAACCGAGGATTTACAGTAGCAACACCAACTTTCATACCCTGGAAAGTTTCATTCAAATAGAATAAGTATTAACCTACAATCAATTTCCAATATTTGAGTGCTCTTCCAACATGAAAACCATCACCTCACATTTCAAAAAACAGGTTTTAAAAAAATTAATTTTTAAGTCCAGTGCAGTAGCACTGCTAATTAGTGGTTAGCATTAGGATCTAGTCCTGCAAAGCACTAAGCACAGTAAACCTCAGCGGTACACATTCAAGTTGATGCCTGGCAGTGGTGAACACTGGTGCATCCTTCCATAGCTCCTACAGAAGTTACAACAACTCATGACCTTGTAACACCCTCAAGGAAGGAAATAAAGGGTCTTAACCTAGCTCAGTGACAACACCCAATACAAATCTCTCTCCACCCAACTCCATAAAAAATGGAAATCCAAACTGAAAACACCCACCCAAGCGCTGACAATAACACCCTATGACAAACACTTACTTGTTTCCTCTTATCTAGACTCTCTACAGAGTGATTCAGGCCTTGGTTAGCCAGTACAAGTTCAAACTGAAGTTACACTCAATTACCTCTATGTGCAAGGTTACAACTGCATTAGTCTTTTTCCACAACACATGTGCTATGCGTGCATACAGTTAAACCTACTGTGTCACTCAGCATGGCAGGGCTGTGCACGGCACTGGGCCGATGCACAGTGTGCTATAGATGGTGCTGCAGCTCTGACTTCTCAGGAGCTTTGACTTTGCTTTCATTTTCATAAGCAAACACTGACGACAACAACATTAATATTCTGGTGAAAGTTGCCCAGTTGTGCACTTTCTCCCCTCTGATGTATAAGAAAGACATAAGACTAGTATCAGAGTTGTATAAGACTAGTGGAATCAGAATTTGATTCAGAGTAAAGGAGACTACTATCATCGATCTGAATTTTTGTTTGAAAATAATTCCTTCTCCATTCTAGCTGTGTCAGTTCTCTTTCAGTCCTTCACCACCTGACAGTAAGAAACAATCCCACTGGAGCGATCGCACAGAGCAGCAGCAGCACATGAAAGGAAGCAGTAGGGTACATGCAGCTGCGACGTGCAGGTGTGCCTGGATTCAGGTGGGTTTTCTGGAGCTCTGCTGAACACTGTGGACAAACGCTTACAGTGCTGCTGATGTGAATTACACCTATTCTACTGGGAAATCAGTTTCAATACAAAATAAATTTCTGTGGTCTGAAAAATAAGTGTAACATTGCTTCAATTCAACAGCCACTAAACATTTGTCACAACAGTGAGTAACTATCTCAAAGTACAAAAGTAAAAGACTCATTTGGGCCCTATCTGCAGCATAGGCATTTCTTTATCTCCACTTACACTGCTGTATAAGAGAAAAAGAAAATTGAGTACTATCCAACTGATTTCATCTCACCTAAAGTTTTTGTTTGTTTTTTAACTAAATCCACACTAGTTTAGTTTTCTTACATGATGTTAAATAAAAACAGTTCTTAAGCACATATGCTATTTTAACTAAATCCTGTCTGCTTCATCTATGTTAATATTTTCTGTCATCGCTGAGACTACTATTGTGAGTCACACAGGATATAGTCTTGAGTGTGGGTGGAGAGTTAAGTCTTTTTCCTTCATGTCACTCCACCTTCTTTAAGTACTGGATTTAAAATCCCACTCATCCATTTTGCTCCACTTCCTGACAGCATGCACCAGGCTTTGTACTAAAGCAACAAACAAATGAAAACTTTTCACACATTTTTGGAAGTGCAAATACCTTGAACAGAATGTGGCAATTAAGAATGAAGAAATAAATGCAAACGTTGAAATCTAAATTACTAAGGAAACAAAGGACTGAAGCTGCATGGACACAGAAGGCAATACTTTAACATACAAACACAAGATGTCAAAGCCTAAATTAAATATTTAGCCATCAACATGGAAAAAAAATTGTGGCATACTGTTCACATTTTAAAATGCTTATCTTTACTGCAAGTCAGAATTTATCAAACAGTTTTTTAAAAAGTTACAATACAATTGATTTCTCCCTTCACCTTTTACCATTACTAACACATCATACTCATATTTCAGAAAACAGCAATGTTGGATTTCCAAAGACTACTGTGTTACTGTTTCAGTAACGCTGTAGCAACATCTATTCTACAGTGAAGCAAATAAATAAAGCTAATACCTCAGCTTTGTAGAGACAGTCTTAAATACCCTATTACATAATTACCGTGTAAATTAGCTGGTCAATTAAATGGCAGAAGGGCTGCAATTACTGTCCTAGCATCCAGAAGAGACCTAGTTTGAGCAAACAATGACAACATTCAAAATTTTTAGACATACCAGGCAATTTTAATAAGAAACCAGGAAGCTACTGAACCCAAGCTAACCTACACCTTGCACACAAGTATCATCACCCAGGGCAATTCTGACAAGACACATCAAGTCTACAAGGTACACATCTACTGGAACTATGGCCGCCTGCTAATAAAATATATCAATTTACAGATAACACATTTATCTATTCTCTGATAGTGTTCATATGACGTTAAGATTCTCTGTAGCCTTTGCTTACATTAAATCACCTCTTGCTGCCCCAGGACAGGATAGGTCCTTTTCATAGGGGAAAAGGACCCTTGATCTACTTCTAAGCCCTAGGTAACATGCTCACAGTAAACTGCCAGTATTCTTCCATCTGTAGCCTACCTTCTACTCCTGGAAGGCTTTCTGTATCTGAAGACAATACAACAGAGTCTGGAAACATTCCACAACCAACACTGATACAAACTATTGCTGGTATCTTCATATTTCTTTCTGCATAGAAGAGTATTAGCAGCTGTGCACAAGCCAAGGATAAAGTGAGCAGCCCAAACTGCAATTCAGTTTTCTTTCTTACCTATTACCAAAGCTGTCAGGAAAGAAAAAGAAAAGAAAAAAAAATAAAACAACCAGCTGATATGAAATCAGGCCCTATGGTTTCCTCCTTCCCTGCAGGCAATTTCTTTTCCACCACTTCATTTCAGATTCTATTTGCCCTGTTCTCATGCTGCACCTGCTTCCACAACCACAACAGACATTACAAAAGCTGACTCAAGAGCTTATTTTCCTTTGTTACTGTTCTTCTGATCTGGTATTAGAAACATACTTCCTCTGTCCCTTGTGCAAATACTACTTTCTTTCTGCAATATCCTTAGGTCTGTAGTTTCTAATAGCAGCCAAGCTAGCGTAATTACCAAATACAGGCTGAATGAAGAATCACTGCTTTTATAATAATTGGTTATTGGCACGTACTATCTCCAATTACAAGGTATTTAAATTCTTATTCTCTCATCAGGCTTTGACTTGAGATGATGAACTAAACTTTGCACAAAACTGTATTATCTAGGATTCTTTATGCAAACTTTTAGCTCTTGTCAGATAGAATTAGAAGTTCCGTCCTGCTTCAGTGAGAAATGAAGGTGTAAGTCAACAAAAAGGAACACGATAACGACAGTATGCACCAGATATTCTCCTTATTCTGTAAGGAGAGAAAATTGTTTATTGTCAGGGAGGAAAAGAACTGCAAATACACTGGAACCAAGGAGAAGACTCGTGTAAAGAGCAAGCATTAGAACTAACAGCCATTGATCGACAGAATTTTGGCTCTATACAAACAAATATATATGCACGCATCTCTATTTTCACTAATTTAAAACTCCTGTCCAATCTTTTCCATATCTTACACTGAAGGATCTTTTTTACTTACACCAAGATTATTCATGTCCTTCAAATATAGGGGGCAATTAATTAATCATTTAAAAGTATGAAAGGGCAATTTATTTTAGGTGCTTCAGTGGAAGCTCATAAAACTTCTTAATGTGGTCTTCTAATCTTGATGAGAAAATGGTAAGTCAGTAGCATTCAATGGTTTCAGTTTTTATACTTTTAGAGTTTAAATTGGTGTAGGATACAGAAAGACAGTTTATTTGCCTTGTATCAGAGGAAAGAGTTGCAGGAGAAAGAAGAGAATGATGCACAGTGCTATCTGAAGTGAAAGATGACTTAATTGTCCTCTATGGATAGATTAAGGGAATCTAATACACCTGCAGAACAATGGGCTATCAGCACTGGGACTTAGAAAGAAAATATACATGACCATTTCTGTGCAGCTTGTATAACTTCAAAACAGAAGACAACAAAGATCAAAACATTTAGTTCTGTAAACAACTGTGCATATATAAAAAGGAACGACTGTTTAAGTGTGATACTAATTTCTCAAAGAAGAGACAACGTATCATTTATTGGGTACAGTCATTAGCAGAGTAATATGAACTAGAAAGTGCATTTTTGAGTTTCTATCTTGTAGCATAAAATACAAACTATAGAAGCAGAGTAGTTCTCTAAGCATCATACAGTCAGCTTGAACCTTCACTACATCATATGGTCCAAGGATGTGTTTTTTCTGCCTTGGCTTATAAACATCACTGCATACATTTATGCTCATAGAAAATATTTAGTGTATTTAGTGATTACTGAAAGTTTATGTGAATTCAATTACTATAGTAATAAATAATAAATTCACTTAGCAGAATAACTTTGTCAGACTTAAATCAGGATGAAGAACAGTTTATTACAAAGCAGATACATGTAGTTTAAAGTACTACGTTTTCATCCAAACAAAATGCCTCCAGCTTCTTTTGGCTGCTTTTGAGTGCACAGAACAGCCATGCAAATTCATCCATGGTATCAGTTTCACAGTTTCCTTCACATACATCATTCAACACTATCTCAGCCTGTCTGGGCTTTGTATTGCTGCATTCACCACTAATAGAAAAACATCAATGGAAAATTTACCTATGCCAGAAGAACCACCTCAGAGAAAGTAATTCAGAAACAATGCTATTGCACCCAGAGTTCATAGAAATACCTTTCCTGAAACATTCTGGAAACCCTCAAATGTTTGCAGCATAGCTACAGGAACAGTTTGGGTTGAATTTGCCCAAACGGACTGTCCCAGACCATGAGTGACCTGTTCTGTCTGCTTATTTTCCTAGAATTTCAACAAGATTCATCTGCACTCAGCAAAAACTGGAAGCGTTTTATCCCCTCTGGTTCTGGTACAGGGGCTTGAAACATGCCTACCCCATATCCACAGAACAAGCAACCTCTGCTCATCCAACATTAACCCAGATGCAGTCTGATGCATAGAACTCCTTAAAATCCCTGCTTCAGCATGTTGTGTTGAGGTTTTTTGAAGGCTGTACTCCTTCATTTCACCTGCAGTATGCACACTGTAGTGCAGAACAGAGGGCAGCAAACAGGAATGCCCTCTGCCACTGCTCTGCACGCCTGCCCCTCTAGCTCCAAAGGCCCCGAGCAGAGCAGGGAGGCAATCCCCAGGCTGTACAGTCCCACAACAACCCACAGGCCAACACTCCTCTTTTCCTTGCATCAGCTGCTTGACTACAGCAAACTGTGCCTTTCACGAACACATCATCATCGAAAGCAAATCTAAACTCTACGAAACTGGGATACTGAAATAATAAAGATCAACACCACTGGCCCCACAGAGCTGTGTGCATATTAACAAGGATTTTCTGATGTTAGCACTAATTGCTAGCAGCATTTCCTCATGTTTATAAAATACAATCATTGAGAACACGCTAGCTGCAGTCACAGTGAAAGTAGCACAGAAAAGTAAGGAAACTGAATCCATGTATCTACAATGGAGTGCATCCTGGGCTCCCTACCTGCTAACAAGCCATCTCCAGGCAATGAAAACATTTTTACGTGCACAACTTTGCTTCTGTGCAACAATTTTTGTTTAGTACTTGAAAATAACGAGCGTGTCAGTATTGACTGGAAGTACAGAAAAAAGTTTTTTTTTATAAGTCCTTTGAAAAGGGACAACACTTCTGTTTTTCAGAATACAGAAATATATCATCTTCCAAAACAAGACATCCCCTCATGTGAAGCAAAATCATTACAGTTTTGTGAAGATACAGGAACTTCACTTTATGTTTGATTTGATCGAAGCTTCCAGATTAGGAATTCTCAACTGTCTGCATGTTATATGTAATATAAATACACAGCTTTCCAGGAAAGTAGAACAAACAGAATCAAAGTACAGTATCTAAAAAAATACTCAACAGCTGTCTTATAATAAACAACGAACTAAGGGACATCAAAATAGTTTCTGTACAGAATCTATGACATGGTTAAACTCAAAGAACTCTGATCCAAACTAAAGGTTGGACACAGTGACTCTGCTAAAGAGGCACATACTCTGAGATTTATTATGCATAACCTTTGCTTTGGTGAACATTCATTAACTTTCACACACACAGAGTATTCAGGTTTTATCAGGATAAGCACATGCACATAAAGAAAATGAAAGCACTGTGGGAATTTGAATGCACTCAAGCCACAAATCCTGGTTACCTTTAGCGTTATCTAAGCTTCTTCCATGCTCCATTTCAAATATTTTTATATATTTGCTTCATTCTTCAACAACAAATATTTGATTGGGAAGGGATTACAGAACACATAAGGACTTCACATTTCACATAAACATAGCAACTATCCACTAGTAAGATATTGCTTTCACTAAGAATATTTTCAGGTCTTATAAATAAAATAATCACATATTCTCAAGAAAATGAAATACAATAAACAAGAAAAGAGTTGCTAGAATCTGCAGGAGAAAAGGATGGTTCTATTTTACCCTTTTAAGGCATTTGATTCTTCTACTTCCAGCCAGAAACTTGGACACTGAGCTAGAGGTATGCAAGGTTAAGTGTCTTTGTGCATTTACAAGATACAAAAATGTGCCTCTGGTGTATGGCTCCAAGCTCTGAAACACCTTGTCTGAGCCTCGCAGTTGGTCTAAAGATCAGTTACTGCCACACGTGCTTAGGGAGCATCTTCCAGAGCATCACAATGCCCCAGATCAGGTATCACCCACAACAGAGGTACCAGCGTTACTGATTAGTTGTTCAGGCTTGGGAATAGCAGCAACTACAACTGCCACCAGAATTAGCAGATTTTCAGAATCTCTGACAATCACACCATAAATAAACCACAAAGTACTGAAAAAAAGAAACTGTACTAAGGCTACTTGTTTCTAATGATTCCTCCCATCCCACCCCAATCCCCTACTCCCTCCCCCAGGAGAAAAAAAAAAAAATCAGCTCTCAGTGCTGCTATAGAGGTGCCACTGTTAGTGAAAACACAAGTGTATCTCACAGCTTCTGTTACATAGCACACTATATGCGTGGAAAATCATAGAGATATTCGCTATTGGATTTTAAAATACATAGTTGGATTTTCATATAAGACACTCTTGCACCAACTGATAAAATCTATACACCACAATTACACACAGGGACAAGGAAGAACAGGCAAAATAATTGCATCTGTCAAACCAGGACTAGGGAATTTCCTTGTCAAATAAGAGCTCATGCAGAAGAGCATCCTTTTGTTTAGGCATCACTAGAACACTGCCAATTCTGTCCACTGTAACACAAAATAACAGAAGTGGAGCTACCCCCAGTTAGTTCATCTTTTTATCCAAGACTATGAAAATTTGTTTGTCTTTTTAAATGCAAATTAAACATTTAAAGGCACTGTTTATAAAGCCAAAAACAACTTATTCTATTTTACAGGTGGCAAGGTCTGCATTTAAAGTAATCAATGACTGCAGAGCTAGTTTCAAGTTAATTAACAGGGCAGAAACAGTTTGCATGTGGGTCAAAATAGATTAAGGTGACTTGATGGAAGAAACTGCCTCACTATCGCACCACCATTAAGCTGCTTACAAAGAATAACCACAGTCATATTTGCACTGGTTTGGGGAAGCATTAGACCAATTCCTGAATAGAAAATGTCTCTTACAAGAAGTTCAATTTAATATTTTATTGCACTTCATATGACTTCCTCTGTTATCTCCAGTGATATCATCCACCATATAAATAGATCACTGGATTCCCTCCAAAAACTAGTTTATTATGTTGAAACCTATGTCCCATGCTGATTACTCACTTAGATTCCCACACACAGGTGTGCCAGGCATTCCCTACTGCAGGCCCCAGTCACTATAACTCTCTAGCCTCTTCTACACTGTCTTACCTTACTGCCTTGTCCCTGTACTCACTGTCCTTCCCCATGTGAACATTCCTGCTTGCACAGTACTCCTCAGAGCACCCACCCAGTAATCCACCAGGCAAATGCACAGCTCCAGAAGGATAGGACTGGCAAGGATCGTACTTTCTAATTAGGAGATTAACAAAATGACACAGCATGTGGTAAGAACGTCTGTGCAGCCCTCTGCTAGCAAGGAAGAACAGGGGATGTGCTGAGAACGCAGCACATACAGCAGAATGGGAAAAATAAATGAAAAAGCTACAGTAATTAACAGAAAGGCAAAAATGATCCTTGGATAGGGAAGTTGGTACCTCAGGCGATGCCACAGAGAGCAAGAATACACTGTGGCTGAGCTAGCAACACAGCCCCACAGCACAGGGTACAAACCCACACACTGCCCAACACGGACACTATAGCGAGATGCATCAGAGTAGCACAGCAGCTTTTCCATGCAAATGCATGTTAGGTGCAAAAAGTCCATTAATAACATAGAAAAAAAATTGGCAAAAAAATTAGGAAACAGTATTTGATTACCATTCATGGTTATGATAAATAGTTTTGCTTTTTAAAAATCCAAATTTGATTTTACTGTTACATTTCTCTAAAGCAAACCTCACTGAAATATAAATGGAAAGGCTACACTAACAAAGCAAGCTAATTCAGGCATTCCATCCTGAAGGTATTCTTTTGTGTCTAGGCTGACATTACATATCAAGTTTACAACAGCAAAAGGAAGAGAGTTAAAACACACACCAGTTAGTGATACTTAATCTCTTTTTTTCTGGCAAGGTTTATGCACATGCAGCTTTTGTTAACATGGAAGTAAAATTATCAATAAAAATAGCAGTATTTTATAGAAAATTCCTGCATAAATATTCTGCAGTACACATCTTGTTTAGGAAACAAATGCTGAAATTCTCACTGAAACAGTTTTATCAGTAAGATATTTGTCTATGCAGGCAGCCAAACGTGCACTCAGAACTCAGAATGAAGAATCAGAATGAACAAGAACCTCATTTGATGGAAATGGGTGGAGTACTGAAAAGCTCTGTTAAAATATGACAACTGATAATATTGTGGAATTCACTGACTCACAGTCTTGTGGTCTCTCTTTACATTACAATTGAAGTGTTACCATACTGAAAGGGATAGTACTGTTACAGGCAATCTGTTACAACGTCAGCCTGCTGTTAGACACCCACCCTCCTACCCAGCACTTGGAGTGAGGAAGTAAAGGTAGTCAGAAACATTAAAATGTAACAAGTAGCAGTATTTCACTAGGTAGCAGTTTACAGCAGAGCAATTGTCACTCTAAGTTTCACAGGCAAAATCCTTTTACTATTATCATGTTCCCATTTCCCACATTACACGCCTCAGTTTGTCAGAGTTTGCTGGATCTCACATTCTAACAGCTACAATCAATGTGTACTCACCTTCAGCTGTTTAATCTTGTAATATTTCACAGTGTTTCTTACAAGGTGGTCAGTGTTCACAAGCTTCTGATCCTTCAAGACTTGGTGCTGTTTAAGAGGTGGAATGTATGATACTCATTATAGTTTAGTAACTTGTTCTTCTACACTAATCATAACTTAAAGTAACGCATCTTCTTAGGTCAGCTGGAACACTATGGATCATTTTTTCTCTTCTCCAGGTGCTAAAATAACATTGAGTTAGGACCCAATTTATAATGCAAAATTATGAACAAATCTGCCAATGAACAAACAGCCCAAGAAGCAGAAGGAAAGGAGATCTTAAAATGGTGCTGCTGTAGCACTCTGTAGAAAACCACCTCCTTTATCTCTCAGTGTGCATCCCACCAGGCTCTGCAGCAGAACCCTTCGGCTGCTACAAATACTAGAAACCCAGCAGAGATGCTGGCTAACTCTTACTAATGAACTTAGTAGTAAGGTCACCCCAGAAGTTAATCATGTGAACATCATTAAGAGTAACAACAAATGCATATTCATTATCCTCAGCAATTCCATTTCCATCCATGTATGTTTCAGATGCCATTTAACTGCAGTCACTAAACAGAACCAAACTATTATGTGTTTCTAGAGTATTTTTAAGCTTTCATTAATTGCCAGAGGGCAACATGGCCCTCTGTTACCTGCTAATTCCTTGTTCAACTCTACATGGTTCAAAAGATTATTAGAAGATTAGACTGATCAGCCACTACACTACAACCACGCCAGGATTTACTGTCATGGAAAATTCATAGGTTATTTTTGCTTTTCTTTCTTCATTGGCCAAGCTGGAGAGAAAAGGAGGGTCTTCTGCAGCACATGGCAAAAGCAACCAGCAGCCATTTAAAGCCTCCCAGTTGCTGCAGAGGCCACGGATGTGCAAGCACTGCCTACCTGTGAGCTCACAGTCATACGGAGCTGTGCTGCTGAAGTGCAGAGGATAAAAGGAGCGAAGCAGTAAATCTGAGTGACCAGAACTGAGCAGAGTTTGTCTTAGCTTAGAAACTAGAAGAGTATCTGGAGCACAAAGTTTGTTCTCTCTTACTGTTGTTCTTACTAAGGCCAGAAGAAAATGCACAACTGTCATTTTAAATCATGTAGAGAAAAAGTAAGATACTTTTCTGTATTGTAAATGTAACTAAATTATTCAGAACCAAAGCCATAGATAGGATACATATGTTTAGGAGAGTTTTGATTTAAGAATATAAATTCATTTCTGATGCTCAAGTAAATACTTCTTTTCCTTGGGTTTAAACAAATTCTTGAATTGTTTTTCAATAGGTTGAGCTGGCAACATATGCAAACTCTCCCAAGTGCTTATCTCCAACAAAAGTTGAATAAACTTAACTACAAGATACATCTGTGTTCCTAAACAAATGCTTGAAATATTTTTTAAAGGTATCCATCCACTTCTCAGGAAGAACACTTTTCCAACCCAGCCAGTTTTGCTGGGGTGGGTATTTGAGAGAGTAAAAGGCTGGCAGGACACCACTTTTTCCTCTGAGCTTTCCTCTAACCTTATTTCCAGGGCTTTCCCTCTTAGTATTTGGTATTGTATTTCTGTAACACAGGAAAAAGTTTGTTTCCAACTTGTAAGTCACATAGGATATCATATGGAAGCCTGCATTAACTAAAGGTTGGCAAGACAACAGGCTGCATGAGAATCTAACAAGTACAAGAACAATTCTAACACCTTTCCTGTCCCATTTTAACATAGGACAGTTAGCAGACAGATAAGAGCCCTTGCAAACCTTTAAGCACATACCATTTACCTCATATGGCAGAATACAAAATGAACACCTGCATATGTACACCTAATTAGGTTGTTAGGCATTTTAAATTAAACAACTGAATGCTTCAGTCACCTGTAGTAAATGATGCAGTTTTCCAAAGTTGTCAGATAACTCAGTCATTTTGAATTGTCATTGATGCTTTCCAAGTAAAATATTTAATATTTCTTTTATTGCAAACTTTTTTGTTAGCACATGGAGAGCAAATTTCCACACCTTCCAAAATGAAAACAGTAGCTAAAAACTTAAATGTGTTCAGCTCTCAGACACATTCTCTTGTAAACAACCAGTTCTTCTACACTGGCAAAACATGTCTCTACAAAAGAGCTTTCAAGATGCAATTTTATACAATATTTTGGTTAAATAAGCAAATATCCAAGATTTTAAATTAGCTGTAAATCTGCACTGAGTGGCTCCTCCCCCCCTTGACCCTCACAGAAGCTGTATGAGCCTGTCACGTTGTTCACTAACACATTGAGCTCACGACATATAGCATGAGCTCACGACAATAACTCATTTTGTTAAGCTCCATCAAATCAATGCTCTAACATTAGACAGCAATCTATCTTTAAAACCCCATTTTTAAATTGCTGTTTAAATTGCTGTTTAAACCCCATGTTTAAATTTAAACATTTACTGTTATGACTTCTCATTCACATACTACAGGAGCTTTCCTGCTCTCCCACCACTCTGCCCTTTGGCTGAGGAGCCCAGCTGGAAGCCACAGCACTCTCAGTGACACCTGACCAAGCACTTCTGGTGGAGCACAGACTAGTGCAGCACCCAATTACTTCTGCAACACATGCTTAGTTTGTTGAGAAAGGATTAGTTGATGTGGACTAATCCTCCTGAGTTTAAGTGCCTTGATCTTAATTAGTTTACTCAGTAAAAAGAAGACAATTGAAAAAATACACTAAGCAGAAAAGTTATTGATCCACCAGTACTATTCAATAATAAGAAAAGAGTGTGACACTCATGCAAAAAGAAGTATGTAAAGTTCTTTGTTCACAACAAATCTTGTTTAACTCCAAATCTGCTTCTTTCTGAGAATAAGGATGCATGCATTGACTCTAGGTCAATAGTTTTAAAAGCACATTCTGAAATATATGAATAATTATTAACAAAATTAAAAGGTGAATACATTTTCAGCAAATAAAATTGGATTATATTCGATCCAGTTTGTTTTGGGTTTTTTTGCTAGTATCTATAGTTATTAGTAACACATCTCCAAGGGAACCTCATAAGTGGGCTGATAATCCCTTTCTCACAAACAGGGTGCACATACAAGCACACAGTCTGCTTTAGGCATTATTTATTTTCTGAGGCTGAGCAACACCAGTCTCACTGATGAGCTGTTGTAAGGTACTTCCTTTTTTCTCCTTAGAAACCTCTATCTAATAGCAGTAATTAAGCACACATGTCCAAAACCACCCAGAAATTCATCTACTAGTTTGCATTTAAAAGTACTGAAACAAATAATAAGGTATGTAATAAGGTCCTAAGTGACATTTAGTATGAATCAAAGCTGGAATCATGTAATCAGACATTTTATCACATATGCTGGATAACAGAGAAGTCACCCTTGCCATTTCATTTTGCATCCCTTCTTTAAATGCACATTTAAAGTGACTATTAAAAATTCTTTAATATGTGATCAGACAATTGTAATGCAGAACTGGTATTACCAGTAACCTAGAACCCTTGATCCCTATTCAGCTTAGTTTGACTAACCATAGTTCGTTGGGTTTCTCTTTAATACCTGTTGCACACCACATTGTGACCAACAGTCAACAGTTTGCTCAGTGAATGTCAAGGCTGAAATTAGATATGGCATCCTACATAGAATACTTCAAAATTAATTTTTCAGATGAGAGGTACTGCTTAGCTACAGCAGCTGGAGTCACTTAGCTAAGTACTGTTTCCAGCACTACATTACCATCAATTGTTTCCTTATTGTCCAGTACAGCACATTACAGCCTTCTGTAGTAATAATCCTGTTTGCTAGAATCAGATCCTTTTACTCACCAGTACTCTTGTTCTACATTTATTTAATCAATTTACATAGACCTAGCAAGTTTTTTAGAGTTTCCCAGGGAATATTACCACAGAAATAAAGGATTCCATGCATCCTGGTGAATGCCATTAAAATATTTTAGTTCACTACAATAAAACAGGAGGCAACTAAACATGACACGTTTTAAATTTACATGAAGGATTGAACGTGAGGGTAACTGGTATAACTTCTTTGGTTTAGATGTTTCCAGACTACATGCTGCCAAATTCTTGTCCATTCTGTTGATCCAATCCCAGCAAAAGCTCTAAGTACTAAAATACTCAGCAAGGAACATATGCCATTCCAAAGGAAACAGTGTTCCAAGACACACAGGTTTCAGTTATCTGAATTAGTAATATAAAAAATAAAAATAAAAAAGGACAATTAAAGAAGGGCAACTCCCCGTCCCTCCTCTTATATTTTGTTGGTTTCTGTATTAAGTTATGGAAAGATAATTGCTGAAAGTTGACAAAAGCTGTCCACAGTACTGCTGAATGTCAGTACTCTCATACAAATTTAGTTTAAATTACATTTCAAATTAAAACTGCAGTTTCCTCCTAGCATGACTAGTACAGATTTTTGTGTTATTATTTTCAAGCATCACTATAGCTACATATTTAAAGAATTTAATTTGCACAGACAGTTATACCATGAAAAAAAGAAAAACACCAAGAAATTATTACAGCAGTTACACTGGGCTGTTTTGGTGGTGGTGGCTTTTTTTTTTTTAATGGCATTTAAGACTCTTCAGATTTTGCCCTCCAGAAGTAAATTCCAGGCATCTTGCCCTCTTTCAACAAATATCAGCTCCCAAGGTCTCAACATTCTAACACTGGTATAGGAATAAACACATTCCCATGAGTTTCCTCACAGTTGCTAACTTGAAGAATAATGTTTTTCTGCTACAACACAAGATACAAATAATAGACATACACACAACTTGCTTTTATATCAGTGGTGGCTGCACATAATGGAAAAACACAGTTATTGCTGCTTTGCGATGCGTTCAGATTACCAATGTAGAATCTAACACACTCTCCAAATTACTCCAGTGTTTAATTTTGCTTCACTAGTACTCTTAAGTACATAAAGACATTTATCCACTCCACACAAAAATAAATGTTCACAGAACTAGAGTCTGCTCAGCCTAGTCCTTACCAGCATTTGCTACTGCAAAATTTTTAATTTTAAAATAAAAATTGTCACATCAATATTGAGGCCTGGATATGCTTTTAACCTGTATCCCTTCACTCTTGACGTTGACTGCGGAGCACAGGCACGAAATAAAAGCAGAGCTTTCCGGAATACTCATTTTTATGGTGTGCAGGAACAAGGCAATATGTTCAAAGGTCAGCCATCCACCTTTGTGACTATATATGGAAATCTGTCTTATAGCAATCATAGTCAGGTGCAATTCAGCAGCCACACGTGTGATAAGCCATAAGCACACCTTGATATTACATGAAACCACTCAGCACAGCTCAAGAGGCACTCAGTACACAGCTTGCCACATATCCTCTGACCACCACACACTGCTTGTATAGCATTCAAGTTTCACAGTTCATGCAGGCATTGCTCAATATGTG